>NC_066367.1:33590231-34234293 GCF_013377495.2 Cygnus atratus
AGGTTTGCAGCAACCAGCGTCTCGAGCAGCTGCTGGTAGCACTGCACTTGAGCTTCATCTGGCTTTCTGGCATCCCCCTTGGGAAGAATGCGCTCCCATGGCAGGAAGATTTTGTAATGCGTCACCCCAACCTCACGAAGGTGGGAAAAGTACTGGGGCAGCTCAGAAGTCGCAGGATCTTGTTGGCATGGGTAATCACGGGTTTCAGCCGCAGCAGGGCCTGGAGCTTCTTTGGGTAGGATGTGGTTTTGCAGCTGGAGGCTATGTACAAACTCCCTGGGTAGAGGTCCAGCAATGGCCACAGAGATCTGAGCTAACTCCTCATCTATCCCAAAGCTGGGACAGGCTAACATGAAAAAGACAACTATCCTACAAACCAGCTCCATTTCTGGATCTGCTTCACAAAGTTAGTCCACACTATTTATATTATAGTAGAAGTAATATTTAACTGAAATTATCTGTTACACAGATAAGCCTTCCCAGAACCAGCTGACACTCAAATGATAACAAATCAGGACTTTCAGTTGACAGAAGAACAACTGAATAAATAGATGAAAATCTTTTTATGATAAACAGATCTGTCAAGCAATTAGTTGGAGAAAGGTCATGGGGAAACAGTGGGTTCATTTTCTGCAATGTGCATGTTTCCCCTTATGCTTGAACATAAACTGACTCTCACTAAGACCACTTCCATTTCACAGGAAGAGAAGGTAAGTAGACAACGCTTTTCATTTCCTCTTGGCCTTTTTTTTGGCTTAAAAGGAATTCTGGATTTTGCACAGTTCTGGATGCAAAAAGTAACAAAAGCAGTTACCTGCTTTGCTGGGGCTGGGTGCCACCAACGGCTCAAGTGAGCAGGAGGGGAGGGAGGCTCACTTGTGCTGTAGTTCTTGGGTGTGTGAAGGAAATCTGAGAGGTGGTACCTTACCCACTTGGAAAAGTGGTTGTTACATGAATTCAGGCAGCAGCAACATGTGTTCCCATTCTAATAATAAATCAGGGAATTCAAACAATATAATTTTATTGCTTTCCAAAGTACTCCTTCCTTCAGCCTTGAGAAGGCATGCACTCACACAGATCACCTACCTAGATTGCTGCAGGAGGAGATAATTCTACTTTTCTACATCCAAATACAGCAAAATGGAAAAGCTGAGAACATTTGCCTGGAACTGCCATCTGTGCTGCCTAAGTGCAGAACATGTTTAAATTAACTAAATAAAATCCTACATAAACTACATTGAAACTATATTGAAAAGTCAGTTCTATCTCCCAGGTTATTTCCCTTAACAAGCAGTTTTTGTCTAAAATATAGCTAGAATCATTTGGGCAATTCATTGCTCTCAGGCAATGTTTTCTTTGTTATTTAAGTCATAGTAGAAACTCTCTCAGCTTCTGCTGGTACTCACAACAGCCAACCTCCTTGCTTATAGAAGGACTATTTGATTCTCAGCCAACTATTTGATTTTATTAAGAAGCCTTGAAAAGCTTGCTGAAACACTGTGCTTGCTGTTCTGAAAGCGTAAGTACTGTTTTTTTCCTCTAATGGATTTAATGAGCTTGACTAAGAACTTTACAGCACCACCTGCTGCTGATTTCTCAGTACAGCAGTGTTAACTCCAGAAAGAAGACCCCTCTCAACCTATGGAACATATAGAACTGTAGGGAAAGAAGAGGTAGGAAAAAACCACTTACTTTCTCCTTACGAAAAAGGATTAATACAAATGCTTATTAACAAATAAAGATCAGGATGGGGGAAGAAGGAACATATAATGAAGAACAAATATTTCTTTCCCTGTCCTTATTTTAAAAGTAAGTTATGAACAATATAGAATAAGACTTGTGGTAGGTGGGCAGTTCTTTTTAATGAAATGAAGCATTTGCTAAGATGCAGTTTATGAAAAATATTAGCAGAGAAACATTACTGCATATAGAATTAGTGCCCAGTAGTTCGGCTTCACAAGATTAATCTGTTGATGTGAGCAGGGATCCAATTCAGTTGGATTGATTTCAAATTGCAATAAAAACTACTTAGGACTGTGAATGAATGATTAAATAAGTAAGAATTACTGATCATACGTAAACTAACAAAAGGACTTCCAAAAACCATATATAAGTATCACCTTCAGTACAGCTCAAAGAATTCCTGATGTAGAATTCCTAAGGTGACAGAGTTCTCCATCTGAAAGGCTGCTACCTGGACCCCTCATGGAAAGGAATGAGAACATTCCCAGTCTCAGCAAATGCACGATGGTGTGCTGGAAAAAGAAACTAAAGCATTAATCCCAGAGGATACATTAAGAAAAAAAAAAAAAAAGAACCGCACCTTAAGAAAGTATTTGCCCCTCAGAAGTGCGTTAGAAGTACTCTGTTCCCTTGGAGTGACAGCATTGTTCTGAAATCCTGCTAACGTTCAGATTGGAGTTAGTTATTTCCCTACTCACCGCGAGTTGAAACAAACAAGGAAGTGGTCACAAAATCAGTTTAGAATATTTTCTTTCAGCTCAAATTTTGTTCTCATTTGGTACCCTATTGAACTACCAACAAATTCCTGGGATGTTAAAGGGCGAAGCTTGGCCTTACAGTAACACTCAAACAGACCCAAATGTTGACTGCAGCTTTTAGCATTCTAAAAGGATCCAAGAAGGAAAAAAGGCCTTAATAAAATATACAATGCCTGATACATTTGGCCAATGCTTTTATGCTCTAGTTTGAACAGTTAAATTGCCAAATAACTTAGTCTAGTCATTATTTTAGAATGCAGGAACTTCAGATAAAATGGAAATTCAGGTATTTCTATGTTCAAGTATTTGTACTTAAAAATACTTACAAATATTCAAGTATTTGTAATTCTCAATAAATAATTTAATATTCCCATAGTGTACAGTACTTAGAGATCCACAGAAATTTAAGCAAAATTTTCTTATAGAATTATCTATAAACAAGTTTTCTAATACACACTTTAAAGTCCCTCACAAATGATGGCACTTTTCAATTCACTTACGAGTCAAGATATTCCTCAAGCTGGGGGGGTGCCATCCTGACTTAATGCTTTGCTTTGAACTTGACTATTTTGACTTTCTATTTTAAATATGCAACAGGAGCATACACACCTTTATTACATCTGAAAAGAAAGAGAAGCAATCAGAGTTTTCCATCGTCGATTACTGGAATTCTGAAAAAAAAAAGCCTGTCATATGGGAAATTTAATCTTTCTTAAGACATGAAGCGTTTAGATCACTAATTTTTCAGTCTCAAAGCACAGGCATAGAAATAGCATCCCCACATAGCAGAACCAACAAATCCACCCCCAGAGAGCTCCAGACATTTAATGATCCTTTATTTATGTTAATAAGAAAAACATTTAAAATCTACAGTATAAAAAGTTTACCAAATACAATAAGAACAATGAATAGAACAAAATCCCCCCCCTTTAAAACAGAAGCATCTACATAGCTTGATGATAAAAAGAGCTATTGAATGACCCTCCTCTGCATCTGGACCATGGCAGTGAAAACAGAATTAAAAATGAAATTAATACATGGCATTTCTTTAAAAAATTTTCAGGTACGCTCAGTGTCTATAATCAATCATATATTATTAATTGCATATTGATGCGTTACACAGTAAAGCATTCATATGAATCGGTTAGCTATGTATCAACCATTGCAATAATGCATAAAAGAACGCGTTTTCCAACACGTAACTAGTCTTGAGTCTGTTCTACAATCCAGATCTCCGCCTTCAGTCTTCCAGCAGATAGTTTGGGTTTACAACCAGGTATGGGTCTTCATCAAAAGTCTCCTCTTCTCTGGAACCCCTCAGGCCTGACTGAGACAGCTCTATCAGAATGTGGTCCTGCAACAGACAAGAAAATTGTATTCAAACAAGAATGGAAAGGACTGTTTTATTTGTCCTTTTTTAAAAAAAGGATCTCCTTTTTTTCTGCTGGTAGCACCTCTAATTGACAAATTATTCAACCCTTTTAGCTGTCAGACACAGACACAGACACACATTTCTAGGTTGGAAGAGACCTGAAGATCATCGAGTCCAACCTCCGACCTAACACTAAGTACTCCACTAAACCATATCGCTAAGCTCTACATCTAAACGTCTTTTAAAGACCTCCAGGGATGGTGACTCCACCACCTCCCTGGGCAGCCCGTTCCAATGCTTAATAACCCTTTCGGTAAAGAAGTACTTCCTAACATCCAGCCTAAAACTCCCCTGTCGCAACTTTCGCCCATTCCCCCTCGTCCTGTCACCAGGCACGTGGGAGAACAGACCAACCCCCACCTCACTACAGCCTCCTTTAAGGTAACTGTAGAGAGCGATAAGGTCGCCCCTGAGCCTCCTCTTCTCCAGGCTGAACAAGCCCAGCTCCCTCAGCCGCTCCTCGTAAGACTTGTTCTCCAGACCCCTCACCAGCTTGGTCGCCCTTCTCTGGACTCGCTCGAGCACCTCCATGTCCTTCCTGTAGCGAGGGGCCCAAAACTGAACACAGTACTCGAGGTGCGGCCTCACCAGAGCCGAGTACAGGGGCACAATCACTTCCCTAGCCCTGCTGGCCACACTGCTTCTTATACAGGCCAGGATGCTGTTGGCCTTCTTGGCCACCTGAGCACACTGCTGGCTCATATTCAGCCGACTATCAACCAATACTCCCAGGTCCTTCTCGGCCAGGCAGCTTTCCAGCCACTCATCTCCCAGCCTGTAGCTCTGCTTGGGGTTGTTGCGCCCCAGGTGCAGGACCCGGCACTTGGCCTTGTTGAACTTCCTACAGTTGACCTCAGCCCATCGCTCCAGCCTATCCAGATCCTCCTGCAGAGCCTTCCTGCCCTCAAGCAGATCGACACATGCACTTAGCTTGGTGTCATCTGCAAACTTACTGAGGGTGCACTGGACGCCCTCATCCAGATCATCGATAAAGATATTAAAGAGGACCGGCCCCAGTACCGAGCCCTGGGGGACACCACTTGTGACCAGCCTCCAACCAGATTTGACTCCATTCACCACAATTCCCTCTTTAATAGGTTCCTAATCTCAACAATTACCTTCAGTGGTAATCTCCTATATGTAGTATGCTTTCTGGGAACACATCAGTCTAGTGTTTTCATACTTTTAAAAATGAGAAGTATTCTGCCTCTTTCCTACTTTGACATTTTCTCTTCCGAAAAGCCCAAAATGTAAAACAAGTAACTTCAGTGCGTGTACGTATTTTGATCCTGGGAAGTAACAATTTCTACTTCAGAGAAATGTTTTAAGTAAGACACTCTAAAACCTAAAGCTATCCAGTGAATAAAATGTTTTGTTAATATTTGTGTGCTCATACAACTAAAACTACAGAAATACAGAAAAATAGCACTTATGCTTCTATAAATAAACAGCAGAAAATAAAATAGCACTTTGAACTTGTACTAATACACACCTCTAATCTATTTGTGTTTTCTCTGAAATTAGTTTTAACAGTTATTAAACAAAGATGGCATTTATGCTGCATCAGTCAATGACACAGAAACACAAAACACATTTCTCAAATTAAGGAAATCTATTAAAAAGAAATAATTGCAATATATATTAAAACTTTTTCACTATCCACACATCCTTATACATACATAACGTGTAAGTCGGTGAATGACTCTCTCTATGATCTTCTTTTTATTTATTAGTTCTTCTTCAGATTCTATCTCAGATTCAATTTCCTTTAGATACCAATTAATAAGTTCGCTCTTCTTTAATGATGAATCGTCCTCTTCTGCAAATGAAAAGCATAAAAAAAATCTGATGACAATACCATTCCACATAATTTGCACAAACATAGCAGCTGTGAGATAACTTTCAAACCATAAGAGAAAAGGGTATCTATGTTAACATTTATAATGTTCAAAATATAAACACACAATAGCTCTCTTGTGCTTCTTAAAACAACATGTTTTGCACAGGAGACTGCTTTATCATGGTTTAATTGGAGAAGAAATGTTTAACACAGAAATATTTAACAAATTCCACTGAAAAATGCAAACCTTCTAAGTTTCAGGTGAATTTGTTTTAATGAAGAGCCAGTTCGCACACGTTGACACAACTCAGTCTGCCGGATTTTTAACAAATCAATCCTTACCCTCCTCTGCTTTCCTGAGGTGCAGCACAAGAAGATTAGAAATTCGTCGGTATTCAGAGAAGCCCAGCCTAAGAGAAGCTTTGGGTGCAGCATCCTTGTTCGTGTCCTCTGGAAGGCCATTGATCCCGTTCACAAGACCATTGACCCCAGCCGGAGCTTCTGCTGCACCTGTTTGGACACATGCTCAGGTTTAACTCTGCAACATCGTTTAACTGGCCAATAATCTAAGCCACTAGAAGTGTGGCACTGACCAACCAGGCAAGTGGAGCCTACAAAGAGGCTGAAGAAGTGAGAGAGTGAGTAGCAGGGATAAAGATTCCTAGACAGTATTAGAAGAGAAATAGGTGGGAAATGGAAGTTTATACTCTAACAAGGTAAGCTATAAAGGCTGGAGGTACTTTCCCCTTTGAAAAGCTCTCTACAAATAATTTACCATTGACTCCATCTTGGTCTTCTTGATCCTCCATTTGCTGCTCATCTTCTTGATCTAAATTGATGTCAGGAGTCTCAACTCTAATGATGGATTTATTTAAAAGCCTGAAAGCTTCCTTCACATGCTTTGGGTGAACCTGGGGAAGATTTGAAAAAAACATGAATTACATAGGCACAGTGGCTCTTCTAGTATTAAAGGTTTCTTTCTCCAATAGTTCCAGTTCACCCCTGATTCTGACAGTCTCTCTACCCATCTCAACTAATTAATCATAAGCAGTAAAGACCCCACAAGTCAAATTACATCCTACTACAAGTATTCTGCAACATGGGGTTACAGAAGGAATAAACAGCCTGATGAATGTTTTAGACTTTAGCTATCACATGGTGTCAGTAAAATTTTTTTTTACTTATGCCAAGAATATTTTGAAGAAGGATCAGTGGAGCAAGAAACATGAAAGAAATGGGTCTAAACAGAAACAATATGAAAAAAAAAGTTGTAATTAATGAGACTCTCCTCTGGAATTGAAGAGAAAAAACTGGACAAATCTCCTTAATTCAGCCATAAAAGCCATCAGTTTCTTTATAAGTTGAATTTAATTAAAAAATAACCCACCGCCTCACTCATGGGATTTAAATATGTACAATACCATAGTCACATGGAAAACCCAGAGCTGCCACAACATTTCTACAAACTTTCATGAAAAACCTGATACCTCATCACAGCAGTGCATACGGGCCATAGCTTCAGAGAGCCGAATCATGCTTTCCAGCTGCCGCACTGTGATTCTCCAGGATGACTTCGTCACTCCAGAGCCATCGCGCTGCCGTAGCCGTTTATACTGCTCCACTATAAAGTCCTCGGACTCCTTGGATATCTTTGTGACAGAAGATGGTAAGACAGTTTGCCATGTTAAAAGCATTCAAGTTTATGCTTCTTGAATCAGATTAGCAGATTCCAGACTTTTCTGTGAAATATTTAATTCTATCACACTTACCATATATAAATACAATGGACAATCATATCAGAATTATATTGTAATAACGATTATAGTAACAGTTATATGGTAAGTACATCAACTCATCAATTATCTTTGTTTTTCTCTTCCAGACTTGCTTCTAGGCATAATTCATGCCTGTCTCTATCAGACCGTTCTGCATGCAAACACACGCAAGTATACACTCAAGACTACCAACACCAACTACAGCTTTGTGTACATGCTTTTTAGCCTTTGTCTATCTGCACATGCACAGATCCAACTGGAAGACAAACTTCCTACCACATGAAAATGAAACGCAAGTTTGCAAAACTCTGTAAAGGGAGGGTGTCCTCTCCTCCCATTTGAGAAGAATGACAATAGAGTAACTTCCAACAGATCTAAAAAACAGCCCATCCAAAAAGCTACTTGGATAGACCACAAAAATCTGTACACTTAGAGCAGTCTCATGTTCTGTGTTTTACCCTAACAAGGGCAAAGAAATATTGAGGAACACCACCCTTTTAAAATAAACACAAACAATCTGCTTGATTAAGCAAGAGGTCAATAAAATACAAATATCTCTGCATTCATGTATCGAATAACCCATGCCCTTGAGGTAAGAGATTAAGGTCACTGATTATAACATAATCTCATCTGGGCTGTCTGGATTTCTGGAGTGAAAAAATAAAAAGAGTGCATGGCTCCAAAATACATTATGTTTCTAGATAACAACTGAGTTTACCGCTCCTTTCTTGAGAGAGCACTACACTAAGTGTCTGCATTCATCTGAAGAAAGCAAGCTGCAGAGTGACTAATCCTTTGGACTTTCTCACACAGATTAATTTCTACAAGAAGGCAGTATTACCTTTGGTTTAAACTGTCTTGCAAACAGCAGATACCTTCTGATATCGTCTAATGAATACACACGATCGACAGATTCTTCTACTCTGGCATGCAGATCCACTATACGTCTGGCAATGGCATAATCTGTTACCTGGAATAATGTTGCTCTGTTAGATCACTTTTGCAACACCAGCCAAACGTCAAAACAACAGCTGTATTCTTCCTTCCCATCCCCTTCCCTCACTTGCACTCGTCAAGGCTGAGCTAGTCTTTCCAGAAGCAAGACATTGCCAGAAGACCCGGGAGAATGCCCTGGAAGGTTTCAATACAAGGACACAGCAGAGAAGGCATGAAAGGCAGTTTTAGGATTTACAACCTCTTGGAATTCTCCTGGGTTACAAGTTAGACATAGAATAGGCAGAAAGCAGCACTCTGCAGCGTGGGAACCGCTTGCTTTCTTTACAGCCTACTCTCTCTCTTTCAATAGTCCCTTCTCAATTAGATAATGATGCTGAGCAAAACATCTGAAAGAACTGTATGGAGACAACATGAATCTCTGCATCTTTTATACTCTCGAGGCAAATGCCACATAGACAGGTGGTAGCAGTCTTAGCCTTAGTGACTAGCAATTTGTAAAACTGACTAATGTTGTTACGTTTGCAGGTCAAATCACCACAAGTACCCTTGTATTCAGCAGAGTGTGTTCAAATTTGTACTGCCAGCTTTTAACTTTGCAGACAGAGAATAAAAGCAGAAGCAAGAGGCTCTCATGAGATCAGTTTCACCTAAAATTGCAGAGGCCCACAGAGATGGTCAGAGGGCAGGAGCACATTATGTATGAGGAACGAAAGAGAGCTGGGTCAGTTCAGCCTGAAAAGAAAGCAAGTGCCTCATTGGCAAGACGTAATGGGGCCAAATTGTTCCTGGAAGTACAAATTAACAAGAAAAGAGGCAACTGACACAAACTGAACCATGAGAAATTCCGATTAGATATAAATTTTTTTTATATATATAAAAAAACACAGATTTGTCAAACATTGCCATAGCAGCCTAGAGACTGCAGAATCTTCATCCGTGAAGATGCTCAAAATTTGCCAGGTCAAGGTCTTGGCAACCTGCTTTTAATGATCTGCTCTGAGCAAGAGGTTAGACTAGAGATGTCCAGAGGTCTTTTCTGATGTAAATTATTCTACAATTGTTCAAAATTACCTCATTACATTCATCCACAAGAATGAAGAAGAGATCAAACCGAGACATGATGGGAGCAGATAAGTTTATATTCTGTTTCAATGACTTGGATCTATCATAGCGCCCACCAACTGGGTTTGCTGCTGCTAAAATAGAGGTCCTGGCATTCAAGGTAGCCTGACAAAAAAAAAAAAAAAAAAAAGGAAATAAAAAGATGTTGTGACTTGCTAAACCAACTTATTGCAACTCCAAGAGATCAGCATGAAGTCTTTTATACAGAACTGCAATGATTATATTACAACAACAGCTCCTCAAAAGAGTCCAAACTCTTCTAACCAGTCCTTTTACCCAGCTCCAATATCATATTCTGCCCAGGTACAGTTTAATGAGTCAGTATTTTAATATTATCACACAACTACCACCAATACTGAAATAAGCCCTTAAAACTGCTACTAATCACCCTGTTTTTAAACAGTGCACATATACAAATCATTCTGCGAGCAAACAAATCTACACCATTTGAGGGTTACTTCAGGGTTAGGATTTTCCCCATACTCATTCCCATTTTCCGTTTCCTTCCCACTACCGTCTCTTTTTTCCCTTCAGTATAGTTTATGATTCTTTATGAGCACGTGGCACAAAAACTTTGCAGGTAAGTGATCTCTCTCTGCCACAGCAAGGCAGCTGCTGAGCTGACATCAAAGTCTGACAGATGATGATGGATCAGCGTGTGCCACAAACTCTCACATGATCATGGAGACTACACAGCCAAAGGAATAGCACAAGCTACCTTTACTCCGGCTTTAGTAATGGATATCGTCTGCTGCTCCATTGCTTCATGGATAGCTACTTGATCCCGCAAGTCCATTTTGTCAAATTCATCAATGCAACATACACCCTGCCGCAGAAGAATAAAAAATAACAAGTTACCCAAATTCAATCACATTTGGGACAAAAGCATTTTTAAGACAGTTTGGTGCCTTTTGTCATTAATCAAAACCATTCTGGGGGTGCAGAAACCTCTCTAGTTCCTGTACTCACATTATCTGCCAACATCAGTGCTCCAGCTTCAATGACAAATTCATGTGACTCTTCGTCTTTTACAACAGCTGCTGTTAGACCAGCAGCACTGGAGGCTTTTCCGCTGGTGTATACAGCGCGAGGACTGAATTCATCCACGTGCCTATTGAGAGAGAGAACAGTGAGAAACTGTGTTACGCAAACTTAAAAAGACAGACTAAGACTTGCAGAAACAAGACAACTTTAATGCATCACTGCTTTCAAGCCCTAGGGCCAGGACTCATTCCTTCCTTCAGGAAGCAGTTAACATTTAGTTAGGTCCCCCTATCTGTAATGATATCTGAGCGAGCCTTGGGAACTAAGCCTTATCTAACGGCAGTCTGTTACAGGTCTGTTATTCACTCTTGGTTACACCAGCAGAAAAAATAATCCAGACCTCCTCCCACAAGTTTTCCGCTGACTTCACAAGCTCAGCCAGCTCCTCACAGGTCAGGCAGAAGTCAGCACAAAGGAACGGCACGAGGCTGCACAGCAGGAAGCAGCTATGCTGACCACAGGCAGCCAAAGGCAGCTTTTGTGATGCCTCCACATTTTTGAGATGCGGTAGACCTCAGCCTCACAGAGAATAATCCAGAGGTAAAAGAGCATCATAATAAAACAAAACCACATTAAATAGAACTTGAAGTAAAGCAAAAAAAAAAAAAAAAAGCATTATAGCTTGAAGATGTAGCATTAGATACAGTTATTTCATAATTATTGTTCAGGCTGAGTAGCTGTCTAGTTGATCAGTGTTGGGACCTACCAATTTAGCCTAAGCTAAAGCAGGGGAAAAAAAAAATCACTATTTTATCCACCTCTAATGTTTTGAGATATGCAGTGTTATATATTTAATATTCATTGACTTTCAAAAACATAAAAACTTGTACTTCCGTCTAAACAACAACAACCACTTCTTAATTTAATTCTTTTTTATTACCTTAGGGGCCTGTTGAATTTAGTTCAGCTCAAATAATTCAACCACATCCAAATTATTCCTGGAAAATTTTCTCAACTATTTTACTTCCCTTTCCTCTGTTTAAGGTAGGAAAGGCACAGTATACATTTATAGCTCTAGTCACACTGGACAACATTTAAATAAATAATAAATAATAAAATTAATTAAAAAAATAATTAAAAATAAATAATAAAATAAATAAAATTTAAAATTTGAGTTTTAAAGAGATACTTACTTTAGAAATTGACTCTTGGCTGTACTTGGATCGCCAACAACACAAACATTGATGTCCCCACGCAATGAAGTGCCTTCAGAAGTGGTCTTAGGGACTCCTCCAAAAAGCATCAGCAGGACCCCACGTTTCACTTCATCATTACCTACCCAAGAAAAGACACTCAACATGCAACTCCACATTTTTCCTATTTTAAAAAACTTTAGCCCACTAGAATTTTAGAGCATTTAGGCACACCCAACTCAGAATTTATTTGCTAAACATCCACTAAAAGCCTATTTCTGTTCTTGATGGCTCTAAATATGGACAAAATTCAGCTGATCAAACTTTTCAGACATAACCAATGTTAAGTTCTCAAACTAGTTTGAAGCCAGAAGCAACACCAGACGTATGCACACATATATCCACGCACAACAGCATATGGATTTTGAACTCTCATATCTTTCGAATGATGCCCATATAAAGTAAAGCTCATATCCAACTGGCAGCTGCAGGGTTAAGTGGTAGATCACCACATAGCAAAACCACTTTGACTACCTTTGCAACCCTTAATAGTTTAACAAAGGAAGTCCTTCGGAATTAGGTTTTCCTTTTCTAGCAAAACCAATTCTGGAGGGAAGAGTTTGAGATAGTTGGGACTGGGCTTTCATGCATTCCCAAAACGGTATTAGAAAGATATCAATAAGAACTAATATTTTCACGAGGGAAATCTCCTTTCTCTGCAGCAACAACTGGGCTCTTACCATGGATAGTGGGAAAGAGGCTGGTACACAGATTATGATACAGGTTCTTATCTTGGCTCATTTCAAACACCTTTTCCCATTCTTTCACGGTCATTTGATTTTTGATGCTTTCTGCAGTCTGTTCCTCATCTCGGAGCTCTTTTCCACCAAACTAAACAAGGGAATTAAACATAAATAAATAAATAACCATGACAAATGTGATCACTACTGAATGCGAGTACTGCAGACAGGAGCTTGTACAAACTTGCACTCTAAGCTGAACAGAACACATTCACAAAGACTAGCCTTAGGCTAAGGCAGATCATTACCTTCTATCTTTAAAAAAAAAAAAAAAAAACAGAAAAACATACAGATAATTCTGTAGCGGGAAAATTGAGTCTAAGCTCAGTTAACAAGAAAAAAACAACAGGGATGCTTGTCTAGAGAGTAAAAAGAGAGCAAAAATAATACAGCTTCCTTTGGCTAAAATTTGCCTTTTTAAGTATTCATTACCCAGAATTTACATGGCCTTTTATTACTAAAACCCAGTCATATTCAGTGTTACTTATTATGCTGTAGTAACATCCTAAGATCTAATATGATAAAATAGAAGGAACAAGAAGGTTAGCTTTTTTCCCTGGGACAATACGAATCAATAGGATTTTCTGGAGGAAAAGGAAATACTGGAGAAATTTAGGAAATTTGAATGAAATAAATGAATCATTTAGCTTTTTAGAAAAAATTGATAAAATTGGCAAACTCCAATTTCACATCCATGAAAACTGCTATGAACAATAAAGACAAGGTAAGAACTTGCTATGTAAATTCACTCAGAATATAAGGGCAGTCAGACACATGGGAAGGTGGTACATGCACCTGTTTAAAGCTTTACCTATCCTCACCCCCCTAATTTGAGGTAAAAACAGAGCGGAAATCTTCAGTACTCTTGTATTTATTTTCTCTGTAGACTCACCCGTGGATTTGTTGGTGCGACATAACAGGCTAGAAAGACTAGTTTATAGGACAGTTCTCTGACTCCAAGGGCACGAAGTCCTCGGATGCCTTCGGTTTCGTAGCCCTCTGTCCCGCTAAGCCGGGAGCTGGTTTCCGCGCGCACTCCTGCCGTGAGAAGAAGAGTCAGCAGCTGCCAGAGCAAGCTGCAGGGACGTCACACGGAGGTCAGGGGCAGCAGCAACAAACCTGGTGTTGAGAGCTGAGCCACGTCAGGCACGACAATCAGTGATCCTGTGAAGTCACATTTGTCACCTGCCTGGGCAGACTCCACTGCTTCTGCACGCAAGATCACCTCGACGCTGCGAGGAATGCTGCCTCGTGGCAGCTCAGCCTGCGTCTCCTGAATGCGGACCTGGGAGGTACAGAACATCAAGCGCTCAGATGTCACCGAATTTCAAACTGCTTGTAAAGCTAAAATAGCTTAAAAAATAAACACAGAAAGTGGCATCTGCTGGCTGCTATCCATATCAATCATGAAATTATTTTTTAAATGAAACAAAATCACACTTTACTAACCAGGAGTTACTATCTAAAGTTACTATCTAAGAAGCGTTAGGGAAACTGAAGAGGATACAGACCTAGGAGCCACAGTGACAATTCTGAAGTTAAGGAAAAGTGTTTGGGCAACTTAGAGTCCAGTTAATGTGACTGACAAAGCATTATTGTGGAATACGATGTGCTGAGGATTTGGCAGACTAAATCAGTCTAGAAGAACAAAACACTGCTGATACTAAATACCCCTGCTGATACCCCTTTTCATACTTGCATAAAATAATTACATACGAAGTACCTGTGACAAAAGACTGACAATGGCTCCAATACAGGGGTTTTCAGTGACTTGTTTACACAAAGTTGTGCAATAAAACTGCTTTGATTCTATTCATAACTTCCCATGCTTACACATAAGTCTTCCACAGACAGAAAGAAATTATTTGCAGAAACTCCACTGCCTTTTCTTGAGATCTTTTTGAGGTTGACAGAACCAAAATCAACCACCTTTGATATGCAGAAGTACAAACAACACCTTGCGACTACCACTGGAACACAGGAACATCATCATTTGTTGTCCCCCTGCCCCAACCTCCCCACTGTACCTTTTGGAAGTCAACAAATCTTGATTTGTTTGTGTCCAGCAGGAATCTCCTTCTGTTGGCACAGACCGGGTTTCTGCAGATGTTTGGCTGCGTATATTTAAATTGCTGTTCCACATCTTTTATCACTGTCTGACAGTCCAGGCACAGGAAGGTTCCACTTACAAGCTCAGGATGAACTGGGTGGGTACGTACCACCTGTCCACTGATACGCATCAGAGAGCCAATTTTTGCTGATGTCAGTTCTCGAATTCTGTTTAAAATGGAAATTCATCGGGATTAAATTCTTAGTAGGGTTGACATTTCTAGGTGGAAGGTACTACCCAACCAGTAGCTACATAGTTTCATTCAGCCTGTGACTAAAGAACTGCTGTAATACCCAAAGGAAACAAGGTTTCTGTTTTCCCATTTTTTGATTTTATTTAAAATTTTAGATTAATACTAAAGGCCAAACCAAAGCAAAGGTTGATTCATTGGTACTTCAAAAGCAACACGCTATCTATACCAGCTTTGCAAATAGAGAGGTTACATTAGTTTGCAGAATACTATGAATGTCAGTATTTGAGAGCCTTTCCAGTCCAGTGTTTTTATGATTCACAAATGAAAAACTGTTTCAAAGATCAGCCATAAGGTCTGGCAGCTTCTTCACAATTGTACTGGTAAACCGTGCGTTTTATTCTGATAATCAAAAACATTTTCAGTACCCTTTGACACTTTTTTCCAGTAGCAAAAACACACAAGGAATGAATAATCATCTTACTTGTGCCTCGTAGGCAGATCTTGGAAGGCAACATAGAAGTCCTTGTTTGAAGGCACATTTCCATGGTCTCTGGCAAAAGTCTTTACTGCTCGGCAAAGATAAGGATAAACCCTGAAATACAGAAAATAATAAACCAGTAGTTATGAATCCATTCAGAAATAAGCTTTGATCCAGTAAAAATAAATTTCTTAAATATGAGTTTTTTTGGAATACAGAAACCAGGTAATCTCAGGTAAGACTTTATAGGCCTGAGATGGCAGCACTGGTCAGCCCTCAGGTAACCTCTCCATTTTACCTGTAAAATTCCTCCTGAACAGTGGTAGAGAGCTGCTGGTTGAACTGCTCCAAATCCACAAAGCTGACGATCAGCGTGTTCCGCTCTGGCCGAATCAGTTCTTCAGCATCACGCAGGTATTTGACTTCCCCATCACTGTTCTGGAACCTGAAAGCGAGTACAATTCAGCAAAATGTTTGACAGCTATACATCAGGCAGCAGCAAAATACTTCTGCTGTCAAGAGACAAGGAAAGGACAGACGATATGTGCTGAGGAGTGTGCAAGGAAACGATGGCATCCCCCATTCCCTTGCAAACAGCTTTTCCAGTGATGCCTTTCCTTCTGCCCCCATTCCACACACGCCTTGCAAACACATGGATCTGCTTCTTGCCCCACTGTTCTACTACACAGCCTTTCAGCTGTGGTCTAACCGTGACCTGCACCAGTAAGACAGGCTTTGTTCCCTTAGGATCACGTGAACAGCTTCCTTGGGACATGGTACTTAGGGACATGGTTTAGTGGGTGACAGTGGTGGCAGGGGGACAGTTGGACTAGATGATCTTGGAGGTCTTTTCCAACCTTATTCACAAAATCACAGAATGGCCGAGGTTGGAAGGGACCTCTGAAGCTCATCTAGTCCAACTCCCCTGCCAAGGATTGCTTAGAGCACATTGTGCAGGATGGCATCCAGGTGGGGTTTGAACATACACAAAATATCCAAAAATACCTAGAAATATTTCTTCAGAGAACAAGACTCCACAACCTTACTGGACAACCTGTCCCAGTGCTGTCACCCTCACAGCAAAGAAACGCCCCCTCATATTGAGCCAGAACCTACTGTGCTTCAGTTTGTGCCCGCTGCCTCTCGTCCTGTCACTGGGCACAACTGAAAAGAGGCTGGTCCCATCCCCTTGACAGCCTCCCCTCAGGTATTTATATGTATTGATGAGGTCTCCCAGCCTATTGTTTTGCAGGCTAACCAGGCCCAGCTCTCTATTAACGACTCTGTGATCGTTGTTTGCTGCAGGAGGCCCTCTCCAAAGCCCAAACCCCACCACGGCTCAGCCGGCGAGCCCCCGGAGCACCCCAAATCCCCACACGGCGACTACCCAGGGAGCTCCCCACAGGCCGAGCCACCCCCCCAACGCCTCAGCGCCCCCTCCCTCAGCCCTGCCCGCCCGCCACCGCCCCGGCCCGGCCCCGCTCACTCCTCCAGGAAGGCCAGGAACAGCTTCTGGCACTTCTCGGCAACTTCATCCCGCAGCTGCTGAGGCGCCGCCGCTGCCGCCCCTCCGCTCGCCGCTGCCGCCGCCAGGTCCATGGCGACCGCCGTCCCCTCAGCCCCCCTCAGCCCCAGCTCCGCCCCGCCGCCTTTCCCGCTTCGGCCGCGCCGGCCAGTCAGCGCCTGCCGCCACGCCCGGTCCCGTCCCCTCACGGAGGTTTTCGCGCCCAATGCCTCAGGGAGGAGGGGCCTCGGCGCCACGCTGCCGGCCGCCATCTCGGCCCCCCGCCCGCCGCCATCTTGGGCTGTCCGCAGCCATGGCGGCTGGCGGGAGGGAGGGATGGCGGCGGGTACCCGGCGCTGCCCCAGGCCGGCAGCCGCGGCCGAGGGACAGCTGGCGGCAGGGACAGGTGCCAGCGGGGAGAGCTTTAATATCTGGGAAGAACTGGTCACAGGCGCGATGCCACCTGCGAAAACATCCATCTGGCGGAGTCTGTCATGAAGGCAGATGGGCTGGCTTCTTGCAGTTCTGAAACTTCAAAAAACATTAAAAAATAAAACCCAAGAGTATGAGCTTCCTGTAGCGGTGTTCCCTTATGTTGCAGTGCTCTTACCATGTAGTGCACAGAGGCTTGTCTTAGCAAAATGGCGAAGAAAGACATTCTTAGATTTTCTTTTAAAAGGTTGGCAGTCTGTAAATTCCATACTTTGTGAGGCCATACAAGCAAAAATAGGCACAAAAGCAAGTAAGGTGTCAGTCATACATCAGCAGAAATCATAATTCACCTATAATAATTATTTCTGTTGAGTTTTCATCATTTTTCTTTTCCAAAATGAGTCTGCCGCCACTCTATACACATGCTGATAATACTCAGACAAGGAACAGTAAATAATTAAAATCTAGTGAGGCAAGTTGTATACTCTAGATACAGCTATCAAGCAAACATGCCTTTTTCTTCCCAGCTCTTTTCCTGAGTTTTTCTGTATCTGTATTTTTAGCCTTAACTTTATCATTTTGTCATTGTCTTTTGCTTTTGTCATTTTTGCCTCATTTTTTTCTTAGTCTTTAGTTTTCTTCACTCTCTTTTCCAGATCCTCTCTTTTCATACTCCTAAAACAAAAAATCATACTCTGTTTTTCCAGAGTTTCTGTTTTCAGTCTCTTTTTTTCCAGTCTCTCGAAAAGAAAAGAAAAGAAAAGAAAAGAAAAGAAAAGAAAAGAAAAGAAAAGAAAAGGTCTCCTCTTTTTTTCCCCAGACTCCCTTTTCCCCAGATGCCCTTTTCAAAGTCTGCTTGGGAAACAGAAAGAGATTGGGAAAAGTGTCATTCCGTGCCCCACAAATTCCTCTTATTTTTTCAGTCTGAGAAAAAAAAAAAGGGGGGGGGGAAGGTTTCTCCATGCTCTCTTTTTTCCACAGAATTTTTTTTTTTAACCGCAGAGTTGCTTTTTTCCCAGTCTCCATTTAAAAAAGAGACTCTAGGATTTGTTTTCAAGAGCTGCACTTTTTTTTTTTCCCCTAGAGCTGCACCTTTCCCTGCCCCACTGTGTTTTTCCAGAGCCTCTCTCTAGTCAGTCTCTTTTCCGAGAGCCTATTTTGTAGTCATCCCCTTCCACAGTCTATTTTTCCAGTCCCCTCTCCCCTGGTCTCTCTTTTCTGTGGGACTCTGGAAAAAGGGGGGTAATCTTTCTTTCCCAGTCTCCATTTAAAAAAAAATATATATTATTTTCAGTCTTTGTTCAGCCTTTTTTTTTTTTTTTTTAAGTTGTTCTCCCCACGGTCTTTCTTTTTGCCCCACGCTCTTATTTATTTATTCTCAGAGGCTGTTTGTGAAGGAGAAGAAAAAAAAAAGCCCAATGTGTGTGTCAGAAGACTCCACGTTTCAGTTTTTGCTTACGTACCTGAGGCATGACTGCTCGTCAAGTGTGAACAGCCAAAATACTGAAGTGCTGAAGTGGTGGTGAACACCGACAGGTCCCCAGGTTGCCCCAACAGCCAGTGCACAAGTGACATACGTAGACGAGTGTCCTGCTGCAGGTGAGTCACTGGAACATAGCGGCTCTTTGCTGTGGTTTACCAGCAGCAGCCAACCTGTTTGCGCTCTTGTACGTGTCTTGTATGAGAAAATCGGCCCTGTGTTGTACAGGACCTCTGTTCCCTCTCACCTTCATACTTCTAACCCTTTTAAGCAGCGGGGTGGGGGAAACCACACACAACCCACAACTGAGACCAAAGTCTGAAAGACTCCTCAAGTTTTATTTGGAAACTGAAACACGCAGGGCTTAGCATCGCCCCTCAGAAAGATCCTGCGAGGGCAGCCTATCAGTTTCATTTTATCTTCCTTTTATTATCAGGAAAGCCTTAAGGGACAAAGGATGGTAAAGTTACTGGCACAATCAGCGTGTGAATGAAGCACTTTGCCTTTTACATAAAGTAATAGCTGATTAAACTTATGCAGTTCCTGCATGAATGTGAGTCAAAAGAACAAATCGTTTCAAGCTTCAGAAGTCTGCAAGAGTATCAGTTGTTTTTTTTTTTTTAAAACAACTTGAAAGCATCTATAAATCATCACAGCGATGCAAGATTTTGAGTCAGCTAGTAAGATTAAAGTAAGGGAACTCTTTGAACTCCTTACAGATGATGAGCATCATCTCAGAAAGGCCCCTGGTGTCTAGTGGAACAAATATGTTTAGAGCTTCTCTGTTACAGACAGTTACGGATTTGGGGAATACCACTAGAATAGAAATCATCAATAAAAGGAAAAGGCTGAAGCAAAAAGGTGAAATCAGAGGTAGTTTAAAACAGACACTTGTTCATCATTTTTGCTTGCTTTTAATCTCTAGGTCATTAACAGTACTTTCCTCATGTCTATGGACAGACTCTTAGAAACATAAATAAAAAGCAGGCACTAGATTCTGTATTGCCCAGATATTTATTATTTTATCTTTTTCACTGTAAGCTATGCTTCAGTGAGTTCAGTGATTTTCCTTCATAATGAAGTTCTTTCACTAATACGAAACTGTAAAAGAACAAGCTTAGCAACTTTTGTAATCATGGGTGGAACCAAATCAATGCCTATTTTATAAGTACATAAATAAAAAATGGAGATCAGCACTTAGAGGGAAAAGACAGTGGCTAAAGTGGATGCGTCCAAGCAGATTACTGTTCCGGCTGCTGTCAAGCAATTCCCCAGAACCAGCAGATGGGCCAAGGACACCTCTCCTCTTTTGGATACTGATGCAATGGATGTCTGTCCACGTGGGTTCCAACTCCACACCTAGCACCGCCGAAGGACCGTGCCAGCTTGCAGTAGGATCACACCTCTAACAGGCATTGAAACATAGCCTGGGCAAGAGGCTGGATTTCTGGAGTGACAATGGGATCACACTTGTCTGTGTTGGAAGCTGAGGTGAGCCTGATGGGAAACAAGTGGCAAAAGCACCCTATTGTGGCCAATTTGGAGGCCCCACATATCCCTGGCACTATCCCAAAAGGGTACTTCAAGGATCCAAAGGGGTATGAGTGTGCCTTTGGTATAGCTGCTGTAGGTGCAAACAAGAATAAACAGCTGCCTACCTCATCCAGCCTTGAGAAGGATCCTTCTGTTGCGGGGTTGCTGCATGGCAAGAACCAAAGCGGGTACCAGTGGCCCCCACGATGGTGCACCAGCATCACACCTCCAAGGCTCCCTGAGTCGCATCCAGGAGCTGATTCCTTGACTCACTTGTCCTTCCCAGTCCTGTATGGCCAGTGCAAGAGTCTGATAGAGGCTGGAGGTTAACAGTGGACTATGAATGAAGTCACGCCCCTGTTAACCACTGTCATACCAGACATGCTGGAACTCCTGCATGAAACGGAGTCAAAGGTGGCCAACTGATCCGCCAGTGCGTTTTTCTCCATCCCTTTGGCAGCAGAGCGCAGGCCGTAGTTTGCTTTCACATAGCAGGGAGTCCGCGTGGTGCTTAGCTGCCTCCTGGGGTTACCCCACAATGGCAGCGCACAGCCACTGGCCATCAGTCCTGCACCTAACTTCCAGAAAACTAGCCCAAGTCCTCCCTCCTGGTGGGCAGATTCAGACAGCTTGCTGAACACAGATGGGTTTTCACAGGAAAATGTTGTAGTTAAACTGCAGAAGTAAACTAAGGCTTTCTGGTGTTAGCTGATAACCAAAGACTCCCTGGCTATCCCTTACTATATCATTTTTATTCCTAAGTATTTAAAAAATTGCACCATAATAATTATCTTCGTCTGTACATCATGAAAGAAAAAAATCATCTTAACTGGTGGAAAAGCAGCAGCAACTGGGACTGTGTAAAATGCTAACTTACAGCTAGAAATAGTGGAAATAAAGAACTACACAGGTTTTCCAGAACTATCAAACCACGATTGCTACCTATCAAAACAAGACGTAGTTCTGAATTACGATTTGGAGAGTTTTAACCAAATTCTAACACTGTGCAGCACTGACGTATCCTTTTTAAATGACATCCAGGACAAATGCATTTTTGCATTTTGATTTATGATCATAATTATTCTCAGTTAGCTGTGAAAAATTGCATTAAAAAATTCTGCATACAAAGGAATCAGGGCCTCCAGCCAAATTCGAGTTCTTTTGCAGCTACTGTGAATAAATCAAACTAAAACATGAGCTTGAATAACTCTTAACAGAACTGGGATAAGCACAGTTGTTACAGGAGCATATGTACAAAACTTGCCGCCGCATCTAGAGCGGTGAACTTAATTCTCAGAGTATTTTTTCTGTTAGCATGAAATGGAAGCTAGTAATTTTGCTTATTATTAGGAGTAAGCGCTTCCAATCTGGAATATATTACCAACTCTGTATGAACAAAAGTAATTAAATTAATTCCAGTTGGCTTAGCTGAATAAACAACTGTTTTGAAACTTGGATTCATCAGTAATAAGTCTGTGAAGATAAGCTGTACTTATAAGCCACTTAGCTTTGTAAAGCACAACTGGGTACACTGTAACAATTTAAATGAAAGTAAATAATTTGGGGAAGATTCCATGGTAAATTAATTGCATAACACTCATAAGCAAAGCTGCAAGATGTGTTATTCTTTGAGTTGTGTGACTTCTAAACAAAGTTTAACTTTTACATTTCCAGTACTTTACCAAACTGACCTTTAGTATTCCTAAAATGATTGTTTTATAATGGAGAACTTGTCACAAAACATGAAAATTAAGTCTTGTTCAATGGCAGCTGCAAAAGATGATTTGCCCTTTTGTGAAATTCTACACAACTTATACACAGCCTCACTGACCTTTCTGTAGCATAACCGATATATGACTTCTCTGACATTTAAAAATCAAGGTAGCAACAGTAACACAGACTGTCTAAACTACACCTCCTACTGAAAACTCTTTAGCATGGAAAATGTTAAGCAAAAATTAAGTCAGGAGTCACAGATATGTACGAAAATCAGACTATTGCAGGGCCCAAGCATGGAATGGAATCCTTTGTTCTTTGGTATCAATGCTTAAATGCTTTAAATTTGAAAAACAACCATCAGATAAAGTACATAAAAGAAAGTTCCAAACACAGTGGCTCCTCACAAAATGCAGGGCATAACTTTGGGGTTGGGAAAAAGGAGGAAGAGAAGTAGGTTTGCATGCCATTGCAAAATGAGGTTCAAGGAGGTGATTCATTTGAGAAAAGGGATGTCTAGAATTTCAGACGTACTCTGACTTACAGAAACACCCAATTTCTCTAGATGTACAACTTTCAAACAGTTTGTGGCATTTATAAATGGAAAAAAAAACTAAAATAGGTTGGCTTACATTATTTCCTTTCGTTTCATTGGCAATAGATACATGGGATCCTCCTTGATTTACTTAGTTATCATAGAGGCATGCAAACATGTGACCTGCTCTCAAATTCACCATCCATTAATTTTCTGAGATTATATATCCCTCATGCATCCCATGAATGTATATAACCTCCTATCCAGTCTCAAGTAGTAACATAAAATAAAGAATGGGCATGACTTCTATACAACTTCCAAAAAAAAATAAATTTAAACTTTGGACAGTTATTGCATCAGTTTTGTTTGTTTCAAAACAACGTTAACGATTCATGATTATCTTGTGAGGATATAAAGCAAAAACCAGAAAGACAGATATTGTATCTAATTTACTTTGAGAGATTTATTGCAATCTGTTAAGACTTTTTGTTAAGAATGTTCCACTTCTCACCTGCTTCTCTACCTAATACTCATGTAAATTAACAATTGGCTGGTTTCCTCCTGCTTTTTGAATTGCAAGCATTCAGCTATTTCAGCTTTGAGTCACTTCTGTACTCCAAAATACTCAATCTTGCTGACATGAGTTAAAAATGCAGATTTTTTATTGCATAATTTATTTAAATGTTTAGAAACTTGATACAATTTAATGTGACACTAGAACACTAGCTCAAAGTATCACATTTTCATTAAAAATGTGCAGTTGCCAATACAAAGTCTTGATCTGTTAAAATATTTTTTTTTTTAAATAAATACCAAAGAATAAAAAAAAAATTATTGTGGCACTTTAGCAAATGAGATGATCTTCTTTTATTGCATATTATAATGCTTAGATCAATACAGGTTCATCAGTAGCAACAGATATGCTCACAATCATATTCGCAGGGCAGATCACCTCAAACTTTCAGAAGGTCTCGTTAGGGTGTCAGTCGTTTGGGATCCCGTGGGAACATGGAGGTCTGACGAACATTATGCAACCCTAGGTACAGCATAGTTACTCTTTCCAGCCCTACATCAATTGAAAAAAATAAAATAAAAACATCAGTATGGTAAGTCTTTTGTTCAAAACTCTTAAGAAGCTGAAAGTACTTTATAGCTACATCCAGCCTCACATAGTTCGACCGAAGACTGATGTCTTCAGTAGCATGGTCTAGTGGTGGACTTATCAGTACTAGGTTAAAGGTTGGACTAGATGATCTTCGAGGTCTTTTCCAACCTGAAATGATTCTATGATATGTATGCATTAACACATCTGACTACAGAAAAGAGCTAGAAGCAGAAATTACAAGTTCTACATACAGTGCCATCTGACATGACACAGGCTTCATTTGAAACATGTACCAATAAGCAATGGTACTAGAGACTCAACTCTCTTTTGAATTACTTCAGACTTTCTTGAAAGATGGTGCAGAAAATTGAAATGGAAAGGGAGTAATTGGGAGAACTGTATCTTGAATACAGTTACAGAAGGATAGAACAAAGCAGTCTTAAGCGCTGGTACCAAATACTTCAGAGACATTAACTGTCATAGGCAACTACAGTAAAAATCTACTTGGGGAATTTCATTCCAAATGCTCTACAGTGCAGGAATATAGATTCAGCAGTATGTACCCACGTAACTATTTGCTGATATCTTTATGATAATAAATACTTCACTGGTCATTGCGTTCTTTCTTTCTGAAACCTCAGAGGTTATGCACATACCGTGGAACGTGTGAAGACTTCCACATCCATGGGGCTAGATATGCACCCCAGCCATACTGACATTAAAACCCAGATGCCTATTATTCACACACTCCTCCTGTGTTAAAATTTCCAGCTAAAACAACTAGAGAACAGTGATCATTCTCACAGCATCTTTGGTTTGGCTGATACTTGGGCCTGGCCTCTGGGATGTGTGATGAGGAACATTTACATTGCAGAAAAGACACAGCTTCAGCTTCCTTGATATCAGTTGTGACTGGCCTAAATGATTGGGGATTGTCTACAAATGCTGATGATCACTAATGCTAACATCTTTTAAGTATTTCAAAACAGCTGTCCCAAAAGCATATTGCATTTCAACACATTTACTAAAGGCATACTTAGGAGGTTGTTCTCTTAACGTGCCAGGAATATATTAAGCGTACCTTACCAATGTGAGGCAAATGCAGAAAGACTGAATCAAAGAAATCACTGTGCATATTGCTCAGGACCTAATAAAGTATCTTATTTCCACATGCATAAAGAGATTTCATTCTGCTAATGAAAGCAATGTCTATAACTGAAAATTGTTATCACTAAGTTATGAAAAAACTCTTTGTTCATTTTAGTATGTAAAATGCTCGCACCCAAGACAGGAAGGCTGTAGACATCAATACCTTTGCAGAAACTATTAGCATCAGCCAAAGTTAATCAGTAACATTCAGTCAAATCGCAGTGAATAAAGACAGAAGCAATCACTTGTTTCTCTTCACTGCACAACAGCTTCATCAAATGCATTAAGATACCAGCAGCTTCTGGTATTAGTAGACTGTGATATATCCATGCATAATGCAGTATTTTCTTGCCTCCTTACAGTTTTCTCTTTGGTAAAATTTGAAGGTGACCTGCTAGGCTAATAAATCAGTGTATTTTCTCTTGTGATAACCTACCTTTTAAACTTGGCACACTGTGCCATTATTTTTTGCCATTACATCTTACTGTTTAGCTTCTCTCCTTAAACTCCTCAGGATAAACATTTCCACACATTTTCCTAACAAGATTACTACTATGAATTTTATATTGAACCCTGACAGAGACTAAACAGTTTAAGTTAAGGTCAAGCTAACACAGAATATAATAAAATAAACACACTTACCTATACCACCACCAGCATGTGGAGGTGCACCAAACCGAAAGGAATCGATATATGCCTTTATTTTCTCCAGATCTAGACAAGAAAAAGGTGTATTTGGCTTGGGGTTCATTAAACAGGTGAGAAACACATAAGTGACTAGGGGACTGCAAACAAAACAAAAAATTTATCAAGGTGACTTAAAAACTAACAGTGGGTTTCACTCAAAGTGCAAATAAATTACCCAGCAATGTCTAGAAGTTATGCCTGTAGCAATTTTATTCTATTATTGTTAATAATTTAATCAGGGAAGGAATTCTAGAACTGAGTAAGAGCTAGGCCTAACTGTTCGTCATAATTTACGAAAACTAGTGAATTTGTGAATAAACTGCAATGAGAAAGTAATGATTTAACAACTGTTTCTCTCTCTTGCTACAGTGGGAGCTACTCCTTTTTTGCTAGTATCTTCTTGACGTTTCACTTCACCATCCACTGAAAGCATGATTTCAATCTACACTTTACATTCCTGATCTCTACCTAATTTACTCTTCTATCCTTTTACTATTAGCCAGCCTTATCCTTAAATTTCACCACTTATTGCTTATTTCCTCTCAGTTCAAGACATAAAAGGGACAACCAACCACTCTGCTGGAGTACTCCACAAGAAGTCTGTGAGAGTACAGAATGAGACTTGTTTGCCTACCCTCCTTCTATTGAAGGTATTTCCTGTGTTACGTCCTCTCTAAAGCGCTTGGAAACAATCCCTTTTCATCAAGGTGTTGCTGGGAAACTAATTAGTTTCTTAATACCACCACTCTAGATTAAAATGGTTGAACAATTAGATGGATTAACATTATGCATGAAACAGCGTTGTGATTTTAGCATTACTGCCACATATTAAATTCTGCCTCAAATTCTTCCTCTAAACGAAACTAATCCAATCACGATTTATAATCTTTTAAACTGAGCTTTAAGTTGTTTATCTTGTTACCAATGCCGTGATGCTGGGCTCTTTCTGTCAGCAGCTGAGGATCGTGAATTCTCTGAGCTCCAGACAAAATCTCTTCTCCCCTCATGAACATATCGTAAGAGTTAGAGTTTTTCTGGAAAGACAAAGATTAGTTTATTTCCTGTCTAAAGCTGCTCCATCCTTAGGTGGCAAATACACACCTCTCAGTAACTTCACTTAGATATCCAAAGCTATATAGTAACAGTGCAATGTATTTGAGTCTGCCCTAGAATTAGGGTACACTGTCTCCCCTCATTCGATTGGAGTCGATTTAAGAAAACAAAGTTCATCCACACACTCTTTGGAAAAGACATCGCATTTGCAGGCAGTAATCCAAGCAAAAGATGCTGTAAAGATATTTACTCTGGATTCTGGAATAAACTGGGGAATTTTCTATCAATGTAAAAAAAGTGGATTTCTGTTGAACTGTCTGTTGCCCTCGAAGAATGTTTTTGTCTCTTTTTAGTGATGGAGGAACTGGAGATCTCTTCTAGTGGCCGTGGAGATCTCTTCAGTAAAGATCCTCTAATTTCAGCTATATATATTTCTTTCTCGTATGTTTTCACTGGTGAAGGGTAACTGTAAACACTTTATGGGCCACGTACAACTGACCTACTCTTGTTACCAGAATTTCAATTACTACAGCAGATCATATAAAAACACTTTATCTATTCTGTCAAGTTATCCCTATACAGAGTAATTTCAACTTCAAAAAAACCCCACAGACATCGACAAAGAACTTTACTTACAGGGTTTACTGGGTCTGGCATTGTATAAAAAGGCCTCACAGCAAGAGGGTATTTGTCAAGAATATAGAAATCTGTGTCATACTGAAAAATGATGATTTTCAGAAGTTAGCACAAGTAAAAACAACGTAAAGAACAAATTAATATTCCACACAATCAGCGAATCTTTGAAATCTTAAAAAAATCCAATAACTTTCCACAAATTTGACAGTATTATCTTCAAAAATGAGTTATCAGTAAAAGTAGTATATTATTTATCCGTTTCTCAATGCTGCTTCTATTGTGAACTTAAATATTTTTAGCAGCAAAACGTCTTGCCAAAATAATAGCCCTCCCCCCCCCGAGATCTCATTTTTTCCTGAAGACTTAGTTAGAATCTGTTCTGCTGGTTTTTAATTATCCTAAGAAATGTTTTTTTTGGAAGTACTATCCTGTTTGGTGTATTCAGTAGAAATAATAAGATTGAAAATGGTTTGGAATAGATTATTAATAAGACAAAACTGTTGGTAGATGTTGGCAAAACTGTTGGCAAAAACAAAATTGTAATGCAGTCAGACAATTAAGAAATGTTTATGCTAATCACAAATTCTTCGCAACTTCTGCATGTTGATACTGTTTTCTTAATCAGTGAGTAAAAAATTATTTTACACGAAGCAGCCATTTATATGTACCCAGTGATTCCACTATATCAGGCTTCAAATTCAATGACAAACATATTTATTCTAAAATAATCATTACCTTTTCCTTTACCAGGCGTCCCAGGAGCTTTTCATTAGGTGTGCTGAAAAAGATTATCACCATTACAATTAAGTGATTTAAACTTTTACTGATTATATACTTTGTAAAGCTAAAAAGATCAAGCTACAGATTTGCTGCAGTCTGTCCTTTAGAAAATGTATTCTTTGTTTCTGTGTGTTTTGGATTGTGCAAATAAATTTCAAAAATCAAGTACATTTATTTCTGTTCCTAAGTACTTTGTATGGGTCCTAGGAGTCCCTTAAATTAACTGATACCTAACAATATTCTTGTTCTTATTATAACGACTTTCTAGCCACTGTATTCATATTACTGAATAATTGTGTACTCTGTTTCATATGGGCATACATCTTGTAAAGTGATTTCTTTTTAGACACAGTGAGAAATGCTCTAAGCAGCTAGCAAGGAAATTATTTTGCTATAGCGAGGTCTTACAACTGAAATTTCTTTGACACAAAGTTCCTTTAATTGTAATATCACATATTATCCTAATGGTACCGGATATATTATTGGAAAGAAAAGAAATGTTTTAACATAGTAAGCATCTTCAGAAATATTTATATATACTCAGTTAATTAAAACCATCTTTCAAGCCAATCAATGGGAATGCAATCAACTGCTTAACCATTTTCCTCAGAGGTGGAAAAAGGAAATGGGAAGGCATTACTGAAAAGAAAGACCTTAAGACTGAAGAATCTTTTTAATCCTATCCAAATACGTATGTCAATTCACATGAAGGACTGCAATTGTTATATAAAAAAAGCGCTTCTTCTGATCTTAGAAGGTTCAAGTTCCTCTCACTTCATGTTGTAAGTTTTAGTTTTTTTAATCTCAGAGTTTATATGTATAGCCTACAATAAGAGAAAGGACTACTTCCATATCCATTCATTTCTTTGTCAAGAGATCTGGATATAAGTGCTGTTTATTCCTCTCAAAGTTTGCAGTTCCTTCTTGAGGGCTCAGTTGCACAGTACAGGACTTAAGGTTTAAGTTCGACTGACACATTTGGGCATTGCCAAAGTACCTCAGGTCGTCTTCATCACCCATGTCAACACCAGCCTCCCTAAGCATGGCCACACCTTCACGGTATTCCAGTCTCAGAGTTGGCTCCAAGAACTTAAATGGCTCACATGGGAACTGTTTGTTCACCGTCTGAATTTCAGTTTGGAATCTATACAGAAGAAAACAAGGATAGAAGCAAAATACAAAATAATTAAGAAATGTATGGTCAATGCAAAATAATTATTAGGTACAAGAAGAATACAAGTCTGCCACAAGAGGTCCCTCTTGCAACATAAAAACCTTTTTTAGAGCATCTTCTGGACAAGTTCTGTATAATCCCAAGGAAACGTTTCATGTAAATTAATGCAATCCAATGATATACGTGTTAATATTTTACTATTACTTCTGTTTTACTCCTTTTGTAAGAAATAATTGACTAGGTCAAATTTTCACAGTTAAGACATCTAGAAACCAACCCTTTGATTTGTCATCTTTAGCTGGGTTCTCCTTTGATTTAAGTAATACTCTATTTCGAATATAAAAGAGAAATTTCTTTCTAGACTGATGAAAAGATTTGCATTTCTGCTGGCAAAATAGTCTAACTTGTAAGCAAATGAAAACCACTTCCTAAACTTCTGGCCTGGCTTTTTAATGAGTTAGCCTATGAATAATGGAGAATAGTCTTTGTTGCTGTCATGGCAGAGACGCGGGCTGTTACAATAAATTTGATTCAGGAAAGCCACCTTAAACAGTTAATATTAATCTTAATTTCAAAACAGAACAATCAGTCTACCTGTAGTGGCACAACAGGAAGGATATTTTACTTTAATGATGGATCATTTGTATTAGGAAGCCCATTCAACAATGAACAGCAAGTTTTTGTGGCACAAACTGGCATACTGTAGGAAATTCAAGTTTGGCTAAAAACAGACAATTTACTGGCCTATGGTTTTAGCAAACTTTTAAAGTCGGGTACAAAGAAATGGTTAGGAGCAAAACAGCGTTTGAAGTTCTCTTGTTGTAAATCAGGTTACTAATGACTGATTATCTGACAGGCTGAGGACAAAATGCTTACCCATTTGATACCACAGTGCAAGAGATTTCAAACAAATGAAGTTGCTCATGAAATGGAAAATGTTCTCGTTACCTCTCCTGAAGTCCCTTGAATATCTGCACCATGGTATCTGCAATCTCATCTACCACTTCATGATAGTGATAGTTAAAAGCCATTTCAATATCCAGACCAACAAACTCGGTCAGGTGTCTGTGTGTATTGGAGTCCTCAGCTCTAAAAACTGTAAAATTAAACAGAAATTCTAACTGACCTGAAATTGTAATTCCATTTTGAAAAAATAACATGGACAAACAAACATCAGTAATTGGACCACAGACAATGCTGTCTCTAGACATGACAATTCTTACTGAGAAACAAAAATAAAACTAGCTGCCTCGAAGCATCATCTCTAATGGCAGTGACAGCATTATTTTAGCTGCGGTGGTCAAAGGATACAAGACAGACAAGACTTGCAGAGAGGTAGTACCTCTCGTCACACTAACAAACAGAAGTGGGAAAAACAGACAAGCCTTCAGGCACACACAAGAACTCTCAGATTTGAAAACTACCTTTTTCACAGGAAACATACTTGTATGCGTGTGAATGTTCTGATTTTTTTTTTTTCAGGTATATGAGTCTGATATATAAACATGCCTTCCTAAAAAACACGACTCGTGTTAGTAATTAATGAGACATTTAAGGTCTTGTGAATTACTTGCTTTTTTTTTTTTTTTAGTTTTACATGCTGTTACTGATTTGTTTTCCAGCATTTTCACTTTACATATCTTTAAACCTGTCTTTGATGTCTTAGCAAAAGATGCTTTGTTACTACCTAAAAAGGCAACATCCTATCAGCTTATGAGAAAGACATAGCATGAGACAAGGAAATATTAAATTTGGATTATTTACTGACAGCCCAGTTACAAGTACACATTTTCTAAATAATGCTGTTTGGTACATACACAAGAGCATGGGATAAGTACTTGTTAATATGGAATGTGAAGTACCTAAAACTTTGCTTGCCTATTTTAGCTGCTTACTACTGGGCAACTAAAGCATGCTTAATAGGAAAACATGGCTTCAGTAATTGCAGTGTTATTCCAAGTTCTCCATCATACTTTTAGCTTCCAGTGCAACTCTATTCTTTCTCCCCAGAGAACAGCAGGCACTGGAGAAGACAATTCCATCTGTATTTCAGCATCTTAGTTTTACTTCAGCAAACTCCCCGTCAACTTTATTCTCATTTGTCACCCCAACTGAAATTTGTGTTCCGTGTGTGAAACCATATTAAGTGAAAGCATTCAAGGCTTTCAAGTTACATGGTATCTTACTTGTAACTGCTAAAAGCCATCACTGCAAATGTTATAATATGGATAAGCCAATGTTTTTCTTACCTGGCCCAACACAGAAAACTTTTTCGAAGTCAGCACATATACACATCTGCTTGTACAGCTGCGGGGACTGAGCCAGGTAGGCACTGCTTTTGAAGTATGATACAGTAAACACATTGGCTCCTCCTTCACTGGCAGCTGAAAAGCAAGTGCTTACAGTAATTATTAAAATAAAAATATAAAAAAATATATAGGTAGACTGATAGTCTTATGTTTAAAGATAAGCAGGAGATTTTTCTACAAAGCATGTAAGAGGGAAAAAGATACGCTTTCTTAATGCTAAGGGAAGCTTTGCAGCTCAGGACTGTCAGACATTGTCTTGCAAATCTGCAAATTGAGTTGGGATAGTTCAATATGTTACTATTCCCAGCCATCCCTCACCTTTTAGTGAGGACAGCAGAGAATGTATGCTTGTACCACACCACATCTACTTACAGCCCAACATTTCTGTAGAAACCAGTCTTTATCCGCGATGCAAGCTTCAAAGACAGTTAACTGCAGAGGCCGAGATCTGAGGCACATCCTGTTTTGCCAGGACCGGCCTTTCTAACAGAGGACTGGGCAAATGTCTGAGTTGTCTGAAGGTACTAATGTATCTCAGAGCCCAAACTAGGTTTACCAGAGGACATCTGCCAAAGGTATAAAGCTATCTCTCAGTTTGAGACAATTATCACAGAAAGTTACCAGGAGAACACTAGCCAAGAACACGTGCATCTGAACCCCTCATTGTGAAGTGCCTACCAAAGCTGAGTCAATTTCCATTTCCCAGCCTGTAGTATAAGAGTTACAGTTGCCTACCATACTGACAAAAGCGCATCAGAGAGTAACATTACTTAACAGTCTTTGAAGATTCTTACGTTAAGATAACGCTAAACAAAGTGCTAATTACTATTATTACTAGCCCTTCCACTATAATTAATTTTTCTTTTCTTTCATCACCACTACTCCCACTGAAATAGTTTCAGTGACTCGTTATTTTTGAATACAGGTAACCTTTTAAATCTCAAATCTTAAAACAGCTATGATATGTAGCTTCGAAGTTTAGTAAGGACTGCATTGATTTAACTTAGTTATTTTTGCAAAACATTATCTCATTCAAACAATAGGATGCTTGCTTGCTTGCTTTCAATGGTACATTGCACAGTAAGAATAGCACACTTCCTCAAAGGTCCTACATAAATAAACTGGCTGCCTGGGAGTCTTTAACACTTCATGATATTTCAACTGTCTCTGTAGGGAAAAAAAAGTTATCCTATCTTCAGTGATACTTTCCACATTGTAAGAATAGTGCATTAATTTTCTTAAAAAGTCCTGGTTTCATCTCAATCAAGAGCTGTCTCCAAAAATATAAATACAGAGGTATAAAACTCAGTAGGCAGAAGGAATGCATACAATGAACACACACAATGAGAATAATACAAACATTCTGCCCTCCAGTAACATTTTACATGTCGTGTGTCTTAGTGACATCAGTAACACCTCAAAGCACACCAATAAGATGGAAGAAAAAACATCCACCCGTAAATTGGAGATTTTGACAATATAGCAGAGATCAGCAACAGAATCAGAAGCAAAATCAACACTGCCAGACTTTTAGTCAGGCTAAAACTGTTTGACCATACTAACAGAAAAATGATACTACTGATCCTTCATTCAGCCATATATTCATTGGTACAGAAGTGACACACTGTATTCACTGCCATCATCTTATACCATGGTGTGTTGTAGCTTCTTTATGATGCAAGCTGCTTTTAGTCTTCATTTAGAATTTATTTCAATACTGGGAATGGAATTTTAGACTCAAACTAAGAAGACTGATCTGAAGAACAATGCCTATGATCAGGAATCCATATTTAAACAAATTAAAACTTTAAAGGTACTGCCGAGTAGGTAAATCAGGTATATGTAGTATTTGTCTTGTCAATCTTTTAGCATCCAAAGTCAGGAGAAGAATGAAGAACAACTTCCATACTTCCTTTGTTTGCTACGTTGTATCTAAATTAGAAATACAACTTTATCTTTTTGTTAACAAAGAAGTTACCAAATTTTTGGCAGATAGGTACACTGAGCAAATATAAAGGAAGCGGATCTGTAGCTTCTGGATCAAATATACAATACCTGAAATGATTTTGGGAGTCTGAATTTCCACAAATCCTTTGCGAATGAGAGTTTCTCTGAAAAGCTGACAAATACCAGACTGAAGGCAGAAGACTGCCTGACTAGTGGAGGTCTATAAAGAGAAGATAAAATAAAGAATCCTAAGTTAGTTTAATTTTCCCAACTCTTACAGACAGGTATCAGGACAGTATAAGCTACATTTATTCTCTTAGGTTGTTGTATTTGCCTAAACAGAGAAAAGTGCACTTTAATTATTATTTATTACACGAGAAGAAATAGGAATGGAAACAACAGAAACTCCTCATTTCAGTTTACAGCACATTCAGTTATAAAGGAGGCACTATGGTCAATTCAACATTTAAGCAATCACTGATTTATAAGTTATGCTTCTGCAAATAAAGGTTTTATAGTAAAAAAATTGAATAAAAACACTAAACCTATTAAAAAGCTTTCAGCACACTGAACTAGAACAGTTGCAGTAATATACCATGCGTGATAAGAGCAAAGCCCTTACTTACATAAGGTCAAAATGTCTGTGCCTATTGAAGACTCCAGAATACATGTTTGTCACGTAAAACCAGTCACATGCTAACCACATATGACACAGGCACAAAAACATCCTCAAAAGAAGGTTTGAGCTCCCAGCAGCATTTAACAGTCCATGTAGCACCTGATCACATGAACTGCAGTTTTTCTGTCTTTCCAAAATTTACTTCAGAAGTACATTTAGCTGAAAACCTGAGCTGATCAGCTTCTACTTGTTTATGCATATGAAACAGGTAAGCCACTTATCTGGTTAACAAATATCTACACTAAACCTTCTTTGAACACTCTTGGGTTTTAGTGTGAAAAAAAAAATCCCTTAGCAAATGCTCTAAACACTGCAACACGTCAGCACTGAACCCGTATCTGATTTTGTGCTTGCAGCATTTAAGAACTGGCAGTTAGCAACCTACACGCGTATACAGAACCTAACGAATTCCTGCAAACAACTTAGAAAACATTTCTTTACAACAACCTGCGTCACAGCACTGTTTACTTCTCCTTTCTGCAAGGTACCCTACTTGTCAGTTAGGGTAAGGAGAGCCTTGTGGGCTTTTTCACATGACTCCTACCAAACCACAAAACAAAAAAACCCAGTCAAAACAAAATATATACGCACCCAAATTTAGACAGTCAGTTAGTGGATATGTTGAAATAAATCTACATTTGTCATCTCTACGAGATAAAGATATCACCTAACTGAAAAACTGAAAGAAAACCGTAATAATACTGCAGATTTGTAGTAATTTGGAGTTATCTGCAATTTTAGCAGACTGATATCTCAGGAGTGTAAGGGGCTGAGCCTAGTCAATAATTGCTAGCAGCTCTCGCTGTCTGATAGCATTAACCACAGCCACTACTCCCACTACTTTCAAAATGAAGGAAATGAGGTTTTGAGCAACAGTTACAGAAGTACCCTCAAACTTTTTCACCCTTTTTCCACGGGTCTCCCAGAGTCAGACATATGCTAAGACAGGAAAGGTAGCCCAAATTGGGTGTATAATTTGTGGCAGTGTTATATCAAAGCACCCAAATGATTCAAAGGGATATAATGAATACACATTTCATATATGCGTATATATTCAACCATCTCCTATGTAGAAGCTGAAAGATTTTACAAGAGATTACAACCCAAACAGTCACATGACACAGTCACCAATACAGTTTTTGATAAAGTAGACAAATTTCAAAAAAAAGGTAAGAAACAAAACGTGCAACAATTGCTTGAAGTAGGACAGTAACAACGACTTCTGATCAACAATCCTGATGAACCAGCACCAGCTCCATGCTAAGGTATACACTCTCAGGGAAAAGAGAAATGGTGATGTGCTAAGCCCAATCTGAGAGCGATTACTTGCTTTGAAGCCTAGAGGTGTGCACAGAAACACGGCTGGTAAATAACTAACACACCTCTACTAACAATACTTTGCCAGGTAGTAACAACTCTTTGCTTTAGTGAGGATGCAGAGCAAAGACATTGTCTTCCCAATCCCATTTGTAACAATAAATTATCTTCAAAAATAGTGTTTATGAAAGGAGCCAAATTCACTGGTCTGGACACTGAAGCTTTTTTCTTTAAATATAGACCAAGAAAAGAACAAGCAGCAATTCTCCACACCTCAAATTAGATCTCACAAGACCGCTCTTCTTACTACCAAAGGTAGCTGAGCATCGGTGCTCATTCAGAGATTGCCAACAAGGGTAACTGTTGAGTATATGATCCTGCAGTCTCCTTGCAAGAATTAAACAGGCCAAGATAACATTTGAGATAAACTCCTAAAGAACTGCATCCAGCAGCACGCAGTAGAGTCAAATGGGTGACCTCAAACTACAACTTTCCAAAGATTTTAAGTATGTGTCTATATGAAGCAAATTTTTTCAGATTTAATTATGTCCTTTAGCACTGGATTGTTTGGCACAAAAAGAGACTGAATTTATCTGAAGAAAATAATTCATGCTGTTATGTTGTCTTTAACTGAGGCACTGGTATGTGTGTTATGAGGTCTGGTTATAGCGGTAGGTAACAGTTCCCATTTGAGATACCACACTTAGCTGCAAACATAACAATCTTAAGGCAGAGACAGCTGTCAAAGTGAATCGATTTTTACCTTTGCCTCAAACAACATTTCACTATGGCATTCTTTTCCTGTAGTGTTTACTCTAATATAAACTCTTCCCCTTATATACTGGGAAATCCTTATCTGAGACAGTGACAAAGACAGTAAATGATCCTTCAAGTGTGAAGCAGAAACTGAAACAAACTTATGCCACTTAGATGTTGCTGCTGTTAACAGTGTTGATGTTTAAACATGGTCTGCAGAATTTATTTCACAAGAAAATTTGTTATTTCTAATAATCAAAGCAGATAAAACGTTTAGCTAACAATAGCTTACAGCTGGACCAGATGATCTTGGAGGTCTTTTCCAACCTTAATGATTCTATGAGTGCTGAAATACAAGTTTTCATCATAACTTCACTATGTGTTTATTATTTAAATGCTATAAAAGGGAAATAATATTAGAACAGAGTAGTTTAACACTGTAAGACTATAAAAACAATTATCACACATTCTATTTAACACAATCTGCAGCATTAAAATAATCGTAGCCATGTACGTCAGAGACAAATATGTTTCAGTAGAATCGAGGGCAGTTAACACCTTACATGATTATATCTCCAAGAGGTGTGACTGAGGCGCAGACGTGCAAAGCTGTGAACTTTTTGTTACGCACATCAGCCACAGAATTTGTTCTGCACTTTTTACATTTTTGTTTGCCTGCTGTAACTACCTATCTTCTATCACAATCACTATTAAAGCAGGCTAAATAAAAAGGGAAAATAATATCAACTGTATTGTTTCAAATAACATATGTTATTTTATATAAGGTAGGTAATTTTCCAAATCCTCTGTCATATGTATGATGAATGAAGTTTTTGCTAGGAAACCAGGATTTAAAAACTGTTACTTAAGGTAAATCCTACGTGTTTGAAATCAATTGTTTCATTCAGATTCAGTATCTGTTTATAGTACAACAAGAAGATATGAACGTGAAGTTTGCCTAAGTGACTGGGACTGTGTTATGTCATCACAGTCAAATCACTATACACAATAAAACAAGCTGTATATCAGGTTGTTCATTACAGCTTGAAGTCAGTCAGGAAAACTACAGCTTTTGCAATGAGTAAATTGAATTCAACACAATGAAATCAAGCTTAAAGTAATCAAGTATTTTGAAAAACCAAACTACATTAAGATCAATGAACAGCACTATCACGTAACAGTCTGACATCCATAAACTACTAAAGGTACAGGTTTAATGGTTATGCACTACCTTGAGCAGTTTAAACAAGATAATATTGACTCTAAAAGGACTGTGCTTTGGTCTCAGTGAGCTGTACATTAGCAGACATAATTATAGCATCAGGACCACTAAATGCATATAATTCAAGCCAAATGCAGACAGATACCATTAAGATAAAAACCCTGCTGGACATCAAAAAATAAGCCAGAGCAAGGACATCAGTCAGGACATTGTTAAAACCCAATGAACCTGAATTGATTTTTAATTCAGAGCAAGACATACTAAGAAACAAAATCGAAGAATCAGTGTTTCACTTGATGCCTTGTCTTTATTGCTTTTTGCTTACCACTGATCTTCATGAAATATGACTGTTTAACAATTTCTGTATGTGTTTTTACATATATGAGAAGTTGCTGAATACTGCAGTCAAACTTTAGCACAGCAGAAAGCAGAGATTTAAAAACACCATCAGTGCTCCAGTTTACTTTTTCTAATTGTTCCAAGAAAGGAACCATAAAGGAAATGTATACAGAATCAAATACTTTAACTTCCATTAAGATATCATGAAAAACGGATACTTAGGTCAACAGCAGTTTCCTCACAGTCACCTGTGGCTATGTTAAAGGGTATCTGATCTGTACAAGGACTCCTCTTTTCCTCTTTGTTCACACCATCTCTCTTGACACTAGACCCTCATTTTTTCTAACTCTAAAATTATGGGATCTGTATTTTATGAGTTAACTCATCAGGAAAAGAGTCTTTCTACCTAAGTCATCATTCCTTGGAAAGTGTTTTTTGGTTGGTTTTTGAAATCCGGCTCCTTTCATTCATGCAAGTTTCACAGCTCCACTTCATCATGATTTCATCCCACCCAAAGAACTTACCAGTTAATCACTACATAAGATTAGTTAAATCACTACTAAACTACTTTAAAGATTGTATTAAATGGACAAACGTAATTTCAGTTCCATGCTAAGGATTTTTTTAGTCCACGTCTAGCCAAGGTATACGCATTTAGTCTAAATCTTTAGTTTGTTAAATCAGTATCTTTATTTTTGATATTCAGTGACCTCCTTCTTCCTTAAAAAAATGGGGCACTAAGGAAACCAGAACTAGATGGCACATCTGTGGTTGGACTTCCCCTCACACTTGCAAGCACAGATCATCACAGCATCTCCATTAGAACTGTTCTGTTAACATTTCTTCCCTGGTGTCCACGATTTGGTTGTACCAGAAAGAAGAGGTATGGAGGACAAAGTAGCTAACAATGATTTCAGATACCCCTGTGAGCTTTTAATACATCATGCCTAATCCTCCTTAGACTGTAACTTATGCAGTGCATTTGAAACACTGGGGGCTCTCTGAAGTCCCACTTGTACTGCAGCTTCAGTCTATGAAACCAAATCACTGAAAATCAATTACTGCTTGTCAGGAATTTTTATTTTCTTTTAAAGCTATTTTGAAGGATAAACTGCCTTCTTTCCCTTGCTTGTGTGCATACAGTACTTTGAATCTGAACATATATATTAGTACGTGTTCTCACTGGGATTTTCCCTTTCTGCATTAAACACTTTTTCTGCTTATTCAGCTCTCCCCTTAAAAAAAAAAAGTAACACAACTACTTTGAATCCCCTTTTGCATAAGCATAGCTCCTGCAGAACAGAGAAAGCAAACATATGATTAGGCATGAGCCTACCCAAAATAACCTTTGTTCTGAAAAAAAGAACGAAATAGGCAGCAGAAGACACAAAAACGTGACACAGGCAGCCACAGGAACTTTTTCTACACATAGAAGGAAGGCAGAATAGATAACTAAGCCTAATCAAGAGGAAGCTGTGGCCAGGTTACATCCAGCCACAGGTGCAAGCAGAGGACAAGACATAAATAAGGCTCTCGAATTTGGTATTTCATCCTTCCATCAGTTTAGTAAAAACTTAACCTGAATTCCTTTTAGCATGAAAAGAAATAGCTGTTTAGCACCTCTATCCATTAGCTGTTGGAAATGTGGAGAAAAATAACTTCTGTAGAAGACAGTTAAGGTTCAGACCTCAAAACAAGGGGCCAAACGTTGCTGAATAAATGGTATACTGACAATGGTTGGGATGTACAATAGTCATAGAATCGTTAAGGTTGGAAGATACCTTCAAGATCATCTGGTCCAACCATCACCCTACTACCAATATCACTCAATAAACCACATCCCCCAAGCACCAGAATCGTATGCAATCATATAATTTAGAAAAGAAGGATCCACTTAGGTCAGAAGCTGCACCCTCCAAGTGGAGGTCCACTTAGTTTTACTTGCTGACATAGAGATCAGATGTTCAAATGCTTTAAACACCTCAGTCCCAAAACTTTTCTATGTTTTCCAATAAATAAATGACTTTTTTGTTTTATTTCCCAGGCCCATGGATTGGTTTACTGAGAAACTACCATAATCATAATTTTGAAGACAGTACTAGAAACACCATAAAAACAAGCTAAGCACACTCATCACTCAATGAAAAGCTAATTAAAATTGTATTGTGGAGAGCCAAGTATGGGAAAAGACCAGAAAAAGTCACGTCAACAGGACTGCAGTTAGTTAATTACGTGTTTAGTGTTGCCATTTTCATTTTTTAAAGAAAAGTTCTGCAATTTTTTTTATTGCTAATTAGAAACAGTAAGTATTTGGGAAGCATATTAACTAGCAGAAAGCTGCAAACAAAAGTATTCCAGATAGAAAAAAAAAATGGGTAAACCGTGGAAGAAAAAAAAATGAGACTGGTGTGATATCCTGCTACAATTTCACTTGCAAGACATGCATTACAGCACCTCAGCTACATGTTAAGTTCAAAATTTCCATCCTGTATTTCAAAACAGAGCTCTTACTACACTTTCTGGTACTATACTTGAGAAGAAATGTTGTCTCCAAATTGTCTTTATTCAGTCACCTTTGACTTCTAGAAATTAAAATAGCCCAGTTGTAGATGGCAACATGCCAAATCCTAAATGTTCACCTTTAAACGACTAATAAGGGATTCTCCCATGAATGTCAGGAAAGTTGCTTTTTTTTTTTTTCCTGTTGTTTGCATGTCCATATGTAGATGAAACTGAGTTCTCACAATGTCACTCACAAATTGAAAAACATGTTTAGTTTAGTGAAAAATCGTTTAGTTTTCCCTCTGGCCAACAAAACACTTCCATCAGATCCACTGCTTTATTGCTTCATGGATATGAGCAGTGGACAATAAATGCTTGCAGGTAAGCATATAACAAAGCATATTGCTTACCCTCAGATCAATGACTCTGTTATCCAGTCTTGTGTCTTGGTTTACAGTAGCTCTTCCATCCTAAACAGTTGTGCAAAAAATACATAATGAATATACACACCTAAAAAAAACTAGCAGAGAAAAACATCTTTTGGTTAAGAGACCAGGGTTACTTCTAAATTTGGGAGAACTTACAGATGAGTCTGAAGAACATACAACAAACTGCCAGTATAGCAAGGCTTAAGGTATAACTTCCCAGTGGTCACAGGCAGAAACCAGCTAAGGGGATCAACAACACATACACAGAACTTCAAGCCCTCTGGTTTTGTTTTTCTGCTGCAGTTCAGTAGAGAACAAATCTATAGAAATTTCTAACACAGTTCTGGAGAAATATAAAGGAAGTAAAATGCAAGCCTAACAAAACCCCAAAAGCACTGCACGAAGGAAGTGCCAGGCTTTCATGCTTTTCTTCAATTACAGATATATTAAAACATATTTGAGGATGCAAAGTTTTCACCTCCTCGCCTTCCACTTCTGGCCGAACAGCATCATCCAGCTGTAAGGGGAGTCGGGGTTCAGCTAAACTGATCACATAGATCTGAAAGTGAGAAAAGAACAAAAATAACATGAGATTCAACTCACAAAAGGAGGTGTGATTTACAAAAGGATATTTTTGGCATAAACATGAAACAGTGTTTGCATAGGCTGTTAGCTGGAAGACTGTGATTTTATTCATATAGTCAAGATACACGGGTGCATTCTCACAATAACACTCAAAGTGCTTAAATCTGATTTTCTTTTGGAAAGATGTTTATTTTTTTTTTTCCCAAGGAGTAAAATAACACTGAGTTGAACAAGTATACACTGCCTGGGGAACAAGCCTACTGGCATGAATGCCAGGTCTGAAACTACAAGATTTCACAGTTTTAGGTTCAGATTGCAGCTAGATCATCTCACTGTCTCTGTTGTTAAAGTACTGTTTTACTTACCATATAAATGTAAGAGACATTTCAGACTGATAATTCATTTGATAGAAAAAGCACAGTCAGAGAAAGGCACCTTGACATACAGGCTAGTCATAGGTGCATGATTTCCATAATGCTGGTGACTAAAATTTACCTTACTACTACAACTATAATAGGTATTGTATTCTACTATTGAAGTGGCTGTGCTTCAGTAGTATTGTAAACATACAACTCGTATATTGGCTGAAAACCTTTAGATGCAAAATACACTGCATAAAGGTTTAAATATGCATTCTATTTCGATAAACTATAAAGCTACAGCCCTACGCCACAAGCTGTGGAAATTTTAGATTTCAAGGGCTCCCCTATTATTAAGCCAGTACTTCACTTTAGCTGAGAGTTATGTATTCCACTCCATTTCACTAAGGAGAAGATTGTAACTCCCTGATACAGAAGAAACTTCTGACTTGCACCTAAAAAGATGCAGACTTTTTATTACAGTACCTGCTGCAGTTAAGAATCAAAACAAAATGACAAGCACTCTTAACCAAATTGTTCCAGTGAGATTCTTTATTTTACTTGTTAGTGTACTTCAAGTGGAAGATAAAAATCAAATCTTTTAAGAACAGGAATGTTTCACGTTTATGTATTATATAATGACGTTCGTAGTTTAAAGCAGTATATATCTCTGGTATTGGACCGCTTACTTACAAGGTTTGTAAGTGTAAAAAGACAGACTAGATAGGACAGATAATTTCTCAAACAATTAACCAGTGCTCAGTTTTCTCAAAAAATTACCCTTTGAACATGCAGCTCAACATCTTGCTGAGTACAACCTCCGATTTTCTGATGTGCTTTCCTCACAACGCCTTCTACATCCACAATGCTCTCTTTGTTGATGCTGTCAATAAAGATAGTAGGCTTACTAAATTTCATTGCACACTGCACCAGATTCAGTACTTTGCACTCAGATGTTTATGTGCTGTATGAACCGCTGGAACAACAAAACAGTTAAGGATTTAGATAGTTCTTTATTATATATAATCGCTAAATAATAAAGGATGTCACTGAAGTATTCCCAGCCACAACAAACTCGAACTGGGATGGAAGACTTGGGAGGGAAAGAATTATAATTAAGCTTACTGATTGCTCATTCTTTGTGTGTGTATACATTAAGTGACAAGTTGCATAGTTCTTTTTCTAGGCCACATACACTCTTGCATGTGTCAGTTGATGCAATTATCTGAAAGATGGGTCTTGAGCAGCAGAACAACAGACTGAAAGGAAGTCCTAGATCTGGAGGGGAAAATCAAACTGATCGAGCTTGTTTAAACTTCATGACTTGTTAGTGAAAGATGCAAGATGCTTGTAAGGCATTTCTTTAAGACAGAGGACATCTTAATTGCTCTCCATAAACAGTCACTAATAGTATATTAAAACTCTATATGTTATCTTGAAAATCTTCCAACAATATGATGGGAAGCATGTGTGCTATAAGCAAACAGTAACAAAAGCCTCAAGAGCGATAGATGAAAAATAATTCCTATGAATGGTTTTCATTTAGGTACTTAAAGTATTGGACTTTAAACCAATTACTTTCTACATGTAATTTCATCCCTACTGGAAATATATCTTTACTTTGTGTCTTTGGCAGCGGGTGTACAAAAAGCAAAATATCTGAAAATACTTTTCCTCTTTTTGAAAAATAACTGTTACAATTAACTTTATCTTTCACTTCTCAGGCACTTTTGAGATGATTGGAAAGCACTTTATGTACATCACTTGACCACGTAAGCCCTCAGAAAGCAAGCAGGTAGTAGGCCCATAATTTGACTTCAAATGAGTTGAGCAAGGATGTCATTAGACAAGTTGGCCACTACTGACTTTGGGAAATCAAACATCAATTAGCCATCTTCAGTTTTATGAGGTCAGCTCACTAGTTAGCAAGACTCCTCCCCACACCCCAAAAATCCCCAAACCAATAAATCCTCTAACTTAACTAAATGGAAAAAAGGCTGGGTTAACGAGAAATATTTTACTGCACAGAACTGAGGGGCAATAACCCCCACCCAGTTAAAGGAGAGAAGGACAGAGTGCAAGCAGATACAAGCCACTGCTGATTGTAACTACAGTCCTAATCACCTGCATCTGCATCAGTTTATCTAGCACTGCCCAGAGTCAGTCTGGGAGCTGTGAACAAAATCTAGGTATTCTAGACAGACAGTCTTTTTGTACAGCTCCAGTAAAACCACATGAGAAACTCATTAGGATTAAAAATTCTCTTTTTAGAAATATCTGTTTGGAACTAGTCATGCTCTCACATGAATTACCCAGCTAAACAAAGAAGTTTCTCTTTTTAGTTGATGAGGGAAACTTGGCCTTCTTCTCTGACAAAACCCAAGCGGTATGACCCAGAAGCAACTGAGATGCAAAACACTAAGTGTTGCAGAGTATGACTACTTGCTTGTCCCGCTTTCTATTATTCCTGAAGCATCCACACCAGCCCTAAGAGAAGCTAGATGGATCTTTGGTCTACAAACTGTTTTATGTAATGAAGTTAAGTTCAAAATTAATTATCCAACAGAATTTTGAATAAGTGATCAAAGTTGTGAAAAATCTATTGAAGTTGAAGTAACAGTGGGCAATTCAAGCACTAAAATTCTCAAAACTTAACAACATCACTAGAAACGAATCACAAAAAAAGCCAAATTTCATCATTTTAGCATTTCAGCATTCAACTATTTCTTTGATGGCAATACTTTCAGGTGATAGAACTCATTGGCAGCTGCTCTAAAAGTTACACAGACCATGGTGCTTTATATGCCTAACCATTAGGTAATTCCATTTCCTATTTAATATTCCTGAATAGCGTGCTTTTTTTGTTATATTTATATTTTAAAAGAGCTACAGTTGCCAAAATCAGTATAATGAACAAATGACTGAATTTTTACAAAAAAGCAAAGGTCAACAGTAGGCTTTAAATCAGAATTCATTTAGTAAAGTTTGAGCTTCCATTCATCTCAAATATTGAAGATGAGACAACAAATTCAAGACAAAGTAATGACAGTAAGTGCTTAGAAAGAGTTTGCTCTCTTACAAATGGTTCTGCTTAAATCCACTTAAAAAGACAGGAATACATCACTTTGAATGCAAAAGACAACATGAAGATAAGAAATGCACACAGAATGCACCATGCTAAAATAGTATTAAGTGTAACTACAAATTCCATCTACTTTTCCAGTAAGTGAAAGTTTAAAAGAAAACAAGTTTTACTCTTCTGCTAATTTCCCCCCGCCCCCAAACAGTTCTCTTCTACTTCTCCTGCTTCCTTCTTCACGTCAACATTTTGGCAAAGCCCAGAAAATACTACTAATGACACCAACAGCAGTGTATTAATTGAAATTATAATTTTCCAGTCTGCTGAATAAAACCCCTCCCACTAATAATTGTTAATGAAAATGCTTTATATGTATTGAAGCAAATTCTACACGCTGCAAAAAAGAAAATAATAGTTAAACATAAATGTGTTTTATGACTCAAACCACTGATCCTATGGCTGCAAGCTGGTATTAGAGAAGTCATTGCAGAGCTATGCTCAGAATATGCCCAGAATTCAAGACACACAAAATTCTAACAGTTTAAAAATACAGGAAGAAACTGACTTTTACTTCATTGCAACTGTAATATCCCTTTGGAAACTTGCATAACAACTCCAAAACTTTGCACTTGTGATTAAATGTGCTTTCACTTATTTTTCCCCTCTCCCTCTGAACTAGAACTACAATTGAAACGGTATATTTCTTGGTCTGGAACACACTTTAAAAACTGTGACATCCCTTGGTCCTTTTTTTTTTTTTTTTTTTTTAATTTCATGATGCATTTGAACTCAGTTTCTACCTATGTAAATACCTGTATCCAAATATGCATATAATTGCCTGAGCAAGTACCACCAAGTTTTCTACTGCATACAAACATCTTTGCATCTACAAACATTCATAATCTACTCTAAACTTTCATTTGATGATTATAAAACATACTTTTCCTCATTCAGACTACATATCTGATCTGGTATGCAAGTAAAAGCTCATGCTTTGAGTCTTATTTGAACTGAGTTTAGCAAAATCTAGTGCTGGTGAAGCCTAAAGTTCCTAATGTAGTTCATCAAATGTAAACTACAGAAACCTAAAAGATGCTGCTTTGATCCTAACAGGTAATTCCAAGAATGTTACTGAGATGGTAATTTCAGTTCAAATTAGAACAAAAAAGAAGATGCTTTAGTTAAATGCTGGTAACTACAGCAAAATCTTCAAAGTGTTCTCCACAGCACCAGCCCTAAACCATCTAGGTAATGTTTTGGTAGAATTCCCATGAATAACAAAAACCAACCAAGCCAAACCAAAGTGAACAAAGAGTAGAAAAACACCAAAGCTATCACCATTTCCATTAAAGACAACAATATTTCTATCTCTAACTAATGTTGCAAAGGACCAGAACCTAAATTGGAATGCATGAAGAAGACATATGATAAGATGACATGATACCCTTTGGTTGTTTAACCCTTAATGAAATTATTTTAGTGACAGACTCAAAGCCCAAATCTAAAAATTTCTCTGTATATCAAACTTTCATTGTAATGTTTCTCCCAAAAAATCAAGACTAATTATTAAAATGTCTATTAGATGCCTTACGTAGCTTTTAATTATCTGTATGCCTGTTAGCCAAGACTTTCTCTTTTAACCACAGGATTGCATTATTGCAGTCTGTATGACAACACCTTTCATCAACAGCTTCATGTTGCAAGCTGAACCCCATGTGGGCCTCTCTAAGTGAATCATAATATTTTCTTGATCAAAAGTCTAAAAAATTAGAAGAAACTTGTTTATTTACTTTAAATGTTTTAATTAGTGAAAGCATCTATACTTCTTCAGATATTTTCTTTTTTTCAAGATTCACGCAAGCAGACTGCACAAGTCACAATATTAACACTTTATTAAATCTTAAAATATTAAATAATTTTTATAATACAATAATCAATGGTTGTTTATGTCAGTGTCAGAGAAAGCTGGATATAAAAAATACTTTTAAAAAAAAGAGTTCACTTTGCAGCCGAAAGCATGCACAGGTACCATCAGACTGGGATTTAAATTACCTACTCTTGGATAAACTAGACAGGTTTCTTCACCCTCGAAGGAAGGCAGATTTACCTGACTGCATGAGTTCATCTTGCAGCTTCATCATCAACTTTTTCTAATTTGACATATATTCAGAAATAAAGACAACAAGAGGACAAAATATTCCAGAAATCATCTGAAGACTGACAAATATTATATTAATGACATTTTATTCCTCTTTTTCAAAACTCAGATATTCTAGCATAGTAGGGAGGAGACATGCACGAACTCCTGTTAAGTTGGTTATCTACGATCATCTCAAAGTCCTAATTACATACATTTTTCAATATTAATCCTGAACATGTACAAAATCTGAACTAGCATTCACAAAGGGACAAATTCATATGGAAGAGTATCAGAGTGATTACTCCAAATAAGCCCTGGTTACTACATACCCCGTGGCAGTAATCTAGTCACCAGTTTCCCATCCCATTTTCTGTGCCATCAGCAAAAGTAACCACTATGATTTCAATTTTCCCTGGTATTACCAATTCATGTAATCAATCAACTTAAATACACTTTTCTACATTGTATGTTTTTTTCCTAAAAGTTTACCCATCATATTTTTATTTTTTCTTATGTTTTATCCCTTTTCTACATTTTCATTCTCTAGCCTACCACAGAGAGCCATGTACTTTCTGAGAGAGGGCAAACTGTTTCAGCAGCTAAATTAGGATCTGGTAACCACCTCCCCCAGCTGCTACATCACATCACCGCTATTTGTGGAATAATGCCAGTAGAGGGGTAAAGCCCAGTGCTGGTTTAAAAAAAAAGAGAAAAAACCAAAAGTGACCACACCCAGTACGTTCTGGAAAAAAAAAGCAGGTTGATAAATTACTAATTTCACCACTTGGCACCTTTGCTGTCTGAAAGAGACAATTGACTCCGTCATTCCTTGCAAGAGTGTGCAGAGGTTTTCTTTGATGAAAGACCTTAGGGGGAACTCCATAGCTGCCAACCTTGACTGACACTACATTGCCAGCTCTGTATTTTTTGAAAGATCAACTAGAAACTTTTTACAGTTAACCTCACAGAAATCTCTTAAAACTGGGATAAACCAGTGTGAAAAGTATCTTTCAATAAACATAACTCACATTCCTATGACTGTGGAGATGTTCAGTATATGAATATTACGTTACTATACGTATATTCATATTACATTCTGTGGTTTCTAGACCACAGAAGGTTATGAAAGTTTTGTTCCCATGTGCCAATATCTAAAAGAGGAACTGGTTTGTTTATTATTTATGAAAATTTGTACAGAAATTGCTCACGATTTAACCAACCTTTATCTTAACCTCTCCTTAAAATTCATGACCTGTAATTTCACAAGCTGTTTTAAAGAAAGTTTTAGACCCACTATCAAAATATGAGAAAGCAGTACATGTAAACTAACCTTTACCCACTGCCAATGAAAAAAGTTTAGTTTACATTGAAATTGAAGTGTAAGGTATTAAATATTTTCTTCAATAAATGTGTATTTCCTCAGTTAATGTTTAGGAAACAAGAGGAGATGATGAAAAAGACACCAAGAAAGGCAGAGAAACAATATAGTTATTTTTAGACATCTAAGACCAGCTTCATCTGCTAATAATAATGGCATTATTCCACAGCACATGAAAACAAGCAGGAAAATGACTGAAGACAAGGCACGTACTGTCACTGTGCTTCAGGTGTCACTGACGTGGTGACCACAAGTACACTTGGAAGTCAGGGAACAGCAGCCCTGAAGGACAAGAGGCAGCTGCAATGACGGTAGACAGAATTGTAGAACAAGATAAAACACTGGAAAAACTGAGAGCGTGGGAGGATATTAACGAAATAGGTTTGTTTTTGGGAAGGAATCTTACGATGACTGCACTAATAGCATTTAAAAATAAAGTAACTCTGCAAAACAAAACCCAGGATGGCTGTAGTACTGAAAGCTGTATCAGTCAAAGCACATTATAGTCAGCATATAGGCATTTCAGAAGCACAAATGAGTAAAATATGCATGTTATGAAGTCTGAAGTATCGGGATTTAGACATAAAATACTATCATAAAAGGGAACAGATTGAAAAGTCAAAACAGTACAAACATGAATTTGGCTACTCAGGGGAAATCAGGTCTGTCACATTAACAAAAGTGGGGAGATGACAGGGAATTGGAAAGAAATTAAAGGATATGGTCCCATCTGATTTAACAGCTCACTGATGCCAGAAGATAAAGGAGCTTTGCCCTCTGCTCTTTCTAGATACCACTTCTTGGTAGCTCTGGACCTCCAGGACCTACTTTAAATCACTACCCTAACAGAAAAATAGCCTAGTATAAAAGATTAGTAAGTCTAAAAACAGTCATGGAATGCTTACAAGTGGCAGTCAGCCCACAGAAGAGTAAAGACCAACTTCCTTTTCACAAGCTCCTACCACAGAGCTCTGCTGCTCATGAAACAAATGTAAGACACTCAGTTGTGGAGCCAAGAAACATAAAGAAAAATGGAAAAAAAACAGATGTTGGAGAAAACTGGAGGATACGAGAGTATCACTACTATAAAATTGTTTCACTGCTCTGCAGTGCAAGTTTGTTGAGAGAGCACAGGCAGAGTGTTAGCGGGTTACAAGGAGAGGAAGTGGGGAACCGAGAGATTGTGCACTCAATTCTTTTCAAAGATTCTAAGTGCTGGAGAGAAAAAACTACTTCATGAAGAAACAGAACACTCTGGCTCATGAACACCTGTAAACAGCATGCTTCACGCTGGCACTGCCAACTCTAAGCACCGCCAGACAACGAACACTGCTGGTTCTGTTCTCCCGTTGCCTTGAACCTCAATCAGCAGAGGCATTATCCTAACCTTCTTAACTTGGCTTCTGCAAGTCTATACTACAATGAATCCCTCCTCTCCCTGACATATTGAAGGTTGAAGGCTGTGGCACTCTTGCAGCTAATTAGTGGGGGCTCCCTTCCCAGGCACAAGAGTAGTGCCAAGAACTACACAGAAGCAACTCAAGTACCAAATGTTAAACATACTACTGCACTGAAGTGATCCACAAGTCTATTTGTGAGTAAGTAGTTATACATGACTAAAAAGCTCTATTATAAAAACACCTTTGTCATGCAAGCATATTTAGCAATGGACGACCTGAAAGCACAATCCTGAAGCAAGAAGCAGGGGGAAAAATGTTGTGTTTTTTTTTTTTTTAATACATCATTGAGAATAAAATAAACCAATTAGCTGAATTTAAATTGCTTCAAACGTTTTTTTTTTTTAATTAGCAAGTCTAAATATTACTGCAAATAAAACCAGAATATTTTTGAAAAGTAACTCAATCCCCCCAACTTTTTGGGCCAAAAATAAGGCATGTAAATAAAATTAGTTCAGGGCACAGAAGCAACTCTTAATTTCAGCTCTGTAAGATGCTTGTAATATGGAGCTTCTTCGCACCAGTTCCAGCTATGTAATGTGTTACCACACTGCAAATCTTGTAGAAAAAAAACTCTGAACACGTGCAGACACACACAAACATCACACAAAATGAAGTGTCCCACTAAGCTCAGCTTGCCAGACTTTTTGTTAGCCAGCTTGAAAGTAAATGTAGGTTGTCTATGGCGAGAGAATGCTGCTTCAGCAGTTCAGAATGAATTTCAAGCCTGTTCTCTATTTTATCTTTTGTCAGTGTAATGTATTCAACGCAATAGTGAACTGACAATTTAAATAACTACATTTTAAAACAAACGAAGCATTGATGTTAATGTGTGAAAATGGTCCCAACCCCTGGGAGTCCTGGTTCCCACCATTGTTTACTCTGACAACAGGATATAATTGCTTACTTACTTGGCAGCAAACTTTACCATCTGCTTGCTCGCATGCTGTCCCACAGCCACAAGAGCCTGGATATTAAACTGCTGCTGACGCAGGACTAAGAAACACTGCTTCCCTGAATACAAAGAAAAACAACGCAGGTGTATTAAGGACAAGTTACTCGGTATCTTTGTGAATGAGAAAAATGCTTTACTAGTTTGATATTTAACTGAGCTCTTAAGGGGAGACGGGGAGGGGAAGTTTCCCTCTCCCCCTCCCTGTCTAAATAGCTAGATCTCACTACATTCAGCTCTGCAAGTACACCCATCAAACCTGAGATAAATCAAGTAATTCTGGCTTACAGAACCTGTGAACAGACACTTTCTTAAAGTATCAATAAGCCTTCCAAGATAAGTAATATTTAGACAGAAACTACAGTTCATAACTTTTTGAATATCAACTGTAAGAAGAAACCATACTTGTTGCTTCGGTCACAACTGCTGCAAGTATACATTATTTTAAAATAAGTTCTTCTCTTCTAAAATGTACTTCATCACTTCTAAAATTAAAGCTGTAGAGTTCATTTGAAAAATGTACTCTGAGAGAAATGGGCTCGATTTTGCACCACAAGGGACTATATCAACAATGTTCATTCTATAATACACCACACACTCAGAATGAACGGTAACAAAAGGAGTATTGATTCTGATAAATGACAAGAACCTAAAAGACCCAAATAAAAATTCCTGTAAGAGCAATTTATTCATGAACAGCTTAGGGAAAAAGAAGTTAATAGGACTTAATAGTAATTTACAAAGAATATAATGCACTTTGTTGACTTTTAAAATGGATATTTCCAAGTCAACAAAACTCCTTTAATTTGTTTAAGTGACAGTTACAATCATTTCATACTTCTGTTCACATCTCTAATAAATATTCATTACTTAACTTACATTTAAGGAAACATGGTGATTTTAAATGTTTCTTCCTCAGCTAGAGAGTACTGACAACAAATACTCACTGTTGTACAATGACAAAATGCATCAATACTATTTCAGTTCCAAATTCTGACTCATAACATGACAACATTTCCATTAAAATTGTGAGAATAAGAAGCTAGCTTTGTTAGAGAGAGCTACTTCCCAATTACTGCTGACTTACACTAGAAAACATTCAAAACAACATATATCCAACTTGAACAGTGATACTAAAATGACAGTTGTGGTTTTCACTTGTGATTATGTAGATTACAATTTGACACATAGCTGCAGATGATTTAAATGATATTAGAAAATCATGATAGATGTAGATCATGACATACAATGTCAAATAAAATCAAACACATAAAACAACTAAAAGTGCTATTAAAAATAACAATTACTTGAAATAACTTTGTCCTACGATTGTGATTTCAAAAAATGCAATAAAACTAACTGCATATTTTCAGGAAAAAAAAAAGCCTACAACTATTTTCATATTCCAGAGGCTGCAGTATCTTAGAAAGCTAATATAGTAAGGATTTACATTTTTCCTACAAGCAAACATTAAGCCATAGATTTAAATTAGAAAAGTACAGGCTTCATAAATTAAATAGAGCCTTCAGCAATATATATGCCTGTGTTTCAGCAAGTTGACAAACCAATTAAAAGTACAATTTTTCCATAGGACATTATATGCTAAGGAGTTTTTGGATAAGCTAGGCTTCTCTCCCATCTTTAAACATCTCAATATTTCTTACTTAGTCTTGGATTTGATACTGTATTTCCTTGAAAACAGTATTTTTCTCTGGGATCTCAGTCACGAAGAATTTAAGGAAGTATGATGGAGGTTCTGCAACACAGCTGAAGACAGCCACAATGTCACTCAACTTGTAAAAAGTTAAGGAAAAGCTAGTGAAACAAATGAGGAAACTTGCTATCATCCAAATCAGAAGCAAAAGTTCGGCAGTTGTACTTAACCCCAACACTGTAAGTCTGATAGATATTTGCATTACAAAAGGACTCAAATCTTGTCATGAGTAATGGTAGTTGTTTCTATGAGAAAAAAATGCTTTGTAGAATATAATCATTTCTAATCACACGGAAGATAAGTGATGAAACAAACCCCACTGATAGAAATAATTAAAACATTGGAGTTATAAAAATTGTAGAAGGAAACAACTTTTCCCCAAAGAGCCTAATGCGTGCAAGATAAAGTACCAAACAGATGAGGCATAACCAAGTCTAGTTCACGATTAGATGCCGTTCCACATCAAGAGACAGGAAAAAAGGAAGCATTAGAGTGTGAAAAAAAAATAGGATTATGGGATGCTCTCCATGTGTTTCAAAATCTTTACGTGGTATTTCAGTGAAAAGGCTAAGACCAACTTTAAGTACTCACATTCAACAACAATAAACTATTTTAAGCTTCTATAAAATAAACCAATATTGTATCCTATACACGAAGGCCTAAAAAGATGAAGAGTTTCAAAAGAAAACTTGGTTAAAAAGGTTTGACAGTTTATTGGTAGAAACTTTTAGTCACTGAACAAGAAAGAATACATCACACAGAATCCAATCAAAATTAAGCACAGAAAACCAAACAGGAATAGATGTCCCTTCTTAGAAATACCAAATGACATGAGACCTTACGAAAGAAAAGGATGCAAGCAAGAACTTTGCATAAACTGTGAGAATGTGTCTGCATACAAATTAATACACTGTTAGTTACAGACATCTACCAGTAAAGGAAAAAAAACTTTTTTTAAATAAAATTTGGTCCACTTGCACTTCGTGGTCGTCTTATTTTCAGACATACTATTTTGATGTTTTATAAAAGCTTTGCATCCATAAAACAAAAACAAGTTCCAGCCTTCCATGCCACAGAAGTCCCAGCTGCCTGGCAGAACCCAGACTGATTTCCCAACTGCTGTTCAATGATAAATGCGATCAGTAGCTTAGGCTAGCTTTAAAATAAAGCCAGAAATAACATTTCATCTATGATAAAAAACACAGGGCCTCAAGCACTTTAATTTTAGTACAACTCACAGAAATTCCCAACACCCCATTCTTTACACATCTTTCAGTTAATTTCCATCGGACTTCATGAGTGGCTCGCTGTATGAGACAGCTGGATTTTGCAGTCATTCACATTCATTTCTTTGGTTTATTGGTCAGAACCAGACAGGGTTAAGTAAAGGCTATGTTGGTTTTTTAGGAGTCAAATCCAAGCTTCTAAGAAAAATAAAGCTATTTTTGTGCAAGATTTTCCTGTTTCCTGCAAGATTTTCCTCTCCGTAATGGTAGGAATAGCGCCACAGTGTGTGTGGGAAAGGCTAACATTACTTTTTACTCTTAAACATTTGCTTTTGTTGTAAGATTCTTTCCTCCAAAGCTTAAGTAAACAAGCATACAGTATTCCCTAAGAGCATTCCCTGAATGTCAGAATTGTTCTGTCTTGTCAGTCTAAGAGAGGGAACAAGAAGCACAATCAATAAATTGAGAACACTCTGTGCTCATAATCAATTCCTTTGCTTTTATTCTTCAGGTTGTGCTAAGAGTTTTGAAAATAGACATTGTTATTTCATGAAAAACCACAGTCTCTCCTGACGTCAAAGGTGAAGGGTGAAAAGCAACAGCTTCCTGTAAGTTAATGTTGCCATGTTACACGTTATTCTGACTGAAGTAAATGTTTCATATTAGTTATTTAGAAAAGAGAAAGTAATAAACAACAATTCCATCTTGTTTTAGAGGTCTGTATAAAGACATCTGTCTTTAATACGGTAAATTCTGTTAGTAATCTGAACTTTTCCTCTAATTACAAAATAAAAAGCCATGAAGATACTCATGTTTGTATACTAATAACAACAATTAAATTAGATCATGTCTCCTGCCTGAATAATTCCAAGTTGTAATGACTGAGGTTTTCACAGCTTTTGTGATTATTTAATTTCTGTACCTAGCAAAGAACAACTTTCATGTTATACCATACCACAAAACCACCGAGGAAATCACACAGGTCATCCTAAACGTAAGATTCTAATATACATTAAAACATATGTGATATGTATATGTTTACATTTAGCTCCTTATTTTAACTAACAGCATTACAGACACTCATTAAGGACTTTTTTTAAAAAAAAAAAAAAAGAAAAGGAATCCTCAAAAAAGAGAAATTAATCTACTATCTGTGACAATAGCCTGTACTGGATTTTCATCCCTAATTTGCATTATTCCCAGTTCTACAACTATGGGTAAGCTTCATTTGTGAAGATAATTTCTTTATGCTCTTTCCTGTCAACTCTTGGGAAGACAATGTATTTGTATCTCACTAAAGAGCTGCCAAACATAACTGAAACCAGTACAACAGTTGTCAGCATCTGATGTCAACTGAAAAGGCCAAAGCCTGTTTAAGTTTCCGTATGGCAAACTGATCTCCAGAGAGAACTTCTGATTCTAGTGAAAAACATGGCTGTCAGACAGCCAACTGTGACAGCCCACACTACGCAGAACCTACAAAAGGATTCTCCCTCTGCCTTAAGTCCAAACTGAAATAATCAAATACAGACAACCAAAGGCAAAAAATCTGTAATTTTAATGCATATTTGTTTCCTATCAAAGAAAAGGTACAGTAAAACTATTCGTACACAGAATGCAGTTGATCTGACAACTGATATATTTAAAATATTTTTTCCCATACAGCCTTAAAAATTGTTTATCTCAGTGCCCCCGAAGAGCTCCCCCAAAGCAAAATGACTGCATTTTTTTACGATTATTATTACTTACAGTTGTCCACACACTATTTTGTAAAGTGATAAAAACAAAAATTACTTTTACAACAGTGTAATAATAATACCTGATTTTCCGCTCAGCTGAAAATGAAATGTCCTCTTCCCCTTTCAGGAGAAGAAGAGTGGAAAATAGAGAAAGCCAGTTGAAGTGAACACTGAGTAACCAAGTGGCAAAGTTTTCTTATACGCAAGACATAATTAACAGATAGTAATTGCTTTGCTTCCTTTTACTGAAAAATCATGACGCCAAAATAAATGTCCAGTTTATACCAACAAAATGACAAAATAAAAATCAGATCCCTGGAGGCATCTCACCTTTAGCTCTGCTCGTATGAATTCTGCCACGAACCCAAACCACCTCATCAGCCTTCTCCTCTGTCAAGTCTTTTATTCGAATCAAAACTCGATCTGCATTACAGAAAATAACACATTTTAAAATTGTTTTTTGGAAGGAAAACATTTTTCATTTAAACTCCAGATATATTTTCTATCACTGCTAAAATTTACAATAAATCCAAAATACTATTTTGTGTACCTACAGCATAACAGAAGTTTGTACTGAAAACACACAAGATCTCATTTCCTTTCTCAGCAAATAACACTTGATCAAGGAGTTTTAAATTGGCTCAAGCTTAATGTTTGACTTACATTGCAGGGTCAAACTGCCCTAAAACAAAAGCAAGGCTTATTGTAGTTTGTGGATTGCACACCCAGAATGACTACACTATTTTTATAGGACGTCACTCTGCTGCACCGCGAACCTGGACTTTCAAGCCTGGATTTCTGCTCGCTAAGGGATACCTGCCTTGCTCCACTGTACAACATGGACGTTGGTATGTTGAACGTATGGCTCAGAGGAGACATGGCTGTTCTCTGTATATACATAAGCAGGGTGAATATCGCTGTAAAATAATCATTATTTTAAATAAAATGAATCTACAAACACATGTGCACTACAAATTAAAGGAACATTCAATGCAGGGTTAGGAAAGGGTAGAATTTGGACAATAAAGAAAAAAAGTTAAAAATATTTTTAAATGAATCAGGACTTCACTTTTATAGTTTGTATGCAATTAAACCCACTGATTATACAAAAAATATCTTTTTCAAGGGAGATATGTAACAAACAAATTCACTCTCTCATCTTGCATCATAGACTTCTCCCATGTTGCAAAATAACATTAAATTCACTAAGACTCTTCAGCTAGTCTAAGACTAAGGCTTCTCTTCCCAACAGAACTTTTTCAAAGTTTGTCTAACCCAGCTTACCATCTGCCATTCTGCACTCCTTCCTTCTGTCCCTGAACATTAGTCACAGCTTGCCCTGAAATCCTATTATTCTGCACTGGACTGGTATTCTGAACTCTGCAAATATGAAAGGGGGTGGTAGTGTTTAAATGTTTTGTATGCCCTTATGCTCAGGGCAACGCATTTTTTTTCTTCATAGACACACATCAAAATAAGGACAGAATGAAAGTGCATAGAGAAATGTGATACAAAATTGACTTGAATATATTCATAAGCGTGCATGCACCTGCACTAGGGAAGGGAGAAAGGGGAGTAAAGATGTTATTGCTTGCCAGCAACCCCTGTTGTTCAAACTTCATCAGTACTATAAGAAACAAGCAACCAGCACAACCTATAAGCTTTAGTACTTCTAAGAGTTTGGTATTTAAAAGAGTTTTACAGTTAAAATTACCTCAGTCAACTTAAAACTGTATTACTGGAAACCCAAAATATTTTCCAGGCACAATCATAAAGACAGAATGAGGTGTTACTCTTTTTATGGATCCTTAGTGTTTCAAGAACCATCTGCATTACATAAATATTTCTTAAAAATCTTTTTGATACGTAATGGTCCATGTTTCACCAAGACCAAACGACACCTTTAATGCAAAAAAAAAAAAAAAAAAAATATATATATATATATATATATATATATATATATATATATAATTACTAAGAATTATTTCAACTTCCATAAATAGGGTAACAAAACAATATCCAAAAAGAGGCACAATTAAGTGATTTTTTCAACAGTAGACACAGCAACTTTTCCATCAGTTTCCCTATATGTCCCAAATCCGGTCTTCTTTCCTCTTGTTTCTAAAATGCTGGTAGTTCACGGTGATGTCAGTGCTTGTTAGTTCACGGTAATGTCTACGCTTGTTAGTATAAGCAATCATTTGTCTTTGCCACCCATTTTCCCTTGTCCAGCCAACATATTGTAGCTCGTGTCTTCCCTCCGTATTCTCACCTATCATTTCACATGGAATTCCTTTCACTTCATTTCTATCTTTTCCATGATAAAAATGATGCTTCTTGTTCTCACCTTTGCAGTTCTCCCACCATACTCTCCAGACTACCGTCTATTTATTTTTTCGCAAATGCAAGCTATACTTACATTTTGTTTTCTTGCCTCTTCTTCATGCATAAACACTTACAGATAATATCGCAAAAATAAAAAGACATTGTAAATTGTGCTACAGTTACAGTGAAGACAAGGGACACATATTAAAGATCAGACCAAACACTTCTTTCTTAGGTCCTAATTTACATGGCCAGCACCCATTCAATGTTCATGCTATCTCATCTTCATTGCTATTTAAAATCATATTTAAGGAGAAACTGACTCTGTATTTTTTAATTTCATTTCCTTCATGTATAGCACAACCTCTTCTTTTCAAGATACTAAATAAGAATTATCTTTCTTGCAGAACTCTACCATTTTTTAAGCATGGGAGGAGAGAATAAACATCCGAAAAGCTATATGGGTCATACAAGTCAAAGTCACTTTTACACACCGCTTCTTCCAGGTTTGTCTAACTTATATCACTGAATTTTGAAAGGGTGATAAATATTTCTGCTGTCACTGTGAAGCGCCAACATCATTACAATGTTGGATAAAATTGAAAAAAATATGAAAGTGGATGTTTAATAATAACAAACTAAAAGCCAAAAGGAGTTTAAGATGAAAGCAGCTTCCAGACAGGGGAGGTGAAACCAACAGGTCTGAACAGACAAAAAGGGAAAGGCAAACGGAGTTTACTAGCAGTCATAGCCTCGAGCTGGCAGGAAGGACTGTAAAGACATGAGGTAATGGGAGGTAAGCACACCACACAGGCAGGGCAGCCAACACTAGCACAAAAAGAGACTGAGGTGGGCCAAGAATGAAGGCACAGGTGTGTGTGTGTGAATACAGTGGAGCAGGGCACAGTATCTATGCATAAACTTTGTGATCAAGTGAAAGACCTTTTATTTTGCCTAGAGAAGAAGAAGAATCTCTGAGTGCAGTGAAATGACAATAAGCTCTTCCCTCGGAGAAAATAATTTGCTCCAATCCATCTAAACTTTTTAGCTTCCCATGTTCAGCCAATGTCCTCAGCTCAGTGCAACTACTATATCGAGCCTAAAACCAACCGTACTACAGGCATCAAACCGAGCTCCGGCCCACACCTGTGCTGTTGGCTCCAGTTCCCAGACTGTACGCCGATCTGCACACACCACCCACAACTCATTACTCTGACTTCGACATGGCACGTATCCACATGGGCTTCAGCAAGAAATTTAATACAGCACAAACAGATGGAACACCCGCATTTGTGGCACCCCATGCCCCACGCAGTAGCTCCTTCAAGACGGTCAATGCAACCAGAATACTTCAGGGAAACGCATACGTGCGCTACTGATGTTGAATGATGACTACACGCTCCCATGAGTCCTTTGATAAGAACTTTCCCTGGCAGGAACTTCTGAATCTTTAAATTAAAAGGGCATCAATCTTGAGGAAGGCACTGGGCTGATCTTGAAATCTTTTATTACAGGCATTCTGTTTTTTATTGTTACCTTATTTGGTGTTCTGGGTAGCCACTTCCTAACGAATGGAACAGCAGGAGTGGATGTAAGTTTTATTTTATGTCCAGTGGAAAGCCTACTAAATCTTGTCCATGTATTGGCTGAGACTTTTTAAATGATTGAGGGGACAACAACCCTAACTACAGCACTCTGCCTTTTCCACATCGTTTCCCATAGCTTTTACCATTTGCCTTCTCAACGTATTTTTTCTCCAGAGCATTTTTGAGTGTTTCTTTTGAATATGAGACAGCTGGCAGGGTAGACTTCCTCCAAGACAGTAGGACTCGATCCACCATCCAAGCCTGCAGCTGGGGCTCCCACAGAGCTCTTGATAGAGGGTGTGAAACTGGCACAGGGGACAAAGCCTGCAGAAGCTCTGCTGAGCCAAACGCCATCGCAGAGAGCGCAGGGTGAGGAGCTCCAACAGCGCGATCCTTCAGCCTACAGTCAGCAGTGCAGTTTGACTAGTCAGCTGCTACCTCCGAGAAGGTACCTTTTTCTTGTCATTACGCCCTCTGGGTTGTGACTGCACAGCTATCCACGCACACAAGTGTGGATGGCTGTGTTGCTGCCCCCTCCAGCACTTACCACACCACCCCAGCCAACTTCTTTTCCTTCGCTAAGCTGGCTAAACAAGTTGGTATTGTTCACAATTAAACACGTTGAAATGGAGCACAAGAAGACCACTGCAGCCAGCACCCGGGCTGGCTAACACTGTGACACAATTTCAACTTTAGTCCTGTTTCTTCGGCAGCTAATGCATATTTTATTCAATAATGCCTGTTGATACAGTCTCTGGTGATTTTCTTGTCCTGCTATTTCTTTTTTTTTTTTTTGCATAACGTTCCCCTTCAGTTGTTTTCAAACTATGATTGCTTTTGTGGCCCCTCCTCTCCCCTACATTCTGCATTTCCCTTCCTAAGGGAGGGCAACCAAAACAACCATTCAGAGGGGAGAAAAAATACCTAGTCACAGAAGATGTACTTTTTTTTTTTTTTTACATTCCACTATGAAAAAGTTACAAGAAGCCAGTCTGTTACCTTACCTCGTTCCTATTCCATGAACTGAATAATGTGAAGATAAATATTTCTTGGGATGCTGATCTGGGACATTGTTCTCTAGCTGAAATGTCTTTCTGAATACCAATTCTGTACCAGTATGAAGTGAGGATTTCTGAATACACAGCAGTGTGAACAACAATAAAAACCTATAAATATTAATATAGCCTACTCAGAGAGAGCTGTTGCAGCAAGCCGTAGCAGAACTTACTCAAAAAAGACCCCAACCACCCAACATCTCAGGACTTGGTATACCATAAACAACAATAATTGAATACAAGAAAGTCAAACCTGCAGTGACAAACAGTCAAAAACCGACAGGCTGCGCGGGGCAAGGTCCATGCGAGCACAAAGACTGTAATTCCATAATCTCTCTGGACCCTGCTCTGATATCCAATTACTATCACAATTTTCTTTTCTTCTGTCCAATCAGATCTGCTCCTGTTCCAACTTATGTCCATGACCTCCTGTCTGATTGCCACACACCTTCAAGAGTCTGCCTTTATCTTCTCTATACCCCCCCCATAAAGTAACCTTAGACAGTGACAAGATCACCCCTCAGCTGCCTCTTCTCCAGGCTGCACAAGCCCATTTCCCTCAGCCCCTCCTCAGAGATCCTGTGCTCCTTCCCCTACCCAGGCTGGCAGCACTCCATCGGACTGGCTCCACAAGTCAGTGTCTTCCTTGCACCAGAGAGCTCAAACCTGGACACAGCACTTCAAATGCAGCCTCACAAGCACCAAAAGTATTCAGATAAAGGGAAAGAAGAACAGCAGGATCTGAATGAAAAAGTTTGGTAAATGAGTTTTCAAACAAGTACTGAAGATATGTAGTATATAACTTCCCCTCTTTGGCCTCTTTTAATTTTTTTGTTTTTAAACTGACCTGGTTTCTCTTGGGATTGTATCATTGATGACACTCCATATCTTTCCTTAGCAAAATCCTAAAAAGGAGATGAGAAATATATATCAAAGAAGCACACGCAAAGTGACAAATAAAATCACTAGTTAACTGAGATAATATAGAACAATTAGCTATAACCCTGAAGTGAAAAAATGTGTTCCAGACTTTTACAGATGCACAAGTGAAATAACTGTGTCCTGTGAAAGAAAAAAATTCAACACCGAACACACGACAGGATCACTCTGCTACACAGAAGTTAGTACAAATGCCTCTCTAAAGGGCCTACTACTGAAAATATATTTAATTCCCACTGAAGCAGACCCATTGCTAAGTATTTCCTTCCAATATTCAGGTTCACTGAGAAAAACAACAGACTGTATGCCATTATGGCAGCCAAAGCAAGCCCGACTATCAAAATCTGTTAGGTAAGACAAGGAGATAAGGCCTTTTCTTTAAAAAGATGACACTTCTACATAGTTTCCCAACTAAGCCCACTCATTTTCAAACACTCATTTTCAGCGAGGCTCCCACCTCGCTGTCACCTCCCCACCCCCCCCCTCCCCAGGCCGGCCCCACGCTAGGCCGGGCGCTCTCCCTTCCCCTTTTCGGGGCCCGGCAGCCCCGACAAGGCGGCCACAGCGCCTCCCGTCCCCCCCTCGCTCCCTCCCGGCGGAGACCCACGTCGGCCGCCGGCTGCTCCCCGCTCTCCGGGCGGCGATCGCGCTCCGGGCCCTGCCCGCGGCCGGCGGCGCTCGGCATCCTCCGGCCCCTCACGGTCCCTCACGACCAACTCTCGCGAGATCTTCACCACCCCGTGCTACCGGTGCAACTCTCGCGAGACTTGAGCGTGGCGGTTCGGAGGGCGGGACCGCTCTCCTCAGAGTGTCCATCGCCTCAGCGCTGTTCTGGGGGCACCCCGTTTTTCTGCAAAACGCCCCATTTTGGCTGCTCCCGTTCCCACAGGGCTTGTCCTGCCTCACGACTCAGCCCGTTTTGACTTTGGGTGACACGTGGCGCTGAGATGTTGTGGCATGCAGCTTGGTGCCAGCATGCTGGGGCAAACCAGTGTGTGATTTTGGTGTCTCGTAAATAAAATTGAGTCAGCAGGGCCTGCCCTGAGTTTCCTCTCTTCCTCTGAATCCTGCAGTTTATTATTAGCTAGCTAAAACCCAAAAGTAGCCCTGGTAATTTGGGGAGAATGAGCATTAGAGCAAATCCAGGTGTTTCCCTCCAGCTGGGTGCCTAAATCAATGCCGCGGTATTGAGGTCAGGCCTTGCTGCAGGTGGCAACTTTCAAATGCCCAAAATCGAAGTTGCGAGCAGCTGTTGAGTCCTGTGGCCATAGTTTGTTTATTTTATACAGGACAAGAAGAGGGAGTTAGCTGTCCTGATTTAAATTGCAGTTTTGAGTTCTCACATTTGACTAACTAATCCCTCTTGCGGTATCGATTAGAGTTCTTCATTTCCTGTCCTACAGTTGTTTATTTTACGGCACTTTGTTCTGCATTGGTTCAGCGTCTTTTCTGGTGGGAATCCCCTCGCAAAGTTCCCCTTCTGCCTCTGTCTCACAGAATTATGCACTTCACCACCAAAAGACCACACAGCTTTCACAAAATCCTTTCTTCTCACGTGAAACGCTGTTTCAAGCTATTAAGATCCAGTAACAGAAAGGACAAATCACGGTTTTCATACCTTCTTACCACAAGACACAAAGTTCTGATGGTAGGGTATCGAGTACTCTATTTAACAGTAATGTAACGGTAATAAAGCACGTGGATTTCTTGCAGCACGCCAGTTGTGTCTTTTCTGTTACCTGTCACCTAGATCACAAGGCTGAAGAGAACCGCTGCTGAATCTTAACTAACAGACAGATGCAAATCTGGTGCCTCACCGCTGAGCAGACATTACCATCTGCGTGACCGAGCGCTCTGTAATTCTCAGCATTTCACTGGCTTTGCTGCAAAATTCAATAAAATCAAACCAACCCTGTAACCCTTGTTTTTATGCTGGGAGCCTTCCAGTAGAGAAGAGCATAATGAGTATATCCTCTGTGGGCAACTAACCTGAAGGCGGTTCTGAAGGAAAAACCCCTTTTAACATAATGGGGGTGTTAACTGAAGATAAAATATGGCTGCTCAGGGGGCACTCTAGTTAATTACTTCATTGCCAAACTAACAGGAACATTTTCCAGAATACGTCCTCTCGGGCCATTTGTCTGGAATACCTTTGCCTTGCAGTGGCAGAAAGATTTTAGAACAAATTTCTACAATGCACTGAAAATAATAATAAAAAAACAATTGAAGAATAGTTTCACTGACAACAGTTACTTCATATTTGGTTAAATCCCTCAAAATTCTGAAGTAATCCGGGTCTGCAGCAGAAATGCATTTTGCCACATCTATCTCACCGGACTTATTACAACTCTTCTGTTAAGAGGACAAAACAGTGCGAGCTCATCTGCCGCACCTTCTGTTTCGTTGCACCGCTACTGAAAACCACTTAATTGGGGCAGTACCTGCGGCCAGCCATGGAGTGGAAAGTGAGAGGAAAAAGCCGCTGCTGGGCCCAGGGGGAGGCTGAGGGCTGGGAGCCCAGCAGCCGCCAGCGCCGTCCCCGGGGACTCGGCGAGGATTTCCAAATGGAGGTGACATCAGCCACAGCCAATCCTGGGGCCCCAGGGGTACAGCTGGATGGGAGCCACAGTCCACTTAGGTAACAAGACATGACATACCATGTGCTAATGCTAAATAATTTATCCCTCAGGCATACAGTGAATTGCAAAGCCAAGCTGAGGCCTGGTCAACAGTTTGTGGTTTAAATTAAACCTGCCTTTTCCGTCTTAAAGGGAGAGAGAAGCTTGTCAAGTGTTGTGATCAACGGTGAGATGCAGAAATCCTCTCCTCTCCTCTCCTCTCCTCTCCTCTCCTCTCCTCTCCTCTCCTCTCCTCTCCTCTCCTCTCCTCTCCTCTCCTCTCCTCTCCTCTCCTCTCCCAGTTTCAAGTCACTGCAAATACTGATATTTGATATATCCTTGAAACTTAGGCATTAGCACCTGCAGTATCCTAAACTGAAGCTATTGGTCATATGTATATCTGTTTTAAAAAAAACTTAAAAACATTACAAGGTGTTTCCATAGCAGAGTCACTAATGCGTCTCTCTAGGAATCCAGCGGCATTTGTCTCTGCGTAGGCTGAAGATCACTCTCTGTACTGGATGGTTTAAGCTAGCAGTAAACAGAGGCTGGATGTGATGTTAACCACAGCATTTCTTTGCCTGCTGGTGGCTGCTGGAACTTGTAGTGTAGTCTTTCCAGCTCAATGATCCAGCTAAGCCCAGCCTAACCTTTGACATACTTCTGTTAAAATATAGTGCTGCATTTACTTAAGAGCTGGGTGCCACATCATGCTGAACTGAAGCCATGAGAAGTTGAAGACAGACAGCACCTTCCACAGTCTATCCTTCTGTAGCGCTTTACAAAAATGGTTGCTCAAATATTCTTTAATCTTCCAGTTTAGTATTGATCAAGAAATGGACAGTTAAATATACACTGTGATGATGGGAAGGAGATAGAAATTGCATTTAAGTTATTTTAGCGTACGAAATTAAAAGGGCTTCTGGCTTATGGAATAAGTGAGATTATATTTACCTAGACTACATATTTGGCTAGATAAAACCTGGAGAGTTAAAAGGAGCATGTGGAAAAAAATACAAAACAAATTGGTAGTGTCTCTGAAAGGTCTTCAGGGAATTCAGCTTTATTGCCACAATAGTACACTTTCTAGTATGCAATTACTCGTTGTCATGGAAAGGGATTTTGAAGATTTCTCTTCTCCTGGATGCTGCAAAGCATACTTAATTTAAGTAAGAGGTTGCGTTTGATTTTTCCTTTCCGTATTAATTTATATATTTAGGTTCCTGTGTAAACCTCATCAGTCCATTATCCAAGTTTCTCTTAGATAACCAAAAGGGAAAAAATACTGAAAAAAAAAATTAGCAGCTAAAAAATAAACATATTATTCATTTTCTAAGTTAAGTAAGTTCATAGTTCACTCTGATAGAGAAAGCTCTCCTATTCATAATTTTCATCCTTGGCAAAAATACATAATTTTTTTTTAATTGATCATTCTGTTTTTACTCAAACATTTGTACAATGAATAACAAAGGCTTTGCATCTAAATCCAAGTAGGAACAGAATTTGGCAAATCTAATTCCTTCCTGGATTTTCGCAGCTCTACTTCCTTTAGGAAGTTTTTAGTCAATGGGAAACAAAGGCTTATTGAAAGGATTAAAGTTACAACTATTCCCTTTGTTTTAGAGGTTCAATCACGGTTTTCCTCTAGTAAACAACATTTGCAATTAATAAGACTTCTAAAAAAACAGGAACTTTGGGGAAGTACGTGATTATGATAAGCAGCAGGATTTCTTTTAACAGAACTCTATACAAAGGTGTAGTCCTTTTAAGTTGGGACAATGATAAACAATTGAGTTTCTCAATGCATTTTGAAAGTGTTCCTTCTGATAAACACAAGACAACATGCTCTGCAGTCGGGGATGGGCAATATATTTAAATAGGATAAATCCTGTCAACAGTTTATTGTGTCCCAGAATGATTTTAAATAGCTGCAAACAACTCGCATTTCATATCATGCATAAACCTAGTAATCGTGTCTTACACCATGAGGTATCTATGCCCATTGGATATACAGCACTGCATATATTTATGAACTATTACCCATAAATTGTTTATTGTTTCCTTTATGTGATGCTTGAAAAAGGCATTTGGATAGCCGTTATCTGTGCATGAATAAGAACACACGGAATATTTAATCTTTATAATTTATCTTTTGCTGGGTTTTTGTCATGAAATATCTTATGAATATTTTTATGTTTATGTCAGCTCTATTTTTCCTCCTCGCTTTGTGTATATTCCCAAGGAGTGGTCTCCTGACAGAGGGAAACTGAGGGATATGCTGTTACTTTGTGGACAGCCCTCCCTGGAGGGCAGTGTGGAGCTGCGGGATGACTGGGAATGAGTGTGCCAGGAGACATTTCATGAACAGCTCATCTATTGTTCCGACCCAAGTGTCCAATTCTTTTTCTGGGGTGGCTTACGTCCAAAGGGTGCTGAAAACAGTAATCTGGAGAATAAAGGAACAGCAATTCTAACCGGCCCCTGAAGTGCAAGCTCATTGTTATTTCTCAAATGCCATTTCTCATTTACAAAAAGCATATTAAGCCATTGTCCTTCTGATAATATTTTTTACACTTTTATCTCACACATAGGCAGATTTCTTCTATCAGAATTTTTGAGTAAGTGTTCCGGCACACTTGCTAACTTCTAACCCAGATTCAGCTTCTGGTGAAGTTGTAAATCTTTAGAAACAGAAGGTTTTAATGGGAATCCTGACTCGGGACTTTTCAGGAACAATGCTCTGTTATCAGCAAGAAGTGAGTCAGGCACCAACACAAAATCTGTCTTTGAGATCATCCATTAAGAGTAAATGTTCTTTGTTGCTGTCTAAAACAAACAAGAAGCAGTGACGAGTCATCTAAGTGATTAAATGCGACACAGAGGACGTTAAATACTGTTTTTCAGACATTTTCCTATAGCAATGATGAGCTATTTTTTAAACAAAGCGTGTTATTGGTTAAGGCTGCTGCAACAGACATTCTGCATGTATACATTGAAACAGACTGTGAAGACAGTCACATGGAAATTTGTAAGTTAGAGTACATGGACAGACTGATTCTTAGAGGAAATAAGTGTTAGCATGAGAACAACAGCTGAACTAAAATCCCATAAGCCAGGAAAAACAGCTACACAATTACACTAACAGGTGGTTGGTTTCAAAACAAATTTCAAGGTCTGACAGCTCTGTGCACCTGCTTTGGGCTGATTTCTTTTAAGGACTTAGATTTGGCATGAACCATTGATAAAAACCATAATTCTTTGTGTCTGAGAAAAGTCATAATTACCGTATAGCGATGATAAACTTCTAAAGCTTGCTAAAATAGTACTTAGCCAAAAGGTAACGTGTGTCATTGTGCACACTGTCATTATAGCTCAAGCTTTTCTCTACCAGAGAGCTTCAGGCAAACACCATTAGGATCAAACCTCTCCTTCTGTAAACGGAGATAATTCCATCTCACTAGGGTGGTGTGATTTGAATTAGGTATGACTTCAGCCTTTTCGTTCACCCTCATAAGAAAAATCACTTTTGATGGGAGATTTAGACAAGGATATTCATCAAATTTGGTTTTAAAGGATGTACTCTGTTTGAAATTTCTTTTAATTGCAAACATTTTACTTGGGAGGTTTTTTCTTTGCTTATCTTTGTTCTCAGGTTATAGGTAATTTTTTTTTCTGAGTTTTGGAGAAAAGAGGGATAGTCATTTTCATGTTTGGGAAAAAGGAGAATGTGCTTTTATTGTTTAAATTTCATGGTTTTTACTTACAGGAGGTCCTTTATGGATGGTTCACACGTGTCAGGAAGAAACAGTAGAGATCTTAAATTTGATCAGAGCAGAGTCACAAATGTAGTGTTTTAGGTTGAAGTTAATTACTTTCTATGGAATTGAATTAAGATTTTCAGAACGGTCTGAACACCTAGAATTAAAGTGCCTTTAATTTTCAGTTAGTGGGATTGCATACGGTGCCAGGTTTATCACATCTCTGTAAGATCTGGGCCTTCATTTTGAGCACCTGATGTTGCAAACCTAAAGCGTTATGTTTTCACGTGAGGCAATCCTGACTTCTGGAAACGTTTTGTTAGTTTCTTCCAGGGGGAGCAGGAAGAAAATGATACCAATTTTCAGGTCTGAGCAACCCGTGTGATTAATTGAAACGCATACCTACGGCATAGTACAGTTCTGGGGCACCAGTGTGGGCTGTAGGCTGTGCAAACTGCAGCTGCTTTTCACTGCTATCATTCCTGTCCCCCTTGTCTGGTGAGCAAAATTTGCAGACACTCATAGGCTTTATGGTGTTTAGGATTGTGGGGAGTGCACACAGAACTCCTAGGTTAGTTCTTTATTCTACTGTGGGTGATTCCCCTCTACATTTAGCTGTTTTTATAGGTGATTAACTGATGAGGATATGGAAGATATTCACAGCTGATAGCAGAGAAACAGATAAACAGGGTGATTAACCTGTCACATCCCATCTCCTTTTTACACACGAACATATAAATCTTATATGATGATTGGTTTTGTTTTAACTGTCCTTCATTCAGAATGACTCAATACTTTACCTGTTGTGGTTTTTTTTTCTGAAGATTCTGTTTTCCAGACCTTGATAGACTCATCTCTTTTGGATAGTTGAGAACATTCCCGTTAATTTGTGCTTGGCTGCTATATATGATTTAACTGTGTAACTGTCAAGGTCTGCCTGTCTTTTTTTTTTTATATATTTTTATAGTTACATTTCAGATCCCATGATCTATGGACTTGAAGCCATCTGGCTGGAAAATAAGATTCATTAATAAAGACTGAGGTGCCCTTTTCTTTGGGTCATAACACAGATGCTAGCACAAAGGCAACACCTCAGCCGCCTTCCTCAAGGAAGAACAGTTAGCAAAGCTGAGCATTAGGTTCAAGAGCTGAGCACAAGGTTTCATCATTTGGAGGACTGAGATACAGAAAGAAAAAAAATCCAGAGATCGTGTGGATGAAGAATCTGGGAATCTGCAGATTTTCCATAATGAATATTTAACAGCAAGCCAGGGCCTGCAGCCTTTTCTACCAGTGCAACTAGTAGAGGCTGTCTGTGCAGAGTGCTCTTAAAGAAAAAGCACTTTCTCTTAAAGAGAGTACTTTCTCTTAAAGAAAGCAGGCTACCACATCGCTCGTGTGGTAACTTGCTTGCCTTTACACCAAGGTTCAATGTGAAACCACACCTCAGACTGAACTACTCGTATAGATGCGCCGCTGTCCATTTCAGACGGGGTCATCCATCTTAGCAGAGTTCTTCAGTTTAAGCTAACCTGGCTGACCTTACTTGAAACAGAACAGGAAATGCGCTGAAGAGCAGGCAGCATAGATAAGGATTACTGATTTCCACTGAAGTGTGACACGATGAACACTTGAGAGAGAGACAGCGGGCAGTAGCTTGTACAGTACGGCTGTTTGCAAAGGCAGGTTTGTCTGCAGTGTGAATCATTCTGAGAAGATGTCAATCTCAGGGGCTTTTTTGTGTTTGGAGACTACCACTCTGCTGTCTGCACTGCCATGGCTAGCAGTGCTTCAGCCAGCTTGAGAGCTGTGTTGTATCTGTAGACTCCAAACTGCTATGGGGGGATCCTTTGGCACTTTGTTAGAGTGTGGCTCTAAGCTTTTCAAAAGCTCAGGACAGATCAGGACGTAGCTTTCAATGCTTGTCTCAGAGACCTGAGTGCTGAAGAGTGCTCAGATTTTAAATGGAAAGATTTGACCCCCTTTGGGAAGGAAGGGCAAATAGAACTGCAAGTAGGAAGCTCACCTTTAATAACACATGAACTGTTTCTTAACAAGCTTTACAATTGCTTTGTTTCTCCCTCCTCTAGTGCTATAAACATGGCTAGCTGAAAGAAGACCTTAGAAAACAACTCAAGGAAGCTATGAAGACTGTTGGGAAAGCAAAGAAGCCAGCTGTACCGGTTAGTGTTAAACACCACCTCTTACAGTTGTATAGTGACACACAGTCTCAAAGAAGAAAATTTGTTTTTTCCTCTTGTAGCCCTTTTGTTTTTTAAAGACGAAGAACTTGTCCTGAATTCTTGTCTAGATTTTACAGAAACAACGGTTAGATTATGGGATTAAGTCATATGCGGTCTGCATCTCTCTGGTTTATAGTTTTAGCTGGTCCATTTGCTGTTGCATCTAAGTACACCTCAAAAGCAAAAGCTAAACATTTGACACTGTGCCACACAACATCTTTGTCTCTAAATTGGAGAGACATAGATTTTACAGATGGACTACTCTGTGGGTACAGAATTGACTGGATGGTTGTACTCAAAGAGTTACAGTCAATGGCTTGATGTCTGCGGGAAGCCAGTGACAAGAGGCGTTCCTCAGGGGTTGGTATTGGGACCAGCACTACTTAACTTCTTTGTTGGCAACATGAACAGCGGGATTGAGTGCACTCTCAGCAGGTTTGCCGATGACACTGAGCTGTGTGGTGCGGTCGACACGCCGGAGGGAAGGGATGGCATCCAGAGGGACCTGGGCAGGCTGAGAGCTGGGCCTGTGCAAACCTCATGAGGTTCAACAAGGCCAAGTGCAAGGCCCTGCACCTGGGCCGGGGCAATCCCAAACCCAAACACAGGCTGGGCGGAGAATGGACTGAGAGCAGCTCTGAGGAGAAGGACCCAGGGGTTTTGGTTGATGAGGAACTCAACATGGCCTGGCAACCTGCACTTGCAGCCTGGAAAGCCTTTTTCTTTCTTTTATTTTGAGATAGTGCAGAGCCCACAGCATTGTCTTTGGGAACATTACTACATTTTTTAAACAAACAATGGATGTGGGTAATATGGGCACAGCTTTCCTGCTTGAATCTTCACCTGGTGTTGTCAGTAGTTTGTAAGTGTTGCGGCAAGCCCTTCTTAACAAGAACCAGAAACAGATAAGAAACAAACGAATGATGGTAAATCTAGACTATTTTTTTTAATGGGGCGTTGCTGAAACATTGTTTGACGTTGTGTTCTAGTCATTTAAGGTAAAGCTGGGATTTGCAATTTAAAGCAGTTTTCACAGGCAAGTTCTAAGAGGGTGCACTAGGTGCTAATAACGGAAGCTTTTAATGTGGAGTGATTTATCCACTTTTCACAGTAATTTCAGATTACATTTTTTGAACTGGTACAATGAAGCAAGTGAGGGCATTCTCATACATAAAGCTCACTTTTTAAAGCATAATAATAGGCTGGATTCTGTTTGCAGTCTTCATGTAGGCCTGGTAAATAGACAGCTGCTTAATCCAACATTGAACAGGAAAAGATTTTAGTACATCCATTTTTCCCTTACAGTTTAGTGACGAGGCTTTCTCTCATTTTTCTCATTTTGGACACAATTACCACAGCAAGCACATTTGTCCAGGAACTGGGAAATACATTTTATGTAATGTTAAAATTCTAAACCTCTTGCTTAGGAGGCTGTACCGTTGAGAATGTTGAATTTTTAGTAGCTTGTCATATTTTATATCTGAAGATTCAAGGAGATGGGGTAATATTGACAAGTCATAGGTTAAAACTATGAGTGAAAGTAAGTTTGTAGGCATCAAATCTAACTTTTCCTGCTTTGTGATGTGTAAAAAAGGTGTTGGGTCTAGGTGGTACAGTTGATGAATGCAGGCATCTCTAATTTGAAGTGACCATCATGCATTTCCAGAGTACCTACTACGGTGGTCACTGTAATGTTACGTAGTGTCCTTGATCTCTGTTCTTTTCTTAATCGTGCATGAGTGGAAACACCATGCAATGCCTTTGTTGTCCAGGGTGGTCTGGGCAAGCACATGCACTGTGTGCAGTGCACGGTGGGAGGACTGGATGTTTCCTGGCCCCGACTGCTTTGCTTTCCCTTTTGTTCCTCCACTGGGCAGCCTGCATCGCTCTCCATGGTGCATTAAGTCTTCCTTGCAGGCAGTCGTGGCCGTCTGGTACCTGTCAAAGAATGGCACTAGGGGCAGGTGTCCCTCTGTCACTACGTCCTACCTAGTGCGACAGTATTTAATCTCTCTTCCTCAGATTTTCACTGCCTCCTATTTGAAATCTTAGAGGCAACTCTCATGTAAATCAAAAGACGTTTTCTTGTTTTGTCTTCAAGAGCCCAATTCTCCTTGCATAGACTAACTCCCATTTGTAAATAGTAACTCTGGCTCTGTGGTTGGTTAAGTTATTGAACTATATTTCTCATTTTAGACTTCATTTTTATTTTCAGAAAAGCAATCTATGACTCTTTACGTTAGGAATGAAGGGGAGGTTTTACTGGAACATTTTGCAAGCTGAAATGATTCTGACATTAAAAAAGAAATTCTCATCTCCGTTAAAGGTTTGGCTACATTTAGGAAATGGTTTTATCCACAATAATTTATCTCAAATTGGAGGGAAATTTGAATTCTAAAGAGACACCATAGGAGATTAAATATATTATGCATGCACAGCAGGAACAAAAGGAAATGGCTCTGTATGAGGGACAGCAAAACTGAGGAGACAGGAAGGAGGAGAATGCAGTTTTTGCAAAAGGAATATGAAACAAACAAGCAAACCATTTGTGTCATCCATGTAGCAAACAAGAATAATAACAACAGAGAAATAAATGCAGCAAAGAAGACAGGATTAAGAAAATGTAGTTAGTTATACTGAGTGAGCTGATCGATCTGGAATTGTCTTTTTATACCATCTACTCTCTTGTACTTTGAAACCAATTTGAAGTACACTAAACAAGAAAAAAGAAAAATGCCTAATAAGCCAGTTTTGACTTCGGATGTTTGAGCTGTGAAATGCTTTTGTTTATTTATTTGTTTGTGATGTTATCTACAAATGGTGACTGATTTCTTCCTGTACAATATCCATTCACTGCAACTAAAGAGAGGGATGGGACATTCAACCTTTGTCTTTGGAAGAAGAAAATGAGTTGTACATACAAAGAGAACAAGTTATCTATATTGTTGTTGTAGTTGTCCCTGTATTTCTATACCAAGCTCTCAATCTTTGCAAGTCATAAATGCCATATAACTTCTTCTAGAGTAGGTTGAATTACATTTCAAATTACTTGCTCAGAGAGAGCATTACCCATGTCATCTCAGACACAGCATTGCTATTTTAAAAGCTTTTTGCCTGGTTCCATGTCCAGGACACGTTTTCTGCGCAATATGCTGCTTCAAACTTATTATGATTCATAATCATTAGTGAAAAGCAACTTCATAGGGCAGTTCAACATTTAAAGTATCACAGTGCAAACTTAGAAGAGGTCTCAGTACAGCAATAATACTTCTTAGTGTTCACTGCGATTACAAAATAGAAAAAGATTTAAAAGATTTATACATGTTGTTCCCATTTGATTTATCTCAAGCCATGCTCTTACCATGAATTCTGTAGCTTTCTTCCTTTCTGCTTTGTTTGTCACGAGCCATTTTCTGCTTAGGTGGTTAATTTTAGGTTTGCTTTGGAAGGGCTCGCGCTCTGGCTTTGTGTCTCGAAAGCAGTGGCGTTAAACTGAACAGAGTACAGCCTGGAATCACTTGGAATCCAACTGCTTCCAGTAACATAGGCATGGCTCCTATAAACATGACATGAGCTCTGAAGAGAGAAATGGAGAGATCTGTTTATGAACGGGAAGAGAAACTTTCTGTCCAGAGTAACTGATTTAAAATTCATGTCTCTATTTCCTAAACCACCTCCAAAGGAGATCAAAATGATGCTTAGGGTTTAGTTTAGCTATTAGAATCAGTGGTTTAGTTAGCTGTAGCTTTCCACTGAATAGCCAAAAAAAATGTATATGATACATTTATAAAATGATTCTCTCCTTTTTTTCCTTCGTTGTGCTCTTTTCCTCTTATCTACTGTTTTTTCCCCCTTCTCTTTTCTCTTTTGTCTCTTTCTAGAAATTCCTCTCTTGATTTTCTGAGTTTGTTTCCCTGTAATGCCCAATTTCTAGGAATTGGCAAAAGTTCTCAATGAAGTCAAATAGGCCATCTTTTTTTTTTTTTAATTTAATATTTTTTCCCTTTATTGACTTTATACGTTTTAGTCAGATTGGAGAGCTGTTGCATTTAACTACGGGCATCATTAGTGAAGATCCGTGTGTGCACAAGTGAGAGCAGAATTGGCTCAAAGTCTACTTCAAAAGGAAATTGAGTAGGATCCTGCAATCCCTACCTGCTTCCCTTTCCAACAGCAATGAGCTGAATCAGAAGGAAACTAATGAATTCTGGTCGATTTCCTTCAGCGCACCAAAGCTCTTTAAACACCTACTGAAGAAGGGAAATGAAGTAGGATTAGTCCATTTCCCTTTGAAGCCAGCTGTGTGTTCACAGTGCGAGCACTGGAACGTTATTTCACTTGCCACTTTCTGGCTGGGGGCCAAACTCTAGGATCATCTTGAATTGGTGCAGGGGCTGAAAACATGGAGGGTAACACACAGGCTGCTTCCAAACAGTGAGTCAGAAATTGATATCTGTATGGCAAATCGACTTATGCTGCTATTCTTCAGTTCTTTACCTCTTTTGCAGTTATCACCTCATTTTTTCTTTAGCTTTGTCTTGGCCATAGGCTGTTCTGGGGCCTTATTTTCCCTTTTAGATTCCCTTTAGGTTTTCCCCCTTAGACTTCAAATGGGAGTGTGAATTTTTAATGTAGTGCTAAGACATATTGTTGTTTCTTTAGTGCTATTAGGTTGTGTTTCATCTTATACTGAGTGTGTTTGGGAAGGAAGGATATTTGAGGAACTGTATAATGCAGTATATGTGTGACTCATGCAAGTACTATTGTTCTGCATGTGTATAGGACTTTTCTGTCCAGAAAGTCTCGAACCATTTTGTAAATAACACAATGATTTCATAGCACGTGAAACTATCAGGGACTGCAATTCCCTTTTTGCTCCCAAAGGGCAAGACTTCACTTTTGCCACTGGGTTTGCTTTTAGTGTTCCAGAGCTATGGCTGCCATGCAGTTCAACAGTTCTGATCCTTTGTGAAGGACATAAGCAAAAGGTAAGGAAAAGATAAGCAGAATCACATAGCAATAGACACATAAAGTACACTGGCATGAAAGTGGCTGCAGTCATGTAATTACTGTGTCGTAGTCGTGAAGGGAAGAATTGGAACATTTGGGCTGGGACTGTTCTTCTACAGAGAGCTCTTGGATCTCTGTGTCCTCACAGAGTCTTTCTTAATTGTAATGTGTCCACAGACATTGGCCTCGGCCTTGTCTATTACAGAGCATCTGCCACGTCCATGTTTTTCCATGCCACGGTGGTTCTTGCCTGTTTAGTTACGGCACATTTCTGAAAGGTGCAAACTAAGCTGACAAATGCGCTGCCCTGATGGCATAAATGAGCCTGCAGCGAGCGTTCACTGGCAATGCAGTGTCAGCTGGAGGTTACACACATTTTTCACGGTTTGTGTTGATGTAGCTATGCTGGCAGAAATTTGTACTGTAGTGCTGACTCGAGGGATCAGGGGATGAAGATTCTTGGCTGCCCTTAAAGTAGATGTATACTAACCAGATTAGGGATTTGTAGATTAGTACTGGGACTTCAGCCTTGGTCCAGAGGTGAGAGGAGGACCAGTGGAATACCCAGAGCCCCAGAGCAATATCAGACTGCGTCAGCCTGAATTCAGCACAGCTTCTCTCTGAGGTTCACGTTTGCTTGCAGGTTGAGGGAGCTGCTGATTTGGTAACAGAACTGACAAAAGGCAACAAACGTAAGCAACCTTCATCTTAAAACCATGCTAACAATAAATTTAAGGAAGCTAACAATAAATGTAAGGAAATTGGCTTGTTATTCTGACTGCAGTTTTTTACCTAATAATACTGTCTCTAATAGACAGTGACAGATTACAGGAGCAGAGCTGAGTTCAAACCTCAAAATCTGAGTCTGTATGGCCTTGGCTTTTAAGAAGATTAGGCAGTCCAAACCTAAATCCATGTATAAAACAGTGATCTCTCTTCAGGCTGTGGAAAAACCAAAGGAATTTCTTAGTTTGCTGGTCTTTGTTCTCAGGAAGGCCCAGTGAAAGGAGGGAAAATGAGAAAGGCTATGCTCACATTCCTGAAGAGGCCTTAAAAAAGAAAAAAAACACCCAGGAGATAAAGAGTCAGGTAGGAAACGATGAATGGCCTCGAGAATTTACATGCAAAACTGCCCTTAAAGGAGACCTACAGGAAAGCTCAGCAAACCTCTGTAAGTACTGTTACCTCAGCCAGAAGCTACCAGAGAGCTGGGTACTCTGCAAAGCCCAGCGAGCAGCACTAGATGCATGTGCACAGATTAGACATGCATGACTTCTGGGGGCCCTGAGATGGGGATGCACCCCGTCAGGGGAGCGGGGAAAAAAACAAACAACAACCAAAAAAGTGCAGATAATTCAGTCCTCCCCGGCCCTCCACTGTGGAGATGTTCCCTTTTGTAGTCCGTACAACAGAGGTAGAAATTAGGCCACAGCATCACTGGAGCAGCCGGGCAGGCTCTGTCTGTGCAGCAGCAGCATGTGCTTCTTTTCAGGGAGTTGCGTGGCAACGAAATGCTGTCCGCCTGGGTAGCTGCAGGAGCCCATTGAAAGCCAGGGAAGGCCAAGAGGGAAGGAGAGAAAGGGAAAAAAAGGAGCACGGGGGGAGTGAGCTCACCAGTTCAGACAGTTCTGGCAGCAAAGCGAGGCCGCCGGGCATGAAAGAGGGGAGGCGAAGTGGGAAAAGGGAGAAAAGCTGGGGCTATTCAAGAGTAAATCTCTCCAGAGATGTCTCATTTTACTTCATAGGCAGAGAGGGAGGTAATGTCACTGGTTTTATAGAACATATGAGGAGGGTCACACCCACAGGATATATTACTTCTTATGTGTTAAATATGCATCTGAAAATCAGAAAGTGCTTGTGGAAAGCTGAATTTGCAGACACAGCCTTACTGTGGGTAATGAAAGGCGTCCTCCGCCGCAGCCGTGCGCCCTGTGTGGCTTTGGGGGGCTTTCGGGCCACTGAACTCGGCTGCCACCAGCCCAGCAGGACAGGACATGCGAGCCCCTGCACTGACGTCACTGAGCGCTGGGCTGGGAGCGAATCCATTATAGTGACCAACAATTAGACAGCACCGCTGTGCCAAGTGACTGATTTCTGTTAGTGTGGGAACTGGTTAAATATCACCTCATCTGGGATTTTAAAGAACCTAAGGGAGTCGAGTGTTTAGCTCTCGCTGAATTTCAATTGCATATCTCCCAGGGAAAATTAATGAGCTGAGTCCTAAGAAACCTTGCTGTTTGAAGAGGAGCCTGCATTTATTGTTTGTTGCCCAGTTCTGTTTTCCCCCTCGTTTGTAGATTCAGGGCATTCATTTTTACATGCAGAAATATTTATCAGAAATTTCAGTTAGCAACAGTTCAGAAATTTGGAGTCCTTGCTGTTCTGGAACAAACTTTTCAAGTATTTCCAATTAAATTCTATTGTCAGAGTTGTGAAATAAATAGTTGTGAAGACTGACACCCTGACTGCTTTGAGAGTTAGCAGCTCACTGAACTAGTTGGTTAGATCTTCTAAAAGTCAAGATCAAAATCATTGGATGAGTACTGAGTCAGCCTTCACTGCAGGCTATTGCAGTATGCTTTCCTAGAGAAAACTCAAGACCTAGAGAAAATATTGGAATTACTTAAATATCCAAACAGGAAATGCTGCATTAAATTAGATGAGTATTACATCTGACAAGAAGCCAGTTTTTGACAGTTACCAGAAGCGCAGGGAAGTATATTACGAGTAATTTTGAAAAGGATTGCCTGTAAAGGGAATCTCTTTCAAACTGTAACATGTTGCTCGTAGGACTATGTTTTTAAATATAAAGCTTAAAGAAAATATGTATTAATACGATTGGTCATTGTAGGAACTCCAGAGGAGCTGTAAGGTCCCTACAGACAAATGCATCTGTTGTAAGTCTGAATTATTTTTCTGTGGTGAACAATTTCCGAGATGCATTCTGCCAGGAGCTCTGTTCACCCTAAATTGTTCAATCCTTGGGTTTCCTCTAGGTACGTACAGGAATCCAGCTACTAGCATGAATTTGCTTAATACATTTAAATTAGGAAAAGGACTGCACAGTCCTTATTGCACATGAGACCGATGAGATGTTAGGGGTCAGACATACCCTCCAGGAACACGGATGTGGTGTCCTACTGTCCTGGTGTGTGCAGGGCACTTTTCAGCAGCAGCCAACCGCATTCGAATTTCGGGAATGACACCAACAGCCTCCGATGAAAGCAGCCTGGATCTTTTCTCACTTACGTAGTTAGTTGATGTTTTATGGTGAAAGCTGAGATTAGGAAGCTCTCCTTACAAAACATACCCAAAGAACGGGCGTAATATTTCAATTATGTCTGAAAAAATCTGTCATTTGAGGTAACAAACATATACAATTACACTTTCACACAGAGTGAGATGTAAAAGAAGCTGTAATAAAATAAAATAAAATGCAGATAAAGGAAACAATTTTGTTTCCTTTGGAAACCAGAACGTAAATTACTGGTTGTCATTTTAATATTTTTTGTTGCCTTTTAATAAGTGTTGTGATTTTTTTCCAAACAAGGCAGAATGTCTGGGGAGAATTAACCACCTAGATAATGAGTGGTTGTAACAGTTGGAGCCGTAGCATTTGGGGCACTGAAAGAAGCAAATCTTTTTGGATCAAACATCCTGTGTGCTGCACCTATGACATTCATACTTTAATTCAAAAACGCAGACATCTGGGCTATTTTTTAGATTCTCTGTTGCGGCTATCATCAAGCATATCATTCCTATTATTCGCAGTTCACTAGGTTGTGCAAGAAGAAACAATTTTTCTTCCAAAGCCCAGGAAATGAGCCATGTTGATTGTTCATCAGGGAATAAAACTGAAGTTTAGCTTTGTGTTTGACTGCAAGAGAATTTTCTGTAATCAAAAGCTATGTATCCATTCTGTGCCTGAAAGTAGGACCAGAATTTCCCAGGTTTTCCAGGATATGTGAATATTTCAGCCATTCTGATACAATAGTGCTGGGCTCAGCCTTTACTTTTCTCTTATCAGATTTGCCATACCCTACAATACAATAAACGCCCACACAAAAAACAATGTTAAAATAAGGTTAAGGTGAGGACATAGACTCACAAAGGAAGGAAGTTCTGAAATACTGTTTTCATTAAAATCTTCACTCAACAAGCAGAATGTTATCAAAAGATGAAGGGTCTGTGGCTGAGAAGGACTAAAACTATCCTAAAATTTTTACTGCTGTGGTATGAGCTTTATTGTACAAAATGATTGTTCGGTGATCTGCTCCAGCTTGATAATCCCATCCACTATCAAAGTGAATAAAAAGTTATTACAGTAGATTAGTTGCGATACTCACTGCTGTACATTTTTATGCACTTGTAGTTGTTTTTTTTTCCTTTGATGTCTAGAAACAACACTGAAAGCTGAAAGCCTATGTGCAATGCTGAAATCGTCCGCCTTTTACAAACTTCCTCTGATCATCCTGTTATGTATTTTAAGGTCAGAAATGCCAGCTTGAGTACCTGATTTGAAGGCTGCGCCTTCTGTGCGTATTACTAATTGTCAATTGATAGTCTAAGTTTTACATACCCACACGGAGCTTTTGATTTTGTCCAGACATAGATTTCCAAGCACAGTTACTCAGTTTCACTCGGATATCAGAAAAATGTCTTTGATACAAATCTCATTCACTTTGATGTGGTTTTCAGAGATTTCACAAATAAGATTTGACACCTAGATTTATTTTTTGTTATTGACTCCCTCTTCTACTTGCCTCCATTTTGGCATGGTATTAATCCTCCATATAGTTTAAAAATCACCTCAAATTTAAGGAATTTCATGGAATAATTTAATGAATTTCATGCTATCTTGTCTGAGATTATTTTACTGGAAAACCACAGTGTATTTTAATTTGAATACCATATTCCAGGGGTGCAATATTACCAGAAAGGTATCAGTATCCTCAATAGATATCTTTTCCTGCGGTATTTGCTAGCAAGAAATTAAATTTTTAAATTAACTTACTATAATCTGGAAGTATATTGTGATGATAAAATAGAATCAGCTGGTAATAAATAAATGTCAACCAAAAGCTACACTATGCTAATTCCAATAACGAGGTTGTCTGAAGTACCAGGAGGAAGCCATAATGACCATACTAACATCATTAAGTCACACCTTTTGCAAATATTCTCTGCTGTAAGTAAATTAAAATATGTAGTATTCATTCATCTGTTCAGTGTAGGAAGAGCTGTGAGCAGTTTTTTTGAAGGTTTGAGCATACCTCAAAAGACCTGGGTGTTAACAGAGGATCAGTGAGGAGCACAGCAGTGCTCAGGACCCTGTTGTAATTGCTGCTAGTTCTGAACTCTCTGTAAACAGTAAAACCAATTCTGATGCTTTCTGATTGCCTGGCTACAAGCATAAAGATATGAACACCTTTTGCAGCATGATTTATACGCAAAGTAACATACCAGACTAATCTCCAGTTTATATATATGATTTATTACCATATTAAAGATTAAGGTCCAATTATTGTGCACACAGATAATTAATAAACGCTTAGGTCAAAGGAGACAAAAATTTCCAAAGTGTTTATATTTAACTGCACTTTCATATAGGAAACAAATTATTAAATGTGTTGAAACAAGCTCTGAGGATTTACTTGTTGGTGTAAGTCATTCTTGGATGCCTTTATTCTGGAAAAACCAATGTCCATACATAGACAGTTGTGTTTTTAAGTAACTGTTCTACTTCAAACAAATATTCCTTATTTGTATGAGCAACTTTAGGCAAGGCCTTAGCTTTTGTCAAGATTCCATTCTAGTATATGCAGGTTCTTATTGCAAGATAAAGCTATGGAAAGCTATCCAAAGCAGAACACATTCAGTTAAAGAATTCTGTTGAAAATCTGAGGTTTAATGTATGCTTGTAATCCTGTACTCAAAATACTGCTGCTCAGAGGAGCTATGTATTTTTTCTCATTCTATTATTGATCTTTTTTTTTCTTTTTTTCTTTCTTTCTTTTTTTTTTTGTTTCTTTCTCATTCCTCACAATTTTTAAACTTTTCTTCTTGGTGTTAAACAACAAAATCAATAAATTAATGGAAAAAAATAATGGGGTAAAAATGATCTGTTTTTCAGCCATTGTGAGCATTTTAGTTACCATGAATTGGGAGGTGTTTCTTTAAATGAGCAGAATCAACTGTCGAAATATGGCTGTCAGATTAAGACCGATTCTGATATCATTTATTTTGTATTTAGGTACAGATTCCTTATTGTCTATATTGTCACAGGTGATAACTTGTTGAAGTGTGATGTATTACTTCAGCTGGGGAGTGGCCAGTATAAGAATATCAGTGGATCAATGGTTCAGTTTTTCTTTCCTTTTTTTTTTCCTAGAATTTCATTGGTTTTACTTTCTCATGTTTTCCTCTGACTTTTTCTCAGCTGTGTGGTTATTTAGGGAATGATCATTGTGTATTTAGGGTTGTCCAATATAATACATGTTTTCACATTTAGTTTGCTATAAAATTTACATGTGTTTGGCAGTGCTGTGTCAAATGGGAGTAAATCCTAAGGAGGTGGCCCTTGCTTAACCCAGTATCTTGTGTTATCCAAAGAATAACTTCAAAGCTGATTATTTTACCAAGAGGCACCACACAGGGCAACCCTTTGATTCTCTCCTTTTACTGCTCACGAGCTTTGATAAAACAAATTAAAATAAAATTTCTCAAAGACTTCTTCTTTATATTTTTAGTTGCCCCAATAAAAAGGATCACCTCCACATTCTTGGGCGTGCTGTAAAGTGCTTTTCTGTTGAGCTACTTTGATTACCATTTGCACATTCCTTAGTTTAAAGGAAAAAAGAAAGCTTTATAACATGGAGCCTGTTTTACACAGCCCTGTCATTGTGTTTACATGTTTCAATACTGCATCTGTTTATTCCCTTTTTTCTTTTCTCTGAGGACAATTTAAGATGATTTTCGTTGAAGTGAAATCATGTTCTTCTTCTTCACCTATGTTATAAAAATCCTGTCGCATTTGAAAGTGTCATCATGATTGAAATTGTATTGAGAATTTAATAGATATGAGCAGATGGGTTCCCAGTCTCAATCCCTGTACTTGGTTGTCGTGAAAGATGTGTACTGCTGAGAAACCAGCCTTTAAGTAATGACTATACCATATGTCGTAAAGAAACACATCAAGGTTCGGCAAACTGTTTAAAAAATACTGTGTATCATTCAAACTCTTATTTTGAGACTACCAGAGTTATCTCCAAGCACAGGACAAGTAATTTAAATCGAGCACTTTAGTAGCACTGATTAGTGTTTAACCCGATACCTTCTAAACAGCTAGTGGATAACTGAGAAAGACTTAGAAAATTGCTGTATCAAATAGTCTTTTGGCAAATCATTTAACTGGGCAGTCCTGAAGTTTTGTTTGATATGTGAGAATGTAGCCATCTCACACTGTTTTTATTATGAATGCAGGAAGTAATGGTTATTAGGGCCTGGGAATCCCGTTAAAACATATCCTTGAATTAACATGTTAGCACTGACAGTAGACTTTCTCTGTCAGCGAAGGAAAGAGCTTGAAGTATTCAAGTATTAGAAGCCTTCAAAAAGCAAAAAGTACAGTAAAAAATAACATCCTTATAAGTGAAATAAAAGATGAGGTCAGCAATCTGTCTTTTAGTGCATTGCAACTAACTACACACTTAACGTGAACTCAATTTAAAATAATTTGAAGCAGCAAATAAGAGAATATAAAGTCAAGTCTTGTATGAAGTAATATCTTTTACTGGACAAACTGATTTAACTGAAATAACAACTCGACTTTCTGGGGAATTACCTCTTAGACTTCAAGTAAAGCAACTATGAAATCTATTGTTTTGTCTAGTAAAGAGATTAGCTATACCTGTACAGCTTAAATCATTTATATGCACATAGTTGCAGCATCATTGCTACTAGAAACATAACATATTTGTGAAAAGCACTTTTTTTTCTTAGTTAGTCTCCATTTTGCTTTACAAAGTGATTGATTCCTTTCTGGAGCAAACTCAGATACAACACAATGAGAGCAGAGTTGACAGTAGTGCCATGTACCATGCAATCCCAGCTAGAAGTGGTATGCTTTGAGCTGGAGATCCTCAGAGAAGGCTTGCATGGAGTTGTTGTCAGAGTCCATTAGATGTGTTTCAAATTTGTAGACACAGGGTTTGCTAGAGACTGTGCCTACAGACTCCTTTTGTCATCCACAGCTGAGCATTTATCCTCTGAGGCTGAACCATTGATAACTTGATATCATTTTAGGTCATATTTTATGATTTCCCATAGGGAAAATACCAATTATAATTAATAATTGGTCTTTTGACCCCCATAGATAATAATTAGGTGGTGAAGGAGTGCATGTTTAAGGGTGTAATGCAGTGACACGACATATGGATGGTACAAGCACACCCATAGTTAGTCTTGTACCTGTGGTAAAAGGAGAGTGTAGAAGTACAAGCAAGACCAGGATTGTAGGAAGAGGCAAAGATTTACTGTATAGTTCTCAACTGGACCAAAGGACAAGCTTTTGTGAATGCAAGACAGGGAGAGACATGAAGTAGAAGCAGCAAATTTCAAACTGTATTCTGTTTGGGAAAAATTGCTTTGATAATTAAAATTACTTAATTATTTTAATTTATTAAACAGTTTGAGAGAAAAAAAGTGGCAAGTACTGCTGTGGCACAGGGAGAGATGGAAAAGTCATTAGCCACTGGGAGACTGAAGGATTGTGGTAGAAAACTAGAACAAAGGAAAAGCTTGGAAGCAACTACTTAGAAGCAACTACTAAGGAGAAAAAAACTAATCTACTGAGATAAGGAGTTTAATATAAACAACCCCCCAACTATGCTCTTCCAAAGCAATCCTTTGTGGTTACTTGTGGTTTGTGTCAGGACAGAATTTCTCCACCAGTATCGCTGCCAGACAGTGATTTACTATCTTCAATGTAATCATCCTCACATTTGTATTTAAAGTAAGTAGGCTCTTTCTTTGTTCTTGCATTTCCTTAAATTGAATGTTTTCTCTCTTTAAGTGTGATGCACTCGTTCTTTTATTTGGTGAGGGAATCAAAGCAACTCTGACAGATTGCATAGCATTGTCTCTAATCAAATGAAAGCAGATAACTCTGTAGTTTGAAAGTGAAACCCAGCAGCAGTTGCAATGAAAACAAATCTCATTAAGTGTAACTATTTTTCCTATTTATATTGCCTTGTTTTCTGTCTGCTTGTAAATTTCCGTTTCTTTCTTCTTCTGTTGTAGTTCTAACAAACCAAAAAGAAACTAAACATGCTTTGATTGTATTTACAACATCATCCAAAAATTCATTGCCTCTCATATTGTATGTAAGGTGCAATTTTTTTTGTAAACACTCAATTATATGAACTTTATAGAAGTTTGTTCTTTGGCAATATCAATATTCCTTCTTTCACAACAAATGTGCCTGATATACTTTCAAAGAAAGATATCTTACAAAATTTCAAAAGAAGACATGGCTGGAGTCCTACTGAAGTGTTTCTTTAACAATATGATCCCCAAACAAGTGCTGTTTATTAAATGCCTTTGTTTGTGTATACATTTTATTTTTAGTAATGATGAATGTAAATGTTTATGCAGCTTCCCTTTTTGCCTGTGAATTGTCCTACCAAAATATAATACAGTTCTGCTGTGAAACACAGAACAAGACTGATGGTTAGCACTGGTCATTTGTTACTGCAAAAATCTCACTGAAGATTTACTTCTGAGAAGTTGTATCTTACATTACTGCTAATACTTTTAATACTAGATTTTTGTTATGGAATTGATAGAAGGACAAATATTCATTTAATATGCAAATATATATCATAATAAAGAACAAAATACCCAAGATGGTTTTCAAAGTGGCACTTGTAATCACTTGTGAATGCAAGCATGAATGCAAGCATTGGCACACAGCATATTTGCATATGCAAAACCAGAAATGTATGTGTTCTAATCCTACCTGTGCCTGAAAATTGTTGACTATGTAAATATGCAAGGAGATAATTTGGAAGTACAATTCCTCATGTGGCTCAGTACTTCTAGTACAAGCAAGAGCTGAGACAGTGACAATTGTGTAGTTTTAATTAATTTCTGTGAAAATAAAAGGATTGTGCATTTAATTGAAATGTAACATTGGATACTGAATGTACTTAGTTTACAGTAGATGTTCAAGGATGAAAGAGTTAAGGTTTTTGTATGCTTATTTAAAAAATTATTTCTTCTGGACAAACTGGAATCTTCTGAATCAGGTGATGAGTAAACTATCAGTTCCCTAATGATAATAGTTTTATTAAAGGTATAAGGGATACCAAAGTATTCCTCCATGATTCTACACAGTGAAACATACATTTATATAAGCAACTGTATAATTTGAAGGAGGACATAGAGAAATGCTTATGACAAAATGTGCAGCAAATTTTTACACAAAAATTGGTGAAAAAACATTGTCTTAACAGTTTGGAAGGGAAGGGACTGCACTAGGGAAAAGATATTATAAGTTAGAATACTTTTGTGCTCTGGAAGGTTAAGGATGGAAGGGATGAAAGAGAGTGGGATAGTGAATGATTATATGTAAATCAGGATAGAGGATAGTAAGATCAAAATTACAGTATGGCTTCATTACTAGTAATCAGAAAATTTGGGGAATCAAAACTGCCGTAATTTTGAATGGGGCATGGAGATGACATGTAGACATTTGGTGCTTTTGAAAAAGAACTGATAATGAATGGAAAATAAAGAAAACTCGTAAGTACTGGTGTTTTCCACATTCACAGAATCACAGCATGGTTGACGCTGGAAGGGATCTCTGCAGATTGCCTAGTCCAACTAGCAGGTTGTCCAGGGCTGTGTCCAGCTGGGTTTTCAGTTTCTCCAAAAACAGCTTCCATAACTTCGCTGGGCTGTATGTTTCATCTTTTGACCACCTTCACAGGGGAAAAAATGTTTTTTCTTATGGTTAAATGGAATTTCCTATATTTCCATTTGTTCCCGTAAAGAAACTAGACTAAAGCTGAACACATTGACAGTCATAAACATTGCATTTTCAGTAAGGAATGATTAATTTCTTTTTCCTACACTGGGTTATATTGGATTTTGAACTAAAAAATCCTTTTTTTGTATAGGGTATATCCTTATGTAGAAGATTTTGACTGCTTGAGGAAAATCTGCAAAAACTCAAGTAACACGTTATGAATCACATGGCATTACAAGTCCAGTTTTGGAGTTAGGGAAATGTAAATCTCTTCACAATTCTAAATTAGTGACTGAAATAATCACTCTGAGATGAAATCTGTGCATATTAGCAATATGCACTATTCCTTCCTCAATGTGGGTATTCAATTGGCTGGAAGAAGTTGCCAAAAGAGGAAGAAAATCTCATTGTATTTTCACATATCAAGTTTAGTAGACTGTCTAATTATATCTTGCTTGACTGTCAGCGGAAAAAAGCACTTGGGTAATCTTTTCCAAGACCATAATAAAAAAAGTAAAGAAAAAAAACAGTAATACTATTTTGTATGGTTTTTTTTTTTTTTGGTCTCTATTCTACTTGCTGTTATAGTGATGATAGTGATGTTGCCCTTTTAGGCACTTCCATATTTTTTTTCTTTTCTTTTTTTTTTTTTTATTGTAGCTTTTTGTGCTAAAATATTTCATTTTCTGCCTTCTCCCTTTTGCTCTGCCCACTCGCAATTTCTCATGTGTAACTGCTTTTACTAGGACAATCCCATGTCTGTTCAAATTCTAACAAATACCTTTATGGAATTTTGAAAGGATACATTTATTGTCTGCTCCTGAGATGTTATTGCTTTATGTATGTTATCTCACATCATGTATTTAAAGTATAGATCGCTTTTGCACTAATTTCCTTAAATCTGTACGCTCCGCAGCTGTTGTCCTCACAGTAGACCTTCAAAATAAAGTAGCTGCTCATACAGTCTCGGAGTTACAGAATTACTCTTTTATATCAAAGAAAAGGAGTTTTACAGTATTTATCTTCTAGTATCAAGAAGAAAAGAGGCTAGAGAGCCATCTTAGACTTTAGTTGAATGCTTTTATTTTCAAATTCAAGTTCAGGATGGTGATGTTGGCCACTAATTATTTCAAAGGGTAAAGTCACTTTTTTCTCTTCTTAATCTACTGCCACATTGTAAACAATTTAATAGGAAGTTTCTTCACTTGGTTGCAGCCCAGCATTTCTGTTTGCATAGGATTGTACAGTTTAATCTTTCTGTTACCCTGAGGATCAATATCAAAGGTTCTTGCATTTGATCCACTCTTCTCTGCCTATAAATGTTCTGTTATTGAAACTAGCTTGTTCAATGCCACAATTCTTGACTGTGCTCTACCTCTCAAGAACCCCAGACACATTGCTGTGCAACTGGTGCTGCTGAGGTCTGACGAATTAAATGAGAGCTGGGGAGCAATTCTCTGAGTCCTCTTCCAGGATTTGTGGGCACCTTGAAAGTGATCTCCTTGCTTTGAGGACCTAAAAGAAGAGCCACTCTTTCTGTGGCAGACTCGGACTGTCTTTTTGGTTCTTGTTATGTGTATTCCAGAGTGCTCACCTCTGGGAGGAAAGGCTGTGACCAGGTCTGAGCATGTTCTGCCAGTGCTATGAAGGCAAAAAAGGCCTCTGCTCTTTTGAACACCTGTTTTTTACACAAACAATGTGAAGAAGTAGTTGGGCAGTAGGTGTTGAAGGAGATAAATTCCACTTATTAGCGGCTGAGGAGTGGGAGGCCAAGTTCACAGACAAGGTGACTTGCTTATGTACATACAGGCTTGTTCTTCTTTCGCTTTGTCGCTTTGTTCCACTTGTATAAAATCTTGTCATGTTCAAAAATGGTTGTAAGTGGAAGAATGTGGTAATGTCTTCAGCACTTCTCAACTCATTGCCTTTGTTTGCATGCTATCTCTAATCTCACTGGTAGGTGAGATGTTGTCACAGTTTTGACTTTTACATGCAAAACAGCTAACTAAAGACATGCTTTCCTTTTTCCATTTATATGCTAACATTTTCAGTTTTCACACTTAGAAGTGTAACTGATTGTTTCTAAGGCCTTGATTGCAAACTCTAAACAGCACCTAATCTCCATAAATTTAGGAAAACCATAGGAAAAACTGTAAGAATAACTAGAATTTTTCATGCTGCTCAAGTAAAATATCTTTGAGGCAAGTGTAATGTACCTGTCATGACTGAAGACTGAAGTACATTTTCTCCTGATGTAAAATGTCTTCAGTTTCTGTAACTTTGGTCTTGCCATTACTCTTCATATTGTCCTTTGTTTTCACCTTCAGCACTGAAACAGTGGAATTTATTCTTCCACACTGGTCTTTTCCCACTGGGTTCTTCCTCTTATTGATTGGGCTGCCTGTTATCATCCCTGTGCTCTTAGCTATGGACACTGCACGCTCCCATAGTCTGTAGCCATGTATTAATCTCAGCTGTGATTTGTAATAGTGGTTTCTGCATGTTCCCAAATTGTTGAGAATACATTTTTAGAAATGGCTGTTGATTGAGGGTACATATCCGGACATTTCTGAAATTACTGTGGTGAAAGTGAGACATGGTTGCTGAATCTCAACAGTCCAAATAAAGAAAAAAAAAAAAAGGCTGTTGTCCAAAGTAGGAGGGCAGCAGTCACACCACAATCTCACTGAAGAAATAGTTTCTGCCACCATTCTCAGCTTCATTAGCTTTCCATCTAGGGCCAAATCAGAGGCAGAACTGTCTTCCTGCTTTGTGTTTTCTCATGAAGTGGTTTCTTCCTCTCTCACAAAACTCACACACTCGTTGTTTATGTTGCTCACTTAAAAAAAAAAAGTTATATTAAAAAAATAGCTCTCTGTGGTGAAGCTCTCTTTTTTTGGACTTACAATATTGTACACCTTCAATACATTTCTCTCCAGTATGTGGCTTTTCCTCTTGATTGTTCCTACAAAATGCCGGGTGGTCAGAACTGTAACATCGCAGTTACATGAGAATTTAGACATCCTTCTGGTTTCCATGAGACTTTTCAAATACCAAAAATTGAACATAAGAACAACTTCACTGCCTCAGACCAAAGTTATGTCTAAGTCAGTGACTCATCATCTTTCCTCTGGCCAGTGTTGGAGTATGGGAAAGAGTACAACAAGACAGTAAGTTTATAGAGATATTTCCTCAGTATTTTCTTCCAGCCTCCAGTGATTTTCAGACCAGGAACTTCTTGAGCCAAGTATAGGCTCTCTGCATTTAATTGCCTGTGCTGTATTTTCTTTTATTAATTTTTTGATATCCCTTTTTGCATACCTATAAACTTACAGCATCTTTTAGTTCTACACATTAACTATAGGGTATGAAACTATACCTCCTTGTGATAGCCCTGAATCTGATGCTTTTTAGTTTTTTAGTCGGCCTGTTTGTACACTCTCTCATCTGTTTTTTTCTTCTTCATATTGCAAAAATTGCTTAATCTATCTGTCTAGATGCTGAGAACTCCTGTATATTTTGTCGTTCCTCATTTATTATTTGTTCCATACCTGTGGTGCACATGAACATCTGTGATGAATAGGAATCATGGTGTTGGCATCTTGCTAGACTGAACAGCAAACAAAATAGAGTCTAGTCATCAATCTGGAACATTAGCCAAGTATTTAAGCTTTCAAAACGTTACTACATTTTTCCATGCCTAATTTCAGATACTGTATGCCTTGGGAAATGGCAGAGCCAACAGTAAGTAACCTGAGCCCTTGCAGCTCTCATTTATTCTATAGTGACAAACACTGAATACTGTTGGAGATAGGTCACGTGTATATCTCAAAGTTGGCACTCCAGTTCTGGGTCCCAGAAGAGATGTGTTTTTAAAATTTGAGTCTTTAAACTTTTAGCCATAGTCCTTTAATTTACAAAGCGTTAGGTTCAGTTTATCAATTCAGTGTTCAACTTCCAACAGATGTACTGAGGCAGAGATCAGGTGGGCAGATAATACAAATGCTGCTGAGTATTAACATTCTCATAGCTCCAAACTTTCCAGTCTGCCTACCTGCCTGACTGGGGTTACTTACCACTTACCATTTCTTTACCTCATTAATGGCTTTATTCTCGTTTCTCTTAGCTGCTGAGTTAGCTCTTTTAGCCTAGCACTGATTAGCTTCTTGACTAAGCAGTTTGTTAATAAATGCCACATGGCAGTTTGTCTGCTGTTGTCTTTATAAGCTGTTCTCTTGATTGCATGTGCATCTTAATGTAAAGCAATTGGTAGTAATTATGTAAGATAGAAGCTGTCCCCAAATGAAATTTGTTACACAGGAGAATAAACAGGGGGGAGGATGTGCTTTCTTTAAGGGATCTGTTCACAGGAAAATGATTTTGTCACGTAGACTCCAGCAGGGTAAGCATGCAGGTGCCATCCGGTGCTGCCGGGAGGATGCTTGACTCACTCAGTACTCAAGACCAGTGTGTGAGTAAGTGCAGCATGAAGCTAGGAGAAAGTAAAAGAGAAAATTACAGAAAGTTATTAATTGGAAAGAACTTTTTCCCTTGGATCTTTGTTTTTTGGAAAGCTTTCCTCTTGCCTCCCAGTTTCTGGTTACAGAAGCAGGTAGTTGTCATGAAACAAATATAGTAAATAATGGAATCAGTAGTTTGATAAATACACAATATTCAGTTCCCATAACTAAGGCAACTGAAAAGGTTTTAGCTTATAAATAAAAAAAGCTTTCTGCAGATTAAACTTTAGAAGCTGTTCACAGGCAGCTTCAGAATAACCACCAGCAGAGGTGCCAGCAACCGAATCAGATATCACTGCTGGGAAAAAATGCATTCCTGAGTTTGACATCTGGGTCCTGCAGCTGGAGTGACTAGAAGAAGAAAGGGAAACAGTGCAGACTGTCATCAAAAGGAGGTAGTGTTGCCAAGTGTGCATGGAAATTACATACAGATGCCACTTTTTTTTTTTTTTCTTAAGACAAATAGCTCAACTATACAAAAAAACAACAGCAACAACATCCAAAGATGTGCTTAGAAGTGCCTGATGGGTAAATGAGCTTTGCTTTTTTTTTTTTTTTGTAAATACAACTGGAGATGTTAGATTTTGAAGTCAAATTTATAGTTGTATACATTTTAACATTTGAACAAACATGCTCAAAAGCATTTTTTTATGTATATGAAGGCAAAGAACAAACAGGGTGTATTACAATTTTCTGAGTAACTCATTGTTTTAGTTTTCCAGCCTGATACTTCGCTTTGCAATATATCACTCTTGCTCAGCCCATCACTTAAACCACACAGGACCCACTGTAATGACTCTTCTGAAAAGCTCCAACTATCTGAAAGAAAAATTAATCAGAATTACTTAGGTAGCTGTGATAACAGTAGAAAAGAATGGAGAAAGCCAGGGTGCAAGAGACTGTATGTGTGCTGATCCAAAGCCTATCCAGTGGAAGTCTCTGCTGATTTTAGCACGTTTGCGTAAAGTTCTAATCTGATCTTCTTCACTTCTTTTTAAGAGCATAAGTGAGGCTATGGTAACTGGGATAACTGAGTATTATAAGATTTGCTAGACAGAAGCATTGTGCTTTAGTTCTGCCTTTTCTTTTATAAGATTTCAGGAAAGCTGTACTTGCATTGAACCCTTCTTTTCTGTCTCAAAAGCTTAATTATTAGTGATTATAGGGGGAAAAAGTTATAATAGGATATATTTAATGCATATAATATTCCATATGCCTTGCTTTTACTTCTGAATGATATATCATATCTGAATTGATAACAGTGTATGCCTGTATATAAACCCACTGAAATCAGTTATTGGACAGAATACTACTTTCCATTTCTTTGTGGCTAGAATTAGTGTCATATATACTTTCATTTAAAACATATTTTTATTGTTCTTGAAAATATATTTATTTTACTACATCTCTTTAGCATACATATTAGGCAAGCTCCTTTTCCTGTCATTGTTTCAACCAAAATACAACTTTCCTAGAACCATACCTAGCATCTCGAAAGAGAAATAATCTGTTTTCAGAAACAAAATAGAAACAGAAATCTAGACTTTAAAGTGCTTTAGAAGTTGTTTGACTGATCAATATGATTCCTTCTGGGGAAGACAGATAATGAGATATATCCACTAACCCATATGTAGTGCTGTGTGTCGCACAGTCCCTTCTGTGAATACAAAAAGAAATGTGTACCCTTTGTTGAAGAAGCGCTGTGCAGTGAGGGCAATAAGAAAAGTAATAGCATAAAAACTCATCAGGGATGCTCTGATTAGTAAAAATACTAGCACCAGCTTTAAGTACACTGTGACTAGAGAAGATGCCAGAAAATGCTACAGAAATGGAGAAGAAAAAGGAGGAAGATTGTTTCCCTCTGAGTTTTTTTAATGGGATAAAGAGCTATTTGTCTTTGAGAACCAAAAGTAATCTGTCTTGGAAACTGTTGAAAGCCATCCCATCCGTTGAGTGTTAACCATCTTGAAATACATTCATAGTCTAAATATACTGTACAATTGAAAGATATCCATATACTGGAAACAATTGTACCCCATTGATAACCTCTGGGTAGTGTAGAGGTCCTAAGGATCTCTCTTTGTTTACAAAGGTAGAAAGGTAGTCCCAAGGAAGTTGTGATGTCCTTAGTGGTGCACTCGTTCTGTATCAGTGTAAAGGTTGTACAGACACCAGGTGCATCAAATCAGGCACCTTCCACAGTAATAAAGGAACCTTAATCAGTAACTGTGTCATTGCCATGGTACCTGATTTCAGAAATAGAATATTTTTAAGGCCTCTCTTTTTCTATTACCAGACCTTCAGCACCTGAAAGGAGATTTCAGACTAAATTACTAAGAGTGACTGCTGTAGGAATGCTTATTTGGAGAGTAAGCAATTGCATAGGTGCTTATGAAATTCAGACTACTGATGTACTTGAGGAAAGGTAATGTAGTTTGGCAGCTAAATATCTTCACTGAAGGACACTTTACATAATCTACTACTATTTGAAAGGAAAAAAGCTTGCATCCAAATCAGTCCTATACAAACAAGATCCTTTCTTGTTTAGCGTGCATTATAACTTGCTGTCTTGGTGCTATCTGAAGCAGCATCAATGGGTCTTGCTACCATTTGGGAAACCTGTGTGTATTTCAGTCACACATTGTTCTTGCAGGATTTCCTTAGGCTAAGCTGCAGAAGTGAAAGAGCTCCATTTAAGAGAGTTTGTGAATAACTAGGAAATGAGCATCAAACTAGGCATTATCTGAAGATGTTTGTTAACATGCAGGATGTTCCTTAAGGCCTCTATCTTGAATGAGAAGAGTGTTTATTCAGGATTGCTTTTTCAAAAAGCAAGAGTTCTTTTGCATGCATGTCACTATGGACCCTACTCAAGCAAAGAACTCTGTTTGATGCACTTGGCACAGGTCTACTCCTCTAGTTTCCTTGGATATACTGCTATATGCAGCCTTATTTGGAAGATTATACCTTTTCAGTAGTGAGAATGGGCACAATTATTACCTTGAATGCTTGCTGATAAACTGCTCCTTTTCCATTGCAAAGTCCTAACTTAAATCATGAATAAAAACTGTGGATCTCTGCTGAGGGATCTCTAGAGGGACAAAAATGTTATGGAGCAAAGGCTAAGTCCTTTACTAGAAGACCAGCTGTGACCTTTCCCTTTATCTTGATAAAATACTACTTTTCATATCTAGCTACAAGAAGAAATACCTTTGTATAGGTAGCAGGCTCTACTTTCTAGAGAGTGTTAAAGAAAGTTATTTTTTATTCTACAGTGGAATGAGAAGCAGCTGGAGAAGCAAGTTTTAGGTTTCCAAGTCAGGAGTACTGGCAAGGAGAAAAATCGGATGAAAGTTTTTCTAACAAAATACAAGATTATGACCCAAAGTATAATCAGTTGGATTTGTGTGCATATCTCTATGTGCTTGTGTATATGAATGAGGAAGACAAACAATTTATCTTTCCAGGAGAATGTTCTTACTTAAGGCCTTGCCTACAAAGTCTATACTGACTGATGAAATAACATCTAGGTAGTTATACTTCTATAACTTTCTGTAATATTGACAGAGTTTCAGAATCAGTTTAAGGATCAACCTCCAGACTGTGAAATCATTAAACTGTGAAAGCCACCCGCTAAAAAGTTAAGAAGGCATGAAGTATATCCTTGTTAATTCAAAGACAAAAGGATCCGTTCGTACATTCAGTCGTGTGTTCTTTGTATAAGCATTATCCTTATCTCTAGGGAAGCAAAGACTTAAAAGAATATACATACTATATTCATGCTTATCTAATTAATTTTCAGAGAGACTCCTAACTCAGCAGACAGTTTTTGTGTATCAAAGTCAAAGGTCCTAACATATGCCAGCCTTCCTACACAGATGTTCTACATTTGATATCTAATAAATAATTAAGCACTGGCTTCAGTAAACCTATGCAGAATATAGATTTGGCTCATTTAATATTTGGAAAGCTACTTATTTTTTGACAAACAAAATTCATTTAGATACAGTCATTTGAATAAGTCAAGGTGAGCTTGTTGACAAGTTCACTTTGAAGGCTCTGTCAGTTTATGTTAATTGAGTGCAAAATCACGCTGGAATATTGAATACGTTAACCATTTTCTACTCTGTGCCCACTGACTTGTAAATCTTGAATTATTAGCTTTTTACTTCAGATGGTTTTATTAATTGCCTACTTGGGGTGGAATGAGATCTCTCAAAAATGTGAGAACAGCACAAGCTCTCCAGTTACGCAGTCTTCTCAGCTTCTTTAGAAGCAAAGCCATCACACACTGCGTATGGCAATACCTGCAGCTCAAGACCAACAATAGAAGCGTGGCTGAAGTGTGGCTCCACTGGCGTGTGATCTAATTTCTCATCCTTTCGAAGTCGTAAACAATTAACTGTTTCTCTTCCGTAAACCCTGAGTAGTTATTGTAATGTAATGGAACAAAAACAAAGCATCTGGAAAGAAAAGAATTATAATTAAATTACCCTTTCCAATTAGAGAAAATGGTGGGCCTTTCCCTTGATTTAGAGTTATAATAATCATTTGTAATCTCATTTAAAGGGGCTTATGGTTGCATTCATAAAACTGGGAGACATTAGGATTGACATGACCTCTTAGGTATCTAAAGAAATTATAGGCCTAGAGAGGTAGGGATATATCATTAACTCCTGAGCCGACAGCATTTGTTATTTCAACTGACCTTTGGTTGGATTAAATGCAGTCATCAGAAAATAATTCCATTTCAAGTAGCCAAGAATTATTAACAGGTTTTGCTGATTCAGGATTAAGTGCACATCAGTGGCCAAGGAGCTTGTTAGGATGAGCTGTCCGTTCACCTATGGAGTTTTGTAAAAAAAGAAAGGAGGAAAAGACTGTAGCTATTTTATTTCTGGTGTACAGCTTGGATTATTGGTGTATGAATATTATCTGCAGCTCTGTTTTCTTAATGTGGGAGAGTTCTGCAGTGGTCTAGACTCCATTTGCTGACAGCTAGATTTACGAGAGAAATTTAGATTTCTACAAATTGGATGCTTAAAACATAAAACTTAAAAGGCTCTTGTTGAATTGTAACGGATCCAGGTACTGAAACATCTACTGCTGCTTCTGAACAGAACCGTTTCATACTTGATAGCGCTGAATGGCAAAGTCCCACCTGCCTAGCCCCTAGAAGAAGTCATAACCAAAGCACTTCCCAGCTTGTTTCAAGGACAGCATTTGCTCCTAGAGGTGCTTTTATAAACACACACCTAATCCTATATAAAACATTGAAGAGGAGAAGGAGGTGCCCTCTGCAAAAACAATGTTCTTTGTCAAGGGACATGGGTACAAAAGCTCAGGTTGCCTTGCACGCTCTCCTGGGAGTGTGCCTAATCACCGCTGTGTTTCAATACCCTGTTCCACATCACTTAGATGTACCCTCATTTTGCTTGCAGGCTGTGGCTTGTGCCTCATCATTTCCTCCAGTATTTGCCATTTGTAAGTTTAGGCAGCACCCTTCTCTGCACAATACCTTTTTAAAATCCAATTTGTATATATCTTTTTCATGTGTTTTATAGGAAGGGTGTCCTGAAGTCATGAATTCTGATAGCCTGGTCGTACCACAGTCAGTGTGGTAAAGATACATTACCAGGAGTTGGAGAACTGAGCTGATGAGGGCTGACTCTCCTGATGCACAGCAGCAAATGATCTTAAAAACTGCAAAGCATAGGGATAGGCTCAGTTTCTTTAGATGGATCTAATTGCCCTTTTTTTCAGTAAATGAAATAATTCACATTGGTGTATTTCTATGGTTGTATATGATGCGTGGTGTATAGACAAACTGGTGTCTGTACGTGATACTGGTGTGTTAACAAGCTTTTAAATAAAGCTGTTATTTCTGACTAAAGTCTGTGCAGGTGAAATACAACTACGTAATGTCTTCTTGAGAAACAGGTGGCCGCACTTAAAATCCTGCCTTCAGTAACTGTCCTCGCTGAAGATTTAACAACAGAAAGGATGACTGGCTACCTACATCATTCTTCTCTGTAAATGCTGCCTGATGGTAATTATAACTAGTTTGCAAAAACATCCATAATCATTTACCGGTTTCCTATTGGAACAGAGCTGAATGTGGATTTCGATAAACAGAAGGAGGGGTGGGTAAATCACTTGTTTTCTTGTAATGCTTTTTGTTAAAAGTTTTAAGTAAATTTGTATAAGAAGATGCATCAGGTTGGTTGCTTTTAGAGGGCATAATAGGTCCTAGTTTGGAAAGCAACTGAAAGAGCACATGTAGGGTGAAGCATGTGGTACTAGCAACAGGATTTTAAAATGGATTACCTTTAGAAACTGGATTTATTCTACAGAGATAGAAAAATCTTTGTTTTGAATGTTAATTGTCACTGGAACTGCTGAATGAATGAAGAGGATCTCTTTCAAACACCTGGGTAGCAGAGGGGTTCTTAAATATCACAAAGGATCTCGCATCCTTCATCTGTCACAGTTTTTATTAGGGAGTGTCCACAAAGTGCTTGATGAATAGGCAAAGTTTCTTACCTATTAGCTTGTAGGAAGAAGCAAGAGTGAGCAGATTCAAGAATTCATGGCTGTGTAGATTATTTATTCTCTGGGCTCAGCTATAGTTAGATGAGTGTACACTACACTGAATATTCATGCATTGGCCAGGCTCTCCCCTTCATTACAGCGTAGTAGGAGAGGCTTACAGCTCCACACATTTACACCATACAATCATTTACACCATATTTAATTTGGCTTCAACATAACCAGGCTGACTGCTTTTCTTCAGTGGGACTAAGTTTGGGTTTTAGGCAGAGATTTAATGTTTGCTTCCTGAGCATACTTCATACCAAGAGGCAATTTCTTCTTTCCTTGATCGATAGGATAATTAAAAGTAGAGAGAGTCACAGCATAATACTTAAGGGAAATTCTTGGCATTTTTCTTAATAGGAAGCCCTGTTAAAATTTAGTGGCTCTGTTAAATAGCAGACAGGCTCTCTACCTTTCAAGGAACCTGCTTTTAAAAAACACATATGACATTCAGAAAGTCCTGTGGACTATATATGAATGTAGATTTAGAGTTTGCGTTAGCAAATAGCTACTTTAAATCTGATGAGTGATATAAGTTATAATCAAGAATGTGATTCAACACGCTGTTACAGATGTTTTTAGTTTAAAATGCTGCTCTCTCTTATTTGAGCCTGGTTTCAGGGAAAAGTCCACTGTCAGGTAGTCAGCGGGTAATCATGGTTTGGTTATGGAGGAAGCAGGGCTCACTTCCCTTGGACAGGGGCATCTCATTCTCTCAGTGCCTTTTCAGCCTCTTGCCCTCTACCTGAGAACTGTTTTATGTTTGTTTAACACTTTGGCTGTTTACTCAGGGAAGTTTTGACAAGATAGCTAAACCAGTCTTAACTTGCTGCTCTCAAAAGACAGGGTCCCACTTCCCCCCGGCTCCCAGGTGCCTCGTTCCACCCTCACTCTTGCAAATGCTCTGGCTTTTGATGCTTTAGTGAGCCAATTCAGTTCTATTCACTTTATTTTGCTGGTTTCTTTTCTGTGAGTGGAGGGTTTCACAAACCATAGGGAACCGAGAGCTCATCGCCATCAAAAGAAAAAGTTCAGCAAGTCTGCGTCACCACTTTTCTTTCTTCCTGAGCCATGTGCCTGGCTGCTTACTTTTTTATCGTGGATGTAGTCAGCCCTCTTTGTGAGTTAACTTCATTAAAATGGCATAAAACAAATTAGAAAAAAAAATAGATGCTATCTATTTAGTCAATTATATCTATTCAAAAGACGATGTGAATGATTCTATAGATAATTCATGGCAGGATATAGGCCCACGGGACTAAGAATTGGAGAGTACTGAAGATACAAAATGAAAGGATTCAAAGACAAAAGGAGTGAAGGAGGTTGGAGACCTTCCCATCAGAGAAAACTATTAGATTGCTTCAAATTCCTGTGAAAACCAGTCTTCAGCAGCTGAATTGGCTTGCCAAGAGTCACATGTGCTGCAGGGGTAATAGTAAATGAGAGCAGGAAGGGCACTGTGAGGTGTGAGAAAATCCTTTCTGGCCCTGCTGACTATTAGATCAGTTCAGTTGCTGCATGTCAGTGCATCGTGAGGGCCCAGCTCCATGCAGGATAGCACTGTCAGAGAAAATTTACCCAGTTGAAACACTGCGGTGGGATGCGGGAGAAAGACAGCAAGCAAGGGCGCAGTGGGACGGGACTGACCTAGAAGGCCATGAAAAGGAAGGTAGTCAAAACTAAGGGCTAAGGACAGCAGGAATTCATTAGATCTACTTTGCTGTCAGGTTAAATCTAACATGAAACCATGCCCTTGTACAATAATCCCTTCGTCCCTATTATTCATGTTAGAGACTCTAGCTTCTCTTGCTGATACATCCCTGTACTGAGTTCCAGCAGTGCACTTAACACTTGTATGATAGATGTAATTCCTTCCCCAAAGAGCAGGAAGAATAGATTGCAGGCTTGTGATGAACCCAGTTTTGACAGGACTCATCTATTGCTGTCACATTAAAACATGCTTATTGAAAAACAGAATCATTGTCTTGCTTTTCACTATTTTAGAGACAGAGTTGATCTAGGGAAACTGAGGCCCCAGTCTGGGCTTCTCCTATCAAGCATACCAACATTTCTCTCCTTGGTGAACTCATATAGACTGACTTGGCAGAACAAGCGTTTTGAAAGATACTTTAAATACCAGATATTTTTCCCAAGTGAAAAAAAAAAAAAAGCAAATATTAGCCTACAATGGGACAGTGCTGAAGAAGAGGGAGAGGCATGAGAAAGGTGACAGGTGGGATGTCCAGTAAAAGGTTGAGTGGCTGGGAGAGGAGCGTTAAAGAAAGATATTGTTTTAACTTTTCAGGTTTATTTTTGTCTGTTGAGGACTGTTATGCTCGCCTTTGGCAAGCTGACACATTAGGAATTTTGCCAGTGATTATTATTGCTGTCCAGCCCTATTGCGGCCTTGCAGAGCGCATCGGTAGGGAGAGCAAACTCGGGGGCAGCTGGTGGTCGTGTAGCCACATTGGCAGCAGTGATGGCACCGACACACGGGTGAGGGACCCCCCCAGCTGGGCTTATCCAGACCTCTCCTGGGGACGATCTGCCACATCAGGGAGTGCTGAATAGAAATCAAGGAGGTAAACAAATGTCGCTGTGTTTGCGCTTTACGAAACTTGAGAATAAAAACAATCTTTGAGTTAAAACTTTGCATATGATATAGAAGTAATTTAGCTTTTGGCTAAAGGAAAGCAGATGTTGGAAGGGAAATGCATGTGAGAGGACATAGAGACTGTTGTGAGGGCTGCATTTTTTCTTTGAACAGTTTCTCTTTACTTTTTCTTACTTGTCTAGGTTATTGTGTGTAGTCCTAACAGAATGGAACCACTGCAAATTCAATAAAGTTATATTGCTAAAGGAAAAGTTAAGTAGAATAGAAGTTGTGAGAAGGGGATAGTAGAAACAAAACGCACTATCAACAGCAAGCAACAAAACACATCAGCACAACATCTCTTCACAATGTATCCCTTCACAAAATCCCTAATAATTTCTGCTCAGTTTGACAAGTTTGTGTGGTAAGAATCTGTTCTGGTGTGAATTCCAAAAGGTAAGGATATTTAAAATGTTGACCTATTTCTTTCAAACGTTATGCCACTTTTTTAAATGTTTTCAAACATTATGCCACAATTATTGTCAGACTGTTGATAGCTGGGTATGAAAAATTTGTGTGTCTCCAGTAAGAGAAAACCTTTTTGCTGAAAATTTATTTCTGTTAGGTTCACCAGAACAATTCCACCTGCTCCATACTGAAAGATCTAATTTCTTGTAGGTCTCTGGCTGCAGCTGAAATCAGAGGAACTCCTAATCTTCATTTGTAACTGATTTGGGTTAGAAGGGCATACTCTTTAAGAAGCATAATTCTTTACGTACTCTGACCTCTGAGTTCAGTGGGAGCTTGTCACTAAAGCCTCCTGCCCTTTTAAGAAAGTAGTCATTTTAATTAATATCTTCTCTATCTGCAATGAGTCTGGACTTCTCGGAAAGTCAGTAGTCACTTTGCTGAAGCCTGGATCACTTGTATCAACAATTGAAAATGGTGCTTATAATCTATATTGTCATCCATATGTAAATATATTTGTATATGTCTCTCTATATAAGGTGAGCACAAAGTGTGCTACAACTACTATTACAATTTAGTTTCAAAACCAATAAGCATAGCATTATTTTCTCCATGTCTTGTTAGTACTAGAATGATAGGAAGATAGTAACAGCGTTGATGCTGAAACAAATGGTCTTTAAACTCCATCCTGCTAAAGATTAAATATTTTCAGGGAAAATTAAAACAATAACAGAAGATTTGTTGAGTAAAGAGAAAAGATTTTAAGAATCTGTGCCCCCCTTACAAGAAATAATCCCAGTGCTCATGGAATTTCAATTGACATGTGATTTATGACTGTGAAAAAGAGTCTATCGTTCTTTCAAAACATAAAGTGAGGGAGTGGCATCCTTTGAGCAAAAACTCTGGTGCCCTATCTGCTTAAGTGTTTCCTAAGTTTCAGCACTATGAGAATATGAGAATGCTCCATTGTTAGGGGATTCTGGAGGCATGCCTGGATCAAGGAAGTGCTTCCTCGTCATGCTGTTTCCTTTCCCAAACAATATAAAAAATGGCCTTTTCAACCAAACATCTAGAGGTGGTCACTTTGTACATTGTCCAACTAGAGCTCAACCATCATGAGATAAACCATTCAGTTGTATGAATGGCTCCATGTTATTTCTGCGACTTCCTTTTTATTTTCATGGTGATTTTGTTTTGATTTATGTATATGCATAGGAGTTGAACCCCCTCTACAATGATTGCGTCATAGAACCAGCCAAGCAAAAACAAGACACGCCACCTCTGCAGCCTGCATACATTAGCTCTGACACCCTCACAACCACTCGGCTTCTCCCATCCTCCTCAAATGGGGACTCCACACAACCTGATCAGGAGGAGTGCAAATACACCATACAAATAACGGGTTATAGCGTAATTTTATCCCTCTGCTTGAAGTAGTCTAACTTTTCCTCCAAACAGCATTTCAGATGAAGCAGAAGTAAGTTCATGTGTCCGTTCCTTTCTTGGTTTAGACTCGCCTGATCCAAAGGATTTCTAACTAATCTTAAGCACTCACCAGGCGTGCATTATAGTATTAGGTGAATATCCATGTTTCAGTCCAGGCACTGCTGCTGGCACATTGCATCAGCCATAGCAGGCAAATTCTGAATTCTGTAGAGAGTCTTTGTAAATAAATTACATCTTTGTAAATACATTCTATTTTTTTAATTACCATGTAACTTGTTAAAGATGCAGAAGCAATTTAACTGTTTTGTAAACAGTACTCATATCTGTTTTCTATATCTCACGTTGCACATTTAAAAGCAGTCGAGCTATTATTTTACACCAAAGAAGTGCTGAGACTATGCATTTTGTATGTCTTAAAGAAAAAATCATAACATTATTCTCTATGCTAGACAGGAAAAATTTGGAAAAGACTTGGAAAAGCTCTTTGGAAACTTTGGAAAGTTCTCCATGGATGTGGACTTGTTTGCTGTATATATTTCATAGTTATGGCTATTCACCTTTGTGACTGAATTTACACTTTGAGAAACACATTTACAAGAAATATTTTTGATTCACAAAGGCATAAAAACAGTCATGGCCTCAACAAAAATCTGCTTACAGGCAATGTGGCTTTAAAAGGGAATTAATTGATTTTTTTTGTTTGTTTTTTACCAACATGGTATATTTGTAGGAGCTTTGAGTAAAGTTTGCTTGATACATACTCAGAGGTAAAAGGACAGAATTGGAATCATACTTTCTTATTGTTTAGTCATGGCAACTTTGTGCAATTTACAAATATGTTCTCTAGTACCACTACAAATATATTCATATTTATTGATACATAAAGTTTAAAAATATGTGGCTTTTGACTCATTTCTTTGCTGGAGCCAAACCCCAGTAATCTTTTGAAAGACATCCTTCTGTCCATAGTTTCACTAATTCTACTGAGAACAATGGCAGTTTTATAAAACTAATGTAGGTCTCATCTCTCTGTGGCACGGGTTCTGTTTTAATATTGCTGATTTATTTTCTACACAAATGCTTTCTGTTGTTTGTTTAAAGTGTCCTTTTGGTGGTCTTTGGCAGTAACATGGACTGCTGGGGTTATTCCGACTTGCACCCTCTTTCCTGTTAACTCTCTGCGAGAGGTAACAGTTGGCTGACTGTGAAGTATAATGGGAATAATCTAAGTTAATGCTAGAGGGCTCTAAACATTTCCTCAACAAATAAGCAGCAATGTGTTGATAGCCAGTAAGTATTTTATAAGTGCAATTAAGTCACAGTGATTGATTGGGCTGTGGTGGAAATCAGAATCTTTTAGAACAACAAATTCTTCATGGGGAAATGCTCACTAAATTAAGAAAACACACAAACGAACAACAAAAATAAACCATTGAAGAAGTTCTGCTCCTATGTCACGTTTTCCTCATTTCTCAATTCTGTGAGGAGAAATTTGATGAAAGCAAGACCTTTTGTTTCTTGAGATTGCATCGTTTTCTGTTGTTAGTTTGTTATGCCAAGTGAAGTTACACATTTGAATTTAATTGATCCAAAACGTTAGTTACTAAAAGGGGGGGAACCTGCTTCCTCTCTTTTTACCTCTTCCTCTTACTTTTCTCTCCCTGTGCCTGGCTCTAGGTTACAGGGTCTTGCCCTTTTCTAATGCTTGTTGGACACCTTGTTGAGTTAATTCAGTTCACTAAACTGCTAGATTTTTTTTTCTGCCATTCTAGCTTTGTGCTGATTCAGCAAACTGAGTCAGCTCAATGCAAAATCAAATGACTATTGCAAAAAGTCATTGCAAGCGTGCAGGATGCAGCCAAGGTGCTGCAGCTTCCTGACTGAAGAGCAGGGGAGGTGAAAACAGAAAGGTCTTGCATTTATGAAAATATCTAAAATAAAACATACAATTTAATACATGGTTTAACATGGTGGGACATATATTCAGTTGCTGTGCTTATGGAAAGACATTCTTTCTGAGTTATATCACCGAAATATCCATGTTGTTCATTTCACTTAAGTTCTATGTGACAAATAGCATTGTTTATTTTTTGCTTTTTCAGAAGACTACCAAAGTGTTTACTATTTAGATAAGTAGCAGTCGTATTTGTTTTTAGTGTAAGAACATACAAATATTCCCAATGACTCTTTCCTCTTGCATATTTATTACTTTTGAACATACTCTAACATGAAGATATGGCTAACTTAGAGAAGATTAGCTATTGGAAATTCGACAGTCTGGCTAGTTCCTACTAAAAAAAATGTTATAAAATCCATTATGTACCATTTTTTAAAAGAAAATCAACAGGGTTATATTAAGAAAATGTGGATGTAGATGGGACAGGGAAAGCTCTGCAGAGAAGAATACCTTCCACAGTAGAGATAACCCAAGGACTTTAGTTCAAACTAGGTCAAATAATAAAATGTCTTTCATTCAGCTACTTTTGATTACTGTTAGCATGTGAAATTAAACTTAGAATAGTACAATGCAGAATAAATATAGCGTTGACTTTATATGCATGGCGTGAAGGTTAGTCACATGCAGTACTCTTGGTTTGACACTTCGGAGGCTGTAGAGCTTAGCAAGTGCTTGACTAGATGGCTTTTCATTTGTGGATGTTTTGTTCTCAAAAATCTCTTTGTTTCAAGTGATAGTTTAAGTCGTTCTAAAGAAAACGTTAACTGGAGTAAATGCATTCTGGTTAAAAAAAAAAACAACAAACGATCTACAACTCACAGGTGTCAACTGAACAATCAGGATGTACTGAAACTCATTTTCCCCCTATTCATCTAAGAGCCGTGCAGTTTTCAAAGTTATTGTGCAGTGAGTATTGTACTTAAAAAGCATTGAGAAAAACATTTAACCTGAAATAAAAATACCACTCAAAATAACTTTTTGTCATATACTTTTATTTACCTTGAACAGAAAAGTTTGCAAACCATCAGCTACTGAGAATGGGGAAAAAAACCTAGCATGTAACAGAGGCGGCTTTGATTATAAGTGCCATTTCTACAGCAGAGTTAAGCTATTGTAAACCAAACATCTTGTAGTAAGGTAAAAATCTCCAGCAAAAGTTTTCTTTTTTTTAAGAATTTAACAGCAACACTGAAAACATTTACATATAAACAATAGAGAAATATTTTCTAAACTTTTAACAGCCACTTGCTACAATTCAGAAGTGTTTAGTTCACATATCTATACAAACAAACAAGCACTAAAACTTTTGTGAACTAACCACTTGTCCACAGGACCTGCCTAGACAGTTTATCATCAATACGAAAGTTTTATATAAATAAGTCAATTAAACTCCACAGAGACTAAAAGAAACAGTAAAAAAATCCAACTGTAAATAAATCTGTACATTATGGTCAGTCTCATTCTTGAGCAACTTTTAAAGTGTCTCTTTATAAAATGATGGCATGGGGCAGTGTTAGCTGGAATGGAAACTTGAAGACTCCGACTCTGTAGAAACAGAAGAATGTCCCCCACGTTTGCTTTTTGACAGAATCTTGAGGCTTGATCCTCTGCTAACTGATGTCAAGGCGTTTTGTGCTGATGTCTTGAATTTGGCACCCAGGAAGGCATAGAGAATCGGATTCAGGCAGCAATGGAAGAATGCTAGGGCTTCTGTAATGGAGATCCATTTATGCACGATCGTCTCCAAGCTGCAGCGATGTCTGATGACTCCAAGCAAGATGAATGTATCTATGCTGATGCCAATGTAATATGGCAGCCAGCAGGCAAAGAAGGCGAGGATGAGGATGACTGTTGTCTTCAAGGCTTTGCGCTTCTGGTGGCCTTTTGAATGTGACAGCTTAGATATTATAATACAGTAGCATGTCAGGATTATCAGACCAGGCAAGACAAGTCCTACCAAGATATGCTGAAATCTGAACGAAATCAGCCAGTTTTCATGAGGGTACATGCGATCACATAGATACTTTCCTTCTACTTCACTAGTACTGGCAAAAATTATATCAGGCACTGTCAAAAGCACAGCGGGTAACCACACGCCTACATACACCACCTTCTCAGCCAACAGCTTTCGTGGGCGCTGGCTGTTGGTGGCATGGACTATTGCCAGGTAACGATCTAAACTTATAAAGGCCAAAATCAAGACACTGCTATAGAGGTTGACTGTGTAAATGACGTGAACTGCCTTACACAGAACATTCCCAAAGTACCAGCTTATCGCCGCATCCACAGACCAGAACGGCAAGGTGATGACGAAAAGGAGGTCAGCCACAGAGAGGTGCAGCCTGTATTTATCAGTCATGCTTCTCTGCTTCTTCTGGTAGCCCATAACAACAATAACCAATCCATTCCCGATTATTCCCGTTAGGAAGATGATGGAGTAGATAGTCGGCAAGAAGATCCGGTTGAAATCAGCATTTTCATGCTGGAAGCATGGCTCTCCATAGTCTCCGTAGTCACCTGAGCCAATCTCATCCGTGCCATTATCAGAAAATTCAATGATTAACCCAGAGGAAAGCTGAAAAAAAAGCAAAATAAAATTAGATGTTAGCACTTTTAGAAAGGCTCACTCTATGTAACATGCTATATGACTTGTTAGGACACTAAGCAGTCTCCATCACCACAAAGAGGCAAACTTTTTGAAAACCAGATAAATGCTATTTATATACCTAATGTATATATATGTATGATGTACATAAAGCGTTCAGCAAACAGGAGCTAGTTAAGAAAAAACTTGCTTTGTCCTTCTCTGAGGGGTAGGATCCTGTAACTGAGGACGGGATGGAAGGGAAAGGGCTCGCTAAGGGCTGCCTGTGAGCCAGCCTCCCCTCAGGACACCTCAGCGCTAACTGCACGCCTACCGCCAACGGGAGCGAGCAGCCACAACGCAGTTACACCGGGACGGTCCCTCTGAGCCCCGTGAAGGGGACGGGGCGGAGGAGAAGCGGAGAGGGTACCTGCGTGGCGGTGCACAGGGGACGACAAGCGGCAGCCAGGGCTGCCCGCGGGGGGCGCGCAGGGACGACAGGGGCTCCCCCTGGGCGCCGTGCCGCGGGGGGCGGCCGGCCCGAGGCGAGCGGTGGAAAAAGGAAGCGAAATTCTGGCGAGGGCACGAAAAGCGCGCCCGGAAACCACCAACGGCTCGGGGCACGGCGCGGAGGGGCGGCTGAGGGGCGGCGGGGCGGCTGCCACCTGGCCCCTCACAGCCCCGTCGGGGGGCGGCAGGCGGCGAAGCCCGGGGGCACCCAGCGCTAAGGGGGCACCACCCGAAGCCGGAGCCCTGAGGGAAGATGCCGGGACCCCTCATGGAGCCCCAGGGCACCGCGGACAGCGGGGCCAACCCGCCCCGGCTTCGCGTCGCCCCCTTGGTCCCGCAGAGCGCGAAGCGGGGGAGAGCACCCCGGGCCCCTCTGGGCGATGCCCCCCCGTCACTTACATCCAGGCTGTCGAGGCTGGTGTCCATGCTGCGAGCCATGCTGAGCTCTCCTCTGGCAGGCACCCCGGCGGGACGCGGCCCTTTATCAGTTCCCCGCCGCACCCCCCCCGCCCCGGGGGCAGCCCCCGCCTGGCTCCTCCCCGACGGGTGGCACCGGGGCCCGGCCTCGGGCCGCCCTTTGTCCGCATGGTGGCGGCTGGCGGGGCGCTGAGCCCTCCGGTGGGGGGGTCTGTCCGCCTCGCGGAGAGCCCCCCCGGGGGTCCCGGGCAGCAGGGGTGAGGCCGCTGAGGGAGGAGGAGGAGGAGGAGGAGGAGGAGGAGGGGGAGGAAGAGCGGTCCCCGAGTGCCCCGGTGACAAGGGGCTGGCTGCCGTCCCTGCTGGCGCGGAGGGGCAGGGGGTGAGGGCACGGTCCCAGCTCCGAGGGTCCCCCCGCAGCCCTTCGCATCCCGGGGTTGGGGTCGGGAGGCCGGGGAGGAGCTGCAGGTGCCGAGCATCTCGGGGCTCGGGGGGCAAAAACTGCGGGGCACTGCGGGCGGTGCGTGTGGTCAGGAGACAATAGGGTAAAGTGGAACAATAGGAAATGGGAAGAGAATAAAACGAGCCGCCAACTTCATCTAACATCGTGGATTTGCATGCTTAGTGTCTCGTGATCTAAAAATAGTGAACACCAGTTTCTTTATTTTTCTTTATTTGCCCACTAGTATCAGGAACTGCTCATTTTTCTCTCCAGCCTCAAGTCAAGGAAATCACCTTTTTTAATGTGAGGGCTGAGCATCCTCAGCTGTGACTTGTTTCCAGTACTTGGATAGTCTAAAACAAAAGAGAAAAAACTAAAATTGTGGATATAGGATAAAAACAGCAGTCATAAAATAGGTTTGCAAGGGAGAACTAGCCCAAATAAAAATAAAAGAGAATCATGAATTCCCTTTACAGGTATCTCTAGGGACTCAGTGTTGTTGATACTCATGCAGGTAAACTAATTTGCAGAAATGTTTTCACTGGTTTTGATGAGAGTAGTTTTCTTTTTTTCCCATGATTTCACAACTCACATCATAGTGAGTAATTATATTGGGAATAATTGATTCAGTTATATGGATTTACTCTTTACAGTTGGAATTTGGAAAGAAGAGAAGAAGAGGGGAGAAGGGCATTCTTTATGTAATAACAATATGCTCAGATTACACTGGCAGTCTCAAGGGATGAATAAAGTGAAAGTCTGTCAAAAGCTTTATTCTTAAATCCTCCTCTTGCCAGTTTACATGGCCTGAGTTAGCTACCAGTTCTAGATATAAAGATTATTTGCAGGTATTTGACAAGAGTTACTCTCCAACTATTCCCCTAATAACTCTAGAACTTCTTATGTACTCACGTTTATGACTAGTATAGAATCATGGAACCACAGAATGGTTTGGGTTGGAAGGGGCCTTAAAGCCCATCCAGATCAACCCCCCTGCCATGGGCAGGGACACCTCCCACCAGCCCAGGTTGCCCAAACCCCATCCAGCCTGGCCTTAAATGCTTCCGGGGGTGGAGCATCCACAGCTTCTCTGCCTCTTCCAGGGCCTCACCACCCTCATAGTGAAGGATTTCTTCCTAATATCTAATCTAAATCTATCCTTTTTTGTTTAAAGCCATTTCCCCTTGTCCTATCACTACAATCCCTGATAAAAGTCACTCACCTGCATTCTTGTAGCCCCCCTTTAGGTGCTGGAAGGCCGCTGGTTGTATTTCTTTTTGTTAAAAATACGGTGTGTAAGGTATGGCCCTTAATGTCATTATGTACTTTAACTGCATCATAATTTGATAGACATTCATATTTTGATAGAAGCTCTGGAATATCACATGTAACTTGCTTTAAAGGCAAACTTTAATTGATTACAACTCAGGAATGAACGGTCTTCAGAAAACTCAGTATCTACTTTGAGTTTACGCCTGGAAAAATGTGAGAGAGGCACCATACCAGAACTCTATAGAAATAAAAACTCTTCTACTGAATCCCCATTTTAAGATACTAGACCTAGCCTTCCTTTATGATATTTCTACCCTTCTGAACTCCTTTGGGGAAAAAAAAAAAAAGTATGTCAAAATTATAAATATTGCGATTTTCTCATTATTTTCTGTAGAACCTGTGACGCATTCACTACTTCGTACAGATGGGAAAATACATGCCCTGAGTACTCTGCAGTTCCATGACCAGGCAGACAAATGAGCGGTATAATGAGATGAGGGATTTTCATATAGGGATGAGTAGGATCACTTCTGTATAATCATCTTTCACTTTTTCATGTATGGAGGATACCCAGCTGACGGCACCAGGAATTGCTGTGCAGTTTGCAGCAAAGGTGTGCTTTTTGAAAGGCTCTCCAGCCTACTGAACTTGCAAACATGTGAACCAGCTTTTCAGGTATAGTCGTGTTGAACAGGTATTAAAAAAATGGATCAGGACATGGAAAAATATATTCCACCTTGGCGGAAGTTCCTGTGGTGGCCGATGCATTGTTACAGAGAATGTATTCTCATCTGGGAGGTGCACAGAAGATTCAGCACCGCTCCTTCTCTGGGTATGCAGTGCAGGGCATTAAAACATGCCCGTAGTGCAGATGGTTTGTGTTCAATGGTTGAGGACGAGAAAAAATAAAACAAAAACAATGGTGCATGAACTCTAGAGCGATTTGACAAGTCTGAGGGCTGTTTGGCTGTTTTTTGGGAGGGGGGATAGCATGGGTTGCATCAATGCATGAGGTATCAACAGTACTAAAGATGTAGTTACAGTGCAAGTAGCCAAGTGTTATCATCGCACCTTGGTTTTGCCATGCAGGTAGGCCTGTAACAGAAAAGGATATTACCTGGAAATTGATTGCATTAATTACCAGGATAGGAGGCAGTGACCCAGACAGTTATTTGTGTCCACAGATAATGTAAGAAATTCAGAAGCGATGAATAATCTAGTTCCATGGATTGGCCCTGAAGCGTATAGTGCTGAGTGGTGGTAAATTCAGGGATTGATACCCTATCTGACGAGACGTCGCTGAAACGTGTTGGGATGAAGGTCCTCTGAAGCTAGCAGTCACACTGCTAGTTTGTTATCTACAACCCCTTTTGTTTCTCCTATCAGAAAATCCATGTGAAAACTTCCTTTGTTGCTTGGAGGACCATCGAGGGCAAGTTAATGATTCCCAAAGTGATAAAAGAAGGGGGCCGTTTCTGCAGAGCATGTAATTCAGAGAGTTAGCTACAAATCTTCTTAAGATGCAGTTAGCAAATAGCAATTTTCAAGCTTGTTTTGCATTACATGTTTTTCTGGTCCATGAATTACTGTGAAAATCAGACACTTCCTAACCCATGTAATATGCATTTTGTTTCCGAAAGTGTGCCCCCTGAGATGCAAAATTTTACATGTTCTTACACTATTAAGCTAACAAAACAATTCCCCAAGTTGTGAATCATTAACCTATTTTTTTGTCTTCTAAAAAGAAACATAAAGTGCTGCTCGTGCATGAGCAAAAAAATTTGTAAAAAGCCTTTCCAGAGGGAAAAATACCCTTTAGATCCAGTATCCATAGAAGCAGAAAAATAAATGGCATTTTGTTTGACTATGTTAAATGACTGACTTGAAGTCTTCACAAGTGTCTTTAGCAAAACAAACTTGCAGCTAATAAAAGGTTGATGACAACATTGTCTTTTGGTGACACCTAACACAAAGGAGATAGGATCCCTGATTTATGTAAAACTGAAATGCCACCATAGTGTAATAATTACAGTGATATATTAATAAGCTGTTCTTTACTTTTGAGGATTAATGGAGCTATCCTTTCAAGATACATAAATGACTCTGTCTTAAAAATACAAACTCAGCAGCACGGCTGAAATTACTGCAGTATGTAGTAGGGAGTGAATAACTTTCAATCATTCCCTGTTTTTCCCTGTACTTGTCAACCCCTGTACTGCAGGGCTTCTCAAAGCGAGGGGAAGTATCTTTTGAAAGAATAACAGAAAATGTGCTCAGGATTCGTGAGACATTAGCTTTGAGTAGTGGGTTGTTCTAATCTAAAACTACTCCAGGGAACTGATATTGTGGACTCGCTGGCCACTAGATGAAAAGCGCTTTCCTTACAAACCTCAGATGTTTATTGCCATACACCAGATTGACTTCTTGACAAATGGGTCTTCGAGTGGCCTGAAGTTGTATACATACAGAGGAAAGGGATATCCACTGCTCCTTCCATCTGATCCTTCTGCTGGAGTGGGAAAGGGATCAATCTTCCTCCCGTTAGAATGGCTGCAGACGGTTTGTCGGGGTTGGGTTTCAGCTAATGGCTCGTGCTTCTCCGAGCTCCCGTCTCCATTTCTTCTCGCCCTGCCAGGGCTGCGGAGCAGCAAAGCCCACTGACTGCTCCCCTGCTCCTGGAGGGAAGACGTCTGCCCGGCCGCTGGGCAGTGTGCCGCTCATTCAAAGCACAAAATTAGAACCAGGACATGTTGGATTGGTAGCATGTTACACTGTACGCAGGAGAAACCTTGTGTGGAGGGAATGATGCTTGAATATTGGAACAAAATTAAACGAAAAGCCTTACATCAGTAAAAGGTGACGGAAGTGTTACGTACACGGGTATAAAAGACAGATTTCTTTATGGTTCCTTGCTTTTAACAAGAAGCATTTATTTTGTTTCTTTCAAGTATAGCCACAAGGCCAAGATGTCTAAAGTCAGCACAGAAAACTTGCAGCAGAAGCGAAAAAAAAAAGTGCTGTCCTCTAAAAGGAATCATAGTCACTCCTCTGTTTTAATCCCACCTCCATCACCGGCCTCTGGCAAATCACTTAACCCTTCTGACTGTGCTCACCCAACTGTAAAATGGGGATAACAATACCTACTTACCTACCTCAGAGGAGAGTTGCAGGGATTAATTGGTCATGTTTGCGAGCACTTTGAAGACAGAAAGTGCTTATTTTAGAGCCTGTCAAAATTATTGGTGACACTGATCGGCTAAAATTCAAAGGGGACCAAACTCATTAAAGTTCTGATCTTCTTCCTCCATTTGGCGGTGTTTATGGGTTAGCAAATCTCACTGCATGGGGATAGTTTATTGTTTGTTTGGAAGCAGAGAAGACTAAAAAGATGCTTTGAACAACTTTGTTAATCCTTTTTACAAACATATCTTCATTTGCATATCACTGAAGCTGAAGGTTTTATGTTTGATGATGCTGGAGCAGAGCACTTCTGGAGTCATGTTAAAGTGATTTTTTCCGGAATTGTGCTCAGATCAGAATTATGAAAACAAAGTAACTATCCTAAGTCATTTCTTTACTATAACCAGCTAGGATTTGGGCTTTGCCAGCATTCAGATACATTTCTGTTCAGCTATGAGATGGGTTTCTTGTGATGTTCTTTTATGCTGGAAAATTCCATTAGAAACTTGCTGCAGTTGTTTGGATTATTAAGGACATTGTTTGTTTCTGTGGACCCATGTTAAGAGCATGCTAAATTCCTGTATTGAAAGCACATATACTTAGAAAATAATTTGTGTAATGTATAATTAAATAATCTAGTTCAGATATTCATGTATATAGACATGCACTATTGTAATTTTGTGATTTCTTTGTACCCAGTTTTTCAGGTACAGTTTTGTGCAGTGCCTCTCCTACCAGTGTAAGCAGCACACGGCTGCTTGGGGAATTAAAGAGAGAGAGAGAGAGTGGGGCCACAAGCAGCTGGGTCTAGCTTTGCATCCAGATGTCCCTTCCAACCTGACTTACTCTGTGACACAAAGTAGGTCCACCAGACCATGTACCTCTGCTACCAGAGGCACCTGGATCAAAATACATCCGTTTATGTTTGCATACATTCAACCTGTTTGCTGTACACAACGGAAATTGTGTTTTGACATTGTTTTTCCATCCCAACAGTTTTGGATCAATCTTTTGTTGAAATGGTGTCTCTGGATCTGTGTGCTTAGCATATAGTGATGTATGCTACTATGTACCATGTTTTCTTTATCATTTTCACACATTTCTTTTAATTTTTTATTTAGAAATGGTAGTGGCTACTGATTTTTCACACGTTCTGAGCTTCTGAGTTTTCTGAAATAGTTGATTTAGCTCATTTGCCCAGTTTTGTATCAGGAAAGTGGCACTGAAAGCAGAATTAGGAGCAACAACTCTTCCTGTTTAGCTCAGTTTTGCAGTCTGAAGCACACAAATGAAATGGTTTTATTGCAACAGTGTTGAAGGAAAGCCTGTGCATATGGGTGCTGAGCCTCAACTTGGATACTTGGTTTTGAATTTGCGTGCCAGGGATTGCTCCTGTCTGTGCTTCCTCTCAAAGCTGGCGACTGAATCTGCTTTTCAGCAGGCAGGGAGGTCAGCCAAATCCAGTGATGTGCATTTTCAGTGTTCTTTCTTTTGGGTCTGTCTTTCCACTTACTGCCCTGAAAATTCACTCCAGAATTCCAAACATTTCTGTTCTGCTGAAGCCAGGATTGCCGTATGCCATGACTGGAAAGCCTTTGAGGCGCTGCCTTTTTTTCTAGCAGGAGATGCAGGAGTAAGCCTGGGCTTGCATTTCTGAGTCAGTGTTTCCTCCTTTGGTAGTAAAATCAATCCCATTTACTCAGTGACTGTCTGTCAATTTGATGTCTGTTGAAAACATGGCTCAACATTCCTAAAACAACCAAAGAATCTCCACTAAATGTTGCCAAATTTTCAGTGCTGCAGAGTCAAGGCCCTCTGTGTACAATCCTTGCTTACATACATGAGTAAGTACAGCCTGCTGTGTTTATTGTCAAATATAAGAATATTGACAGCTGCAGGAGTCTTTATGGCAGCTGCGTTCCTTTCTCTGATCATTAACTGTCAGTGAAATGAGCGTGATGCTGCACCTGTATTATTTAGAACTGACTGGTTTTGATTGGTGATATTTACTCCTTGCAGAAAGCAAAATTTCTATAAATGTAGTGGCACTCCTGGAGTTTTCTGACACTGTTGGAAATACTCTTTTGAACATCTGATAGGTAAGATTTGGGGCCTAATCTTTATAAATAACCACTGAGGTCACACAGTATGATTTCTTCTCTGCCATTAGGTGACCAACCTCTATAAAAGCAGGAGATCTGCTTGACTGGGATGTTGAACCTCTGTTTTTGATTTAATGGGGAGGTAAATCCAATTTTCGGGATATCTCTTACTGCATCGAGAGCGTTCCAGCCCCCTGATATGAAGAGCTAATCTCTTACAATTGGACTTGCTAAACTTTCAGCTTGCTGGTTCAAATTAATTTTGTAGTGAGGCGAAAGGCAACTTTGCCTGGGCAAACCTGATGCTGAACCAGGCATCATTCCACATAATTTCACATGATGGACAGAACAAAGCCTTTACAAACACCTCTGCATGCGCTCTGACCGATCTGACAATAGCATGCTAGTGCCTGATTCAGATCAGATCTATACAGGAGGGTGATTCAGCTACAGTCTGTTATTAGTAGCTGTTGAGCCATCACCTCTGGAAGTGAAGATGAGGCAGAATCCTTAAGGAGCATGCCAAAGAGAACATGAGCATCCGAGAAAATGTAGGGCATTAGAAATACCTTCCTGTCTTTTCTTATTTTTCACAAGAAAGAGAACTGCATTTGGCTTGTACATGTGTCTTAATGTGAAGTATCTGCGTTCCTCCCTGCGAGGGTGAGAGGAACTTACTGCTGGAGCTTTGGGCAGCTCGTTTTTCACTGCCTCATCAGATTATTGCACGCACAGAAGAAGCATTTAGAAAATCAGTTGTTATGAATATTTGTTCATGTCTGCATGTTTGTTCACGCTTCAGTATATCTGGTTATGCATAAGTGCATCAGCATAGATTTAAAAAGAAATCTTCCCCAAACATACACATAAACAGAAAACAGGTAAGTGTCAGTGAAGAAGTAAGAAAAAAAATGCCATTCAAGCAAAGTATGGACAGGATTTAGCTGTATCACTGCCTCCCAAGGCATAATTGAACAGAATTACAGGGAGTGTAGAAGCTTCAATGCTCAGCAGAGACGGGTCCAATTTAGCTTAATTTGCACTTCCAACTTTTCCCATTAAAAGTTGTAGCCTGCAGTCCTGCTCCTTCATTCATGAGCTCAGTACAACCAAGAATGTGAAGAAAGGCTGGTTTTGAAATGGTCACTTTATAAATGAACTTGTTATTCCAGGAATTTGCCATTATCTCAATAGAAGGTTCTAGATTTCTGACGTTATTTTTCAGCACTGGGTGAATATTGTGAAAAACATACAAGAGGGAAATTCTAAAAATATTTGTAGGTTACAGTCTGTGTTCAGGACGGTCTGTACTAAGTGCTATTTTATCTTTTTGTTGAAGTTATAAAAACAGGAAGAAGCCTTGCTACTTTTGAGGACCCTGATAAATGTCTCTACCTGTCTTCTTCTAGAAAGATCTCTTCAGGTGCCAAGCAAGGGTCACTGTAACCATGGATACTTATACTCCTCTTTCCCCTTGGGTTTCTGTGAAAAACTTGGTATGATGCCCAGTTTAAACCACACTTTGTGTTAGGTAATCATAGGCTCAGTCTGTTCTTGGGTATTGTGGTTTTAAGTTTTCAACGGTTGCTCTGTGGTTTGAAAGCTGTGTTTTTTATTCCCCCTTCTTTTCTAAGCAAAGAAGATGTTAAAGCAAAGCTGCTTGATAACAATTATTCCACCAAAATAAAGTCTTTTGGGAAGGATTGATTGTCGTGTGGTTTAAAACTGAAACCAAACTAAGAAACCACTTTACTGGAGCATGATGTTCAATGCAAAATATACAGCATTTTACTGACCTTGGAAAGAGGCTTTTCAATTCCTGGCATCTGTCAAAATGCACTTAGGAATTCAAAAAGACGATCTGTTTTTAACCTGTACGATAAGAGTCAGTCATAGAAAGATTTGTAAATGTATTTTACTGAAAAGTGAAAGACTTATTTTCCATAAAGCAGTCTGCCAATCCTCCTCTATTGCTTGGATATAGATTTACAAAGGATCTAAGTCTAGTTGAAGGAGCAGTGCAATACAGAGGGGAGGAACTAATTATAGATTCTTTTCAGCTTTCAACAACCTTAGAGGTGTTGAATAAGGGGACAAAGGCAAGGGTACCTAATGTGAATGAGTATACAGAAGTGGAAACTGCCCTACTGGATGTGGAAGCAAAGCTCAAGAAGTGCCACGTGATCAGATCAGAAGAACCTTATCAGCTCCATCAAATTCTAAAATAACCATGTTAGATAAGAAGTCCTGAGACAGTTTTGACAAATCTGTCAAAACCAAAACAAAGTCATGTGACATTTGAATAGCAAACGCAGGGCCGACATTGAAAAAGAACAGCACGGGCTAGTATCACTCTGGTTGTCTTATTGGCATGCAGAGCTTTAGAACAAGCCTTGGTGGGAAGAATATTTATAGGTGTGGAAGTAAATGGAAAACAAAACAAGAAGGCTATAGAGTTTATAAAGGTATATTGTAGTAGGACTACTTAATAGCTTTCTTTGGTAACTCATTTTCTAGGCAAAGGAAATAGAGGAAGGTTCCACTTGTCTGAACTTTAGTAAAGCATTTCATGTGATGCTATTTGAGTGTTTACTAGCTTAGTTTGTTAAGCTAGAGTATGTGGGAATTAGTACAATATATCTAATATAAACGAGGAAGTTTCTAAATGGGAAATTACAATGATGACACTGAAAGGGAAACAGTAAAGTGCAGGAAGGTAATCACTAGAGCTCTTAAAAGTTTTGTATTAGACCCAGTTATACTTACTATTTTCCATTAACTTTGGGACAAAAAGTAGTAAGCTGCTGAAATTCACTAGCAGTAGAAAATTAGGTGTCACCGTTAAAAACTGGGATAACCTCTGGCATGGCGGAAGGGAGGAAAACATAAATATATCAGCCAGTGGCAGGATAAGTCTGAACCACCAACTCTATATAGCTGAGAAAAAGATGTCCTTGATTATTGAATGTAGCAAATAGGGTATAGTGAAAGAGAGAAAGACATACTATCACTGCCATACAGAGAACTGGAAAGCAGTCTTCTGAAATACTTTTTACAATTCCGAACAAGAAAAATGAATTCAAATGGAATAGGCGCAGGGAAGGACTATTGTTGTAAAGTGTGGAATGGAGAACTTCTGTTGTGAGAGGAAACTGAGAGCACTTTTTTTTCCTTTGTTTGCAAAATGAAGGTAGAAGGGGGCAATGAAGCAGGATAGTAGGCACCTGAAAAGGAAGAGAAATACTTGAACCAGTATTAGCACACAAATAACTGGATGTAATATCATGATGAACACATTATGTAAAAAGATGAAAAAGATTTGAAATGTCAGAGGGACAATCTTTAGAAACAGTTTCTTCAGAAAAGAAAATTTTAAGAAAATTTAAAGAAAAAAATTTAAAAGAAAATTTATTCACTGCTTTGACAAATTTACTGGGACTTGTTGACCCTAGTTCAGTCTTGTTATCCTAGGTTCTCTGAAATTCTGTTCCTTTGATAGCTGCTATGTCTGTGAATGATAAAATATCACATAACCCATGACCAAAGAATATAAGCATTTGTATAACTTTTATACTACATATTTTATTTAATTCAAAAGACTTCACACCCCTATTTTTTTTAGGATTTAGGTGCTAATAAGGTAGCAAAATCAATTTTATGGGAGATGGAGATAACTGTTGAGAAAGTGCCTAAAGTGAGAATGGTGCCTAAAGGCAAAGTAGTATTGAGTAGTTCCTAAAATCCTGATTTTGCTCTAAGAGAGAAGCAATTTTCAGCCACAAATGTCAGATTCTAGTATTCAAGCCATGAATCCATGCCAGAGTTGGTGAGCAGGTCTCTGTTGACCAACGCAGGAACTGTACTGCTTGTATCAGAGCAGACTTGAAAACAGAGATTTTAGAGTAGCACATAAAATCGGTCTTGTTTATCACAAAATCAATCACAATAATTAATTCAGCAGTTCCTGACTGACTGTGTAAGAGCCATTATTCTAGAGAAGCTTCAAGAAAAGCCAGTCATAAACAAAGTGTTAGTCTTTGAATAATTCTAAGAACAAGTGATTCAAGTGTTATGAACAAAGAGACAGAAGGGCCTTTTCATCATCTGTCTGTCATTTCCAGTGGAAGGTGGTTTCCTATAAGACAGGTAACAATCAAAGGCAAGAAAGGGCAAGTAAGAGCAAACTGTAAACATACAGAGCCAGAATCTAGGGGTTAGGAGCAGGTCAGTGCCTGACATGGTAAAAGCAAAGTTTAATTGTATTCTTTGACTTCGATTTTTAAATTAGTGCCCCACAGAGGGAGAAGTTGCAGTCTCAACAGGAAATAACGTGAGTGTTGCTTGGCATTAAGTTAGATATTAGTGACTATGACCACAATCACAAATCCACTGGACAGTTGGCTTTGTTAATTTTTGGAATGGTAGCTTGGAGGTTACCAGAATATGTTTTTTTGTTTTGTTTTGTTTTTTTTTATTATGAAATGTTCTGTAGAGTTTGAATGTGCATTTGTGTCTATTCTTATAAATGGCTTGTACACAATGAAATAGAAATAATGTGATAATGAACAGGTTGTCTCTACTCTAGGTAATGTCTAGTTGATTACAAAGCAAAACCTGTGTAACTTACACTCCCATCAGGGACAGATGGACAAGAAATGACTGAGTGTTTAACTGGCCTCATGCCTATTCTTTGGACTGAAGTCCCTGAAAAGACTTCGTTCCAAGCAACAAAGATCTACTAAATTTGCTTGTGATTCTTTGTAATCTATGCTACATGGAAACCACTTTCCATGTGGGTAAATTCCTTCTAACAAAGAGAAGTTGTTTTAATTCACATGTGAGGAAGGTCCACAGAATAAAACTAAAAAAGGCAATTAACTTAGTGATTATGTGTAAAAGGATAAAATGTAAAAATAAAACTGTTTATACAATGCCTGTACATGTAATACCAAAACAAAGTGTTAGGTACAGTCATCCTAGAAAAGCTTGTTTAACAGAAAATATACATGAAATAATCACAGAATGTTTTGAAACACAGAATGGATTGGGTTGGAAGGGGCCTTAACGCCCATCCAGTTCCAACCCCCTGCCATGGGCAGGGACACCTCCCACCACACCAGGCTGCCCACAGCCCCATCCAGCCTGGCCTTGGACACCTCCAGGGATGGGGCAGTCACAGCTTCTCTGGGCAGCCTGTGCCAGGGCCTCACCATCCTCAGAGTAAAGAATTTCTTCCTAATATCTAATCTAAATCTACTGTTTTTTTAGTTTAAAGCCCTTACTCCCTGTCCTGTCACTACACCCCCTGACAGAGTCCCTCTGCAGCTTTCCTGTAGGTCCCCTTTAGGTACTAGAAGGCCGCTGTAAGGTCTGCCTGGGGCCTTCTCTGCCCCAGGCTGAACAACCCCAGCTCTCTCAGCCTCTCTTCATAGGAGAGGTGCTCCAGCATCATCTTTGAGGCCCTCCTCTTAGCTCATTGTAATATGTCTGTGGAAAGATCAACATCGTAATAGAAAGATCAATATCAACTCATTTATTTACTTGCAAATGCTAGTAACAGAGGTGTGATCTCTCTAGGAGCCAGTCTAACTCTTGCATGTGGATTTTCATAAAAGTTACGTGGTGAAATACAAAAGGAGCATGGGGCTGAGCAAAACCTGGCTCCTGGTATTATTCTCAAGGTGGAGAACTTCCCTTGAAGTTAACACTTTTTATTTGTGGAATGAAGGCTGCTTTGGCTGCTTTGGGTAAAGTTAGGCTTTGGATAAAGTTGGGGTAAGCAGTGAAGAGAGAGAAGAGTAGCCGAGAAGGAAAGATGAACAATAAGTTCAGAAGAAGCAAATAAATAGGAAGAGACAGAGTTGGGTCACTGGGGGACAAGAGCAAGAAAAGATGGTGACATATGGAGCTGATAGACCTTGTAGAAAAACAACCTTATCCTGATGGGTAGGAAGAGGTGAAGATTTCTCAGTAAAGGATCAGGTCTGTCTGAATTGCTGCAGGCTGAGTGGAATGATAAATGGGAATGCAAAGGGAAATGGGGGCCTCAGGGAAAATTTGTCCTAGCTCAGTAAGGACAAGGATAGTACCAGATTCACAGAGACTTATCTATCATCCAAGAAGAAAAGACAAGGGATGGTATAGAAAATGATGGACTTCTATAAATTTCTGTGTGAAATACTTCGGGTACAAATAGACAGACGCAAAGTTGTTTTATTATACATGTTGGTGCTTTTGTGCTTGTGTCTACTCTAAAAAGAGGGGAAAGTTATGCTCTGAAAGTGTGAGGCTGGGCGCTTTCAGGACAGGAAAACCTGTTTTATTCCTAGTGCAAGTAGAGCACAACGAGTAGAAGTCAAACATGGATCCCATTATAATTTCTGCCTCTGTCTGTTAAATAGGAAATCTCTTTATCTGTTTGTCCACCATGTTATTATTAAAATTTCCCTTTTGCTACAATTAGGCAGGAGATCTTTTGGATTATTCTTCTGGTTTCTGGCATAAAAGCGCAAGCATACACATGCAGTCGTGTGCACACATCCATACACACATTTTCTGACCTTGGAACTGTGAAATGGTGTGTGAAGGGGCTCTCTTTTTAATAGTGGGCAACTTGTAGCATGTTCCCCACCGTACGACATGACAAAGATCCTCAGAGGACCAAAATAATCACCACAACAGCTCACCAAAATAGCATTTATCTGGTTGGGTTACATGAATTCCATACCTGGAGGACATTATTTTTTGTAGAGCTGTACTATAATAGCTCCGAGGGTCCCACCAGTCTTGTTCTTCACCGTGAGGACCTACCTACAGAATAAAAAGAGTTTATTTAGTTCTTTCCCTGCAGTACCCAACAGGGTGCCATTTAGGTCGAAGTATAAGATGGGGCCACTTGTCCATTAGGAAATGGAATGAAACCACTAATTCATTTTATGTAGACTACAAAACAGCTGCCAGACAGTAATAATTTTCAGTCAGTGCTGACCTGGGGTAGATTTAACAAGTGACCTAGAAATGAAAAGCTTGGAAGGCAACTGCAAATCCCCTGAGTTACTTTAAAAGGCATGCTTCTGAAAGGTTTAGAAATGTATAATTTAGTAAGGAACAGACAGTGTGTTTTAACTAATATGCTTGTATTTTTCTAGGTCGGATTATTTTTTGCTTGATACCATCATTTGTAATGAATGTAAAATCCTACATCATAAGAATAGTAATGTTTTGTATCAACTTTGCATGAAGTTAAATTAACTCATGACCAGAAAAGTGATAGGGAATCAAACTCTTGGAGTACATATTTGCATTTATGGAAATGAGTGGAAATGCTAAGTGCATTTGGAAATTAGCAAGATACTTCTTTGGTTGTCCCTGACAGGGGAGGTACCCGGGGCTGCATAACCAGACAGTTTCAGGGCAAAGGCATGGGCAAAAAAGATGGGCACTTAGGTTTTCAACAAACATGAATAATGGGGCTAAATTAGAAAATAATGAATGGCCTGGAGAAAACAGGAGGAGCTTATTGTCATCTAATTTACAAGACTAAAATAAGGGGACAGTCAATGAACTTAAAATAGTGGTGACCTATTGCTCTTTTGGCTGAGGGAGCCACGCAGCTGGCGTGCCTGAGTAGCAGCAGCAGAGTGAGGTCGCTGACCAGCCGTGTTGTGTGTGTGCATGCTCTTGGAAGCTGCATCTGCTGAACTTTCTGCAGAACAAGGGGGTAAACATGAGCACACTGCCACTGCTAGCTCTCATGCTGCCTGTCTCTGCGTCCACTTGAGAATTCACGGGGATCTGGATGAATTGTTCTAGTACATAGCAGCCACTCCCGTCTGCCCTCTTTTCCTTCTTGTCAATATCAGCTAGTCATATGAGATGTCTCTGGTGTGAAAAAGGAGAAAATGAGGGGTTAATTGGTATCCAAGAGCATGCAGCTTCTTCTGGAAGACTCAACTTGTCTGTAGTCTGCTCACTACGCATGCTCTTCAGGTAAAAAGGCTACGAGACTTGAGACTCAGAACTGATCCAGTGGTCTGCCTGTGGGCTGCAGCTGATCTCTGATACAAAATATAGGAAGTTCACATGTAGTAATTGGAAATATTTTTCCCCATAATGTGAAATTTAAACTGAAATTCTGCTACAAGAATTTTCAGATCACTGAAGCTAAAAATGTACAGAGATTTTAGGAAGGAAAAGATGCTTATGTCTCCATAATAAGTTTCAGGGTGAAAAGTGGTGGATGACTTTTTTTTTTTGGTAGGGTTAATTTTCTATTTGCTGCTGGTTTTGTACCCTGAACTGATTCATTGTGGAATCGGATCCCATGCAAGGGAAGTGGTGGGATCATATTGCTAGGATCAAGACTGACATTAGTGGGACAAGGCATTACATCTTCTTACCAGTAATGCGAAAATGCATTTTTAGAGGTGCGTGGAAAATATAGTGTCTGGCATGGAGGAAAGGCAAAACATTTATCAACTGTGTTTTTTGTTGTCGTTGTTGTTTTTTTGCTTTTTTAATGCTGGCCACTGTCAAATGAAGGATACTGTGTAATATGTAATAGGGTCTAACGCGGTGTGGAAACACTCATATTTCTAATGGCATAGAGCACAACATTGTAATTTACTTAGAGAAGGAACTACACTCTAATCGTTGCTACACAGAACTTGTCAGTTGGGACTCCAGGCTTTTATTAATGGCTCTACCTTTCGTGCCCTGGGTGTCTGCAGGCAAGTCATTTAACTACCAACTTAATGCTTTTTAAAAAAAGATAACATTGTGTGTACTTGAATCCAACAGAACCTTGAACATTAGATGATCTCATATGGGTAGGATTAGGAAAGGTGCATGATAAATTTATGTTTCTTATTTTTATTTTTTAAATCTTTGGTTTCGATCTGTTGATAAAGGTGGCCTCAGATTACCTTACATTGACTGTGACCACACAGTGCCCAAGTGCAGAGGAAAAACGTTTGGTGTGAGCTGCTTGGCCTTCTCTCGCAGATGCGGAGTTGCCTTATATTACTTCACATTTACTACAAGGCATTACTTCCCAAAGGCTGACCATGTACACCTTTTACCTCTACTAAATCAAGGTGATCTGTAGTTGTATTCCATGTCTGTCATGGCACTATCTACTCTACTACAGTTTCTGAAACCGTAATGTGTGCAAAGTATTTTCCTTTTGCTGCCAGCAAGAAATTTCTGGTGGTGTTGTTTTGTGAGGCTGATGGAAACACTGCACTTTGCAGCTTTCTCCATGGATGCTGAGGTTGTTGACCTCTATTGAGAGAGTTTGTGGGATAGCAGCTGAGCCATTTTTGTCTTCTGCACACCTAAATTTTGCTCTTGATGTTGACAGTTTCATAGTTCCAGTAGGATAGAGCTGTCATCAAGGGAAGTTGAGATCACACAGCATGAAATGGTCCCTCATTTAAAAGACACTGCAGGAGAGTTTTGGACATGGAGAACAAATAATTTGACCTTACTGAGTGCTCGCAATGAGATGAATGAAGGGGACTGAACATGTAGATGATGATGGTCTTACAGTGGTTTGTACTGGATTGAAGACTTAATGGAATATGTTTTTGAGGCATATTTCATAACCACATATAGGCACAAAACCTTGGGCTCCTCAGATCATTACTGTAGGAATTTCTGTAGCAAAGTTCTAATCCACTGGTGAAGAACACTTCTATTACTGATCAAGGGAAAAAAGGGTTTTACTACCCAGGAATTCATAGATAGGAAAAAACATACCGATTACTTAGCTTTGTATTTTGGTTTTAGTATAGAAACGCCGCAATCCAAATTGAAATGTCTTCACCTGGGTTTAGAAGGAATGTATGCCTAGACTAAGTTTGTTAACAAGGTAGTGGGGATGTAGTTTATGCAGAAAATCTCTGTTTTGCAATATATGTACAAACTGAATGACCTCGGTGTTAAGAGTGCCCATCTATAGGTGCCTGCAAAGCAAATTATCTGCCAGTTGATCAGGGAAAAATTCTGAGACTTCTCCTCAAAAAGAAACATGGGATATTCTCTCAAACATACAAACAAATTCACAAATAATGAGGCCCAATAAATAGAATACAGCTTTGCAGAGGGAGCGTTTGCAACAGGCATAAGCTGACAGAGAAATTTAGAAGTGTATGTATGTCAGCCATCCGGGGTTACTGCTATGCATGAATTTAACCACTGATTTTCCAAAAGCTCTGAGCAGTCAGGGAAAGTACTAAGAAATCTTGACTTCTAATTCACTTGTGAAAATTGTAACTAGTTCTGGTATATTGCTACTAGTTAAGTACAGGGTGACAAGATTAAATAGTTCCTTTAAATAAATGTCGTGTATCAAATAAGATCTTTATGTGCTTATGGTTATATTTAGAATGCTTAATGAGTACTGAGTGCAGAAGAGATTATATTTAAACAGAGAGTACCTTGGGGAAATTTCGGGGTGTGAATTAATATACTCTGTAAAACTCAATTTTACAGTTTCTGGTAAATCTTGCCATGGATAGTAAGGAATTCAGAACTCAATTTAATGAACTCATCCCATAAACTGTGCTAGTGTCTCTTCTCTTAAACCCTGGAAATTAAGGAACATCAAAACAATGACTTCTGATAATCCTCCTCAGTAAGGCTTAAATTCCTGCAGTGAGTCCTTTGCTGAAGTAGCTGCTCTGTAACAATGAGCCTCATACAAAGGCTCCCCAGGGCAGGAAGATAGGCAGGATGCAGGCTTGAAAGTTTGCTGGCCCAGTCGAGATTTTTTATAGCCTTGGGCTAGGCAGCACCAGTTAATTGGGGGAGCTGTTTAACTGACTCTCTAGACAATGTTTCTCTATCTGTGTTTAACCTCAAGCTCTTGGCTATACCAGCTGGCATCGCTGCAGCGCTTCTAAAACAGTCAGAAAGCTGAAATCAGGGGATCGGTCTTGCAGGTAAGAGTATGTCTCAATAGAATGAAAGCAAAGAAGTGATATGGAGTTTTTGTGTAACCTTCCTTTTCCTCTTGCTACAGCCAGCTTGATTTCTTTACAAAGCAATATCTGCCTACTACTGCCTGCTCAGCACTGCATCTCCACAATAACCCCCCTGTTCCTCCTCCTGTTCCTCCCCCAGTCCCTCATCCTGAAAAATCCCCACCAACTTACATTTCATTCTGAAAGAAGGAACTACACAGATTAGACCCAAACATTTTCCTAGCTTCCAGTAACTAGCAAACACATCAGTATTGTTAAATGGATTTTTATAGAGAACTGGGACCCACCGGCGAGTTGTTTTGTTTATGTGCCTCTTGTCATGTAGTGCATGGCCCTTTTTGTGCTTGTGTCTCTCAGAGGTCTGTAAGAACCCGCTAGCATGTGGAATTTATAAGCATCTTTTGTAATGCTGAGTGCTTTATTTGAAAGCTCACACTACATATGACCAGTGACCATTTTATGATCACTCTGCAACTTGAATAAAATAAAGAACCAGACAGGAGGGATGACTCTTATCTTACACTTCTAATTTAAGAGATCGTAATTCAAATTGTGATTGAGAGTGCAGAGTTAAAATGGAAAAGAAAAGAAAAAAAACAAAGCACAGGAAGAATAACATCTTACAACAACATAGATAGTATAAATGAATCAGAAATGATTTGGGTTTTATAAACATACAAGCTAATCATTCAGGTCTTTAAAATAACTTTATTGTCCTGTTGCATTACTGAGGGCGGAGATTTGAAAGGGAGAAAAAGCTGCAGTGAGTAGGTTCCACTTTCCTGCCCTTAATGTCTGCAAGCACACAGGCCTTGCTCATCTCTAACAATAAAGCATTAACGTGGTATCAGAGGAGAAGAGAGGACACCAGCTGCCTGCCTCAGATGGCACCCCTACTTCTGTGGTGTATGGTTTCTGACTCAACCAAAAGGCTGGTGGTGACAGCAACTGATCCCAAACCTCCTGCACACAACCCTGGTACCCTTTCTGCTTCTTACCTCGAGACTTTGTTGAATTGTATGAAAACTGATTTGGGCTTACCCCTTGAGCTATTTCTTGGTATAACTTATTTAAAAAATACTCATTTCAATACTCATACACTGATTATCTGAGCAATAGTAGAGGCAAATTTCAAACAAAAAGCTCTCTGTCAGACAAATCTGTTAAAATAACATTTTCCCTTTCCAAAAAACTGCTTTTATGCCTCTGTTTTTCAAAGGCATAATAGGCATCTACTCAAAGCCAATCTGTTCCTTATGGGAACACATCCAGCTCAGGCTTCTCACAGTGTAATGTCTTCCTGCCACTCTTACCTGGGAATGTTTTGAACCACGCTACATTTCTGTATGGACATAAGAGATAATGAGAGCTCCAACCTCTTCATTTGTACTCTCGGAGTTGACAGAAGAGTTGAATGGTTTAATTGATCCGTTTGCTTGGGTTCCAGCAAAATGTCAGTGATTAATATATTCTGCAAAGCTAACTAGTATAATAACTAATGCTTTTGTTAACGTTGCTTGCAGCCTGAAAGGGTTGGTATTTAAGTTACAGTTCCTTCAGTGTGGTCATCAGCAGCACAGACAATCTCACACAGTCCACTTGACTTGTCTGTGAGATACGTCCCCAGACATCGTAGCATCAAACACAAGTGGATGCAGTGCCAATAAGAGCACGGCAGTTCAAGTAGCTTTTAAGGAGTGGGTGCTCTCCTTTAGGTTACTAGGCTGGTTAGGAAGAAGTAACTCAAGTCCAGACAACTTGAATTGCACGACAAGGCACACTTAAAACCACATTTGATAAGAGTACTTGCACAGCAGAGTATACAATAAATGCAAGCTCCACAAGCAAATCTTTCTTTTTTTTCTCTCATTTAAAAAAGAGGAAATTAAGTTCCAAAGGTCACACTGATGCTTACATAACTGAAACTTTTGTAAAATTTTGAGTTTTGCAAAAACATTTGCATGTTTAACAAAACCTCCTATTTGCAGCAAATGCTGGGGGGTTTAGGACCAATGGTACTGCTATTTTGTTTTTTGTCTTGTGAAAACATTACTGTATGTTTTTACAAATGCTCAAGATAACTCAGTGTGTATAGATGGTGGATATAGTATAGCTTTGGCTTTTTCTGACTCGGTCATGTTTACTATACAGCCTTAATTTTTAACCCACACAAGGCTTTTTACATTTAACTTTACATTTAACAGTCTAGGAAGCATGGTCTTTTTTCTATGAGCTATAATAATCATGGTTGCAACAGGTATTGAGTGCTTCATAGAAATTATTGTGTTAACAATCAGAATAGCTAGCATCTTCATTGTGACAACAAGAATAATGATGCATTAATAAAGAATGAAATATATATTTTGTGTATCAAGAACATTTTAAATAGTTATCTGTACAGCTGTTTCAGCTACAAGCATGAAATGGGATGGAAATAATACCTATTGAAGCAGTTAAGAGATTTCAGATATTGCAGGCCCAACATGTACGAACTCTGAGTAAGAACCTACATTCCAGCAACATTTCCTATTGCAAGATTTCCAAGATTTTGATGAGAGTTCAGAACAAAAGCTGTTCTGTTCCTCCTGGGGTTTACATCACCAGTTGTCTTATTATTCTTGATACTTTGCCAATCATATTGTAAGCTTTGAGAAAGGGATGAAAAAGCAGCTTTTCTCCTTTAAAGAGATTCAAACTTCAAAATCTTATTACTGTGACTATTAATTGCAGAAGAGGACAGGCTGAAACGCCAGCTGTAGAGTACAGTAGAGGTACTGCTGACAACATTTTTATGTGGTTCCACATAATGGCATTTCTGTCTGGTGACCTTAAGGTTATAAATGTTCCCATGAATGTTAGTTGTTTTTTTTTTGTTTTTTTTTTTTAATGGATAGAAGTAATGCAATGATAGGATGACAGGAGGATGGGACTGGAAAAAAATCTAGTATGACAAGCAGTCTTCATTTGTTAGTTTTCTTTCATAATCTGTCATTTTGGAAATACTGACTGCTTGTCTTTACAAAATTATAATTATTTTTAACACTTTTTTATGCAAATGTATTTGCTTTAGTCCTTTGCAACAGCCTCAAACATTGAAGCAATTCAAAGAGGTACAGTCTTCTGTGCATTAACTGTGTTCAAACAGAGTATGCCTAGGGGACAAAATCCAAGGAAGAAACTGCAGCTGTTTCTTTAGTGGAATGTACTTTAGTACGTGTATCTGTGGAATAGCTTTGTCTTGAGAGAAATGCATTATTTGTATTTGTATTTGCATTTTATTGTGCTTATAAATACCCTTTAACACAAACTTTACCATGCTACAGAATAATTTAGCTGTGAAACTTGTTTCCAGCTCTTCATCTGCATTTAAAAATTCAATTTTTAAACTAGTCCTGCAGTCTCTTTGCCAGGACATGTCCCCAGAACATTTTCCTAAGGAGCAACAGGGACTTTCTCCGCAGATGCATGTATCAAGCCAAAGAGGCTACCAAGAAAAGCAGCAAGATTTCCTAGAAGCCAAATGGCCTGTATACTGCACACTGCACACATTTATTTCTTGTCTTATAAGTTATGGGTAAGACATGTGTGTTTTGAAATGTTTGTCACACAAAACCTTGATCCCCAAGCTCAATGGTGAAGAAGAGATGCAAGTGTCTTTAGAATTTTCCCTTCACTCATAGTTTAGCTTCTGTTTTCTGTGCTACTGGACTGATTGAGCAATCTTGATCTATCCACAGGCCTTTGTTTGAGCTTTCCACAGGTTAAATTTCTCAGGATCTTGCCAGGTTGTTTCACTGTGGACTCAGTATTTTCTCCAGAGGTATTTTTTGCAGCCATTTACTGACTTTTTCATTTAATCGGGCCTTCTATTTAAAGAGTCATTGGTAAAGACTCCACTGATTTCTTCCATTTTTAAAATCATCTTTTTAAGCCACTTCTGATAGCTTTATGTATTAAGGCAAAATTGCCTGTGAAGATTCTCAATACAAACTGAGTAATTCTGGATTCAGCTATATTTTCTTAACTAAAGGCTTCAGAATTGTATTTATTATCATTCATCATACCAGTCTTGATTGTCCTATAAGGTTACAATTTGTAACCAAAAATGATATATCAGAAGTTCAAATTCATGTATACAGAAGTTCAAATCCATGCATATTATAGCTTTTCCACCTCATTTGATGCATAGTCTTCAGCAACAACTGAAGTGGAAAAGCTTTCAGTGATTTTGAGTCCTATGCAACGTACTTATTCTCAAATTTTCTGCATACAATCATTTAGAATTTTTAATATTAGTATTATATTATTTGAGACATTGTTGAAATGTTAGCATTCTTACTCAGAAAACTTTCACTCAGTTTATGTCAGATTTCTTTGTTTGGTTGTTGGTACTGTTCAGAGCCAGAAATGAAACTGAAAGCCGGCTCATGGGAGAAGCAGTCATGTGGAGTCAAATCTTTTTCCCAGGACCTAAAGCAAAAACACACTTGAAGACTGAACAATGAAGATAATTTTCCCCAAGAAAAGTTCTAAGGATAGCTGAGATGGCCCCCACACCACTAACGAAAATGTAAATACAGCCTTTGCCAGAGATACCATTGCATCCACTTTCTAATATATGACAAATTGTTGCTTTTTTCATTCTTATTCTCTCTCTGCATGTGTATTTAAAGCTTATTTATTTATTTATTTTTCTCTGAAGACTGTATTTTCTATGTAACATGTAACAAGATCCATCTAAATTAAGGAAGAGAGATTTTGATAATTATACAAGATAGAATGTTGTACTTTCTGATATACCAAATGCACATAAGTATCCACAAAAATTGAACAAATCTAAGTGGGGAGCCCCACCAGTAGTCACAAGGCTGATGTTTTCATAGCTGATGGTAAAATCATGTAAATCAGGCCACAGAAGTATTAAGATGATTTTAAGGATAATTGTGGTCTTGATACTACGCTTTCCAAATTTTTCCACTGTTATATAAAATACTAGAAGCAAGCAATGAAATTGGTTTACTACCACAATAAATTAACCTAAAAGAAGGACTTAGAAACCATGGGTCTGAATCATAATGTTGGTATTAATGGTGCAGGAAGGCAGTGTTCCTTGTGTAATAGTGCAAATTTCTAAAATATGAAATGTCATGCTTGCTATATATTTCATAGATGGGAGACAAATGGAACTACATAGCATGAAATATTAGGGACTAAGAATCTTGTACAAGCATTTTGTAAAATTATAAAGGTTAAAAAATGTAATTGCAGTAGATAAGATTAATCATAATTAAATCTAGGGAAAATGAGGTATTTGCAGAGTTTATTTCATTGTATTGACCTTCTTTTTATCATACGCTACTTAAAATGTGTTGTTGAGGACTGATAGAGGGCATGTTGCAGCAAATGATCAAAGGGAAAGGTTTTGCTTTAAGACCTTACCCAGTGGGGAAAATGTGTATTAATGGTTTTGAACTCTTGTGTAGCATTTTACTTGTATGTCTTAAAATGCTCTGAGAAGAAAACTTATATCTCTGTTTTACAGATTACGAGATGAGGCCACAGAGAGTTACCTAACAGTGTCATACTGAAGATTATGAAGCCAGGAGCAGGATTGAGAGGAAACTCTCGATCTCTTTAACTCCATCCCAGCAGAAGAGAAAAGGTACTAACCTATTTACATATTTCTAAGTGGCTATGTTAACTATCCTCAAAATAATTTCAGTTGTTTCTTGACAACAAGCATCTTTTCTGTTGTTCATTTTGATAGCAATGATTATATTAGTACAATTAACTGTGGAATATTTTAGTTAAGCAATAAGCCAGGTTGCAGTTGCATTAAGTTTGATAGAAGTCTTTAAAGGACTTCTGTATGGGGTCAAGTAAACCTCCTCCTCCTCTTTTTGTTATTATTATACTTACTCTTTGTTTGGGTAGTGTCTGTAATGTTCTGGGCAATTTCCCAACATAAAAGAAGGCAATATTTCCTTCCCTAAGAGGTTACATGATAAAAAAAACAGGCAAAAAGATAAAGAGTAGAAAAGGTCAAAATAGAAACCGCTAGTGTTCTAACATCTTGTCACGTTTAGTGAGTTTATTGAGTCACTGAGTAACCTCCAAGGACACCAGTCTGGCCATGATCAACCTGAAAGAAGGCTCATCCCCTTTTTAATTATTTGCATGCAAATGACTGTTGCCCATTCTTAAGATAGTTCTCTTATTTGCCCTAGCTGTTGATTTGGGAGGGTGATGAGCAAAAACTATGCATTTAAATAAGGTTTAGGCATGCAACTCCTACTGATGATGAACCACTCTCATCTGCTGCTCTGTGCATAGCATCTCAGTATATAATTACATATATTGTGTGATTTTTTAAAAAGTGTGAATGGGTGCTAATGTATTAAAAATACAAATCAGTACAAAGAGGTAAAACCACACATTCAAGCAGATTGTTAGGAACCCAGTTTATAATAACATTACAAAAGATTAATATGTTAAGAAATCACAAATATTATAGAGATCAGGAATGGTACATATTATCTAGGGCTTTAAAATTCTCAATTCATATCAAATTTAGAACTGCACCAACCAAATGTTATCATTTGATTGTTTTTCACAAGCCTTATATCAAAGACATTTATTTGTCTTAAGTTGCCTGTCTCATGAAAACCATGACTGCAATAAAATCTTGTTTTAGCAGGCTTCACAGATGCCATTAACTTACTCTTGTCTAGATTTGGACACTTGGAAACTCTAATAACTACTTTTTGGGGATTCTGCCTGCATATACACCACGTTTAGATGGGCTACCATCTTTACAAGCACTATATTTAGGTCAGAAAGCTGTGTATTTATAAAATGCAAGCATCAGAACAGGGCCAACAAAGTACAGTGATTCCATTTCTGAGCTTAATGGTTTTTGGAAGTTCAAAACTCAACCAAGTATTTTTATATTATTAATTCATGTATCTATGATGGTGTTAATTATCCATATTACCTGTAAGTTCTCTAATATAAACATTGCATATGTTTACATATGTATATCACATACCTCTTGGTAATGGTATAAGGTATGCAAAGCAACCAATATTTTCCACATTATTCCGTTGTTGTATCTTTAGCTGCCACAAAAGGTACACTTTCTCTTGTTACAACACACATTAGATAGATAAAATCAGGACCAGCAAGAAATAAACATCAGAAAGGAACAGTATGCTTATTATCACAATACCGCATAGATAAAATCTAACAAACATGAAGGCTGGAAGAGGGGAAAGAAGATCTTTCTAATTGCTTTACAAGTAGGGTTAGATACCAGATCAACGAATACCAGCTCAACAAATTACAAAATAAAAACCCCATTGCAATGTTAAAAATGCATAACATTTTAAAACAATAAGGTAAGAAAAGTAGTAAAGAAAAGTGTAAAGGAAAATGACATTTTAATGATTGTCCTTGAATTATGTTTCTTGTGTAAGCTGAGTACTTGTAGATTTGAAATACATTTCTCAAAATGAGTCTCTTGCTGTAATTTGTTTCATTTTAACTGTTCACTTCTTGTACGTTAGGATCTGTGTAGACTAGGGGTTTTTTGAATCTGGGATAAAAATGGTTCTTTTGAAATGTTGTAATTACCTGTAACAGACTTCCAGTTTTTATGTACTGTCTCACTTCTTGCTTAGATACTAATAATTTTTTTTTTCCAATTTTCTTTATGTAGAACAGAGAGGTTTCAAAATCAATTTATGTGAGGGTTGACTGTAAATTGTCACGGAAGGAGCTGCTCTCAACTTTTTAGAAAATGGCTAAAACCTAAGTATTTTCAGTGTTAGTTTTCAGGAGGATCAGTGAGCTGATCTTGTTTATCCTTCGCCTGTATGATCTCTAGAGCCCGCACAAGGGAAGTGGTGGGAACACGCAGCTGGAGATAAAAGGAAGTTAGATTGCTCTGTTCAGGAGCAGTGCAGTCTCAGATCAGCTTAAATTGACTGTGAAATCTCACTTTTAGGAGAGGGGGAGATTTGCTGATTTACAGAGCAAGAACATTTGCCCTGATGTCTGATTTCTGCCTTACATAGGCTTAACTTTACATTAACTTTGCTGAAGAGAGTAGATTTAAAATAGCGGGGAAGTGCTAGGAATATTTTTAAAGTTAGGAAGATGGTTATATCCCTCACGAGAAACAAGTAAATTTGCTGGGTGATACGTTAAACAGCTTTTTGATTCCTTTCATTTCCACCTGTATAGGCCTCCTGTTCAGGCCTGGGCTGACAATCGCATCCTTTCCCAGAGCAGCGCGCTGTGACGGAGCCTGGCATGTGGTGCTTCCCTCTGACCCAGCCCCAGGCCCCTTGGGAGCTGTCAGCCCTTGGATGCTGCTGCATGGCATCTCCCCAGGGCCATGCCAGCACCCACCCATGACCCATGGGCCTAGCCATAGTCCCAGCCCGGCTGCGGCCTCCACCATGCGTTTGCTGGTGCTCTGGGCACACAGCAGTGAGATAGACCCCAACCGGTGCCTTTAAATAATGAGAATTACCACAAAGTGCCTTCCTTCAGCTGTTCAAAAGTATCTTGAAACCCATGTGAATCATATACTATCCGTCGGGTTTTTTGATTTTGCCATCTCATACTTCTTCTGGGGAGATCTGTTTTCACAGTAATTTTGCGTGAAACTAAATGCATATTTATTGCATTTATTAAATGTGCCCAAAATTACTGTTGGCCAGTCAATAACTACCTGCTACAGCTATTTCTAGGGGAAAATAAATCAAATTGATATGTAGGCAATATCTTTGGTCAGTAAAGTTTAATATTTAATGAAATTATTGAAGTATTCTTACTGTAGTATTGGTTTGGTTATTAAAAGTTACTGTTGGAAGCATAATTTATCCTGTTTAAATTGCCTTTCTCTTTACATCCAAAATTAATTTGTATACTTTGTCTTAGAAAATATCTTGCACAACATAGGTGTTTTGCAGAGACGTCTCGTTTGAATAGTCTGAGATGTTTTTTTCATTGTTTCTGGATGGGGGAAAATTCTTTGTCTGTCACTCATCTTCGAAACAGAAGCAACACTTCAGTGAGAGTGTCCTGTCACCTTCTCCTGTCTCCTTTTGTTTATCTGACACCTTCGTGAGACATTTGGAACCCTCCAGCTCCATATAAAACATTTGCTTGGCAGGTGAGGCCTCCTCTTTCTTTGATGGATAGAGCACATGGGAAGAAGAGTTGGACACATCTGACTGTGTCCTGTATTCCTGGGGATCTTCACTCTTCTGTTTAATTACTAAAAATTATTCTCCCTGTCCTTGAAAAAAAGCAGCTCCAAGCTCTGTCTCCTGGAAGTGTTTCAATTTCAAATTAGAGCAAAAAAACATACTGCTGCGATTGCTAAATGCTTAGTACCTCACATTTCTGCTCATTCTTTCTGTCTTCTGAGTGGTCTTCTCTGGGATTTGGAGCCAGCTGTGAAGTGTGCTTTGTACTGTGCATATGCCTAGGAATAGTCCAAATTATGCCATTTCAGATACAACAGCAGAAGCAAGAACACTGATGTTTTCTGTAGTTAACAGAGATTAGTTTTTGAATGTTTACACAGTCTAATTATGGGAAAGGATACAGAGAGAAATAAAATAAGGAAGAATGTTTGAGGTCCAAAACTTCGGAAAAGTCAGTGGTACATATATGCCTTTGGATGTCTATTCAAGTTACATAACAGAAAAATGTGGACAAAGCTGCTTGATACATTAAAAATACCACCAGATATTATTTTCATCACGATTTATACAGATACACACCTAAAACTTCCACTGCTGTTGTTCAGTGCACTGAAAAGTAGCTGTTCTCATTATTTTGTGCAGGCAAATCCATAGCTGGCCTCTTGCAAATCATGATTTTTTTACTATAAAGATTTACATTTTGCCCAAGACTATTCTTCAGGCTACATGTAGTCCAGTTTCATGGAGAGCAGCATTTTGAGAAACTGGGAACGTATCAGTAAAATGCACCAAGAGTGTGTTTACACATCTGCTAGTTATTGAATTGCTCCATTTGGTCAAGTGATGGACAGGCATGTTTTCAGAGTTTGAAGATGCTGGGTTCAAATCATGCTGGCTCTTGGTAAAAAACATTTTGATTTTCCTGGAGGATCTCAAAATGGGCTGTGTCTGCCATGTTAGCACTGTCCTGTGGGAAGTGTGCTTGCTGTGCCACGGAAAGGCTGAGGAGAGAGCTTTCTTCCAGGAATTTGCAGATGCCAGGACATGGGTGGTGAGGTGGGTCGACTGAGCACCGGTGACATTTTCTTGCCACTGAGTGGCCCAAAGCTTGCAGTGGGAAGTAATTGCAAGTGGCCTGACAGAGTTGTCCGCTGCACCTACTGACGTTATGGCTTGTAATTCAAGCTTGGTGTTAAGATGGGATCTGTTTTGATAGTCTGCACATTGCTAAATAACGCTCATGGCTTTTTTGAAATACCAGAAAAACTGACAGCTACCAGTGGTGTAAAGTAAGTGTACATAAGTATGTGTGCATGTTTGTGTGCAAATTATAAGGCAAAAGCTGGTCCTTAACTATGTGATAATACTGAGTTATATCTAAGCCATCCTATTAGTGTGCGGAAGGAAAACCAACTTTTGTATAGAACTTAATACTTACAGAATATTGTGTGAAGGACTGCAAACCTGTAACTTTAATACCAAATAGATCTGGAATCCCCTATCTGTGTACCTATCAGTACTGAAGGAAGACTCTGCACTGTATTGTTGATGTAAAGTTACCCTTGAATTATATGTTCTATGTATTTAGTATGTACAGATCTCTAGAATTACAAGTGCATTACTAGAAATTGCTGATAGTACAGGAATAGAATTAGAATTCCTAATTTAGGTAGCAAAAAAACTATTTTTGTTCCCTGAAACAATGTTTAGTAGTCACATTAAGCACAATTAAACACAGAGGAAAATTATTATTTTCCCTTCCTAAACATTTATAACCTCTTTATACCAAACTAGGTAAAGTACAGAACGTTCTGTATGTTCTGTATAAATTCTAACTGATCTTATCTGGGAAACACATCAGGCGTATTTGAGTGATTCTGTAAACCTTAACTAGGAAGAGGAAAGATAAGTTTGGGGAGAAGAATGACCAAATTGAAATTGCAAATTCAGGAAACAGTATTGCAACTTAAATTACTTGAGTGAGGAAACAAATTGAAGCTGTGTCACAATTTTGGTTGCAAAATCTAAAAACACCAAACATTAGTAAAAATAAGCCGGTCATTAAGGCCATTTATCCATTTTGTTAATTCTTTTCTCTCTTTTTTTTTTTTTCCTCCCAAGACTGTAGACATTTTTTACCTTAAGTGGAATTGTGTGGAAGGGAGGTTTAAAGCAATGTATCAGAAAAGGTTTACAGAACCACAGAAACTCTACTAATGACATTTAGTGAAGAATGCAAAGCCAGCATTTAACTAGGCTAAACTAAGCTGGACTGAATGCTTTACTGAGATATTTTCCAGCATGTTCATTTACCTTAATACTGTACAACAGATGTAGTAATATCCTGGGACGAGCAAATTCTGCCCCTAGATCTTCAATTTGTTTCAGACATTAAGCTTAACTTGAACACTTGGAGCAGTAAAATGACTGCTTGTCTTTGAATATCCAACTTAAGAACGCCATGTTTGGTTTTCAGAGATTTGCACACCTACATTTTCACTAGAGATCAACGTACGTACAGGTACAAGACTATCTCACACCCTAAACTGGCTCACTATTGCCTGGTGTCTCTCTGCCACACTGTTGCATCACAAAACAGTGCAGTTCAGTAGTTGTCCTAGCAAAACAAAAGTAAACAGTGGCAGTAAAACTAACTTTGAAAAACAGGTCCATTATCTTAAGAGTAGCATATAAAGTTTCAGAATGCAAAATGTTAGATGGTCTCCAAAATGGAGACCCCGGCCTATGGGCTCCTTAATTTGTCATTTACAAAATATTGATGACAAAGGTAACTTCACTGGTTATTATTGTAGTTCTTGCATTTCCTTGAAGTGCTTTGACATCTATTGTGAATCAAATTGTTAGTAATGATGGTGGCTTGTGACAATGGCCTCTGTGTAATATTGTAACTGTTAGCAGAAATCAAGCTTTTAGAAAGCTTCTGGATTCATGTGGTTTCCAATGCTGGTAGCTGTCAGGTAAATTAACAGTACTTTTCTAGGGTTTCAAACACTAAAACCTTTTTTTTACACAGAAAGTGCCAACACAAAGATGAAAAGAGGTATTTGATAAACAGAAAGCCTTTTATTTTTTAAATTGCTGTATTTTATTTCAGTCTTTTCTGTTTACATTTTCCTGTTCTGTTATGTTGCAATTTAAAAGACTATATCCACATGCTTAAATAGAAATGAGTTCAACAAGACATATCATACATGTACATGCTGAAGCCCATTGACTACAGCAGGTCATTAGTGCATGTGTAAGCTGAGCATTGACTTGGTTCAGAGTTTTGGAAAGGTTGCCTCTCCTTTAACAGGTATAGTGTGTTTTAAGACTCATTGTAATAAATACGACAAGGGAGTAAACAGGAGAAGTTGGAATGTAAAAAGGCAAACAAGATGAAAAGGGAACTTCAGCAAAAAAGTCCTTCAAGCAAGTTTGTGGGAAATACCAATGCTGTTTCTGTGGTAAAATACTGTATTAGATCAGCTGTGATCTACTGCAGACGTGTGACAACAAACATCTAACCTTCCCAGAAAATTCTGTGCCTGCAAGCTATAGTCCCTTTAGTTTTGCAGAAAGTATTTTGTGTAGCATACATGTAGGATGCTGTCAATATTAACCCCTTTCTCTCTGTAGATATAATGAGGAGAATAGCTATTCTTAAAGAGAGAGAGGCAGTTTTCTGGACAAAAGGCTATGGGACAGATCATAGCAGATGAAAGGTGGCTGTAAAACACAAGGATGCAGGGGAGTCAAAAAGTGAAGCTGGAATACATAGCTAGCGATTAGACGGGTAACCTTGGCAGGAGTCTAGGGACAAATGATATTCCCAGAGAAATTAAATGTAAATGAAATAAAATGAAAAGTTCCCATTATTTCCTGCAGAGTGGAATTAGGAGAATTTTAGAGTAACTGCTACAACCCTGGTGCAGAATCGAGCTCCTGCTTTTCGGGATCTGCAGAATTCTTGATCATGGCTCTGGCACCCACCAGCTGCTCAGATGTGAATCTCACAGGACTCCCATGGCTTCGGCAGCATTACTCCTGACCTGCGGGGCTGGCATCCATGCTAGGTGTTAGACTTTCCTCTCTAATGGCTCATTCTGTCCCTAAAATGAAAAATGCAGTCAGCTGTCGGCAGATAAACTTGCCTGTACATGTTTTGTGCAGAAGCTGGCTCCTCAGAAGGCAACAGCAACAGACCAACTGTAGCTGTTGGGGAAACCATTGGGGAGTTCTGCTGCGAACAGGATGTGATATATTTCTGGATGTGGGCTGTAAAGGCTTGCTGTGAGCCCAGGGAAGGCTCTAGAGATCAAAAGCGTTGAGAAGCAGGTCACTAGAGAAGTAAAAGGGGCTTTAAGAGAGAGTGTCAGAGGACCAGAAAAAAAGTGCCCAACAGAGCAGGGAGTGTAGCAGCATCCTGGAGCTGCGAGGGAGCTGAGATCAAGGTTTTGGAAAGCAAAGAGTAACAGTATTCAAAACTCAGGGCTTTTGAATGGACTAGTTAAACGAACCCCAGGGAGTTAGCATCCTGCTAGAGTTAGTGCTCAGTTTATTGTGTGCATCCAGTGTTTATGAAAGTGTATGCGGATGGAGTTAGCTCTTTGGAACACTGTTGGTAATTTATTCTTTGCTCTGATTTTCTATAAACGTTTATATTATCAGTTCTTTTATATTTTATACCTCACAATGCCTTTTGGCTTTGCCAAATGTATCTCAGAGGAACTTTATTATTTTTGTATTGTTTGTGGTATGAGCATGAACTTTGACTTCCTGCCTTCCAATTTAGTTTGGTGTCTAGCTTTTTGCTGTCTGGGTCACTCATGTTACAGCTGGAGCTTCCTGTTTTCAAACCCGTAGCAGCCAACCATGTAAACCTGAGGGTCAGCGCGTTCAGAAATGATGCATGATTCCAGTCACTTGTTTGCTGAAATAAATTAGATTTACGTAACGAAAGCTGTCAGGTGCTGTATCAATCTTCTGCACTAGTCAAAGTACTTCCTTATTTACAATTCGTGTTTCTTGATGCGCAACTCAGCCACTTAAAAATACTCGCATTATTTCTCTGAGAGGAAAACGCCGTTCAGACACAACTTCCACTGAATTCTGGTGGCCCGATGCAAAAAGTCGTCATCTGTGGAAGTTTCATTTGGAAGCAAAGGCTGTAAAGGTGTGTAAAACCTTGGGTGAAATAGTAATACTATTGCATACTCTGCACACCCACAAGAAAGGCTGTCCACCTGTGTATATGTGCCATTCCCTCTGCCTGGAAGTGAAAGGGAGAGTGAAGGGGCATCCCCAATCCCACACTATCCTGAAATCTAGGGCTTCCAAGAGAGATTTTGTTAGGAAGTAGGAAATGCTGTGTCCTGACTCTAAAAAGAAATACATAGTTTCTGTAAGGGTGACTCTGATGGGTCAATGTGAGATCCCCAGATCCATTTCTGCCACAGTGCCGGGCTGGTTGGTATTGTAAAGAAACAACCCTAACGGGTGACTCTTTTGGAGATTTTTTTGACTTTGTCCTGTGCTGAGGATTCTGGATGACAAGGAATGTTGCTTCTCTCTGCTGCAAGCGCTGGAATTTCTCAAGGTAGCTTTCTGTTACTGTTATTTCTAAAATACCAGAAGCACTGCCAACCACAAGTGCAAGCTTCCCCTCCCTTACCCATAAGCCTTCAAAGAATCATGAGATTCACTTAAATCATGAGAATTTGAAGCTGCCATACGTATGAAGTTCTTTTTACTTGACTTCTTGTTTTTGTGTCTTTGGGATACACCCAAGTCACACTGGCAAGCTTTCCTCCAAAAAGGTCACATGCTGACCCTGCATTACATCAGCTGAGGCCTGAAGAAAAACAGAAAGCAATACCTTAAGTGCCATAAAATCTGGAGAGTTAGCAAGGGTGTAGCAGATGGAGTGCACTCAAAACTGGCCTGCTCTTCCTTTTCTGATTCGACATGAACTCTGAGGAACTTTAATTAAACCTGAGGTGTGTTTATTCTGCAGCAAAAGAAAGTACATATTCATCTGTTCTGTGCTGCTTGATTAATTGGCTCCCCAGAAGAGATTATTGCTAATTTAAAATGAAAAAGCATTTGGAATATTTAGGTGTTATTTTTATTTATAATTAAGGAACCCTTACAGAGCTATAACAATGTAAAATGACCTTCTGTGCATTGAAATTACATTTAATCTACAGCAATATATTCAGAATAGTTCCCACTGAACTTTCTGTCTGTTTATTTTGTTTTTGGTCACAGCTGAGGAGTTGCCTATGTTTGCCAAACAGAATAACTATTTTCCATGAGCAAAACAGGCAAACCTTCTTCATATCTGAGATATTCATTGCCAATACAAAGTATCTCCTAATCAGTGTACTTGTATCTATTGTGTTTTTTAAAAATGAATTTATTTGATAGATAGTTATATGTCTTGAATTGCAGCCCAAATGCAGACTGTCAAAGCAAATGTTGTACTCGGTTTGTGAGTAGTACTAATGGAAAAAGCTGAGTGGCAGATGACCTTGAGGGGAATTGGAGAATCAACATTTTCTTTTACTTCATATTCATTTAATATGAATGAGAGCTTTGTGCATCTTTGAGTTGGCCGTTGTCATCTTGAACCTTGAGTTTTATGTTTGTATATTCATAACTTCTAAATTCCAACAGCTCTCCTATGAGTTCACTTTGTGTGAACTTATAAGAAATTACAAAGCTGAAATTTATCAGGTAACTTTTAAGAAGAGCTTGCTGGAGGCAGGATATCCCCACGTCAGAATTCTCCATGAGTGACAGTGGCAGTGGCTTGTTCCGCAGGCTCCCATGTTACCCTCATCCCTGGAGGCTCTTCCCACCATGCATTAAGCCATGTGCATGATATCTGTTATGCAGGGCTCATTTGTTCTCTCAGCATGTTCCCTGGGAGAAAGCATGCACATAAATGTACTTATCTGTCAAGCTTTTAATGCATAGACAGATGCACATATCCATACACATGCATACACAAATACAAAGAGAAATGCAGATGTCCATAGGTATGCAGTGATCTTCATTTTTTTTTAAAGAGAAAATAAAGTCAGACAAGCGCACCAGAAACATGGAGAAAATAGCACATTTTCCATCTTGATGGAATTCATTCTGGAGGCCTGTATCAGAAATTCAGAGTATTCTTGCTCTGGTACAGATGAATAGCATCATCATCACAATAAAGCTCTGAGATTTCTGAGCAACGAAGTTGCCAATCACAGTCATTACCCTAAAGGTGTATAAAATAATTTATGCAACTTGCTAGCACCGTGGGGAGCACCATACAATTAAAATGAATGATCTTGAACTTTATTCTTCATTCTGCAGGCTGCCATGGTAGGACACGTTTAATACATTCATGACAGTTTGTGGTTCAGAGAACATGCATTGCTGTACTTCAAGCAGTTAGCATTTCCTGAGGGTTAGTGCCTTCATGCTCGTGCTGGTAGGTGACAAAGAGCAGCTTCTCGGGTCTGATCCTAGGGGAGGATCACATAGGGTGTATTTATATTTAGTGCACTGGAGGCGTTCGTTTTAGCTGTTGGTTTTCTGTGCCTGTGCTTGAGTGATGCAGCCTACAGCCTCTGCGCTACTGATGTGCAGGAAGTAGTTCTCACCTGCTGGAAACCAAGGTTAAGCTGCACGCCAAGCCTCACGTAGGCTGTAGAGAGCACCACTTAATGTGGGTGCAAGGTACCTCCTCAAGAGGAAAGTGCATCTTCTCTGGGGACGGTCCTCCACCAGTATGCTCTCTCCATGTTTGGGGTTTAGTTAGCTAACAGCAGCATCGTGGTGATGATAGGATTCATGAATTCAGGGCAGACCACAGTCCAGCTTATCAGTAGGTGCTGAAGTGCTTGGAGGTCTTTGTCTTTCGGCAGCTTTTTGAGGAACATTTACTTAATATTTGTCAGAATCAAAGGTCTGACAGAGTCAAGGTGATAAAAGCTGGACTGGCCAAAATATTTTTTTTTTGTGGATAGGATGTGCTGAGACTTACATTCTGCTATGGGATACATATAACTATCATATCCCATAAAAGAAATTCTTGTTCTCAGATGGGAAAGTGTGTAAGTACTCCATGTTCAGCTGGTACCATTGCCATGTGAGACATTAAACAGTGATAAAGGAGCAACCAGTATAGCATTCAGGTAGTTACCAAGGCTGATGCTACCAATGAACAAATTCGGAGTCCCTCATCCATGCTATCGGATCATACATATTTTTCTTTAGACGTATTCAGCAACAGTTATACTAGGAATGACCTTTAATTTAAATTAAGATTAATAATTAATGAATTGCGTAAAATATGCCTTAGTTCTCAGCCTATTGCAGAACTTGCATTGATGGTAAGGTAGCATTGCATTCCCTATCACCCTTTTATTTTGGGACTATATAGTGATCTCCCATGCAAGTTAGATTTCAGCCAATACCCAAATAAAGTTCAAAATTATTAACTCAGAAAAGATGCTCAAGAAATTAGGACTCTCAAGCTGCAGTGATCATTTCCTAATGCTCCCACCTTACTACAGGAGAAATTACGTATACTACTCATTTTCCCTTCAGGAATGCTCAGTAACCTGTACGAGCTCTTTAACTCTGACATGAGGTTTCACTTGTATCTGTGGTGATTATTTGAAAGGCTGAGTCTTGCTTGTAATTAAACTAGATTAGGCTTCTCCTGTCTTGCAGCTCTATGCTAGTAGTGAGGCAGCTTCTCCACACACCGAATGAACAAAAACGTGAGCTCCAGTGGCTGCAGGAAATGTTCTGTGGTTAAATAATTCTCTTTGTTTCTCTCTGCAGAGATTAGAGATAACAACAATTAAAACAAAAAACAAACAAACAAACAAAAAAAACACAAACAAACTTTCCTTATTTCTTAGATAACCATGAGAAAGAGAATGGACAGATATTTGAAGAGGATAAGAAATTAAAAGAACAGCACTAGATAGTACCCAGTATTGGATACTGATTTCAAGTTATTTTAAATCTAACTTTTGACCACAGAAAGTCCGCTGCTGGCTGAATTTGTATGTAAGACATTCTCAGCAAACTTCCTCATATTCAGCTCATGTGAGAAGGGAAAACAGCTGGAACCTGTGCGGTTTAATGAGCAGACAAGTCCCGAGTGCCGGAGCCGGGCAGGATCCTGGATTTCATCTGGGCTCCGGGTTCTGACTCACTACGTGACCCCGAGAAAATCACTTGACCTCCTTGATCTTCTGCCAGCTCAGATGGAAAATTAGGTAAAAAGCGAAGACAGCAGTGGAAATTTGGTTCTGTAACTGGGCTGAGTAGATGAAATGAAATGAGTAAACGTACAGGTGTTTCCCTGCACTTACACTGTTGATATCAATGGGAGCCATAGCAGGATTCAAACAAAAGACAGAAAACAGCAAACGTTTGGTGATTTTTTCTGGCTGAGTATGGTCTTTCATAACACGTAGCTTCTCACTGGAAGCAACCTGTAACAAATACATTAAAATACAGCCGCTTGGTGTGCTGTGATGGTGCTGTCCATAAGGAACTTGGCTTTCATAGTCAAGGGCACTTTTTCTACTTTTACTTCTCCTTGGTCCATGGCTTTGGGTCCTCTTGTCCTGCCTTGAGTAGATGAGACCTTTAAGTGACTAAAACACCATGAGAGGTTGTACAACTGGGGAGAAAGGGCTCAGGCCATCAGAATCTTGGGGTCAGAATCTTCCTGCATCTATCTACCACTGGGTCTCTGGCTTTGTCTTACCTGTCTGTACAGGGATTGCAATGAGACCTGCTCTTATATGTGGAAAGCAGCAGTACTTGGAGAGCCTAAGATCAAATACCCGATGGTGGAAAAAAAAAGAATTTTTTTGGGGGGGGGGGGAGAAAAATGAGTTATTTGTAAATGTGTGATGAAAGCAATACCTGTGACGATGCTCAGGTTTGGTTTTAGTGCCTTTAGGAGGGAATATGAAAGAAAGACATGGTACAGTCAAAAAAAAAAAAGAGAATAAAGTAGATGCTAAAGCCTGATCATGAATTGAAAACAGATAAAAGGAAAAGATTTTCTTTTTGTTCCTTCTCCACCCATGTTCCCAAAGCTCCTTTAAAAAACTGACATTCTGGAAAAAGCTGTTGCATTTCTGATTACATCACGGGCCACTTGATCAAAGCTGTTATGGTGTCACCACAGCCACCAAATTATTTTAAGGCCTCATTACTCACAATGATTTTATAACTTTCATGAGGTATAAGTGTGACATCAGAAACTGTAAGCACTGATCCTAACTTTGGTTGACCTTACTCTAAGAATTCAAGAGTGACTGACTTAGTTCCAGTTTTATTGCATTGTTTTATTTTTATTGCCATGCTGTGGAAAACATGTTCATATTACTGAAATCCATCTGAGAGAGATCTTATTACTTGAAAAAAAATTTTTTTGATCTTTATACTTCAAAGGAAACCCTTTTCACGTCTACAGTTGGTTTAGGGCCTGCCAGATGAATGCCGTTTTTGTACTTGTTTTCTAAGAATGGCTATCAGAAAACCTCGTCTTCCTCAATGCTTTTCAGTTTACCTGGTTTTTGTTTTTCTTTTTAAAATTGTATGGCTATATCTTAATTATATTTCTTTTCCACTGGTGCAAAGCAAACTCTGGCCACTGATGCCTTATAACTGGGGGCAAGAGAATTTTATTTGCATTGTTACTATCTGGCACATTTTCCCTATTTCACATTAAAAAAATATTTTTCTCATGTATTTTTTCCAGTTATTATGTAAGCCTGAAATTACTCTGAGTCTTTTGGCTCTGAACATCTGTAATGTCTCTGGTGGACTTCAGCCTGACGCAAAGTACCTGCAGTACGGGCAAGATAAAATCTGAACCTCGAACTAAATCCTATCCTGCATAAACCCCAGTCTTTGAAATGGAAGTAAAATTTTAATCTGAGCATCTGAGAGGAATGTTTGAAAACAGGACCGAGAGCTGAATTTCGTGGACTTACCCTGTCTTGCTGATTTGAATTGTCCTCTAGTTACACTGAAGTTATTTTGATGAGGGTAGTAAAGGAAACTGTTTCTGATTCAGTCTGATTCACCATGCCCAGACTTCTTTCTCATGACTGATTCAACAAAACACCATTTATTGTGTGCGCCTGTTACTATGGTTACCAGAAACACCGAGCATCAATGAAACTGATTAGAAATTGTGATTCTTTATATTCAGAAACATATCTTTTGTGTGCAGACTTTCTTATGAGTTGCAATTCATGAGTTAGCTTTGGGAAAGCAGTCTCTGAATTTGCTCCCACAAATCCGTATGGACATAGGTGCACACCAGTAATTTGTATGTGCAAATTAGCATTTTCTGAAGAAGCAAACAAAGGCAAATCACTTGTGTAAGACGTGGATCTGGGAAGCCCGAGTTCTTTCCCAGATTCAAACACAAACATCTTGTTTGCCCTTGGACCTTGTCACATAAAGAATTTTTTTAGAGGGCCTGTAAATTCGGGCACTTCTTTTTTCAGGCACAATAGGTACCTTTAGCCTGTTTTTTTTTCAGACTTTCTGTATATCTGTGATTTTAATTGTTGCCTGTGAGAAACTTTAGTTGTTTCCAACTCTGAAAGTCGTGTCTTAAGCGAAAATATGTTTGTTTGTTTGTTTGTTTTTCTAATATAAAGCAAGATGAAATAGCACAAATACTCTGTTTTCATGCAGTATCCCACTGTGCGGAACATTTTTTCACTTCCTTTTTGTGGATCATTGATGGGATTAATTTTAAAATAAGAAAGAAGTTGTTTTCTTCTACTAATAGGTTCCAATTACTAGGCTTGTTTAGTGCTGTTATTTTTTTTAACAAGGAACATATAAACTAATGAGACTATTTACATTTATGAATGAAGATTATACAAAATGGATGTCATTTGACAGGAAGATTGTAGCAAGATTAATCTAACTTTAACAATGAATCTAGCTTGGCCTAAATCGATTGTGTGAAAGAGAGAAGCAGCTTTGATCTTGCCTCGTGCAGCAATGCTGAAGAAACCTAGTTAAGGGAATTCTGCTGTTCCTCTAAGTGCACCTGCTTAGGCCTTTGAAGAGGATGCAAAACATACACAAAGATGTAAAACATACACATAAGTTGCCTTTGCACTTACTCTTTTAGCTGTGAAAGGATGTTTCCCTGCATCTTTTCCATGTCTAGAATGAGATTCTATTATTTTTCCCTCCCTGTACACTAATGCTTCACGGGCAGCTCCTAATGCCTTAGACCTTATAAACTCCTTGTAGACAAATTCAGAGGTCTTAAATATGCAAGTTGTCTGGCTAGACTCTGGTGGGGAGAAGCTTAACATTAAAAAGTTTGAAATGTTATTGTAGTGGGTTCAGTATGAGCTATCTGGAAGATTTTTTTTTTTTTCCATGAAGAGACCAGAAATGAGCTAGCATGAAGAATGAATTTACAAATTCCCTATGGAATATGATTTGTCCTGGCCATGGGAAGGTCATGGGTAGGGCAGTGTAGGTAGTATTAGGCTTGGCTTGATGATTTATTTTTAGTTTGAAACTAATACCACTTTTCTGTTACATCACTCAGTTGCAGTCCATGACAGATGGGAAGAATCCATGGCCATTTGAACTGCTTATAATATTTCAGCATTTACCACTGAAACCCTGTAGGTCATTGTGTGTTTTATTTTTTTAATGAGAATTGATTAAACCAAAAATGTTTCCCTTCCCTTCCCTTCCCTTCCCTTCCCTTCCCGTCCCATCCCGTCCCTTCCCTTCCCTTCCTTTCCCTTCCCTTTTGCTCTCCTTCTTTTCTTCTTTGGAAAGACTCCAAAAGATACGTTAGGAAATCCAATGCCAAATGCCAACAAAGACTAAACTACTATCAGGATAAGATTTTTACTAATATTAAATTAGAACATAAAAAGGGTGCACAAACTAGACATTTTTTATTTTACCGTATTACAGATAAAGTGCTGACCTACCAGCCATGTCAATCAGACACTAAGCTTTCTGAAAGAATTCCATTTGACTTTAATTGTTGTGTAACAGATTTGTATTCAAGGCTTTATTTAAAATAAAACTTGAGAATTTCACTCAGACATGTTTGTTTCAATCAACTTATAATAGAAATGTTTAGTACTCCTTAACTATAGAGCCCATGAAAAGTGATGAAGGATTCTTAAACACACATTGGGACTCAAGGAGGCAAACTAAAATATATATATATATATATATAATTTATTTTATTTTCATTTTTAAAAGAAAATTATCCAAAAATATGGTAGAAAAGACAATAGTAGAAATCAGGACTCCTGACTCTGATCAGCACCATAAATTTGGAAGATACTGCCTCATTATTGTATTCCGTAGATATAACAACTTCACTAAAAACTCTTACAAGCATAAACTTGTATTTGCCAATATTCCTTTTCTATTAATACCTGTGGATTAAACAAACAAACAAACAAAAACCAAAGCAATAACAAGTTACAGAATATTCTTTATCAACGTCTCCATGGTTAATCTGTCCCACAAAGATGGTGAAAGCTGGAGGGACTGCCAGGTAACAGCCTGTTACTTGTTTGGCTGTCCAGACAGTGGCATCCCAAATAGGACAAATTCCTCTATTCCTCTAATGAACAAAAATTGCAGAGTTGTGAATGAGATATCAGAGGACAGCGCTAAAATGCAGAAAGTGTGGAGGGAGGTGGGTTTAGATTAGGTAGGAAAAATCGCTTAATTCTGGTGTACCAGCAGCAACAATCGTATAAGAATGGAAGTGGGATGGTATCTTCAGGCCTTGCCTAAAGCTGCGATTTCATTTGCAAAGCTACGGAGCAGACTGGCTAAGATTACAAGGCTCACCTAGTGTATGGTAGGTATGGATGAAAACTGGAGCAGTATTACATGATTCTTAGGAACAAGGGATGGCCGAACAGTCACATTGTGGTGGGAAAACTGAATTCCACTGAAAACAGGTCAGATTTAGTGGTGCCACTAATGTGTCCAGCTTCTGCTGCTATCACACAAAGTTTTTCTGTGGGTTGACTACTCTCTCCGTGCCTTTCTCCGCTGAACTCTACTGAAGTCCAAGCAGAGGTCGGGATTTTCATGTTAGTGGTGACAGGCACAGCTGACTGCACTGACAGGTATGAGATGTTGCCATCGAAGATATAGGGGAGAGATTTATCTTGTAAAGCAAATTCTGTCCATTTGGTATAAAAATCTCCCTCTGCCAAAGGGCTGTATAAACACCAAAGCCAATCAGTACTGACAAACAAGTGGTCTTTAGTAGACAGCAATTAAGGAATTGAGGGTTTTCTCTAAAAGGGAGAGTCCTTTGCAGTAAAATAGGTGCCATGAAAGTGACAAAGTGATTATGTGGCCTCTTTGGTGTTGAAAGGGAATGCTAGTCAGGCTGGCTCCGAGCCCAGCAGGTGGGTTCCCCACCTGCATGGTGCCTGGGCCATGTGGCTGCCCCTTGGAACAAAAGGAACGGGATGGGGCCACCAGACAAGGCCTGGGCAGAAAGAGAGGCAAACTCTGCTGTAAGGAGAAGGAGGTTTGGGGCTAGGATGGAAAAAGAGAAACTGAGAATCTCCAGAAGGAACTGCAAATAGAAGCAGATAAAGAAAATTTAAAGATTCAGTGTTCAATGGCCGGTCACCTGTCTCTCAAAAGAAACCACTCTCAAGTTGCCCAACTGGTCAGGATGATGAGAATTCATTGACTGAAACACAAATCCTTCTTGTCATTAATGCTTGCCTATTTTTTATTAACTTGTTCCAATGTCCTGTGCTTTGGGGACAGTTACAGGATGTACATCCGATAGTGGTAGATGGTGAGGAACAGAAAAAGGTGTGTGATGGACTGTGGAGCCATGTCCTTCTTGCTATAAATATTCTCATCTAATTTGTTTTGGCCTCTTCTGGTCATTCTAATTCTGTTCACTTTTGTTCATGTTATTTTAGCCTTCCTCTTCTCGTTTTTTTATATTCTAGCTAAGACAAAGAATGATATAGGCCTGAATATCTGATCTATTTGCTGTTGGATGTTGGAGTTAAAGATGAACAAGAGCCCTACTAAGTCATAAACTATAATGAACAGTTTTGGGTTTTATGCTCTAGTTTAGCGTGCCTTGTTTGATTCCCTATATTTCTGCTTTTCTGTTTCATGCCTCTGTATTCTCTTCCCATTATTTTTTGTTTATCCCCTTTTTGCTGCTCTCGTTGTGATAATAATTTCTGTATAGCAGACAGCTGTCCACCAGGAGCTGGTTTCAGCCCCCACTTTTACTTCTCAGCTGCCGAGTTGTAGTGACCTTCAATCACTAGTGACCTGGATCCCATTCGCACCTTTGACTTGAGCCCTACAGCTTTTGCTGTAATGGGCTCTGATTAGCTGCTGACACGGGCAGGAAGGAGAAACCACGAAGGCTGTGTTGTGAAATGGAGCCTGACCTTCCATTCACTGCAGTCAGTGATTCCTGGAGAATCAGAATCGGGTCCAAAGTCTTGAAAGAAGCTTAGGCTATTTAAATTTTTGTGTCAGAAACAGAAATTACATTCTTGGCTCTCTAAATTATAGCTTTTGCAAGGCCAATGCTGCTTTTTATTCTCCCTTGCCGTACTGTCTTGATTATGAATTCATCGCGTTTGAGACCCTAAAATACAGAGTCAAACAATGCCACTTACAATGATCCAGAGTCCTCATTACCTTCCTTCTTTATCTATGGGCAGCCAGTCTTGCATACAATCTTTCAAACAATTTTTACTGAAAGCCATGAAAACTGCTGGAATTGTGCTTTGCTTCTGCTATACAAAGTACACTTTTTAATAGGCATGGGTCAAAAACAAATTGACTTTTTAGAAGGAAACAGGCTGCTCCTCAAAAACTATTAGGGATTCTGTCATCTGGAATATCCCTATCCTGTTGACCTTATTTACAGATTTCAAGAAAAATACAGCATCATAACATTGATGTATAGACCCTGTAGCATTCAATTTCTTTAAAGGATGCCTCCATATGAAATAAGGATGCTGGTCATGAATGCATGCATGCTGAGGCAACACTAATGAGACTAAGCACTGTGGAATATATTGCACACAAAGGCTTTTTTAAAATGTAGTCATACACTTTGGAAATAAAGCAATTTGGCATCTTACCATGGCTACAAATGAGATAGTGCTATGGGAGGGGGAGTTGGGTAATAAAAGTGACAGTTGTGGAGTGTTATTGACAGCTTTTTTTGTAATTGCAGACGGGGCCTGCATTTATCCACATTGTCCAAGCTCTGGTTTTCTTTATGAGTAAAACTGAACCATAGGATGGTAACATTTCATTTGGTCTGTTGGAATAATACTTCATTGTAAGCAATTAAAAAAAAACTTTTATTATTTTATTCTTTTTATTACTTTAACCATGCTCATAAACATAATGCTCACACTCCAAGAACCATGCACAGTGAGTAAGTAAAACAACACAGGGATTACACAAGTTGAAGGAACAGTTTGTAGGCAACAAAAACTGCTGGATTTTCTGAGAGGTAAAGGGTGGGCGGGCTCCGTTAGGGGCATGGTTCTGCACAGTGGAAAGTAAAGGAAAAGGAATGGTGTAAGGAAGACAAATAAAGGAAGGGAATTGTAAGAGCTATTAGTGAGGACCCATGCTGAGGGGAGGAGAAAGTGATGGAGGCTATAGGAAATAATGAGCAAAGAAAAAAAGAAAACACAGCAGAAATAAAGGAATTTCTTTCTGGCTACCCAGATGTCCCAGTGTTGGGTGTTTTGGATATGATGTTTATCTGGCTGTTCTCTGGACTCTGTCATAACGCTCTCAGACATATGGTTTAATTTGTAGGTAGTCCTGTATGGAGCCAGGAGTTGGACTCGATGATCCTTGTGGGTTCCTTCCAACTCAGGATATTCTGTGATTCCGTAATTCTGCATTGTGCACGGCGAGGGGAAGCGCTGCCTGCTCACTGCCCTGCAGGTCTGTGCTGGATTGCTGCCTGAGAGCTGGAACCAACTGGGTCCAGTATGGGGTACTGCTATCCTTTCTGATAACAGACTCACAGCAGTACTAGAGGGCAGAGCACTGATACGTCCCTCTCTGGTCATGGCTGGTTACAGGAATTCAAGTCATGGGTAAAGACGAAAAAATTTCCAGCTCAGGTAGTTATGGTGAAATGTTTACACCAAAGCACAAAGATAGACATTACAAATGTATTTTAATTAGTGTAAGTACAGATAGTTTTTCAAATCTACCCTAGGCTTCACAAACTCATCTTGTATGGCAAGGTGTTGCACAGCACAGCCCTTGTTTAAAAAAATACTCTTATTAATTCATTAAGCTCTCACTTTCAGTGGATATATCTACGCTTGTAGCATTAAGGAAATTAAACAAACATGTCTGATTTACCTTCTGGGCTGGTTTGAGTATTTTGCATAATTTAGGTATTATATCTAATGTGCATTTGTGTGGAATTGCAAATTCCATTTCAAATATTGGGCTTTGTTTGCTTTGTTGTTGTCTCTTTTCCCTTCAAACTGAGCATAATTTCACAGCAGTGACAGTAAATGTCTCTGTGCCAGTTATACTGCTAGCAGTGAGGGTCCATTAAACGCCGGTGATCACACATTCAGATGGAGCACAAGGAATGACTGCTGGCCAAGGAAAATTAGGTTTATAAGTTTGAATTTGATCGGGGAAACAACTGTGCATGGATTACTGGATGGGGGCACAAATTACCTATTGAAATTTATTAGGGAGTTACTGAGCAAAGGGGAATTCATAGGTAGGAAATACAGGGAAAGGGGAGACACAGAGAAATGAAAGAAAATGGCTGAGCACTGACAGTGGGCATGGGATCGAGCCTTCATTGATCAGATGTCACAATTCAGAGGCGAGAGATCAGGATTCCTTAAGTATTTGGAGTGAACTCTAAGGAAGACTCACGAGGGATGAAAATGCTGAGCTTTGAAATGTGAGTAATAATGTATTGTTTTGTCCAGGGCTGCAAAGGGCAGCTGCTCCTGGGAACCTCTGCAAGAGGACTTATCTGCAACAAACAGTCCTGGGATTCCTGGGCCTACTCCTGATTAGGAATGGTAAACTGAGAACCTGTAGTCCAAAAGATCAATCAAACAACCAGCATTTACGGATGCTTAGGCAAATTTGAATGCACACAGGAGAAGCCTAGTTAAAGTGGCTCTGTCAGCCTTGTGACTTCTCCTTTTGTTCTGAGTGTCTCCAACTTCTCTCCTGTCTCCGTCTTCTCTCTTCTTTAAGCAAATTTAGGATGAGAGCCTGGAATGGCTGGAAGTATTTATTCTGCTAATGTTTCCTGTCATTTCAGTGAATTCTATACTTGTCTGGGATGCTTTAATACTGTGGTGACCTTTGGGTCACAATACAATGGAAAATGTAAAATGATAATATTTATGAATGGGAACAGGTGATCGTATTCAACATATCTGCATGCCATTAACAAAATGAAAGTAAAATACTAAGATGGTTATCATATTATCTTTCACAATATCTATTTTCTCTTTTAAGTTGAAATGTAGGTGATTTTTTTTTTTTTTACTCAGATATCAGTCGGTAAAAGCTGTGCAGTCTGTGAAAGTTATAACTTGCAACAAATACAATTTGTCAGTGTGACATTACTCATCATAATTCAGCATTCAGATGCACGAGGGCTCACATACAAATACATTCCAAGTGTTTTCTAATAAAATAAAATAAAATAAAATAAAATACATCTGTGTTTCTGTGATAAAAAAATAGTTCTTTGCCTGTGAGGATAAAGTTATCAGGAATAAAAGATCTTTAGACTGAGCGTTCATTTTGCTTTCATAACCTTGACCAGCAGTGCATTTTGTGTCTGGTATATAGGAATTTATAGTAAGCATTGCACACACTTTTAGCCTGCATTTTTTTGTATGATCAATAGATCAGACTCAAATGATATTAGTGGCTTAGAGTCAGCAATTCAGTTTAATAGACAAGTTATGAAATTATGCACCACCTTATAGGCCTTTAAAACAATGTTAAAAATCAATTTCATGTTTGGCAAACAGTCAATGTAGCTCTGTCAATACGGAGTGACATGCTGAGGTCATACAGTAACAAATTCTACTCTCAGATGGTTGTATAATGAAAAAATAACACCGTTAACATCAGTGGGGTGAAACTTTACAACAGTGTATAACAGGGCAGGATGTGACTTATGGGAAGAGTCTCTTCACACTGGAGTTGAACCAGGTTCCTGACATAAAGTACTGACATGAATTAGATTTTCACCGATGGGTAGAGGCCAACCATTTTTGCTCACAAACATGTCTAACCAGCCTATCTCTACATCAACTTGTGGATGCTGATTATATATACTGATATATTGAGTTAGTTCATAAGTAATCATTCAGCTAACATATGAAAAAAAATCACGTCCTATACAGCATTACTTAGTGAAAATTTGACATGTGAGCCTCATTTGTCTCTTCCAATTTGTACATGACAATGAAAATCCTTATACACTAGCATGCTCTGTGCAGCATAAATACACTGTTTCCTAGGAAAGAAGCAAATCCTGGGACAAATCTCTATTTTCTCTAAGCGTTGCATTGACATGTCATGGTCAGCATATTTTAAGCAGATACAATTATCTCCTTTTCCAGTCATGTGAGTTTGATTCTCCCCCTTGTAACATTTGTGCTTTTCTATTCACATCAGTAGCGCCAACTTCTAAGGGAGTTCATTTGTGCAGCTAAGTTATATTTTAAGATGAAAGCTATCTTTCTGAGCTAAGTAAAGTTTGGGTAAGACTGCCAGCCATTCTCAACTTCTGCAAACACAGAATGCAAAGAACCCTGTGTACAGGAGACATACTGCTCGTTAGAGGATTTCATCTCTGATTGCTTTTCAGTGAATTTCTACATCTGATAAAAGCTTTTGGGTTTGACAATTTCCAGTTCTTTTTTTTTTTTTTTTTTTTTTAAATCTCAAGAGTTTTAACAGTTAGCAGATGGAAACTTCAAGGGCTGTAACTAACTACTGCCATTTTTATTTTTAAATAATTGAGTTAAACCTATGATAATCATGATAATTACAACACATCATATGAAATTATGTTTATGGGAGCTAATCTATCTTAATCACTTGTAACAGAAGGCACTTTGTTGAGAGGATTGAGTGGGACTTCAAAACAATTGATTTCACCTTCAGCTGTGTAAGGGAGAAAACTAAGTTACACATTTCTGGTATAGTTTTCTCCAAGATTGTAAACTAAATTATTATTACTACTATTAAAGCAAATTTATGGATTTTAATTTTTTGTCAAGAAGCAGCAAGAGCCAGTGATTGCTGAAGGGAAGGGGAGTCTGGTGCCAAGGGTCACCTCAGTGGAGGCAGTGCCCTCACTAATCCAGGCACAGCCCCAGAGGGTCTGACCATGGTGTCAAGCCCTGGTAACAGGGTCCATCAACAGCACCAGGCAAGGCAAGAGATAAATTGGGTCCAAGGTCCATCCAGGGAGCCCCAACAAGGATGACAGAAGACAGGGTCAAGGACAGGACTGCAAACAAAGTCACAACATGGGCCCAAAGTCCAACCAGGAGATGAGGTCTGGAGGCAAGCTGTAACATCCATGCAACTAGAGCCATGGTGTGGCTCCAAGGTCTGGCCAAAAGGCACGCCTGGAAGCAAGCACACCTACAAAATAGCCTGGGCAAGGGCTGAAAGCCTAGATGGAATAGAGCCCTTGGGCCCAAGGACAGGGCTGGGAGCCCCAAGGGCAGGGCTGGGAGACCCAGGTGAGGCTTATGAGGACCATTAAGGCCTGTGAGTGGCTTAAGATCTCTGGCAGTTCAGAAAAGATAGTCCTTTCTGTGAAGAGCTTGGTCTGTAAATATGAGGTAAACATGAGAAGTTTAAAAAAATGCGCGTTTCTGTTTCTCAATGTGATTTAGTAGTACAGGTTATCTCTGGCTTTGCAGAGACAAAAATAAGTAATCATTTAGCTAGCGTTTTAAATGTTTTTCATAGACGAAATCACAATATAAGAGGGGATTTGAGAGAACTGGAAAGCCTATTTTAAAGTTTATTTTAAAATTGTGTAGCTATAATATGTGATCACTACCAAAGCACAGAAAATAAGCATCCAAGTTTGAGACTGCTCTGTAGTATTTTTCTGAGTACTGTGTATTAACCTGTATGTTACTGGGGTTTTAAATGCGTTAACGTTTGTGTAAAAGGCGGCAGTGAGAAGACAAAGCAGCAGGACAAAAAAAGAAATTATTGCTGAGAAGGGCCTTATCTCGAGTCCACACTTGAGAGCTACTGAGGAGCAATGGTTGAACCATTGGTTTTCAGAACTTTGTTGTAATCTCTTGCTGAGTTTACAGTATGGTTTTATCTGGGAAGGGCAAAGCCCCGGAGTGGCAAAGAGCACCCTCCTTGTGCCTCGTGGGCTTGAGGGGGAACAGGGCCTGGAAGCGCCAGGCCTAGCGGGCAATGGAGGGAGACTGTGGCAACGGCCAGGAAGAAACGTGGCCAGCTTTTCACAATCTAATTTCTTTAATGACTGCTTTGAGTTTAGAGTTAAATAATGAGCGTTTTGACTTTTGGGAGCTGTTTGTCAATATATGTATTTGTCAGTATGCCATGGACTCTAAAGTGGAAATAAGCAGGCAGTGCAACAACTGACCTACTGCACGCATCACTGAGTCCTGTTCAGCTGAACGTGTCGGGCTGAATGATGATATCTCTTCAAAATATCAGTTTTCTATTTATTCTAGTTTAGTAAATCAGTGCTGGGTAAAGTTACAATATGGGTAAGAAGGACAAGCAGTAGCATGAATGTGAAGGTAATAACTGCCTTGCGCCTACCAGATCTGCTTCCAAGTAAATCCTTCTGTATAAACTTATTTTTATTCTTGGCTGTTGTGCTCCAAATGTAAATGGTATAATGCATCCTTCAACATGAATTAGAGCATTTATATGCTTTCTAGTTTTTATATTGCAAACATTAGAGGTGAGAAGTTAACTGCACTTTTTTTCTGCTAAATACTTTGTTACCATGCACAGGACCTGTTTGGGCCTACGTTTGTAATTATTTCCCATATAATTTTCACACCAAACTATAGTACTACATTGCAATTACGTGACCAGTAGTGACTAGGAGTGTCAGGAGCACTCACATGACATTTGTGGCCTGTAAAATAAGCTGTTATCGAATGAAATGAGTTAAACTGCACAGGAAACACTGAAGGTACAGATCCACACTGTAGGTAGGCCATGCAGTCATCATACAGCTGGGCTACATGCTCATTTCTGCCCGTAAATTTGGACAAGATAATGCTACTATTTCAGTTATAAGAAGTGCTGTACAGGCCTGTCTACTGAGAAGCTCTTATGATATATGGTAGAGATAAGTCAGTTCAGAAGAGAAGCAGATTTTAGCTATGAATTACACTATTGATATTTCCAGAAAATTCAGCTTTGGAGCTCACTAGGAGGAGTCCTTGTTTTCAAAGTTATTCACTTAGAAACAAGTAGCCAGCAAGTTTCTTTGTCACAGAAGAGTGGAGTATAGGATTTAGGGGCCTCCTGTACAGCTTCACACATATGGTAGAGAATTCTCTTCTACCTGGCTCTAGTATATGCGAAGCTTTCCCTCTATCAAGGAGAGATGGATGAGTGTGGCAGAAGGTATTGCAGCTTTGTATTTTTGCAGCCATTGTGGAATTTTTCATTCAGTGTTTTGCTGGTTGCTGGATTCAGTCTTCACACATTTGCTACCAATTTCAGCAGTTCTTACTGTGCAGGTGTGGCAGGTATGGTGATGAAACCTCCACAGGCTTTGCCCAAGATTTCCCCTGAATTGAAACTCAGGAAAAGATCTGTTTGCAGACTCCTAGAATGAAGGACAAAGGCAGCAGTATGCCAGCCAAGTGAATCATAGCATGAGAGGTTGGTTATATTTGGAGTTTTGCTATCCCACTGGAGTGGGAACAGGAGCCTTTGTCAAAGTCTGCCACTCTGATGCACCGGGAGGCCAATGAAATATTTCTCCTGGCTAAAAATGGACCAAATGTTTGGAATAAAGGAAACAGTAGCCTAGAAGGCGAATTTCCATGGCTTTCAAGCTATACATGAGTTGTTTGCAGTTTCTTCTTGTTTACTTAACTGGTGTTTCCAAATGTCTCTCTTTGTTGATTTCTGGCATTGAAATATGAGTAGGGGCATGACAGTAGAAAGTGAAAAGGCGCATTCCCCAGTTTTTGGGTACGTTATTCCATGAATCTCTTTTGTCGTTGCACATGACCAATTGACCTTTGAAACTGTGTCAGAAATAACTCCACATCTTGATGGATGACACTGACCTTAATAACAATAACAAAAAGAGAGGGAAAAATGCAGTCCCTTTTCTCTGTAATCACCATGGACTGCTGGCTGTCAGGCTCAGACTTTCCTTATTGTTCTTCTCATTTACAAGCCAGACAGCATTACAATGGTTTTTACTTATTGGCTGGTACAAGAGCTAATGTGAAGATGGGTAGTGTGAGTGCAGCAGCCAGAACTTCATGGTATTAAGAGAGAGGGAAAAGAACTTAAGAGCCGACCTTAAATACGTGGCAGCGACTTTGCAAACAAGACTGCTATGCTCTGTTGTGGTAAACTGACTATTAAAAAAATATATAAAAAAAAAAATAGGAGGTGGAATAGTTTTAAATAGTGTTTACACATAGCAGTATTCTCAAATGGAGATATTTTTTGCCTCCAGGTAACACACAATATATGTTATCATTGAGTGTGTATTCCATTAAGAAACAGACCTGGATGAGATTCTTGTGGACAGATTGTGGAATGTTTCCTTTGTATTCCTGACTGAAACTGAATAATAGGATTTACCTGATACAGAGATCAGGCCTTCTTGCTTAAAAGAATAGACAAAGCAAGAATGGGAACAGAAACTTTTTTTTTTTATAATTTCAAGGAGGGGGAAAAAATAAATAGAATTGTCTCAGCTTCTGTAATATTTTTGTACTGATATGACAAGATAAAAACCGCTTACTAGCATTAAAAAAAAAAAAAATCTTCCATGCAACTATTGAGTTGAAAATGCCATCATTTAAAAATGTTGATTAAAAAAAGTAGTTAATGATACAGTGTCTGGAGTTAATGAGAGGAGTGCTATATTCATTTGATAGATCTTTTGTCTGTTCAGGTTTAGGAAGCAGAAAATGTTCCCGTTACACAATTCACTAAACTCGTCTAAAGAAGTGAGCCCAATATGGTGAGCCTTTCCCCTGGCCTTCAACAAAGGCCATTGTGAAGCTATTCGATCGGCTCCTTTTCCAGATTTCATGCCCATTAAAGCATCAATTACCTCTGACATTTCTATCAGCCTTCTATTAAGTTTGCACTTAGTAAGTTTCCAGAAATTACGAGCAAATTAATCCAAACATTAATCAGATTGCAGAGGGAATAATTTTAAAGAGGAGGGAAATGCTCAGTATAATTTATGATAATAGATTTTTAAATTAATTGCTTCCTTTAGTTAATAATTTGTTCTCTTGTGAATACGTACTTGATATTACACTGGAAGCAGTTGTTTTTCTGACTTGATCAATTAGTTAATGTTTACACAGCACTTTGAAGATGTAAAGCACTATGTAAATGCAGACCTGTTGTAGATCAGTCAGAAGTCTACCAGGCTCATAGCCCTCTTTGTATATTTAACAACCGTCGAGTTGCTTTTAGCCTTCCCGAGAAAGGTGTTTCTTCTTTCTTTTTCATATTTTTAGAGGGCCTTTGGTAGTGTTGGTGGTTTTTCAGTTGCAGGGCTTCTTTTTTTGTACCAATACTGAATAAGCCTCTTCATTGCACTGAAGAGCCCCAGGAGGAAGACAAGCTAAAGTCCTATTTCTTGTGTGCGATTCTCTTATTATTGCCTCACTTAACAGATTTAAAAGCCCTCTGGACCTGAAATCAATAAGATCGGAAATGGAATAAATTAGTTGTGTTTACTCTGTTTATTTTCCTCCCGTGTATGACTGAATACCTGCCTCTTAATACAGGGACAGGGATGCAGCTCAGTGAATTTCAGAACTATTTGAGTTTTTAAATAAGGATTAATCGAATTGAAATAAGCACTGTGTCTTCAAAGGGGCTTGTTTTGGGATGCACAGCAGGGGACGTTCTGCATTGTATGCTGAAGTCAAGTTAGATGTGGAGACACACAATGGGTAAGTGGTTAAGCTTCAGCTGAATTTAGGGACTTGAAATACTTGGAGCTGGTTGGAGTCGGGCTGTTTGCAGGGGAGCTTTCGGGTACTAATCCCATCATTCCTAACAAAGAGATGTAGGTGTTGAAATGCAATGCTTGTTTTGCTCTCAGTCTTTTTTTTATTTAACCCTACAAATATGTCAGCCCGTTGCCGAGGTTTTATATGGCAAAATACCCTGTGCATCACATCCTTTTTGTTCTTTCAGGACAAAATGGAAACTAAGCAAAAAACCAGGAAAGTGAGAACAGGCATATTGCAGACACAGACACCTAAGAAATTGTGATTAATACTACTCACCAGTTTTATAACGCTTTTGTCTAGTGGCACTGGCCTGGAACAAACAATAACAAACCAACCATAATGTAACATCCCCTGAGAGCCATTTGGATCATGCAGGAGCTCGAAAGCCGACAGCATGAGCTGGTGAAAACTGTTCTAATTACTTGTTAAGATACACTCTGAAACCTGGAGAAGGAATCTGTGCTGAGTGCCACAAATGGTGCAGCAGTGCCACCACCTGCAAGAAGGAGAGACTCTGAGGGGAGGGGAGAAAGCCGCGAGGATAATTAAAATAAAGGAAAACAAAGGTCTGAGCTTAAAATCTAACTGAAATCCCACTGCAGCCATGCCTAATGAGGCCAGCCCTTGGCCCTTCTCCCAGGAGTAAGTTTGGTTTCATCCCCAGCGCTAAGTCCAAGATGGACAGGTTGTGATATGCATGTGAAACCTGAGCAGCACAGAAGAGAAACCTTTCCTACTATGGTTTCCTTCCTTGCCTGTGGAGTGGGACGGTGCAACGTAGGCTGACTTTTTCCCTGAGATCCTCCTGGAGCCTGATGCCCCTGTTGCATGCCTCCCGCTTTGCTGTTGGTCTTCCCACAGGTGGATTCCAGACGTACTGGGATATGGAGGGGTGAGAAGGAACTTCAGGCATTTCACGCTCCCCTGCTAGGTGTTGGCATAGGTGCTTCATTTTCTTCTTAGGTGAATGGCTACATATCTTTACATCATGTGGTGTGGTAACTGAGTGACAATACAAGATGGTAAGAAGTATGCTTACCTAGGAAATAAGTTTGCTGAGGATAGTGATGAAGCAACCATGCCTTGAATTCCTTATCGATTAAAAAAGGTACTTTTCTGGTGTAAGGATTCATAGTCTGTGGCATACCTAACAGGTCATCTTCACAGCCTCACGTACATCAGGGCCAAAGGAAAAGAACTGTGCTGCTTTCTGGTGGCAGCCTCTCCCTCCATGGTGTACCAGGGACTATTACTGCTTTATGTTAAATGTTCAAAGTTTGAACATTCATATAGGAAAAGCCCAAGCTTATTAAAGAAATCTTGAATGCTATGGTTATGTATAATAAGGAATAATGCCACAGAAAGAGGCAAAAGCTGTCTATGTAAAATTGTCAATTTAAAGGCTTAGAGGAGTTGGGTATTTCATCCTTAGATGATTTGAAAGGCCTAAATATTGCAGATCCTGAAGACAAAGCAAGTCAGAAATATGTGGTGTAAATAAATCTACCAAATTTTTAACCAGAAATCATTTGAATTTTATATGTGTAGAATGATTTTGCATTCAGCCTTTCAGGCTCTATTGCCACTGTTGCTCCTCTGCAATACTGATGTCTGAGCTGGAATTGTAGACTCCAAGCAATTGAGGATGTGTCTTCATTAGGAGCATTGTGTTCAATTTAATATCAGCTAGGTGGATTCAAGTTATTTGCTAACTTCTTGTTGGTTATACAGCATTCAAGCAAACCTACTCAAGCACAATGCACTAATGTTATCAAAAGCAACTTGCCGATGATCTGCTGGTTGCAGTCAGTGCTATCTCAATTATTTCAGGTTTCCACTGTCATTGGCAAACAGTTTTCTAATAAACACTGTCTCTAAAAAAGTAAAGAAAAGAAAAAAGTTTCCCAGCTGAGAAACAGGTTGCTGGGATGTTTACTGGCAGCGTGAATGATGAAAAAGCTGAACAGGTACACGCCAGAGAGCTAAGATTTGCTGGGAGCCTGTAAAAGCAAATCAGAAAAAAAGAGCCCCACTCTTTTCTGCGGAGAGGTGAGTGTAAGAGGGAGCCTTCCTGTTTGTTTTTTCCCAAACAAGGAGGAAGCCCTGAGCTTTATTTTCCTATATCTTGTTTAGCCACCTTGATTAGCGTCTATATTCAGGTTCCTTTATGGATAGTGTATTATATAGGTTGTTTGAGGTTAAGTAACAATGGGGAACATGGCTAGCACAGTTTCCCATGTCTCTAAATATAAACACAATAAGAATCCTGTTAAGACAATGAAGCAAGATAGAAACAGGCTTGCTGCTCTAGCGCGTAGGCTCTTTTTCTTGTTTTCTGGCCATTATGTAAACTGACATTCTGTTTTTCCCATCTGAGAGCGGACCTCTGCCTTATCATCATCACAGCAGATGTGCCCAGAGAATGTTTACCAATAAGGAAAGAGGCATTGCCGTTGTCTGGGTTGTTATTTCCTACAACAAAGAATAGAGGAGTTGGGATGAAGGAGGAGGACGGAAGGCAGCCGGTGTCAAAACGCTACGGGGACGGTGTTAGTGGGGACCCTGATGTGCAGCGAGCAGCAGAGCCGTCACACAGCTACCAGCTTCATTCAGAAGTGGGGGTCTGCGGAAGAAGTGTTAACTGCCACCAAAATCTGTGTGCACGCATCCATGCCCACAAGCACAAGGTTGCTGTGTCTTTTTGAAGGCATCTGTGCAAGCTCCAACCCCCAACAAAAGTTACATCAGATCAAACCCTCCCATGCAAATGTGCACCACCTGTGTGAAATGCATTTCAAACCACGCATGCCACATCTACTAGGACAGCCTCATTTTATTCTGTGCTATATTAGTAATATAACCTTGATACAAAGTTCATGTATCTGCAAGGCCAACAGGTATTTTGTACAGATAGGAGAAAAGTTCTTCTAGAAAACTGAATTTCTCTGGAAAAATAGAAAATGACTGCTTGGGAGCAAAATCAAATTCAGGTATGAACAAAGCAAAATATAACAACTAGGCAGGAAGAATGTTTGTACAGTGATGGTAAAATTCCAAGTGTTAATTATTCGTTAATATCTGTGCTTCAATGAAGACAAAAAAGTTATGAGACTGAGCGCAGCACCAGACCTGAACTTTTCCCCTTGTTCAGGTAAATGATTTCCTTTTGCCCAAAGCAGCTGTGACTGCTAAACAACAACTTCTAAGAGCCATGAAGTATTCAGGCTGGGGTTTTTAGGTTGCATTTGTCTAAAAAAAAAAAAAAAGATAAATATATTTTGATATTTACTTGTATATTACTTACGTAAGTGGATTCCATTAACCACCAGACATCCCTTCTAAGCAGACATAGCCTTAAGCTGTCACTTGACTTGTAGCTCTATCGTTTCCCCATCTGCAAAGCAGGAATGATGGTTTTCCCTAATGAAGTGTTATGAGAAGGCTTTAACTCATATTGATGAAGATCTTAGCATGGACAGTTAAAAAGTGTAAGGAGTTGAGAGCTGGTTTTGCAAGGATTACAAAAAATGGGTGCCTTCATGCTGCTTGTTTTGCAGTGAATCAAAAGGTTCTTTAAATTTTTGCAGTGGGAATAATAGGCACAGAGTTCAGGTCTGACTTATCTGGCTAAAAGGAATAAAAGCCAGAGGAAAAAAGTGAAATACTGACCCTGTTAACAAGTAAATATAAAGTGTCAGGACTTGGTGTCATTCTGATTTCTCCAAGCTATAGATGTTAAAAACCCAGTAGTGCCTGCATCAGAGTGAAAATGCATCAGGTTCTGTGTTCAATAAAAACAGCTTCATTCTCCCTGCTATAGCTGATGAAGACGTGCTCAGCTGTAGACTGGTACAGGTACAACCAAAAGCAGAATTTGTGTTTTTCCGGCTGTTTGAAAAGCTTCAGCCCCCAAGACAAAGTGTCACCATCTGTGAGTGAAGGTCTCGGCAGCTGTATTCAGGGCAGTCATTCAACTTGCATTAATATAACTTCACCCTCTGTGTTCATCCCTTTGTGACACTTTGGAGATGCCATAGATATGGAAAGCAAGGGCACAAGGTTAGTTCTTCTGCGCTGGAGTCAACACACATAATATATTTCGACCTCCTGGGATTTTGTGGAGTGGTTCATTAGTGCAGTGGAACTTATTTGAGGCTCTAAGCTTTTTCTTCCAGGTGTTTGTCTCCCTAATTATCTTTTTTTTTCCTGTTTTTATCAGAAATACTTATTACTAGAAAGCTGTAGGGTTAATAAGCCTGGAATTTTTAAAGTAGTCTTTTGTATAATTGTTATGGCACATTTTATAGGCACTGCAACATCATAGTCCCGTAGTGAAAAAAATCAATATTTCTCCATCATACTTTAAAGACTAATTCCCTGGAGTAATCTCTATTCTCTACTAGTTTATTCTAAATAAAATTGATTTTTTTTTTTCTGGGAGATTAAAACATGCCTTGAAGATTGTCAGTGGTTTTGTTGTGTAGGCCTTTATTAATAGACTCCCTGCAGCTTAAGTCTGTTTATATAAGTTGAAAACAATAAAAAGAGTTGACAGTTTTGTCAGTCGTGTTTGCTCAAAAAATATTAAAAAGTAAAATAATAAAAAAAAGGAAACGCAGACACCTCCTCCCCCTGATGTAGCAAACGACATTGCTGTAAACAGACTTCAACGAAGTGTTTAGGAAGATCTGACTCATTAGAGTGGGCTGTTGGGTTTATCTATGAAATGTTAAATCATGCAGAAAGTGAGCCATAGGTCTTGGTGTGTGCTTTGTTAGCCAGGAGATGATTGTTTATCACGATCAACAACAACTGATGTAGGAGTCTGTTCACAGAGATATATCCTACTGTGCTCTTTGTCGGTGAACGTAGCGGTAGCGAGGTTTCGCTGTGGTGTGACAGGCTCAGACATCAGACAAGTGCAAGGATGTACTGTAAGTGGCTTGTGGGCAGAAGCTTCCTGTATAGAGATACTGAAACTGGTACGTTTACTTTGGAGGGGAAAAAAAAAGTGTATTCTTCCTTTAATAAGCTGCATTTTTCATTGATAGAACTTGCCTCGTGGATGTGCCTGCCAACAGGTAGCAGCTGCCTTTGAGGGTTAAGGTAAACCTTGCATTATCGCTTAGCAAAATGCAGTGTTTAAATAGTTGCTAACAGTGGAAATTTACAGTTCCCAGTCAGATTGCCTTAAAAGACAGAGGAGCTGAGATCTAGGTGCTAATGCCGATACATTAGTTTTAACCATGGTTATCTTCCAGGAACTGAGAAACCACTTTGCAAGTGATCAGAGAACCTTCTCTAGATTGTATGAGTCAGCCTCCCTCTTAATTTGCTGTATTTTAGGAACTGAATGACCTATGGATCTCTCCCATGGCAGACTGTCAAAAGGTTTTATTATTATTAAAGCAAGATGAAAGCAAAATTTTTGTTGAAGATAATTTCACAGATATGATTTGAGCTTGCCTAAATTTCCTTCAGTTCAGTTGTGATGCGGGACAGGCTACCATGGCTGAGTTCTGCCCCTAAGTTGTCACCAAAAATGTCATATCAAACGATTCCAACATGACATGATTAATTGGCTTGCATTCACTTCAAACACCATCCAGTTTTACTCTAGATATATCCTGTACATTTGCTTTTCAGTGAATTGGGTTCAAAATTTGGAATTTGTACTTAAATCTCTTTCAGCAAAGTGTTCTCTTTAGCACAGATAAGAATAATGAACTACTTCGTCATGAAACAAAAGCACAATATACCTTTCCTATCTGTTCACTTAAGTTCTTGAGCAGGAAAAAGTCTGGGCGTGTGCTCAGCATTGAACCCATGTGTATTCCTACTGGCTTGAGGTTATATTGCTCTTATAAATTTCATCAAATAATGCCCTGAAACTTATGTTGGCCTTTAAATTGTTGTAAATCAGAGACATCAAAGACCAATAAAATGGTAGAGTAGCCCAAATAATGACAGAATTACCTTGGAGGATTCAATCCCAAATTTAAATTTGAACTCTGGAAAAATTGTATCTAAACTCTCTGATGTGGTCCCACCCTTTGCCCCTAAGCATTTTTGTTTTATTTAGGAAAGAATTTCTGACAGAATAGAAATACAATGAAAGATCAGACTCACTAAAGAAGATAATACCATATTTTGTGTGTTTTTTGTCCAAAATGTTGTAAAATATGGATTAACTAGAACCCAAATGTCTTGAACCTCAGGAACCACCTTAGTGTTCACCAGAACAAATTCAGGACCTAGACAAATTTGTGGGAAGAGTAGTAGACGTAACAGCAGATATTGCTTAGAAGCGATACTTCAGAGGTTTTGCTCTGTTGAATAAAATTGTTGGAATACAACTTTTGAAGTACCACCGATTCATTTGTAAAAACGTTGTGTTCAATTTCACTGTGACACGTTTTCATATTTTTTTCTATAAAAAATCATGAAAGCAATCCATAATTCATGCAGGCAAAAGATTATTTAGAACACTTCTTAGAGGAATGTGTTACAAATTGATGTATCAGGAGTGGGTAACTTAATTAACTCTTTGTCACAGAAATGAACGGTATTGAAACCAGTTATTGGCTGGCCTGCAGACTGGTGTGACAGCTTGTGGATGTGAACCAGGCAAGGAATCCAAAGCAAAATTATAGGGTGGAAAGTACAAAACTAGAGGAAGAAAATGAGCTAAAGAAGAGTGTTTCAGGACAGCCCTGAGGTCCCTGTGTTGGGAACAGACGGAAGAAGTGAGCTGTCCTATCTTCCCTTGGTCAAAATTTAAAAAGTTTTGAACTGTAGTTATCTCCTGTGCTTTCAGCTTGATATGGGAATTATCTTCAAAGTAGTTATCTGAAGTTTTCTATCTGGAGAGAAAAAAAAAAACAACTTTAAAGGAATACTAAATACAACTGAAAGCAGTAGAAATCTTCTAACTGTTGAATAAAAAATTTTCCTTTTATCTATAAATAGGTTATTGATTCTGATACAGCAACATCACGGTGTGGGTGGAAGAAGAGCTCCGGAAGAATTGATCATCTCAGAGAGGAAAAAAGAAAATTATTTTTACCCCCGGGAATGATATTTAATTTTGTCTGGTCTTTTTATTTGACAGTATTTCTGTTCAGTTAATTATAATTCCAGAAACATGCTGTTATAAATTATTTGCAATATATGTTCTTCAGATTTCATTTGTCACCCTCTGAAAATGTATTGAACTAATAATGAATGGGCACTCCGATCCCATAAATAGAAATAGCTGGAGTCAGAAATATTTAGCTTCCAATCCATATTTTGGAGAATTTGTTGAGTTCCTTGGAGAGTTCTGATCTAGCTGCTATGTACAATGCCACAGATATTCTTCCAGTGGCACTGGAGATCATTATAAGCAGCAAGGTTAATTTGTGAGAGAAAGAGGAGAAAGCTGATGCTAAGGCCTGATGCTTCAGGGAAAACAAAACAAAAAGAGGTGATCAGTTAGAGACTTTTTCTTATGATAGCTGTAGTCTCTAGTGTCCTCTAGTGTGATTGCTGTCATTTAAGAAGCATGCATCATGTTAGAATAAAAGGTAGAATAAAAACATTCTTGCTATTTCACTGGCTATTTTAATACCTACACCCAGTATCTTTTGTTGAAATGCTGAATTTCAAGAATTCAAGTTTCAAATTGTGTGAGATTAAAATTTCAACTATTTATTTATTTATTGAGAAATACTCTGCTGCTTAGCTGTTAAAGAAGAAACTGAATCCATCTGCTGGTCTTCCAAGAAAGATAATCTTTTGTGTAGCTAGAAATATTGGGAATAAATGTAATGGTGGTGGATATTTCCAGTCGAGATGGAGATACCATTTTTTACTAGAAAAGTTCAGAAAACAAGCTGCAAGAACTAGAATACATTGGAGGGGTGGGGGTGGGGGAAGTGATGGGGAGCTTATGTCCGGTATATTCTGTGAAAACAAGCTGATGTTCCTTATGTATTGGGTTAAATGAAGCGTAACATCAATGAAGTTAGAGAGCAACTAAAGTAAAAATTGCTTGCAATAGGACAAAATCAAAGCAGAAATTTTAAGCAAAAATGGATGGAAGAAACATTAAGATCCTTTGTAAAATTATACAACTTATTTGTGACATTTTTCTGAAATACAATCAGTGTTGTTTGAGTCTGGCCTTCTTCTCAGGTAAATGAGTTCTAGCAATAGGGACAGAAAGTGGAAACCAGTGATGGTTTGAGTCAGTTGTGAACCTCCTCATTAAGTTAAATAATACCATCCTCAAAACTCATCCAATAGCAACGTCTCAGTTCAACAATTTCTTTTCAGTCCATTTCATTGTCATCTCCCTTTTACCCAGTTTCTTAATCACCTTGTAGCATCCATATATTCATATTACTAATTTCCTACATAGCGTTGTTTGAAGACTGTTGCTGAAGTCCACGCACTGTTCATAGATTTTAAAAGTAGATCAGAGTGAATGTGGTAAAAGAGGATAATTACTAGCGCTAAGGAATCTCTTGTATACCTATGATATAGGATACTGAAAGCCTTTGGGAAAGGCTGAACTCCTTCAATATCTGTTGGCATCAGCCTGCAGGAGACAACCAGCAGTATATATATAGCACAATTAAATTCTAGGGCTGTGTTGATTCTTAAGATTATTGCCAGGGAACTTTTCCAGCTGCTGAGAAAAGGTTGAGAGAGTGCTTAAATTAGAGTATATTTGATATATACGTGCTTCTTAGGTTTCGTGGAAGGTTAGTTGGGTCATGTTATTATTTTACAGAACGTATTTTGAAATGATACATCTATGAGACAACTAAATTAAAAAAGTACTTGCTATGCCCTATTTTTAGTGTAAACGGGATAAAAATAATTCAAGTTACTGGTGAATGAATTTCATCTTTTCAGACCTTTGTAAAGCAATAGAATAATAATCACGGGCCTCGTTCTGTTAGTTGTTATTCCATTGTTTTCAGTCTTGTAGTGTTGTTCATACACTGAGGTGTCGTGCTTACAGATGGATAATCATTTTCAAATAAATGCTTCAGGCAAATGGTTGACGGAGTGCTGCCATCTCTTGGTTATGCAAATTATATGTTGCAAGATATTCAGCACTTTTCTTAGATGGGAATGCCTGCCCTAAATGTCTGTTTGCTATGTGAAGGCTGACACTCAGCTCTAATACTCGACATGTTTGCAGACATTTTGCATTTAATTTGTCCAGTAGTGTTATTAGTGAAATTTGAGAGACATTGAGGTTGTCCTTCCTGTTTAAGACGGCCAGGTTGGATGCTGTTGAGAAAGTGGTTTAGCAGTGGCAAAAGCATTAAAATGCCACGTGTGTGGTCCCCTGTTCCGTAGCTGGCAGTGACAAGGAGAGGCCGTGCAAGCGTATTGTAGCCCAGCAAATATAGTGCTGCTCTTGTTGATAGCAGGCCAAACGCTTTGGGCTAAGGTAATGACTGTAGCCTCAGGACTTGTTGAGCCATGCTTGGCCTGGCATTTGCTTTAGTTTGTTACTGCTGTAACAGCATTCTCTAGCAAGCAGGTGTCTGTTATGTAAAGTGTTTCAGCTTTTGCTTAGCTTTGTACAATTGAGTGCTAATGTTTACAGTTACACAAATGTCTGTAACTAATAGATGGTAATGACAAGTAGTCTTTAGTGTAGCGTGAATGATCTAAGAGCCTACAATAAAACACAGCAGAGAGAAGTACAGGCAGGGATGGTTGCAGAGGCCTTGGGAGGGTGGGCGTGGGATGATACCAGAGGCCCCAGGACTATGGGCAGTGACTGGTCACCACATGAATACAACTTAACGCTCACTTGAAATGTTGAAGCAGGGCTCCAAAATGCCAACAGTAATGAGAATTTGGTCAGCATCTCAGGCACTTTTGTCCCTGTGGTGCTGCTGGTTGCTGCAAATGCTCAGGAGCCTCAACCCACTCCAGGCATTTCAACGTGCAGCTGCTCACCTACTGGCAACTGTTGGCTTCTCCTAGCCCCACTCCACCTCGTAAAGCTACAAAGCTCTCCTTGATGGTACGTTTGTCATGAGGGTTTCTTGTGACAGCAGTACAGTAGATAAACATAACGCTATGTGCTGATTAAACGATACACACAGAGTTTTACCAGCCACAATCCAAAGGAAGAAAGCTGTGCATCTCCTTTCTATGCCAGTTCTTTATATGTTGCATTATGAATTCTCCTACTGGTTATCTTCTTCTTATAATGCAGCTTGAAATTGGCCATTTATCTGTGCACTAAATGTCCAGAAAATTTCAGTAATTAGTAGCACTATTTCTTCAGTTGGTGATAGGCATCTTTGAATTCTACAGTTAGGTATTTCCTCATCTGTACATCTTCACATACCATAGATACACCAAGTAGATTTTTGTTAGTCCTGTGATAATTTACAGGCATCCTGCTTGGCGACCTATTATCTGTCTGCTTATCAGGCACACTGTTGAGTTTTCCATTGTTTCAGTTGTATTCAGATCTAATAGTTAGATTTCATGTCTTTCCGGCCTCTGTAGCCTTTCAGTGGTTGCCTGAGAAATGTTCCCATCTGAGCTCCACCTACAACTTTTATTTGTCATGTGCAAGGCTTTCAGAGGTGATCTCTTTTGGAACAGTTTTAGTTCTGAGAAGGTGTGAAATGTCAATTTCATTACCGTGGCTATGTGCAAATACGCAGTATTTACATGAATACTTGTTACTTCTAGATAATAAACATGACTGTCATTCTGGTTTAAAAATGAATGGTAGCGAGTGTAACTCCAACACTATTTAGGGAATATGGTGTCCCTAATTAGCGGAGTAAGGAAATGGCATGGCTGCTGTATCCTAGAGACAAGATACATACATGGGCCTAGTCAGAAGAAACAAAGAAAAATTATTTCTTAATTAAGCCCTAGTTTATTTTTTGTGGTTCATCTTCCTTTACTCAACTGTTTATAGAAGGTGACAGCAGTGGCAGGAGAGGAAATAATTAAATGAGATTTTTGTTAATCCTTGTGCTCTGTCTGAAAGGCTGCTGCAGCCTACAAAACACCGTGACAATTTGCATACTCTGCTCTCTTTCAGCATTTGCAGATCTCCCTTGTTACTCCTTCAGAGATAAATAGTCTCACTAATTGGTTGATTCAGTTTCTGATAACATCATCCTTACTAAATTCCTCGTAAAGTGGGTGAGAATGAATTAAAGACTGCAAAACTCTTCTGATTTTCTTGTTTTCTTTGAGGGAGGATCCAATATTTGTGGAAGGTCTTAAAACATTGTCATGACACTTAAAATTCAAAATGACTCAGGTGCCCTTGAAACTACTGCCTAAGGACACGTTTTGTAAAACTTGGAAAAAATGGTGGTTTGTTCTTAGCAGAACTATAGGCTGTATGTGACAGGTGTAGTAGGTCTACATGAAAATCCTTTTCCTTCTTGTCCACTTTAGCAACATTGCAGGAGAACAAGATGCAAAACCAAAAAAACAGTCTCCAGCAGTTTGAAGAATGCAAAAGGGTGGAAGGGGCTTCAAAATTTGCACTGTTATGAGAAAGGTCACCGTTCCTCCATTGATGCTCTTCTGTATAACCACTTGGGATACTGCATCTGAAACAGGCGTAGAAAAGGCGTTATCTTCATCCCTTACCATGAGAGCAAGCCTGAAATTGCCGTGTGACGTCCTGCAGACTGGGTTCCCTTCCAAAATGAGAAGCTCCTCCTGCTTTGCCAGCTGCTACGGACAGTGAAACCCTGCACTGTATATCAGAATCATGGTTCTTTCTTTTGGAGCACTGTTTATGTCAGGGAAGCATTTTGGAGGCAGGATGGCCATGCCCACATAATGTTAGTGTTTTGAGACACCAACTAAAACACTGGATCAGAAATGAGATTCCCTTCCGCAAGTACTAATAGATGATGTGGGATATCAGATAGGTTGCGAGGTTGAAACAGAAAGGTTGGTGGAAATCAGGGAACAAAATTTTCTGTCATCTGAGGCCTTATTTTGTACTCATTGAAGTTCCAGAGTTTTATGTTAATTTTGATGGGTATCTTATAGTGCCTTTGGATAACAATACCTGCAATGCTGATTACATGACCTCTCAGGGAGGTGTTTTTACCCAGTCCCACCCTGCCAAGTGAGCTATAGTTTTCATGCCTACTCTGCTGTCTTAACTGCAATTAATGTTTTTGTGAATAGAATATTGCTGTTTCTTCTCACACTTCTCATCATGCAGCTTGGAAAATGCCTTATCTTAAAAACAGGCTTACAAGTTTAATTGGGGGTGCTAAAAATTATTCTTGTTTTCACTTCAGAAATAAATCACTTTGCTTGTGATTCTTCTTTTTGCTGGTCACGAATCCTGTTTTTGTTAGTCGTGGGCCTTTAAAGAACACCACATGTGAGTAGGTGAGGGATATAAATTATGATTAGAAGGACAAAAGTAATTTCTTGGACACGACAGCAGCAGTGTGTGTGTTCAGAGCCTTGCTGGTGGGTAAGGATATGCCTCTTTCTCTCAGACCTGAAGTTTTGGAGGGTTACAGTGAGAGAACGAATGACCCAACTTTCCTTCAAGAAGGTAGTTGTCCACTGCAAAGACTGCAGTTTATTGGGAAATGGCTATTTTTTTTTTTTTGTATTTGTACTAGTAACGAACCCTGTCAGTACTCATCCACACAGGTAACTTTAAGTGCAACTGTCTTTGATTGATTATACTGCAAGGAGTCTGCTTGTAATTCTCTGTTTGTTCCAGCTCACATACTAGACCATCTCTTGGTCAACTTATTATTCTGATTTTTGGGGGGATATTTAATAGATAATCTCATTTTTAGAAATGATTTTATTTCGAGACTTTTATGATGAATCTAATCAATATTTATACTTTATTCAAATAAAAATGATAATTTTTCTTTTACACAATTGACCTTGTATCGGATATTAATCCTTTCCCTGCTATAAAGCTCAGGTATGTTTTCATTCACCTCTTCCTTTACTGATCTAGGCAGTGGCAGCAAGTTTTACAAGCTTTTGTTTTATTTCCCACTCCTCTTAGATACTCATACACAAATTTATTTCAAACAATTGGCTATGAACTATCTATATTATTCTGATCCATGTGTCACTGAAGTTTTACCAACAATATTTACTGCACTGAAAAGCTTTAACAGCATCCAGCAGAGCATCAGCTTGCCTGGTAATAATTCCCAAAGAGAAATGGATTACATTTTTCATAGCTTAAGAAAAAAGTTTAATATTGATGGAAAAATTCATACACAGGTTTTTTAAAACACATTGAGTAAAAGAAAAGAAATATGTTCATGGGTCAGTTTTAAGAATGTTTGTAAATAATATGAATAGTACTGGTTAGTTTATTTTTTATTTTTATCATATGTAAACGTTTAAGCCTCAACATCTTTTGGTTACATTTTGTGTATTACAGAGATTGTTGTGTTACAAGTTCTCAGTGCTTTATAACACAATCAATCAACTTATCAAGCTGTTACAGAGGAACAAACTATAGCATAAAATTAAAGTACTGTAGAGACAGTGCTTACATCTTTGCTGTATGTGCGCTACATCTTCAGATTCAGGAAGTAAGCTGAAAGGCACTGTTTTTACACTACATTTAAGAAAATAGCATTACTGACAAAGCAGTGTGCTGTATTTACTCTATCACAGTTCTCTGCAAGTTTGTTCTCATGAAATACATTGAGTCTTTGGTTGTGGATCACATGGCTTGAAACATGGTAGTGTGGTTGGTACGCATTTGTGAAGGAAGGCTGCTATCTCCTACCCTTTTCAACAGAGGTTGCATAAAACAAGTAACAGTAATCAGGAAGCACCTTCTGAAGTCTTCTTTCTAATTTCCCAAAGAATGTAAGTACATTTTTGCACAAGAAAGAAGAAAATAAAACCCTGAACTAAATAGTGAAATATGACACATAGCACAGAACTTTGGTAAGGAGAAAATGTGAAAGAATATGTTTATGATGAGTCTTAGAGCAGACAAACTGCTTGCGACAGATCACCCAGATTTATGGAATGATCTTTTGCTGAACTGAGAAACCAACGTTGGCATGATATTCTATGTTTTTCCTTATGACACTTACACCATAGGGAGATGAAAATATACACCAAGTTCTAGAGTGAAGGCTGCAACACCCTACTTATAAAAAAAAAAAAGCTCTTACAACTCTTTATGCCTGAATAATAATTCAAGCAGAATGGGTACACAAGTCCTACTGCAACTTAACACCCACTTGAAATGTTAAAGCTCCTTTTCTACAATGCTGAAACTAATGAGAATTTAATCAGAATCTCCTGATAGTATGGTACACAACTGTAAAGCCACAAATGAAATACATTTGCTAACACATTCTTGAGAAGAAAATCTGCTGGATACCTTGCAGGTACCCATTTTTTTCTTTACTTGTGAAGAGAAGGCACAAGTATTTCAGAGAGCAACGAAAATATGCCTTCACAATGAAGTGGCTTGCATGCCCATTTAATTTGAGAAGCTTGAATAGAGTTATGATGAAATTATAAGTAGTGTACATTTAAGTATAATTTAACTAAAAAACAATTCGCCTTGTGCAGCTCATTCAGAGACAATAGCAAAGTGACTAGTGGACCTTCAAGTGAAAAATGAATAGCAACCAGTCAGGAGGAGTTTCTGTATTTGCAGAAACTAGTGGTATTCATTGGACTACTTCATATGATTAGGAGGTTAACTCATGACTTAGTATAAAAAGTAAAAAAGGTGAAATATTATCAAGAAAAATTCATTTGGCAGCAGGTAGTTTGTTGTCTATGGGTCTTTAAAAGTGTCTGGATAGGGGACACAGTCTCACCAGAGGGTGTATGTTCTCTGTGTGGTAGAATTTAGGAATTTCAATTTAAGCTGCAAAGCTAACGACTTAATTCGCCTATCGTGGGGTGAATAGGCCGTGCGTGGGTTTTCAACTATAATTACTACACAAAGATTTTGTGTAGGAACTTTATATAAAGATATAATGCCTATTGATAAAGTGATTCATAACAATGTAAGCAAGTAGACTGAAAACATAATTAGGCCACTTATGTGATGATGACATTCTGTATTTGCTGTAGCTTTAAGCTTCTCTGATTGAGAAAGAAAAATGGCTGTTAGCAGCACCATATAATCCAGAACCTCCTGAGCTGTGCTCTGCTCTGCTATGTGACCCACTGTTGGCCCATGAAGTATATCAAACTGTCACATAACAAGAGCACCAACTTAACGCTGGACTCGGTTAAAGCTGACTGCCCCCAAAGGTATCACAGCTTGCCATGACACCAATCTGTAACTTCCATCTTGATCCAAGTGTGATAGCAGAGTCCATGCAGCTGATCCCACAAAACTGCCGCTTTTGTACTCCTTGCTCAGGATGTGGGAGCAGAGGCTGATGCAATGAGCATATGCAGTCAGAAAGGAAAAACCTGGGATTGTGGTCCTGGTTTGGAGAGAGGGGGCACTTGGGGATGGGGCATCCGGTCAGGATCCTGACTTGGGAGAACTGAGATTGTGCTCATGCTTGTGCTGGTGGTTCTGGGATGGAAATGCATGTCTTTATACACGTCTGACCATACACTCCATGCATAATAAGCCTCATGTTTCTGAGAAGCAAGAAATATGATGCAGATATGGTGAAAATCTGCTGAATTGCAACATCTTTATTAAAACATATTATTTATAAACTCAATTCTTCATAAACTTCATTTACTTTAACTGGAAAATTTTAAGTAATTGGGCAAATTAAGGGAAAAAAATCCAAACACACTATGATTTTTTTAGTCGAAAAATGCTTTTGTTCACATTTTTAACCTGCTGATATATATTTTGATATATGACACTTCTAATGGATCACTGATGGATAATCTTGTACTACTGCTGATTTACCTGACTGCAAGCCATACCAGTGTTTGTGTGACAAGGTAAGGCAAAAGTCATTCAAATCTCTTTCAGCTGGCAGAATGAAGAAAATTCATGCATATCCCTACTGTTCAGACCTTGAGAACTATTAATTGCCTTAAGTGTAAGCTTAGGAACAGAGCAGAACACTTAATCTTCTAACAGGTCTAAATCTTATTTACCATTCAGTTACAAGCTTTTTAATAAAAAAAATCCCTTTCAAGAGTAGGCTTTAATCTTCCAGTTCTCAACCCCTAACCAGATTCCTGGTTAGGTTAAATCTGATCTAATAACCTAGTTGTTAAACAGCTTATGATTCCTGTCAGACTCTAGTAGTTGTGCGTTGTATATAGCGTGTATATAGCATTTGCAGCTAGGTTTATGTTGCTGGGTACAGGTGACCTGCACAAGAATCTCCTTGATGTAATAACCGTATTCCCACTCACATTGTTTCTGGGAGATGCTTTTTAAGCACTAGACAGCTATGTGCAGTACTGAGTAAACTGGGGGAATTGTTTCCTAGTTAAACTACATAATTGAGTAAGGTACTTCCTTACAGGCCAACAGTTTCCTTCACAAACTAGTTCGTCCTGCCCACTTTGCACAGCAAGTGTACTTATTAAATACTGCTGTTAGGAAGACCTGGCATGGCACTGGATAAATCTGGTCTTCTGTGATGTATGATAACAATGCTTTGCTTTCCTCTCTAAACACTGCTCGTTGCAGTTGAAATGCACAGTAACCACCCTCTTTGAAAATAAACGCGGAGCGTTTTCCTGCCTATCTCGGTGTGATAACTAAAGCAAGCAATTTTATTTTTTTTTAAAATATTTTTATATTTGTCGTGCAGAAGCCGAGAACGACCGCGGCTTGCAACCCAGGGGCCCAGGCGAGGCCCCTGAGGCAGCGCCGAGGCGTTGGGCGGGCGCCGCCAGGGGGCAGCCTGCGCCCCGCTGACACACCGAGGGCGGCCCGGCCTGGTCCGGCCCGGTTCGGCCCGGGCCGTCCTGGCCTGTCGTTTCTGTGCCCAGAACGGGGGCGAGGCGCTGTGGAAGGGCTGTGAGGAAAACTAGGTGTAATGCTAGAGCTGAAAGAAAACGAGTAAAAGGAAAACTAGCTGCTGCCTCCTGTTTGACCTCGTGTATTAACCCCAGATTACGCAGAAATGTCAAAGCAAAAAAGCCCATAAAAGTCTTTAAAAGCACTAAGTGCTCCCTTTGAACTCTTATCCCGTGTCTGTGTGACTATAATTTTATACAGCTAAGAGAGACTTTCACTAAATAAGCAGAGGGAGGTAAATAAAACCAGAGGAGCAAGAACTATTCTAAGAAAAAATTACCACCTTGTAATAAGGAGAGCACTTATTTGCAGTGGGGTGTTCTGGCCAGAACCAGCTTTCCGGGTGACGTTCTCCTACTCCTGGGCTTTGCTTCCCACCAGCAGTGCCACCGCCACCTGCGGGATTCCTCTGGTGGGGAGGATGCTGGCGTGGCCACCTCCTGTGCAGCTCCTGCTGTAGGACAGAGGCGAGGGGAGGTAAATCTTGCTGTTATGCATAAAAACAGCAGCTGATCAAGCCATCCATCTGTGAGTTACCTTAGGAGAAAAGTAGTCCTGCGACAAGTTTAGTGAAAACAGCAAAGGAAGTTGGTTTCTTTGCAATTTAGGAAGGTGTCAAAGGATGACCTTCTATGAAAATGCTTTATGATATCCCTTAGGTGTGTTTTGTCTGATCTTTAGTGTATTGAGTAACACTTTGTAGAGGATACAGCTTTAAAAGCAGCTAGAAAACACACATACTGTTGTGGTTTCTGTAACTGGAAGACTAAAATCCTATACAGGATTCACAGATACACTATTCAGCAGGGATAGAGCAGCCTTAATATCTTTTGTGAAAATTTAGATCCAGATTAGAGTTAGGAGATTTGGGGGTGAGTGTAAAGGCTGTGACTTAACGTGAATGAATTTTGTATCCTCACAAGATTTTGGTCCTCAGAGTTACAAGTCTTGGGACCCGAGGGGGTCCAGGCAAAGGACGTGCTTCTATTTATGCTGGAAAACCACCTTTCCCATTTGGGCTCCAACCTAGAACTTAAATCCGAGGGATGAATTTGGATGCAAAACCTCTTAATTTCCCAGTATTTTACGTGGAAGACTTTTTTTTTCCTGTTGCCTATCACTAACTTCTATACATCACTATGTTAGCTATGAGTATGTAAGTGAAGTTTGCAGTAGGTACTTACGTTGCAAGTAAGTGACTTGTAAGTGTTGCATGGAGTTTAAATATTAGGATTGAGTCATAAGATGTTCAACAAACAAGAAGGTAAATTTAAAAATGTTGAGTATCAAAATAATTCAGTATCACCACTTGTATGGGGTGCTGATAAGACAAACAGCATTTTCCTGTGTTCATGACTATAGGGACTCAGCAAAGAAATGGCACTTCTCTGATAGTGTAGAAGCCAACCCAAAAGCCAGATGGAAAGGCAGGGAGGAGGTCTGTAAACTGCTAGATGACAAAGCTGTCTTGTCGCAATCATCACCGTAATATTTTCTAAAAATGTAAGACTGGTCATGGCTAAATACCATCAAAAGCTATATGGTCTCAAACAGGGATTCTTGGCAGTGCTCAGCGGTAGCATTTCAGCTACTGTAGTTACTAGCTGCACCCTTAGAAGTCAGTGTGATGCTGAGAGCTGAATTCATGGAAGGTCGAGGTAGCACCGGAAAATCTTCATTCTAATCATCAAATCTGGATGTAATTAAAAATTGCATGATTAATCTTGGATAAGGGTATAGCTATATAATTTACACTACTAGTAGGTCTTTTTATTAAAAGAACAAGGAGGTTCCGTCTTCCAGACTACAGAGCAAGGATTTTTTCTGGTAATCTCTTTCATCTCTGATGGCACTTTTGGCTAATTCTGACTGGTTTTGCCTATCCAGTTTGGTTTTTTTTTCCAGTTCTCACAGGGATTATTGTTTTCTGTAAAAGAGAATAGAGATTTACCAGATATTTGATGGTTGAGTTTAGATGGAAGATACAGACAGCTATTGCTTAGATTGGTGAAGGAGTCTTCCAAAGAAGCCTTTAAAAATAACATGTTCTGGACAGGGAGTTCCTACATGCAAAATGGGAGAATGTCATACTTATGCAGGTTCCTTTGGTTAATATATATATATATATATATTTTTTTTTATGGGGAAAAGAAAATGTAGAGGTTATGATTTTTTTTTTTGTTTTAGGCCTTTGTGCAAGTGGGAAGACTGTCCTGACAAGTGAGTTTTATGGGAAGTGAACAAAACATGCCTCAAGTAACAAATGGTACCTTGTCCACTTGCTTTTGTAGGCATGTGGCTGTTGAGTCAGAAAGCTATCTTGCCTCCTGAAGAAAAGCAAGCCTTACCCATCACCTCGCGAATCTGTAAGTAGATCACTTATCCGAACTCTATTACACCTACTCTAACTGCTCCATAACAAGCAGTTGAATTTTTGGGGCAAGTGCTCTGATGGTGGTAGGTCAGCAATGTTCTTTCTGTGTTCACCCTGGCAGGCTGGTACTGCTGAGCTTGTCACCTAATGGGATGCAGCACTCTACGCAGCACCATTCCCTCCCATCTGTGGTATTTCCATTTTGTGATTGTCAGTCTCTCCAGTGGGCTGGGGAAGCAAAACCACAACTCCTTTCCTCTCAGGCTCCCTCTCGGTGGGTTGGAGGGCTGAGTATTCCCTTTGTAGCCATAAAATATGCTTGGATTGGGAGTAGGAGGATATTACAGAGAAATCAAGCAGCATCTGCTTTTGCTTCCATTTAGTGCTAGTGTTGGTAGAATAACCTCATTTGCTTAGGAAGAGTCAGCATACCTGCTTGTGAATCTTTTTTCCTCTCAGTGGAAATGAAAGAACAGCCAGGGACCAACTGAAGTAAAGTTGAATTTGACAAAAAATAGGGAAAATATCTGTTATTTATTCATTGCCTTAAATGATGAACAATAGCACAGCACTAAAACTATGAATAAGTAACTCAGTGATTCACATCTAAAGCCACAGAATCTTGACACAGGAAGAAATTGTATTTTGACATGACCCCAGTGCAGACAGGTAATTCCATACAGTTGGTGTGTATTATCTAAAATGCCATTAAAATCCTTGACTTTGAAAATACTAGAGACCTAAATTTTTAAGTGTCCCTGGGTGACTTGAATGTAATGCTATGGATATGAAGTGAAATTTTCCTCTAATGGATTTAAACCCATTGCACAGTGTATGAAGACTTGAAGAATTTTTTTTAGGACTCTGACAGACATAATATGAGTAGTTTTAGGCTTAGAGGTAAGTATTAATAATAAAGATGAATGAATATCTTCCTTTTACTTTTCTGTAATTTATATAGAAAAGAGAAATTTTGCAATCTTTTTGTGTAATCAACCGGAATCTTTGATTTCCTAGGTAAGAAACACAAGACTAATTCCTGGGACCTTTTCTGTTTCTTTTAAGAGGTTTTGTATGCAATTAATTAACTGTAAATATGGAATCTTCTTATCAAAAGAAAGAACCTAAAGATAGAGGTCAGCTTTATTTATTTATTTATTTATTTACTTAATGTGAGTTATTTGAGAATATGAGTTAATTCAAATGTGAATATCAGTTGAACTGATCCGATAAGGGAGTGAGTTTTGATGTCCTGGGTTTGCAGCTCACATACATTGCTCTCCTGATGCCTTCCTATGCAGTGCAGACACAGGGAGACATATATTTTCTGTAAGTGCTCTGTATAGATTAATTTTTAGACCTACATATAAGCTCTTTCGTTAAAAAAAATTGTTTTCAGTATTTAAACAATTCTCTTTTCTTCATCCTTGGTTGTTATTGGGTGCATTATTTTGAGATTCACCAATTACTTCAGTAAGTTGGAAAGCAAGGTCTGGAAATATTGGTAAGAATGTAAACATTCATGCTTAATGCAGAAATATTTCATACTGGAGGGAGACATACAAATGAGGTAAAACAACAAACACACTAAGGGTTACCTCCTGGGATTTCTTGAACAGAAAGGAAATGATACCCTACAGAGGGTGTTTGAGCCTGTTAATGAGCAGATGTAACTGCCAATCTTCCATAACTTGCTCTTAAATCATATTATTATATAAGTAAAACTTAATTTCTGATCTGACTTTGGTGAGCTGATAGTGAAATACGCACAAAAGCAAGCAGTTCATGCTGCACCATTTGTTAAGCTTATTTAATGGTTATTTATGTTAGTATGTCAGAAGTGTGTGGTGCTGGTGAAAAGAGAATGCGTGGGCAAATGGAAAGACAAAGTAGTACTTTAGAAGTTGTGTTATTTGTTCCTGCTCATTACCTTGTTGTTTGGATGCCCATTGTTGATGACTTGATATAAGAAATTGCAAATGACACTTTTTGGCAATGCATTTATATTATTTTCTCAACAGATATTTAAAAAACTTTCCCAGTTTTGTCATGTGTGCTTGCCCAAAGTATTGGTATTTTCTCACAATATAAGTCAAAGATTTGATTTAGTTTTCTGAGTTCAAATTGTGCTGCATTTTGTTTAATTTCTTTTTATACCTGGAGAGCTCAGAAGATCCAGATATTATGAAAACATTTGTCTAAGTCTTAATCTTTTTATTTGATCCAGAGTGCTTCATGTGAAAAGCACAGCCCAAGGACTTTTGAGAAGAACAAAAAACCACAGTGGATAATTTCAACAGTCATGTTACACAAAATCAAATTTTGATGTCATGATTCTTTGTGAATCAAAATATGTATATGTAGGAATTTATTATTTCATATTCCTTTCTGACCAGTCAGCCATACTGGTAACACTTCCTCTGATTTGGTATTTAGCTTTGCTTTTACATTTTACACGGGTTGCCGTTTGCTTTCTCATTCAGAAAAGAGCTTGATATCATGAGCTGTGTGAGAAGAGATTACTTCCTCTGGTTAAAATGCATACCTCCTGGATGTAGAGTGTTGCCAAGTATAAAGAGTCTAACTATTCAGAGGTGACTCCTCAAAATGCCTGCACTAACATGAAGCCATCACAGGAGATGCAGGCAGTGTCAAAGCAAAACTGCTCTAGGCTTCACCTGCAATTGGCTCCTGTATAATATTGTTAGATTTTTTTTTCTTGTGTTTTATTTATTGTAGCAGGAATGATTTTCCAAGAACTGGAATATATTCCCTTTGTAGAGAAAACTCCACCCAAAGACCTCTGTATTTTGGCAACGTTAAATATTGACTACTCAACTCATTGCTTGGAGAGATGTAAGGAACGCGGTGCCAAAGGTTATGCTGAAAGATGTTCAGAGATTGTACTAGTGAGGCAGCTAACCTGAGATGCTCTGTGGCAGGCCTCGAGCTCTTATGAGAGCTTAGCAGGAATGCCAGTTCCTCAGTAATGTGAAAAACAGGTGCAAGACTTTTCAAGTTAAATATAAAAACTAAAGAGAATACTTACTCGATTGGCTGAAAATTGTGGTTGAAAGTAACTTACCCAAAGTCATGTAAGGACTCTACTGTGCAGCTAGGAACAGAACCCTGCCTGGATTTATTTGAGTTATGAAACTTGTTTACAAAGTCAAATCTAGCCTTTTGGAATAGGATCTTGATGGGGAACCACAGTTCCTCAAGCGCTTACTCAGGGAATTTTGTGAAAAACATTTTTGTGTCTGTGTATTTCTCAACCATCTCTGTGTCTGGTGACAGACATATTTAGTAAATGCTCTGTGACTTCTCATCCATGAAACTGTTGTAGAAGAGTATAAAGATTTTACTTTTATAATTTTCTTCAGAAGATGGGCTATTTTTTTAAATTGCACTGCAAAGGGCTATCAGTGTCAAATTAAAATGGCTTTAATTCGTTTGTGACCAAAATAAATTAAAAAATGCAGACTATGTGGATGATCATAGAAAAAATACTCTGTTACCTAAAAGGATTTTTGAATTGCTCAGTGCTCATGCATGTACAGATGGAAAATGTTTAGGAGATATTGAGATGGTCTCAGGAGACTAATATGAGAGAAATACCAGTAATGCTTAATAAACATCACAAGGAACAGCATGTTCTCAGGAACATGGTATGCTTTACACGGGGTAGTCATATTTAACTTTTATGATTGTATATCTAAATTCCAGATGGGCTGAGCTTCTGTGGATCTGAAATATTAAATACACTGAAAACAAATCTAGCATCTTACAACTTTGGGCTTAGAAAAGCTGTTTTCAAAACCACTCAAAAACAGGTAAGAAGGCTGTCCTGCTGAGACACCCAGACTTAGCAGTCAGCAGAGCCCTCATACCAGATGACATGCCGAATGTGCCACGTGTATTAAAAGTGCTTAGCACCAGCAACCAACGATCTTCAAGTCTAAAATTCATGTGTCGTACTGATTAGAGGTGTGTACCACACACATACAGACACACGAGCTTCTATAGGTAAATCACTGCACTCCACCACTGCAGTTGCAATTACAAGCTCTCACACCTACATATTGCTTTTCAGCAGTGGAGAAATGCCCAAATAGGAATAAAACTGCTTCTGTGCAAGGGCATTACTCTCATACTGTGTTCATTTCTAAACTGATATAGATCAGCATATGAAATGCACAGGCATGTTCAGTGATAGAGAGTAAGAGAAAATTTCCTGGTATCTTTGCATCTAAGATGGATGAATTCTCTGTCGTTCTCTTTTTTTTCTCCACAAGATGTTCTGACATAAAGGCTAGATCATTTGCGCATAGCAGCACAAATGCCGTTATCATGTTGATTGAGGTAAAGGGCAGAAGTGTTGGTCATAGGGATGCAGAAGAGAAGAAAAATCCCTTACTGCAAAACTAAAGCTTAAATCAATTTAAATGAAAAAAACTTGTACTGTCCAGGGAGGGAAGGACTCTCACAAAATCGGAGAAGGAACATTGAACTTGATACTAAAGAGCAGCATAGGAGAAAAAACGTGATGGGAGAGAGAATAAATCAGAGCAAAAGTGAAAAATGCCCCGGAGAAAATCTAACTAGAGCAGAAGAGAGACATGAAAAGCAAATCGACTCCTTTGTTTCACACTTAGCAAAGCCTGTGAGGATGGCAGCATCAGTGTCAGGCTTGAAGCTTTGAAAAAACAACCTTGAGCCACACAGGTCGGAAGCCATCCGAGCACAGCTTCAACCCTTCTTTACTGACACATGTCCTTGGTTTTATCTGGGCTGCTACAGCCTCTTCTTTTCTGGCCTTTTAGGACCCTTTATGGTCCATATCAAAGGGCTCCTTTTTTACATTTTTCTTTCTCACACTCCTCTTGCCACCTGTTTCACTGGCCCTGATGATTCCTTTTGCATCTACTCAGTTCTACTGCACTGCTCTTGTTCTCCCCGTTAAGCTCCTTATATGTGATCCTTCTCTCTACATTTATTTTTATCTTTCTTTCACTCTTCTAGGGTCTTGTGTTCCTTTAGCACCTCTTTTCTACGAGCTGCATTCGTCCTGTTCTGCCCTTCTCTTCACACCGTCTGTGTGCCAGGCTTAATGACCATTTCCTTAGGTCCTTTGTATTTTGGGTGACTCTTTATAAAGCACTTTACCTCCCTTTCCTTCGGTTTCACAATGCTGTGAGATTACCAAGTGCTGATAATACTGCTGACTGCCTTTGTGAAATGTTTTGAAATCTGCTGGCGTTATGTGTGAAAGGTAAATATTATTGCTATTTAAATAAGTTAGTACTAAGAATAAGGTGGGCTGTGCGTATCTCTTTCAGAGCTTTAATGCAAAATACTCTTTGATCTTCCTTTGTCCACAGTAGACAAGTATGTGTGTGCTATGTATCAAGTGCCTATTGCAACCTAAGCTCCTGCTCAGATTTATTGATAATTCACAATGTGTGCATAATTTCAAGGTTATATCATTGGCCTTAAAATCTAGTGCCATATTTTGAGGAGGGATTGTACACTGCATTTGTGGCTGCCTTCCTACCTGAGGTACGGGCATAGGTGAGCGAGGAGGGGCTGCTGCAGAAACTTCTGTTGCTGGCCTGATGAATACACAGAAGTACGTTGTTAAGTGCCAGATATACTTCCTACTCTTGCTAACTAAAAAATATGGTCATGGCTTTTCTTGAAATTTTCCCTCAAGAATCATTTATCTCTATGTTGAGAATAAGCATGAGCAATTTTCCCCAGAAGGTGAAGTTCAAAGCTGCTATTTCTGAAAACAGAGGCTTAGAAAGAAAATGCCACATCAGTTTTGACTCTGGCATCTCATCAACACTTCCAGATCTATTTTAACTTAGCCTTTTGTAAAACAAACAATACATGTGAGAACAGAGCTGGCATATATTTATCCTTCATTTAAAAGGAAGATTGTATTGAAGTTATTTTAGAGGGCTTTTTGGTTTTACGTGAATTGTGAGTTGTAATTATGAACTTAGTGGAGACTTCACAAATGTTTACCCTGGTAAGCTGTTATTGCCAATTTCCTGGTACTAAGTGAGGAAGAATAATCTGATGTTTCATCAGATACTGAAGTACAAGATCTTCTGAAAAATACATGAAATACTTGTGTGAAAATGTGTATTTTCATAAGCACTGACTAAGTGTTTCTGAGCCTGCTAAGGCTAAGCATTATGCATCACTATTGTGCAGGAGGAGGTGTGGTTAGAAAATCTCCCAAGGTCCTTTCTAGAACCAGATTCAATTCTTTATTGTATGCTCATAAGCAGTCTGTCGGATCAGTCATGTTCATCGCTATAATTGTGTATATATATATATATATTTTTTTTTTTTTTCTGGTTTGGGTTTATTTTCTTAAATTCATTCAATATTGCCTTATTTTTACAAGAGGCCATTGTTTTCAAAGCTCTTAAGAATTTTTAACAGGATCAATCACTTAAAATCCTGATGTCTCCCTTTATCTGAACCTGCTCATTCCCCCATTTTGTAGCAAGTCTGTTGGTAGGAGTAGTCTAGAGCTTAAGCTGAATGTCATACATACTGGAACACCTCAGTATCTTGAGATCGTCTCATTTCATTAGACATTATTTCATCTCTTTTTCAATGCTATTTTTTTTCACAATTGCCCGATGTATACAACTTAAAAGGTCTGCAGACACCAGAAGATGAAAAGGAGAGTGATTCATCTTAGCACCGATCCAGACCGGAGACTGAACAATAGATTTCACAACTGTCACTGCTGAGCGGAGTTCCTTGCCTGCTCCTGCACGCCAAGCCTCCAGTCCCCCATGAGGGAAGCTGACTGCCACTTCTGCCTGGGGATGTTTTGTTTAGAGCCCCACAGACCTGACCTGCATGGCTCACACGAGTGCGAACTCAGACCTCCTGTTAGGGCAGAGAGGATATTTCGGCTACCTTCTGCTGAAGTGTTCCTGAGTTTGATGATGAAGTAAGCAATGTAGATGATGGACATATGTGATCTGACAAGGGGGCTCTGCACTTAGATGATAAGGCAGATACTGGAAAAATGACTGTGCTTTCTTATGATAGTTGCTAGGTTGCTCATACTATCTCTGATCTACCGTTCTCTGACGTAGTTGCTATCTACCTTTTCTCTTGAGGAAGAATCATACAGCTTTCAATCTTTCACTTCTGGACTGTAGGCAGTTAGTTTGCTTAATCTCAGACCCTGTAGTTCTGCTCTCTCTGAGAACAATGGCAACACAGTTTCTTTAAAGCAGTGTTCACTTAACAAAAGCATCTTTACAGCAAATGATGACGTACATGGCTTGCTTTAGGCTTTTCCTTTAGCCTTGCCATTCCCCGAACCTGAGGAAGATACAGCTTCTTTGGCGATTCTCCTGGAATCCCTCCTCTGGCAACAAGCTGACCTGCATGTGCTCTTCCTGTGGGAAGTCCCTCTTAACGTGCTGTTCTGTGGCTTCATACTGCTGCCTTGGACAGATCAAGTTGTGGAAGTGGAAATGGGTTCCTTGGTTGTGACTCCCCTCCCTGTCATCTTCCAAGCATGCCCTGGACACTGCTCTGTTGCATTCTTGTGTACTCTTCCTCCTACTACAATGTAGTCACAGAGGAGATTGTAGCACTCAACCGCAGGTGGTTATTTACCTCCTGAAACAGTGCCACTAGAGTTTTTTGTGAACTAATCATCCTAGTTATTCCTTATGTGCACCAGCTAGTCAGAGGTAGGAGGTCAGGTAGAGGGGTCAGGGGGGTCAGGAGGTAGGGGCTCTTTGTTGGGGGCCAGGTGTGATCCCTATGAGTGTTAAGTGTCAGTAGTTCATCAGCTAGGGTTGCTAATACATGTAAATACCATTTTATTCTGTAATCATTTCTGCAAACAATCATTTCACTTCATTAACGGGAGAGACACATGTACCTAGGTGATGGAATTTTCTAACTTTTTATACTGAATTACATCTTGGGAGATGGAGAAAACTTGCTCCAAAGTGGAGATAAGAAAAAATCGTCCTCTGAATTGATACCATCTTCGTCTAAGGATGGTAACTGCATAGGTAGAGGTCTCCAGATTCATTTCTTGTATATCCAGTAGAGTTAATCTAAGAATAGCATTCTTTTGGATCAGTGTGGTGTTCATGGTAGAAAATCACTAGGAAAGAAGAGAGTTATTTTTATTAGTAGCAGGACTGAGCAGAGAAGTATCCGAGCAGAAGAGATAGAAATGTCTGTTTGCTCTTGATAAGAGGTAAATCACTTTATTTGAAACATTTTCCATGCAATAAGTCACTATTGTTTTGTTAAGCTATTTCCTGTATGTGTGGATTCCGGTCCTACTGTGCTATACACTATCCAAATATAAAAAAGAGTAAAAGCCAGCCTCAAATAGTTGAAAATCTAAGTGAAAGGCAAACATAAAGATAAAGCAAATAGATAAAGGGAAGAAGGGAAGATATAGGGAATACAAATGATTTGAGTGAGTGAATCTCAGCTTCGTGGCTACTACCTAAAAGAAACATAGTGATCATGCTGGTAAGGAGTTTTATGAAACATTTAGATAAAACTGTTATCAAAGAATGAATCAAAATAGTTCCTGTAAAGGAAAACACTATCTTCGCATCCTATTAGAATTCTTTCATTACTCAAAGAGAGGAAATCTCGTAACTACAATAGTAAATACAGTTTGTGTGGATAAAGCCACTATAGAAAAAGTGATCTCAGCAAAAGAAGAAAGTTGTCTTGTGGATTAAGGAGCCTTAAGAAGGTAAGAAATAAGGACTTGAGGAAAAGATTAATAGCTGAGTAATGTAAGGACCCATACTTGTGAAAATTTTCTGGAAAGTGAATAAGTATTACTTTATTTTTTGTTGGTGAGGTGAAATTGCATGGGGATTCTTAGCTATGAGGAGATACAAAGAAAGCAGAAGGATCAAGCAGTGATAGAGCATTCAGTAATAAATGACAGGTGAGCTTCAGGGCAGACAGCTGATGGTAACTGATTCTGAAGGGACAATTGGAACTAATCATACTACCTGATAGATTCTAAATTAGCTGTAACAACTCTCAGAAAAATACTTGATCATTGCAGGGAACAGCACAGTGGAGGCTGCAATGCAGTGCAGTCTAGAAAGAAATTGAGATGTTAGATTGTATTAAGACAAAATGAGTATCATTACAGAAATTTATGGTACACCGTTGCCTGTATTAAAGTGTTCAATCTCAGTCATTCCATCTCAAAAGGCATATGAAATAATGGAAAAGGTCCTAAAGAGAGCAACTAAACTGATGAAGAAATACAAAAACAATTCCCAGAGAAGTAAACATGAGGATATTTAAGATGGTGTTAGGAGGAAATTAATATGGGGCAACATAATAGATGGATGATAGTGTGGTGAGTCTTCCCTTTTTATCTGCAATAAAATAGAGTGAAAAGGATGTTTCCGTTTACTTACGTGCAGCTAAAAGGCAGCACACTCAAAAAAAAATGATAAAAGCAAACACTCTGAACACTGCTGAACTAAGCCAATGTTTTCATTCTTAACGCTTTGCTGCAAGAAAGATTCCTTGCTATGATTTTCAGAGCTGGCTGCTTCCCAGCAGCTGCTGCTCTTAGTGGCTCAGGGCTTTGCAGGGGCTCTGGGCACTCCCAGTGCAGGCGGTCACCCAAAAGCCACTGCTGGCCACTCCAGGAGCTATTTCAGATCCTGTCTCTCAGAACCAGACCTCCGACTGTACCCTCTCCAGCTGCTGGTGGTGACTGAACGAGCCCTGAGCTTTCTTCTGGATGCAGCGCTCTGTGTGCAGGTGACCAAAAAGCACGCGGTCCTGTCCAGCTTTCCAGCATCCTACATCTGAAGAATTCAAATTACAGCTCCTTCCTAGCTGTAGGTCCCTATGTGTCGTATCATGTAGCCTGTCATGATCACTTTAGCAAGTTAATTACCTTTCATTGTGCTGAGCACTCTCATTATCTAGCTTCATTATCAGTGCCATCTGTTTAGTTAATACTTTATCTGGACAAGCTTTGGTCTAAGTTCCCTTCAGGATTGTGCCATTGATATTTTGTGTACTTTTTAAACGGGCAGACAGATGATAACAAAGTGATCACCATGTCTAGAATCCATCATCCGCTCCCTCAAACCTGTCATTGCTTCAATCGCACAACAATGGTCTAATTGCAATAATTTCACTTTTTAGGTCTAGCATCATTTAGCCTAAAAAACTGACTACTGGTTTTGGTTAACTTCAAGGTGACTTGGTATTTTCTGAAGTTCACCTAAAATAACTGGAAGATCCAACCCTTTAATGTAGATTCAAAGATAAACAATCATACGGATCTTTTTTTTAGTAATTGATTCCAATCTATATTTTCTTAGATTTTCATGTGCAGGACAAGCAACCTTTTAACTGAAGTTTTAAAAATAACATCGTGAGGACAAGGGCAGCAGGTAGGATTGGAAGGACTCTAAGAGATCCCTCAGCCCACTCAAGACAGGATTAATTGTGCCAAGTCATTCCTGACTAATGCTTGTCTAATTTGTCCTTAAATACTCCTGGCTGCAAGTTTAACATATTCCTCGAGTGGGTAGGAAGATGAGCAACTTCCTGCAAAACTTCTTTGTTATTCGAAGACTGTTATGTGTCCTTAGGTCTTGGCTAAGTTAAACAAACCCAGTTCTCCTAATGTTTCCTTGCAGAATCTGTTTTCTAAACCTTTGATCATCCTTGCTGCTCACAGCTGTTCAGCTGGCTCACATCTTTCTTGATGTTTGGTGTATTAAAGCCTATCTACAGTGCTCCAGCCTCAGGCTGCAGCGTGCTGAGGGCTACTTCATGTGTCCTGTATGTGACATCTTCATCACACCCTCCAGTACCAGGGCAGTTTTGTTAGAAAATAAAGTACTGACTTGGGTTCTGTATTCAATTCTTTAGGTGCCACATCTTTCTCCTAACTAATTGTTCTGTAATTAGTTGTATCCCATCCTGTATTTGTGCAGCTGATGATTTCTGCATAAATGCAGTATATTACACTTGTCTTCAGTGAATTGTAATCTTATTTATTGCAGTTTCTCCAATTTGTCTAGATACGTTTTGGATTTTAATGCTGTCCTCCCCAGTCGTCATGCATCTTTCCAGCTTGATGCTATCTGCAAATTTAATTACTGTGTATATTATTTCGTCGTTCAAGTCATTCATAAAAATACTGAATAGCACTGAGCTCTTGCAGGAACTTTACTCAATACATCATTTTTCTCTTGGCAGTAAACCAAGAGCTTTGCTGAAATTTTCGTAGTAGTTTTAGAATAACTTTGTTGAGATTGTATTTCTGTAGCTCATTTTGATTGTGTCAAAAGCTCTTCTGAGTTTAATCTAAAACTAATCCTGACCTAAAAAGCCTGTTAACTTGTCCTAGAAAGAAGTTAGGCTGGCTTTTAAAAAACATGTTGTTTTATAGGTGTTTATTGCTTTTATTGGTTGAGGAGCCAACCTACCTAACTTCAAAAAGCCTGGGTTTCTTTTACTTGGTTTCCTTCCCTGGACTAACTCTCTCTACTTACTACTAATGTACACAAAGGGTATGTTCATGTTGTTGTTTCCTTGTCCATTTATAGTTGTACTTTGGCTTTTGTATTTTGCTTCTACGTGCCTGCAACAACATCAATATATTAAATAGGATGTGACTGGATTTAATTTCTGGTCATAGAATCATAAAATCATAGAATGGTTTGGGTCGCAAGGGACCTTAAAGATCATTAAACTCCAGCCTCCTGCCATGTACACACTGGCAACTAACTCCATTTAGAAAAGACTGCATAATTTCTTCTCCTGTTCTGCCACTCCTACAAATTCCCTGGCTTTCATGCTCAGACATAAACTCAGCTGTAAGAAAATTGATTCTGGTGGTAATAATTTTTTTTTGTTTCGAATTTGTTTAATCTTTCTGAATTGGCAAGTAATTGGTGATAACTAGAAACAAAAGAGCTGCTGTGTATATGCATCAGAAAATAAGGCATAATTTGTTGCAACAGTGGTGATTAAACATGAGCTGTCAGCATATTCTTGTTTTCTACAGTTAACTCTGCATTAACAATATTAATAAGAGTAATATCTTCTATTACACAGATCGAGCTGCTTTACAGCCCCTACTGAGTGGTGACATGTAGCCTCCAGCTGGGGCAGGTAGCAAGCAAATAACAGAGTGTACTAGTTAACTCGGGGAAAATGGCTGCAAAAACTCATGCCATTCAAAAGAAACAGGAAATTTTCTTACGGTTTCAGCGCAAAGATAAAACAAACATTTCAGGTGTGGAGCCGCCAGGTTGTGGGGTTACATGGGAAGAGGATCAGTGGCTGTGTTCTGGCCCACACTGGGAATTTCACATCGGTGGCAGCAGAAGAAGGTGCCTACTGTCTGTAACACAGGTGGGAACTTCTTTTAAAGTTCCTCTCCATGGACATTTAGGTGGCCTGTTTGCAGCACAGAAATGTGTCTGTGACTTAAAAATCAGCTCTTAATGAAGTCGCTTCAGTAAGGTGGGCCCTTTCGAAAGGCTTGATTAAGCCCAGCTGTGAATCTCTTCCAGATGAGTTTGTTTACTTGTTTGTGTTCACTTTCTATGGTATTTTGGTGGCAATAATACTTTTAAGAAATAATAGCTGATTTTCTCTGTGATAATTTGCATAATAAGTTAGATGAGAAAAATAGTATTGCCCAGTGATCTGTGCGTCATCATCATCTGTGCATCTCACTGTCATTCACTGTATGTTCTGAGTATGTGATACCAAGAAAAGGACTGAGAAAAGACAGCTGAGTTGTGGGTAGTGCACCTGAAAGATGGGGTCTGGCTGGGAAATTCCTGCCCACAAGAATGATGGAGTTTGTTCTGCGGAGCAGAAGTTGCTCATGGGGTCTGTGTACTGTAACTTGGACCAAGTCCATGCTTTCTTTTCTGAAAGGTCACCAAAGAGCCATTAAATAGCAGCAACTTTCAGCGCCATGTCGTCAGAAGTAGTTTGCCAGCCACAAGGCAGCACTTCACAAAGTTTTAAATTCACCCTGCTACATCAGGAGCAGCGTAATAAGCTCGAGTAGTCGCACAGGACACAAACTATCCACTTGGATAGCACTTAATGTATGCTTTGTCATCCCCAAAACTCCACAGTGTTGTATAGAGCTATTACACTTAAAGAAGGATATGTACCTGGTGAATCACTCCCACTAAATCTGATTTACTTGTAGCAAAGCCTAAAACAAACAGCCCAACACATTCACAGTAGTAAGATATACAGCTTCCTTTGCTATTCTACACACAGGATAATGACAATGAAAATAACAGCAAAGAGTACCGAAACAGCCTGAGGGACATGACTTGTTGTAATAGTGCCTGACCTCTATCTGTTGTCCGTCCTTTATAAGTCGCCTGTACAGAAGTGGAACCAATACACATTATTAAAAACAAAACCAATTCTGTAGCTGCTGAGTGATAGGCAGGGTATGTATTTTTCAAATCTATTCTCTTGCCTCTACCACCTTTCTTTTGCTGCTACAAAAAGGGCAAAAGGAAACATTTATTTGTTTAAAAATGTGTACCTTGCATTTCTCTTCTGATAACTAAAAAAAAAAGTGTTCCTATACTATTACTTATTACTGTGCATTGTTTGCTAGGGCTATGTTTTCTATCATGGGATTCAAATTGCTTCTTGTGCCATCAGCATTTTCCTTTTTCACATTTCTTTCAAGGCAAAATGGAAAATGTATTTCTCTGCAGTAGCAAGAGTGATCAGGGAAAACTTTATTTAGGGTGAAAGGGAAAACAGTGGAGCCAGAACATGTATCTACACTAAAAATCTGTTTAGAACATCGGGAGCCAACATATTCACAAGACAGCAATGTATCAGTTTTAAAAATTAGGCTCAGAAAGATATAGAAACATAGCATGTAACGAGCACTAACCTGCCTATTTGCACTGTAGATTAAAACATCTGAAGATTTACTAATGAGGAGTTGAAATGAAGGACAGTGTATTTGTGTGAAAGACTTGATTTGCGGAAAAGCAGTGTGAAGGCAGTGACGCTTGTAAACGTAATACTTGGAGCGCATTTAAAAGTGAACAAGTACATTTCCATTCAGCATTATTGCACGGGAGGCTACATAAATAAAAATCCAAATAGTACTTTCTTAATTCTCACATACAGTTACATTTAATGGCAACAGGACTTCCAACATGAGTAAAACCAGCAGGGCTTGGCCCATAACAATTATTCTTGTTTGCAGTCTGCCTGTTTTCTAAAGGTTAGCACTAAGATTTCATGTACTTTCTTCCACAGCAGCGGCTCTGATTTAAGGAGCTGCTGGCTTCTGCCCTCCAGCTTCTCATTCCCCCTTCCACAGCACCTCTTCAGCTGTGCCAACACGAGTGTTAGTGGGGCCATTTGGCTAACCAAATGTGGGGAAAAAATACAGGCAGCACTCCATGCCTACTCCACAATGGCAATTTCGAAGCAGAGAAGTGAAGATCTGGGGAATTTAATGAGTGTACCTCATCCAAAGAGAAATAAAAGTGGTCATTAGGGAATGATAGATACAGAAGCAGAGCCTGATTTGAGTGCCAAACCTCTCATTTCGTACAGTAAATCATGTAGTGATACGGTGAAGTAGGCACAGAGAAAGGACTATTAGAGCTGATTAGCTTGTTTAAAAAGCAACACTAACGTGCATAATCCAGCATCTTCTGAATTTTGGAGTGAGTCTGTTTGCATTACTGTAGCATTTACAAAATCTAGCTATGACAGGAACTGACAGGGTTGGTTCAGACAGCTTAAAGTTTCGAGTTTTCCCCTTTCTCCAGGTAATTAGAAATGATAAGGAATTATGTCAACAAACCAACAGGAAGGAAGCAGCATAAATTGCGCTGCAATTAGCTTCTTTTTCATTTCTTCTCTTAATAGACATGCTAATGGATACCATTCAAACTTCAGTCCCAGAGCAGTGATACAATGCTCTGTTCTGAAATCATATATGATTGTGCTTGACTTTAAAAATGTGAACAATGTAAATGCTGCAAATGCAGAGACCACTTGCACTTAATCTGTAGGATGTGCTTAATATTTTGCTGAATCAGGGCAAGAATATTGAGCCTTCATGAGAATGAATGCAAGCTGATGTGCTGCTTATAGGAAGGTGTAGTGGAAATGTCATTTTCCTTTTCATTTAAAATTCTGTTAACAATATATTCTTCCTGGTCCCTGCAGGAAAAGCTGTATTAGATAATGTTTCATTGTTACTGCAGCAAATGGGCCGTAAAGTAAATGAACTAATTAGTCTTTGAATCATTAGGTTGGGTGTAGCTAGTCAGATGGAATTGTAAGCTGGTGTGTAGAAATGCATTTATTACATCAGGCATAATGGTGAAAAGAAAACAAGAGCCCTTTTACATGTTTTCATGTTTTATTTTGCCTTGTAAGGCTGTTTTGACTTGGTAGTCTCTGTTTTGCTGCCTGATATCATGGGGAGAATCCTTTTTTTTTTTTTTTTTTAATTTTCATAGTTGGTATTTATGACCTGAGAAGATGGGAAAAGAAGGCTGGAATTCCAGGATGCAGGTTTGGCTTTAATTATACCTTGAAGATTTAAGGTGTAGTATCTGCATTCTGCTTCAGATTATCATTTATGCAGAGGAAGGATGCTTCCCCCCAAGTACTGCCTTTAAATGTAATACACTTCATGGGCATGCCTTGGTGTCCAGATGAGATTTTATGTGAGCCTTGAATAAAACAGTGCTGGTACTGACTACTGTGTAGGCATGCTGACATGACTGTGTTGCCTCTAGGGTCTCTACAAGGCTCACCACTGTTTCATAGAGGTACTGTCCCACTTTGAGTACATCAGAGGTCTCTGAAATGGCATTAGGGTGGTCAGTGTTGAGATGCCTTTAAAATAGATAAGAATGAAGCAATGGATGTATAAAAATGTGAACCTCTGTGCGACGGGAGTTCAGGTGTCCAAAATTCTCAATGCATAAAATGTGTCTGAGGACATTAGGAAGGCAAAAGCACTGTCAAGGAAGGAAGAAAACAGGGAATCTTGAGCTGAAATTCTATACATGGATCATTCTGGGTTTCTCTGGAAGTTTTAAAATGAATTGCTTTATGGCATGAGAACAGTTTGAGGCTTGAGACTATTACAGCATTTCTTCCAATAAAAGACCTAATTGGAACCAAAGTGAAGACATACACTTGCCCAACATATTGGCTCTAGGCTTGGCTGATTGTCCACAGAAGAATTCTACAGGCACAAGAAAATTCTGTAGGAAAAAGCCTGGCAAAAGATCCAGCCTTTACCCGCAGCTGTGTGTGTTCTGTGTAGTTGAGAAACTCAGCCTCTCATCTCAGTGAGAAACTGACAGGAGATTAAATAAACAGTCAAGCAAAGCGTAATTCCTTTACGAGAGAACTTCCTCTTGATACAAAAACACTGCGGGGATTCCTGTGCCACTGTCTCACCTTATCTTATCTATTAGCATGTTTGCTTGGATTTTATCTATACCTTGACAGTTCTTCAGCAAAGCTGTGGGCAACCAGCGATAATCTAGAGTGACATCATGAGTGATCTGATCTAATCTGCCTGGGAAACAGAGCTGGCTCCGACAAGATGCTAATGTAGAACAACGTTAGGAGTGATTTGATTTATTGCCCCAGACCTGGTACCAAGGTTGGCTTAATGGCAGAGGTGGCCGAACGCCGCGGCGTTGCACCGAGCCGTGGGCGCGCTCTTGGCTTCTCCCTGCACAGGATGGGTTTGTGATGAGTCTACTGCCATTTATCACGTAAATATACATTTAGGGACCGCATAAAGCTGATGAATTGTTGAGTCTGTAGACTAACTGCTCCTTGATGGTGTTGGTGGCTTAGTTAAAAGGACTGTCTAAAACGCATGTTATTAACTTGATGGACTAGAATAGCTCCAAAGGTTTATCATATCAGTGCCGGGGCTGAACCGAGTGTGGGGTGATTCTAGTGGCTAGAGCAGAAGAATAAGAGGTTGGAAATGTCATAGAGTCTTTCAATGATGTACTTTGAGTCTCTCTTAACCTCCCTTCTGACCCTTCTTGCAGAAGTATTTGAAGAGAAAAATAAATGTCAGCAAAGACGTTTAGAATCTTGGATTTCAGGTGCCTCAGAAAAGCAAAGTATTTTACCAGCACTCGAAATGAAATGTCTCCATTCAGGAAATAACAGTCATTAATTCTTTCAGTCAAACTACTCGGAGCTTTTAGTTCCTGTGTAAACTGGTAGTAAAAAGCCTAGTTAAGTAAAAAAAAATAAATAAATAAGAAGAAACCAACAAAACTCTTTACTATGGGAGGACCAGAAACATTGCCATCAAAATTGCACTTTTGGAGAAGACAAATAGCAGTTAAGTTCTCTCATTAAATAGATGTTGACTGCTTCTACTTTAAAAAACAACCCTCAAAATAAAAAAAAAACAGCTTAAGTTTGAAATTAAAGCTTTAGCCCTTTCCAAACGCAAGTCATTTCCATGGAGTGAACTTGCAGTATCTTAGAAAACACAGTTTGGAAGGGACCTTTCAGGGTCTCCTGGTCCAGCCTGCTTCCCCACGCACAGTGAGCTTCATTCTGATCAAGGACTGCTCAGGTTTTTGTCCTGTCTTTGGGGAAACTCTTCAAGGACTCATATCTCTGCTTATTATTATTATTATTATGTTTTAAAGCAAAGTTTGAAAGAAGCAAGAAAATAAAAATGGCCTTTCTTTCTAGGAGGGAGATGCAAGCTGTCTTTATACATCTCTAAATGTTTTCTGAATAACTGTCTTTTAGTACCTAAACAGTCCAATAATATTTCTGTGAGCAACTTTTCCCTCTCTTTGCTTTCATTTTCAAGCTAAATTTTAAATTGCACTACATTTTTATGACTGCTATACATAACATTTTTGAAGTTAGGGTGAAAAATGAAAACACAGAGCTTTTATTATAGTGCTGCTAAGGACACTGCTATAGTAAATTAAATACCTTTAATATTTTAGGAATGGCATTCCTGAAGTCTCTTGTATGAAATTTCTTCTCAGCTGTCTTTCTTTAGCTGGAAATGTGAAAAATAGTTCTTCTAAATGGATGTACCTCTTCAATAATGTATATATTTTTCAGGCTAGAATTAAGTTGTACAATTTTTATATATCTAAAATAAATATCTAATTTTTATACTAAATACCAATTAAGATTTTCTAAACGGTGCTAATTTTTATATTTTAAAAATATTTTCTTGTTAAGTGGAGCTTTGCTTCCTTAGAATAATAGCTCTAATTATAAAATAATGCTCCAAAAAAACTTGGATGTGCTTAGGATTGTTTATTCCAAACGGAAAGCTGGTATTTATAGAGCTTTGCTCATGCACATGGATCCGTCATGAAATCACATATCAAATGATTTAAACTAATTAAATAGAAAATAGTAAGTTGTTCACAAATAATTCAAACTGAAAGAGATTACGTTCATCAAGTGAATAATTCATTGTGACCTGTTTGTCCAATTCTACACAAATTCTTACCATGTCAGAAAAACAAAAGAAAAGGATATTTATAACAAACACAGATTGCCTTTGCCTTGCTCCAGCATGACCACTCCCTTGCTGATGTGGAGTATTTGAAGAATTCTGTAATTTCCCTAAATTGCAACGTGTGCTTAGGATGTTAAATGGACTTTACTCATAGGGAAAGTAACGGGAGTGCAAGGTCACTTGAAAACCATAAGAAAAGAAGTGCCTTTAGATCATTTTGTGTAAGGAGTAATAAACAGGTGTAATGTGTTATTGTAAAGGGGCTTTGAAGCCGGGAACATTTTAATGAGCTATGGAGCCTAGTAAATGACTTTTTAAGTAGAAGGAGAGGACAGACATGAACAGGGATAAAATGGAATTGAAGAAACAAAATGGATGGGGTATGAGTAAAATTATTCTGTCATACTGTGAGTAGTAAGAGAGCAAACCTCATGAGTGCCACTTCTCTCAGTGTTTTGAAAAAGGCACTCTTTCTCAGCTAGGAAATGTAGGCCATTATCTGTCACTGATATCTGAAGCACAATGTGTGCAAAAAAAAGTCATAAAGTAAACTCAGACTCTATTTTCCCTCCCCTCTTCACCTGGTAAGTGCAGGGAGAAAAACTTCAGGCTACTAAAAGATGCATTTATCTATTTACTTATTTGTGTTAGCTAGCAAAAGTCAATGTACAGTTATATGGGGTGATTAATTTCACCATAAAACATTCAGGGATCTGTTTTCTGCTATATAAAACCTAATTTTATATGAATGTCTCCTCTGCTCTTAAAGTAACCAAGAGGGATATTAATTATTGCACATTATGCCTATAATTTCAGGTGACACAAATGCATGTTTGAAACTTGTGTCTCTTTTTACATCCAATCTGTCGCTAGTTGAATAACTAGGACATTGATCAATCAATTTGAAAAAACGAGACACCCAAATGTAAGCAAGTTATTAGCTTATGGATGTACAACAATGCAAAACGAAAGTTGGGTCTGAACTTTCATTGCTTGACATCAAGTTTATTCCATTGCAAATGAATTTTTACTACAGCGGTCCACGATATAGCTTTTATATTTCATGAGATGTCCGAGTCCACACCTGAGGAATAGACTTTAGTTGTGCTGCAGAAATACAGGTGGAAGCAGGACTTCATCATCCCACGTGAGGCCTCTAGAACAGGCAGACAAAAAGCGATTTTAACAACCAGGTAGTTTAGCAAATCCTTCCTTAAATTTTGCTCTATAGAGGTAAGCACCAATGGATGTTTTGACTTGAAACACCTTGATTGTTTAGCATGCAGAATTTTAGACGTGCCAGCTCTGGCTGTTTGATTTATACCTTTGACCTATCTCTAATTATTTTAACCTTATAATTTGCATAAATCCAATCTCTGCTGTCAGACTTGGAAGACAACAGAAATCCCCTTATGCATTGTGATTCACTAAAGAAATCAGAGGTGTGATACTGGGTGGGCTTTTTTCGTATGAACCATTACAAACTTCTAATTTTGAGTCACTCCGGTGAATTTTTGTGCTCTTTAAAGATTTAGAGAACAGATGACTGCTGAGTGCCACCTTGCATTATGGAAGCTTTTTTTTGCCTACTTTTAGCAAAGCGGATCAATGACTGTCTGCCACGGCCATCCTGTACCAGAGCTGCCCAGCTCAGCAGGGAGGTTTGGTCTGTGATTCTCAGGGAATTCAGGTCTGAGGCACTGTTTGGCTTCATTATTACATCAATGATCAAACTTCTGAACGGGGATTTGAATCCTGATTTGAATTCCAGACACTGACTCATCAAACAAAGAGGGAGATCTCTGAACTTTCTGAACTCCCCACAACTGGAGTGAGAATGTCCAGCACAGGTGGTGAAAAGATAGGAAACGTTTTGTGGGAAATAGCCATTTTAAAATTCCAAGATTTGATTTCTGGGAAGAAAGTGCATATTTTTAGAAGGAGCAGGGCATTTCACGGCCCGTGCAGTGACTTGTGGAGCTGGGAGAGGGGCTGCCCATCCATAGGGATGTGGGTATTGGGGAGCTGGTCTGGTGTTGCCATAAAGAAAGCCTTTACTATCTATTAGCTTAGCTGGATTAAAAGGTTAAAACACCTTCTGGTGAAAATTAATTACCCTGAGCATTCATTTAGAAGTGTTCTTTGATGTCTGGCATTTGCGTGCTTGTGATGAGGAACAGGTCACCTGCTATGTGTGTAAACTCTCAAGGCGTACAAGAAGAGGAGTAGCTAAATTCCCTGCTAATCTGCTTCTCCCATAGAAGGACAAGCTTCTTACTGATACGGAGGAAGTCACACCTCACTGATGTGGCTATCTGCAGGTTGGCTGATACTGGGCAGGAATTAGAAGTGTCTTTGTGGCTTAGATTTGCAATATTTTCACTGTCCTGCTTAGCTGGAGCAAGAAGAGGTCTCCGTGCACCTTCATTCTGCTCTTGTAGTGATGCTGGGGAGAAAACTGATAGTGGCAGTGCAGTGTATTCAATAGGCATGGAACCAGAAAGGTATTCCTCAGCCTGGCCATGGGCTCTTCCATGTCCTGAGGACTGATTACCTATGGACAACGACAGCACCAAGCAGAGTTCAGCTGGACACAAGCATTTTTCTGGGTCAGTGCCAGATAGCTTATCACTTTTCCATCTAGCATTTAACGTGTCTGTTTTAGTCCTTCCCTGCTCTTACTCCTGCTCTTACTCTGCCTTATTGTCACCATTTCAAGGAGCTGTGACGTGCTGTTGGCAGTGTCTAGCACAGCTTGGGAGTGACCCCAATATAAGCAAGACCCGGTTGCATCTTTATACACACACATTCCTTTATGGAGAGGAGAAAAGGAACTGGGTTACGATGACCTGTGAAAATAAAAGCTTTGAAAACGAGGCCAGTGAAATGTGGTCACGAAATTACTTGGAGTGAAGGTTCATAGCCTTCCAGGTAGTAAATGCTACATCATGGTAAAGATGCTGTATGCCAATGAAGTGGCAAGGCCCTTTTCAGCTCCTGACAGTCAGGTGGCACACACATTTGGTTTCAGAGTGGCCTCAAAGATGTTACAAATCTCCAGTGCAAACTTCTACAATCTGATCACTTTTTTCTACAGCTTCTGCTGGCTTCAGCATGAGAGTTAGCTGTGGTCACATTTCTCTACCTCTCCACAAGATCAAGCTGTTTAATACTCTTTTTCTGCCTACTTTTTCATTGTTCAGGAAAGCCTGAATCTTTCACTTCATGTCTCATCTATGGCCAAGCCTGATAGGGAATATGGGGTTTTCATGTAATGGGACAACAGAAGCTAAGAGATCCATCATATCTTTGAATATTTTACTCTTAAAAATGACATTTCATATCAGCTGAGCTGATAGCACATCTGATGTCACTTCATGTCCTTTCAGACCCTGCTTAAGTTTTGATCAGAGTTCACTTCATTGTCCTCTGCAGCCCACTGTATGCTTTAAATAATACCCGTAAAAGTCAGTCGGAAGATTTTAAAAATGGATAAATTATTATTAATATTTTTCATTTTTACCAGGAAGATGGACACAGCAATGGGACTTTACATTCTCTTACTAGCTCTAGAAGTGAGCTGTGTGAACTCACATCTTAGCAGTCTTATATGCTTGAATTTATTTATTTACTTACTTGCTAACGTAAAGTGGTAATGTTTATAGATTAAAAAAAACTCACGAACACCAGCTGAGAAGTGAGTCACGATGTGTTCTTTAGGTTAGACTTCTTTTCAAACTTGCGACTAAGGAGAGTGAATAACACATTAGTATTAATCTTACTCTTTTCATGCACTTCATGCATATAAATCTCTAAAAAAACCCATAGTTCAAGTTGATTGATAGAAAGTCTAATACAGTTTCATACAAAACTTGGCCAGGGGATGCCTTAATGAGTGCACAGTGTTCTCACTGTTTTCTTTGCACTTTGGGATCTTTCATACATGACTGGCTTTTTTTCTTCTTATCTCTCTTACAGATAATCTGAATTGAATGTTTAAACAGATTAACTGTTTTGTAAGACTTAGATATTATACTGAAGGAATTGTTAATTCTACATCAGGCAATTATTGCTCAGCATTGCTTCTATCTGGAAAGAGGCTTGCCTTTCAAAGACAACACAGAGAGCCCGGCAGTCTCCGTATTTGCAGCACTTTGCACACCTCATCTTTTGACCTTTATGGAAATGAGATGGCCATTCCACATCACTGAAACCGTATGCATAGAGTAATTCAAAATACTGGCTGCATCTCAGCCCGGCGATGCCAGAACAATGTGCATGTGACAAAGAGGAGGGTGATTATGCAAAGTAGGAGTTACCTTCTCAAATGAGCAAGTCATGGACTTTTTCCTTTCATGACACTTAGGAGAACTGTCAAGCTTCTCTGAGCAATTTGGATCAACCAGTGATACGCTTGCTGGCACAGCTAAATACAAAATTCCTTTGCACTGTTGAATACACAGTCTGTAATTAAATAATTGTCTCCTTGCTCTATACAGGAATCCAGACAGGGAGTGAGGATTTTATTAGCTGGTCTGGTGGTCAAGCTTTAAAGGTACAACACTGAGTAACGTACTGAAGTGCTCAGGATCAGTACCAGAATAAAGACTACATTGCAATACCCACAACTCATAACTCAGCTCTTACCACTGTCTCCCTTTTGTTAAGGGCTCTGGCTTAATGCACCTAACTATTTTATTTCTGGTTCCACTCTTTATGGATGTAATGTAACTATGTACAGTGCTGCTGTGATGAGCTGTGGCTTGTAAATTGAATATCTTTGGTACAGTGTTGCTTAGCATCTCTGCTCACTGTACAACTAATGAAAAGAGTTTATGCCTAAATTCATCCCTGGTGTAATTCCAATAAAGAGAATGGAGCCAGGCATGCATTTAGTGCTGAGTGATTTTTTTTTTCCCCTTCTCTCCATTACTCAAGTCTATGAGACCACTGCAGAAGACAGAAATATAAAGATGGTGAGGAAGAAAAGGACACCTGGTGACCTTGCAATTGTACCTGTGCTAGGATGGAGCAGTACAAGTGTGCCAAAAGGAAAGCAGCACATCGTGAGGATTCCAGCTTTTATCTGAAGAACATCTCTTATCCATAAAGATCATGGAGAGCTTTACAGCTGTGGAAGTGTGAATAACACTGTTGAGTCCTTTCAGGCAGAGAGGTGAAAAGGCAGTCATTGGACTGGGAAGGGGTAATTGACTGGTGGCTTCTGTGACCCTACTACTCAGAGAGAGAAGGACCTTGTCAGTCAGACAAAAATTACTGCTTGGCAGAAGCACAGAAATTTAGTCATATAGCTCCGGTTATTAGTGAGGTTTGTGAATCTTAACCCTTCGTACAGTGCTTTAAAAATCAAGAAGAGGCAAAGTTAACAGCAGTTTAAAGGCATTTATGCCATTAATCAGAAACAAGCTAGCTGTTAGTGTCTCTCCTTTAAAAGCACAATTAGAGAACCACAGGAGAGTGGGGAAGATGGTGAAACCCGAGGGAGCCTCCCGGAGCTCTGCTTCCTGCAGTGCTAATGATGCTCCACAGAGGCCTGGGCATGCAGGGGGCCTGGCTTGTGGCTGGAGAAGAAGGCTCAAGGTCACTGCTCCAAATTTCGCTTTTACACTGAAATGTAAAAGGAATCACTCGAGCCTTGCAGAGACCGAGAGCAGATCTTGGCACCGTCTTGTGTTTGTGGCCTCCCCACCGTCAGATTAAAGCTTTGCAGTCCAGCCGAGTTTGAGCAACCTTTACAACTCAAGGTCAGGCAGGTTTTTTCATCTGAACTTCTAAGGCTTTCCTCGCTGCTAATCTTATGAATAGAAGTGGGAATTGTTCCTGGCATGTAAATGCACCTGTCTCAAATCAAAGCCTGAATTTGACTTCTGGGAGACACCGGGAGGGATCTTTCTGTTCCTGTTCTCTCGCACGGTAGCTCTGAATACACTGGCTTGTGGATTTTGCCCAAGGAATAACTCAGAAGAAACCCGGAGAGGGTTGTTATTGTGGTCAAATGATCTTAAAAAAAAGGAAACAATTTGCTGTGTCTTGAGATGAAACAAACACATTTTATTTTTCCTTCTTGAAGGTTTTTCAGAAGGAGATATGTATTGTTTCAACTGACTAGAGCTTTCCTGATGTGTTTTATCACTTTCTTATTCAACACGTAAGTCTTTGGAAAAGTTGCTTAAAGCGTTGAGGTGTGTCTATTTTTTATTTTTTTTGTTTTAATTTTCCCATTTAAAAAAGAATTTAATTTCTTTAAAGTGTCATCAGATATTTAGAGCTCAGCCTTTCCATAAGGAGAACTGACCTCTGAGGGATTTGATTTATCTGTAGGGTATTTCTTCATTCCTCCTTGGCAAGGCAAAAAAGTAGGCTCCCTGGAGGCAGACCATCGTGGTGGGAGCAAAGACAAGCTCTCCTGGTGAAAGGCTTGTAGGTGGCCCACACTGCCCAAGTAAGAGCAGTGTTGGCTGCAGAAAGGGGTAACCCAGAGCTGGGTTACCACACACTTGAATCAACTTAGGACAATTTGAGTACAAATTCTTTCAGTTACAGATGACCATCAGTGAGTGTGATTGTAGAAACATGCCCACCTCTGCCATGGAAATGAGCATTTCCTGTGTTGTGGATACGTGTCGGCAGTTCAACAATGCCTATTTCCTTGCTCTAAGGCAGATTTTTGTGGCTGCTGCCACAAATAGGACGAAGGCTCTGATCTGTGACTGAGCACATCAAGCCAGTTGACTTCTCTTGATTGATTTTTGGTATTTACAAATGCTGTAATATTGCAGATGTGATCTTATGAACTCCACGCTATAGTTTTGCTTGTCCAAATCTGAATACAAGTACTGTATGATAAGAGGCATTTCAGTTGCATAAACAGATTTATAATGAAAGAAAAAAAAAAGGGAAAGTTAGCAGAGAAAAACATAGGCTTGCATCACTTGTCCTTGTCTCATAATTAGCAGCTCATCATTTCTTGACCTTGTATAGAGTTTGTAGGAGACAGTTCCTGTGGTGCAGATAGGTCAGGACTCAGTCTGGCATCATTATTATTGATTTTTATAGGCTTGAAATCCCAAGGAGATGACGGGTATAGAGGTAATACCCTGTGCAGCTCAGTGTATAAAATTTATGTAATTTTTTTTTTCCTGAATTGGAGCTGAATAAAGTGTTTATTTTTCACACTCTTTCAATGAGCAACACAGTGATTGACTGTAGCTATGAGGTATACGTATCCTATTGAAACAAATTATGGGAAAAAGGGTTGTATAATTCATTCACTGATGTGAACTAAGTTCATATAACACTGTCTCAATGACTGACTGATACTGCTGCTTAGTGGATGTGACATTTAAAAGTTTAATCATGATCCTGCAGCATTCGCTGGCTCATTCTAAATTGTAGAATAAGAAATGGGGCATTTGGCATGCTTTCAGACACACTGCTATCTGCTGCAAAGTACTCGGTAATAGTTCTAAGTGCATGTATCAACCTTTTCATCTATTGATCTCAAAATATTTTACTGAGTTAAGTAAGAATCATCACCCTTCCTACTTAAAAAAAAAAAAAAGAGATACGTATGCAGAACCTTGCCAAGCCCTTTAAAAATCAGCCTATTTCTTGTGATCATATATGTATGATCAGGAGGCCGCTGTCCTGTGCATTAGGACCGCTGTTAGACCATTAGACCCCTGTTCTGTGCATTAGGAGAGTCTTTTAGGGTCTGAGCTTTGAGGTGCATGTCTGCTTACAGTGAGACTTCTTTAATAGCTTTCAAATTACCAATTTTGTCTTGACAGTGTTGAGATGGTTGTACAGATAAAGACATACACCAAATGTGTCTCTCTTTCCCTGTTACCAGATTTTTTTTTGGGAGTGGGAACTTAAACAGTAAATTACAGGTGAAAGAAAAGAAACAAAAAGTAAATTATGTGATGATATTGAATTTGGTCTTATTAATTATTATTTATTTTGGTCAGATAAAAATCCTGAGCTGATGGAGAACAGCTTTAAAATGTTGCAATGTCAGTGGCATTATGCACATGACTTAAATTACTTTTCCCCGTGAAGAAGAAACCTGGAAACATGTTGAAGTCTTTTCTATATTTCTGATGAGCTGGCTCATCAAAGATTTTCTGACTGGGTGTTTAACCTGCTTTTCCTTTTCTGTATCACTTACCCTTCCACTATTCTGCCCTTCCAGAAATCAAAAGCTTTGCTAGTAGTGGAAGCCCTTGAGCCCCTCCATGGTGTAGACTGCTTGTCCAGTAGCTGACTCAGTGGAAGAGCGAAAGGTACTTGCACGAGGTATTAAATCTAGCACTCAGGCAAGAAGAGTGGAAAAAATAGGCTGCCATTCACAAGAATTTGTCCTCTGGGCTCCTGCAAACTGACACAATAAAACCACACTCAGTGAATGCTTAATCCCATTTATTATGTACAGATTAAAAGTGACTTTAGCTTGCATGTCAGAAAGATGATGGATGAAAACCTCTTATTTATGCATTTGCTCAGTAAACTCTATTAAGATGCAAGTCTAGGTAGAATGTAGTATGCTAATTTCAGAATAGAGCAAATCCATTACACATGTGAATCTAATAAAATATTTTTCCTTAGTAGACCCTACAGTGGTTCTTACTGAAAACAATGCTCAGTATTCTAACCTATGGTCTGTGCATATGTACAGGACTGATTAGTTGGGGACAATTTTTTGCTCATGGTTTCCTTTCTAGACAAAGAAAAATTCCCATTCACCTGCCATTTTATTTCTATGAGCTCTGTTAACTTGGTCACCACTTGTGTTCTAATGAACGTTACTTTCAGGGAAGTTTTACATCCCCTTTAATACAGAAGTTTCCATCTGCACTTCCTTTGTGCACCCTGTTACCATCTCAGCTTCTTACCTGCTTGAAAAGCTGTGATTTCTGGCTTTCTGTGCACATAGGTGTTAACTTAGGGTTAACTCAGTCGTCCTCTCCAGTAGGAATATTTTCTGGGGTAAATATGTTGAGATATTCCTTACTGTTTCTGCTAGGAATCAGTTTTGATTGGGTTTTAGGAAATAGTTTCTTTTTGCAATACTTTCATTTTTATTTCAGTCATTGTGGCTTCTGCTATTCTATATGTCTTCTAGGCGCAAAAGCCATCGATTTCCTATGTTCAGAGAGATAATGTATTAAGGAAACTGTGACATGTATACTAGAAATACTGTATACCTGTAGGAAATACAGCCTTGTATTTCTGCATTACCTATTTACACACAGTTATTGGCAGCCAGCATTTCCATACTTCTGTACCTACCCAGCAACCTGCCGTAAAGTTTCTGTGGTCAGTCATTCCCTGCTCTGCACCTTATTTATGCATTGCACAGTTGATGTCAAATCAGACCTGGCACTTTGTTTATGCTGCACTTACTTTGCACAGATACCAGTGACTGACAGAACTGCAATGCAGGAAGGAATGAGACCCCCTATTTCTAGTATGCGTATGCAGTTCTGGAAACTTTCTAGGGAAGGAACAGGGGCAGCAGGATACAGGAAAACAGTGATTTTCATGAGCTCTACCTGTTTTGTAGCAGAGTCACCTCGAAGCTAGCTCATTCAGCTTTGCCACATGCGAAAGCTAGAGACTTTTGTTACAACAGAAATGTGTAATTGGTAAAGATACACCTGTTTCTTCTTTAATTATTAGAAATAGGGAGTAATGTTAGAGATCAGGTTAAGGACCTGGAGTTTTGTGGCATTTTTCAGCCCGTTGTCCAGTGTCAGTGAGTCCTTAGCTCCTACTGATCTTCCTGTGCTCTGAGCATTCAGTAAGATGGTTCAATATGTGGATGTCTAAATGGATCGAAACGTACTGATACAAGTCTGGGTAAAACTGATAGATGAAACACATTTTAAAAACTCAAGTAGGAATTTTATATACTTCCACTGTATTTTTCTATTTATAAGGATAAAACTATCTAATAATTTAAGAATTGTGTCAATTTATATTAATTCATAGACTTATGGATGCTGAAAAAAATTAAAAAAGCAAAGTAGTCCACAAATGAAGTGTTAAAGAGAGTTGGCTTGCTGAGTAGTTGGAAGCCATCGGTTAACTGTGGGGAACGGGAGCTGTTAGAGCAGTACAGAGGGAATGGGTTTTCATTTAACCTTCAACTTTATCACCTGGTTTAGCCAAATGGCCATTTCAAAACTGATAAACCAACTGGGCATTGAAAAAATGAGAAATACTGTCTTCTTCCGTTCTAGGAATAAATAGAAGGCATTGCTGAAATGGGATCTAGTAGTTTTGAAGGCTGAAAGACACCGTAAGCATTTGATTATAGGCTGATGAGCCCAGGTAAGTTCAAATACAGAGCCTGGGTCAGAGAAGTGATGGCAGTTTCTTTTTTCTGTAGTATCATTGAAATCGATCACTTTTCATGCATACAGAGTTGATAGACAAGTCCCAGACATCACTGGACATAACCTTATTGATTTTCTTGGTAATCCAAAAAAAACCCACCAAAAAACCACAGGAGAAAATGAGAGACAAGATGAACTGCAGACCTCTGACTGGCTGATCTCTCAGTTTTACCTGTACTTACAGCTTGTCGGTACATGAGAAAAAAAACAACATGTACCTGTTCTTGTCCTTCTCCTCTGCTTCTAAAAAAATTGATTCTCTGAATGAATCCTCAAGCAAAACCAGAAGAAAAAGTAAAGGGAGGCAAGGAGTTGGAAACAAAAACTTTAGTGAGTCTGGACTTCAGAGATAGTTTGGATTATGTCACTAATTTAGGCAGACAGCTTCAGCCTCCCCTACATGAATTTGCATTTTTAGGACAAAACTTATTTGCTTTACTTGCTAATACCTTTTTTTTTTTTTTTCTTTTTCCCCCAATTCAGTTTATTTTTGCCAGAAAATTTAAAAGGGTGCCAGTGGACACATCTGAATAAAGTCTTCTGTGCACATCTGTTCTAGGTTCATGCGGTACTGTAACTGTAGACAAAAGGAGGAATTCTCCTGGGCACAAAACCCTGCCGTAACACCCACAGATAAGCAGAGGCCTTTCCAGTAAGGTGAAAGCCAGCCTGGCATCACAGAGATGCTTACTGTCATTTTCTGTGGATTTTGAATTATGGCAGTCTGTTCTCTGCAGTTATCATATCTAATAATGGAAGTAATAAGTCACTGTAAATAGCTGTGTATTTCTGGACCATTTTAGGTGAAATAAACATCAGAAAAATACTGAATAATGTTAGCATTTAAAGTGAGGCTTCCAGCTGCCTCCTCCCCCTTTACATTGCTTTTACATTGAAAGTGATAGGATTTGAAGCCTGTGTGGTAATAAGAAAACGGAGAGGGTGTAGGAAGAAAAACCTCTGGAGCTGTTGTTTCAGTTTGTAGGTACACAGCACCTTGTCCAGCAGTATCAGCCACCTCGAGTCAGTGGTGTCCTCCTGCAGACGATGGAAACACATGGGCAATTTCATTCTCAGCTATAGGAATTTCAGTCAGGTGTGATTCCACTGATTTCCATGGAAATGTCTGAGTAGTTCAAGAGAAGAGGAAATCAGAGCAATTGCCTTTGCAATGAAAGCACTCTTGTTAGTTGCGTTTTTGAGGGCATTTCATGTGCTGGGGTTCCTGGAGGACTGGGACTGGCAGACTGAGGTGGATGTGGTGTGGAAAGGAGGAAGAGAAGAAGGATAAAGCATAAAGCCTTAGTCGTAAGAACTGGTGGCTGTATTAATATGAGCCCGAACAGATGCAGATGATGGGTCCACCACAGTGACACACAGGGAGAGGCAGATACATGCAGTGAGCCCCAGGCTGCAGTCCTGGATAGAAAAAAAGGTATGAATGCATTTAGCAGGAGAGAATATTGATTTTCAGAATCAAAAATCGTTTTTCATTTCAGTTGTTTAACCACTCTCAGACAATAGATGCATGTGAAGAGATGATACCGGGTAAGGCTGAGACATGGGCTTGGCTGTGAGGAGCCGAGTGTCTGTGAGGCAGCGTCGTGGCCAGGCACGGGCTGAGAAGGTGGGATGGGGAGGCGTTTTAGAAGAGACCCACTTGGCCACGGAGCTTCTGCTCTGTGGGGCAGAGCTGGATGGTGCTGGATGGAAGGGTTGCTGCTGGAGAAAAAGCGAGCGAGACCATATAGTTGCATTTGGAGGTACAGGAAAAAGAGGTTGGCATCGGTCTGCACAGAGATAGATAAAGTACAGTGAAAAGAAGGAGGCCAGTTTAAGTTCATGCAAAGAGATGGGAGAGGAAGGAGAAACACAGCTGGAAGGAATGCTTGGGGAAGAGAGGAAAAGTGGGACGTGGTGTCCAGAAGTCCCATCTGAGGTCCCTCACACTAGTGGTGGGATAAACCAAACAGCAAAGGGACTGCCAAAGTTAACTCAGTGAGAGGTACGGTAAGGTAAAACACAAGGGAGAAAAGAAGATGAATTCCTATGGGGTCAAGGACTAAAGTGAGCAGAAAATAGAGCTGCACTGAATAGGTGAAAGCTACTCATAGGATGAACTTCTGCCTCAGTTACATTTTTTCTGGGGCTGTAATAAACTTTGCTCTGTTCCTCTGTACTCCTGTTATTTCTATTGAGGAACCACGATGCACATGAAAGGTCTTTTATAAGTGACCAATTTGAGGACAAATAGAAACTGTTTTCCTGGTAGAAGTGCACTTGAACTGTAAGTTGAACAAAATGCTGCAGAAACTGTAACGCGGGCTCTGGAGACAGAGCAGGGGATGGGGATGGAGCATTGCTGAGCAGCATCTGCAGCACGGGAAAGGGCCTGCACACACATGCATGTGGCTCCCACTGGCCACCCAGCTTCATTCATGCCTTGCTCTTGTCAAGTTCTACAAACAACAGCATAATTATTTTAAGGAATTATTTTAAAGTATATTGTTAAGCTAATAGAAAGTTTTTTTTTTTTTTTTTTTTAATATCTGTTGGGGTTTGCAGACTTTAAAGAGAGGTTTCAAAGAAAGTAATTGGCTTTGCCTTCTTTCAGACACTGAAGCTCAATTTTCAGTGCAGGAGAGCATTAAAAACAGCAAAGAAAAATCGCCTAAGTGCATATAGTTGTAATACATGCTGCATTTGTAGCATCCCCAACAGGATACAAAAACAATATAGCTCAGGCACTTTGCTGGCATGAAAGAGCATCATTCCTTTGGTATTAGTTTATAGCACATGGAGTCATCTCTCACTTGCAGGAAAAGTCACTGAAATAATTTATGTCACTATTAAACAGCTTCACTGCTGATCCATTGCAGCCTCAGCACATTAACTATATTTACCATCTAAGGTACAGAAAGGAATCTGTCCTATCTGACGAGGAAGCAATAAAGTTTTAGTGAAATGGATGTAAATCAAAGTTTAAGTTTGCATAGTAAAAATACATAAAGCTATGTTTCACATCATGTTTTATGCATAGAAATATTCTGCATTTATGAATAAAACCTGAATTTGTTGAAAAATACAATTTCCATGTTGCCGATTGTTTTGGTCTGTAAATTAAACAGTGTACATTCAGTGATGATCTAAAGAAAAATGCATTTTTTGGCCTGTAACATCCCCTTTGTTTTTGCCAAGAGAAGAGGTGTACTGAATGGTAGAAGGCAGAGAAGAAATGGCCTAAAAATGTAAAGTCAATGAGCATTCTCTTTCTGGAATCCTCTTTGTGTCAAGTGCACGGTTTGCTGCATATACCCGAATTTCTACTTTTCTTTTTTGGAGCCTGGGCTTTTGCATCAAGCCGTCACTTTATTAAAGTCTTGCCGAGTGTCTGTAACACGACAGACTGGCCACAGGATGGGGTTTATTGCTGCAAATCTTTCCTGGAAGACGATGGGGCCACCAAGAACCTGTGTACGTGTAAGGCAATGAATTCACGTGGTAAGAGGGAAACCTTCTCCGTGCTGCTCCTGTCCTTGCGCAGTTCTCTGGAGATCCTCTAATCAGACATGAATCGAAGTACTGTTATTAACTAAGACTGTCTTAAAAGCTGGTGAACAGTTGTTGCTCTTGCAAGAGAGATCAGATTTTTGGATGTGACTCCTTTCGGTAATGATGAAAATCAGCAGGGTTTTGGAGGCATGGACTTGGTTGCTGGATGTGCTCCACTGTGGAGTGACAGTGTCCTGAAGATGGATTGCAAACTTAATGGGCCCAGTGTGGTGAGCGGTGCCAAAGAGCTCGAGGGAAGGACCACTGGGGAAGGCAGCAATAAGAGATGCCTATTTCAGGTCAAGAAACTTTTCTTCTGGAAGCAAGTGTTTTGTAGTGTACGTGCTGCTTTGGGCTACACAGTATGATGACTACTGACCCACTTGGGTGTTAGGCAGGGCATTGCCACCACTGCTGTTGTGGTATACTGGATGTTCTTCCTCCCCACGTTGAGGGAAGAGAGGGTCAACACGTTTCTTGGAACCAGAGAGAAAATCCTGCCACAGTCAAAGGGCTTTGTGTGATCTACTGAAGGAGTAAGACATTTGCTTATAGGCTGGCCCTCAAATGCCAAGGTTTTGGTTTTGTGTTTGGTGTTGGATGTATGAGGCATTTTGATATCACCTGGGCTCATCAACCCCAAAACTTGTCTAATTTTTAAAAGACTACCTGTTGTACTGAAACCACTTGCAAATCTTGCCTTGCCTTTGAGGTTATGAAGTTAAGTTGACAAGACTGTTTTTATTTTTTTTTCCTGGCTACCTTCCGAGACACCTCCATGCCCCCACAGGCTCCCGCTGCAGTGTGCCTGACTGGTTTCCAGCATGACCCTGGCCTGTGCGCTGCATGGGCTGAGCAGCTCTCTGCGGTCTTCGTGGCCTTACATGGCTCACAGAATGAGAAGATAATTAGAGTGTGCAGTAACATTTTTCTTCTTCTCATCATTATTATCATCATCATCATTATTATTACCATCATTCTTATTATTAACAGAAGCATAGCTTATGAATCTCTTCAGCAGAAATAACCCTCGAGATCTGTTGTACACAGGCGTAAGTAGATGTTACAAACAACAAGCTTGTTTGCTTCTTTTAGTTTAAAACCAGCTTTTATGGTTACTTTAATGTATCCTTTTTCATTATATCTGGACAGTTTAAAAAATTTCCATGGCATGTATCAGTAAAACAAGAGGTATGCTGAAAGAGTCAGCTATAATGAAGCCAAGCAAAAGGGTGCTTTAGGATGCATCAGCTTCTGTAGCATCTTTCATATGGACAAAGTTACAATGCCCTGCAGGCTATCTCAATGTGTCCAATTGCCTATTTTAACAAACACATCTTTAGGCTTGTGGAAGTAAAGTAAGGTCATTGCTAGGATGAATAATCTGACACTGGGAAAGAGATGCAGTGTGATGGGTCTGCTGCTCTCCAAACAGTATGTACAGAAAAAATAATAGTAAAACTAAAAGATAACATATAAGCAATAAAAAATAGCAAGAATCTCTTCCTAGGCACATCAATCCTGACATCATCAGGCCAGCCACAAGTTAGATGGTAAGGGGAAAACAGAGAGAAAATGTGTCTCATTCTAGCACTGAAGATTACATGCCATCAAAAAGATAAAATTACCTGAGACCCTTCCAGATCACCCAAAAGGTGGGGTTGTGTGTATCCAGCACATTGAAAATCTAGCCCAATTTATCATCTTTGCAAGAAAGCAAATACTTAGTAGGTTTTGTATTTTAAGCAGCGCTTGGGGTGCATGAAAATAAGTAAATAAGGTAACCTTAAATTCTAAGCCCAGGAATGAAAATCTGAGCAGACTTCAGCCTTCATCATCAGCTTAGCTCTCTGGGTGTGACAGGCAATTCTCCTTTTTAATTTTCTCCAGCGGTAAGGAAGCTAATGGTACATCTTGAAAGATATGACCTTATCCTTGTAAGTTACCTGAAGCTTGGCAGAAAATAGGATGGCCTCACTTTCTGTGAAAGGCCAGCTGGAAGGGGAAAATTCCCTTCTTGCTTTCATCAGGGGACTAAGGAATGGGAGGAAAGATTTGATTCTTGCACACAATTTTCATTCTGCAGCAGCTTTGATCCCTGTGATGGTTTTTAGTGGTGCCATTTTATACGTTTCAAAATTATGGATGCTCCATAAAAACAGATATGGCTGATCATTATCATTTGTCTGGAATGTGTTGTAGGGCCAAATTTCTCAAAAGAGTGCCTAGATGCAGACTTTTCTTCCTCCTCCCAATCCTCTTGCAGTCAACGGAACTGTCTGCGTTCATAAAGTTACGGATTTGCTGGACTTTAATATGGCAAGGGTTTTCATGAAAGAAAAAGCCTAAATAGCAGCCAGAGCTATTTCAGTGAGTCGTCTGGCAACATGTCATTGGTATTGTGAATCTGTCATAACTGTGTGGATAAAGGAAACAGGGAATTCTTCTGTGTTCGTTTCTGAAGGGTTTTTGATTCAAATTCACTTAAGTGGGAAACAATACATGCAACTGCAATAATTTTGTAAACACACACCCCTCCCTATCATGTTCCTTTGTTTTTTAGGAGAGCCGGACCTTCCACCACTGTCTTTGGCAGTAGTTACTCCACTAACTTACTGTTTCATCTGCTGTCAGAAAAAGAAATGTTTAAACATCTTTAAATTCCTTTTCTGAGATGTCACACAGGAACTGTGTGTCAGAGCCCAAGTCGCAGTGCTGTGGTTACAGGGTGCATCTCTCTTCCTTTCACTGCTCACATCTGTTATTGTACCCCTCTTGATTTGTCATATATGTTTATAAATGCCACGTTGCTTCCTCCCGTAACTCCTGGAGTTAACAAATGCTGTGAGCAGGGTCTGTTCAAGGGGTACGATATGGCAATTTGCACATTTTGTTAGCTGATCCCCATCTTAGGTCCAAACCCTATGAGTTGGTTGGCGGGGGCAAGGCAGGCTGAGGCCTAGCGCGGCCGAGCCCTGCCGCTGGCACGAGGCGGCTCCAGGAACCCGCTGGGAGCAGACACCGCTTAAACCTTCTGCCAGGCGGCTCGTCCAAATTCCCACAACTCTGTGGATCAGCACAAAACTAAACCTGAACATCACAAATGCCAAAATAATGATCTAGTCACTGGACCATGTGGCTTCTATTTGACTTGGCTTCAGAACGAGTGCTCTGCTGAAGTGAATAGGACAGCTCACGCATCCAACTGCTGTTATTACAGGTGTCTAAAGACTTGAGCACACATTGCTGTGTGGGTTTAAACTCATTTCACATTTCAAAGGTTTTCTTTGTGATCAAAGGGGCTAGAGGCTTATTTATAAATGAAAGCAGAGATCTGGGGACAGAAGCTATAGCCACCATTGACAAGGAAGGGCTAGGAGAGAGGAAGGGCACTGGGAACCAACCCAAGGCAGGCTTTTTCAACAGTCTGACTTTGCAAGACGAAGACTTTTTGGGGAAGAGGAATATGTTCCCTTTCTCTAGGTGTGTTTAATCAGAAAAATGTTGAAATGCAGCTGTGGCTGAAATGCAACTGCAAGCACTTCCCATGGCTCTGAAGAATGATTTTTCAGAAGAGAAGCCTGCCCCAAACAAGCCGTATTGTTATTTCCTTGTCCTATTTTGCCATCATTATTTGCAGCTACAGAATCAAGGACCAACATTTCACATTCTGGCAAAAGGACTCTGTGTGTTTATGTGAACTAGATCATTTACACAGAGCTTAGTCATTGTTAAATGTGATTATAGCAATTCCAACATAACATCGTAACCAAATACAGTTTTTACAGGAAATTAACAGAAATGTATGTTCAAACTGAGACAAATCTGGTGTGGACAATTTGAGTTGGAGGAACAAAAGGCTAGGACACAGGCAAAGTCATATGCTTGCTGTGCTGCGCAGGCTTTGGGTGACCCTTAGCACTGCTTATGCACTTTATCCAATTATTCATTACTGCAAAAGGCAGAGTGAATTGCAGGAAGCAGGGGCCAGACCCCAGGATACCATCCTTTTGCCTGAATCCCCTTGCTTTTGGACTGCTGAGTGGGTTCGCCATCTGGCCCTGTGTATTTTTGGAATAGTGACCCAGCTTCAGGAGCAGGGTTGCAGCCTGGCTGCGTTTGGGAGCTGTAGACCTGCCTGTGCTGGGCCAGGATGCCAGACCACACACTGCTCGGGAGAACCACCTCAACAGTGCAAATGTGGTGGTTGCCACTGAGGAGCTGGCCTTTATGGTTGTAGTCACGCATGTCAGGAGGAATTGTGCCTCAGTTTCCCCTAGATTGGATTGTTTTTGAGCAGTAGCTTGCTACCTTCCCTCACACCAGCTTGTGGGTGTCAGCATTTAGGGTGAGTTTGGACCCTCTTCATCTGGTATCAGGGGAAGAGCTACTGGATTGCTCCCTATTTTCTTGCACAGTTAGACTTAAATCTTCTGAAAGTACTGCGTGGCTCTCATGTCACATGCAAGGAGGTGCGTTGGCTTCTGCTGTAAGAGAGATGGAAGAAGCTGTGCTTGGTGAAAGGGTTTCAGAGGTCTTCACTACTGGCCTGCAGTTTCCTGATCTGCCACATGAGAAAAGCACAAGCTAAAATGGTTTGACTCAGTGGATGAAAGACTGACTACTGCCCTGTCCCCATATATGAAGCAGATATTGATTCATCAGAGCAAATCGCTGCTTTGACCAGCATGACAGGTTCAGCATTGCCTTCATCCAAAGGCAAAATCTACCCAGTTTCACATTGTGAGTGTGAGTGTTTTCAGTTTTTGTGCTGCCCATCTCCTGACCAGCCATCGATGCTACTCCAGAGCTAAGGTGGCCTTGTGGTGACAGATTCTGGAACTGTTTTTCGTGACTAGTATCAAGATCATCTGCAAAGATACTAAGCAAAGAGAAAGAGACGACTCAGATGCTGACAGGAGAGGACGGGGTGTTTGTTTATTTGCTTTAATTGCTGCAATGGATGTTCTGGGTCATTAGTCGCAATTCAGGAAGATTTAAGCTAAGGTCACTTAGCCCAGCTGGAGAGAACAGCCCAAGCTGTTTGCCTCCACATGTGGCTGGTACAGATGCAGATGTTCTTTTGGATGACTAAAACTAATGTTTGTTCTGCCTCCTTTGAAGCTTTACAGATTTAAGTGTCTGAAGTGAATGAGTGTTCTGGTACAGATCCTTGAAATCCGTGGTATCTGAGGGTCATGGTTCAAAGCATGACTCTGTGCCAGCTTCAGAAACACAGATAAGAGATCTCCCATAGCTATTATTTTATCGGGAAAATAATAATTGACTGGATCTATCAACACTCCTTTGCTCTCTGACCACTAACTCCGACTATTTACTGATTATATGGCATGTTAAGGTTAATTTCTGGCTTGAATGATGTACTGATAGGGATATCCCTGTGGCTTTGTATTCTGGAAGGGTGTTGATTTATAGAGGCTGTGCTGTTTACCTTTGGAAGGGGAGGAATTGCATTGCAGCAACAGCAGTTCTCAGAAGGAAGGGTTGGTGGTTGTCATTCATTCCCCAGAGTCCCATTATTCAGGCCTTCATCTGATAGCTTAGGCCAAATGTTTTCAGACATTTTATACCCCAGGAAATCCTTGCTATTTTGGGAACAAAAGCAAGTTCAGGTGAGTCTCTGGATTTGTATTTGCAGCGCTCCTGGTATGAGAATCCCCCACCCCAGGTTGCCTTGCACAAGTGATTTGTGAAAAATTTGAAAGTCCGAATACTATTGTAGAGTGCCGCATAATGCTTATAAGCTTAATCCTTGGTATAATCCTTAAATTTCATATATCTTGGCAAGTTTCCTTGAATAAGTGTACTTTTCAGCTAGATCCAGCAAAAAGAATAAATTGCATGAGTTAAGCAGAATGGCCAATATTCCTTTTGAAATTAATTCTTACCTATGTGATTCTAGGCTTGGATGACTGCAATTGCCACTATATCTATTATGAAAAAAAATGAACATTTTCTCTTTTAAGTCCCTAAGAATCTGTAATGACATTTACAAAAATTCACTGCTTAATTTTTTTTTTTTATCATTTTGTTTCCTCCATCTTCTACCACCTTTTTTTACTTCTGTTTTTATGAACTTTTCAGAACTCCACTGATATAAATGGGAAAGCGGGGCACAATATAGAGTCTCTTTAGGACTTTGTAGACAATTAGCTAGAATGCTTTATGATTTTGGTTTGCAGTGATTTTGTATAGCAGTGTAGGTTGGCTCTTGTCATTTGTGATCAATGAACAAAAATACTTGCCATGAATGCATAAATCTGTTGGAAAAAGAAGTTGCAGAAACGTTTGATCTTCGTTTGCAATAATAGTTCAAACCCTATATCCTTCCTCAAATCTATCATTAGGATAGAAAAAGCTGGTCAAAGATGCTTTTCCTGATAGTGACAGTTAAAACTGAAGCATCACTTCCATTTTCCTACAGCTTTAGGATAGAAATTTCCCGATTTCTTTGTGTATTTTTGAATTGTACATACAGTCCTATGTGTGGCTCCAGTTTTCAACCGTCTTCAATCTGTGCTTGCTCCAAATCAGTACACCGGTCCCATCAGTTTAAAAATATTACCTAGAAATCAAAAATCTGAAGAGGTTGCAGACCCTTCCTGGGGGGAAGGGGGAAAATTTCATTGTGTGGGCGGGAAGAGGGGTGCCAGGAGCACCGCCAGCGCTGGAGCATGCTGCATGCTGCTCTCCGTGGGGACGGCTGGACAAACAAACACCACAACACGCACCTGACGGTGTGCAGCAGCTGAGCAAACAGACAAGGGTATAATTGATCCCTTTCCCTGTTTCAGTGTCTATTTAATGAATTAGCTAATGTGGTGCTTACAGCGCGGTGTCAGTTATGACAGAAGCTGCTTGGCATGTTGCTTTCATTGGGAAAAAAGGCAGAGAGGGCACAGGTTGAAGAGTTGGTACAAGGCAGGGAGTTGGGAGGGCTGGGAGGAGAAGAGAGAAAGGCACTGCCACCAGCGGCAGTGGGACACAGACGCACCCGAGGCCTCAGGAGTTGTCTCTGATTAGGATCCTAATGAGAAGTCCTTAACAGTCTTGACTAGGCTTTGATTATTTGTGCCTTGGGTACTGCAGCATCCCACTCTCTGACTTTGACAACTGTAGCCGTGCAAAATGCTATCCGTTTTTCCCATCCCCTTGGTCACAGCCTCCCTTGATGGATCATCTTCGCTGAGAAGTGACAGACCAGCCCAAGACACCAGCCTGGCTTTGTTGCACTTACAAACGCGGCGTCTCCTCTATGCTGCCTTCAGTCTCCAAAGTGTCTTTGTTGCTCTCCCTCACATTGCTCCTAAAGATTCATGCTGGCTACAGATAACAACCAAGTGAGGCTCCTCGTGTGTGCAGACCATGACCTGTCATCCCAATTGATTCTGTCTCCTTGTATTCCTTTTCTGACTTCCTTTCCCCTTTGATTTTGGGGCTGAAGCCATCTTTTTGCTATGTGTTTAAAGGATTTAGCAGAAAGTGATTAGCTCCCAGGACAAGGGCTTTCACATACCAAGCTAATGGAAATGATAAAAATACAGGAAAAAAATGATATCAAACAAAGAACAACTTTTCCTTGTATTTTAGTCATGGATTTCTTGACAAATACGATACCAATAATCCCCACTTTTCCGTCACATTTTGATGATGACCTCTGGGGTCCTCAATACCAAATGCTTTTTGGTTTCATGTGGCAGAAATGGCCCCTGCACCCGGCTGAGGTCAGCACCACTTCCACGTGAGAGCTTCTGCAATAATTGTGATTGAGGATCATGTGGTAGGACACCGTAGAGAGATGGAAAACTGCTACCTGCGAGGAAAATTAAGAGAAGGATTTCCCCCTTAAAATGAATTTATCTGATTTCTGTCTTCCTGAGATATACAGACGGAGGCTTAACTGCACAGAGTACTTTTTTATTGTTTCTGTAGAGGAAGATGAAGGAAGGATTCTGATTTAATAAATGATGTGTGTGAGACATGGCTGATGACTAGTAATCATTGATTTGCCCAGGTCTCATTTTCAAACACTGCAATTGTTTTCCTATTTTGTGGCCACCGTATCTGAAACTTTGTCATGTGTAAGTACTCTGAATTTTTTATATTGCCATACTTCTTTTTCCCCAGGTTTCTCCCCTCCCTTCTCCCCCCAAGCATTTTAATGGCCTTGGTTTTGGTTTATTTTATCACTCTAAAAGAAATTGACTGAGCAAATAATGTTGCTCTTTTGTTGATTGCTTTGCTGTCACTTAAATACTATTCCAATGTAATGGATAAATTATTGCTTCTAAGATAGATTTGCTGCTACATTTTTTCTGTGTTTTTGAGAAAAGGAAGTTATGTCAGGAAAAAAAAAGTATTTATCAGGAAGGAGGAAGGTACTGTGCATTTGAAACCCATGAGAACGGTTGATTTTCAGTGCAGGGTAAAACATCCTTTAATTAGCTGAAGGGGAGAGTTTCAAAGGCAGAAATACAAGTTAGGTTCCTGGTATTCCCCATGGTTTCTCTTTCTTCTCTCAGCTGTATGATTTTGCAACTTTTTGACCAGTAATATAGTGATGCAGTATTAAATCCATATTACTCTTTTCTAGTATTGCATAGAAGGAGAGTTCCAGAGCATATAAACAGAAGGGGAGCAAGCTGTCAATCCTGTTCTCATCACTGCTTTCTGACCACCCACACTTTGCCTAAGTATTTGAAAACAGCATAGTTACTTTGAATCTCCTGTGATGAATTTACCATGATAAATTGGAACAGAATGCAGGTCTCTATTAGATGTATAAATTACTGCATGTTTGTCACAGCCTGAAAGCTGGCTTGATATATGGGTAAAGATAACTGTTTCTTGATGAGCTCAAGTCCTTGAGTTTTAGCACCTGAAGAGATTTATAGACAGTTGCCTGAGACAGCATGAAGTCTATGTTTGGAACAACATATTTTTAGAACCTTATATTTTTATGCATTCACATAATGAGCCTGATTTTTGTATATGAGGTATACCCCAAACTAATGTTTGTAATCTGTAGAAAATGGGAACGGTCAGCATCCCTGAGAACTAATGCTCACTAAGAGAAGAAAGTGGTTTTTCTTTTAAAAAGAAGAGATCGAGAAACAGATAAAGCACTGAAAAAAAAAAACTGAATTATTCTCTGTTTTTCAGAAAACAAAGCCCATTCACCATTTTTACCATTCATAGCTCTTCTAAGCATGAAGAACTAGCTATGAAGAGAAAAATTCCCAACCAAAAATGTCATACAGGGGAGCAAAGGAGCTGCTTGTTTTCAGGCTGAAGAGGTAGGGGTTAAGTGACAGCCTGAAAACAGCTGAGGCTCATTCTAGAAAAATCAGCCTGGTGCCCTTACCTAAGGAAGGAGGAAAAGCAGAGGGGGTGATTTCCACTTCTCTTCAAGAAATACTGTGTTACTGACTTTGGAGGAGTCTGACTAACATGTTGTCAAAAAGAGGTAATAATATGTAGAATTTAAAACAAAACACACACACACACAAAACAACTGTTATTCTCAGCTTTGGGGTTGCATATATGATGCTCCCCTGCAGCAGAAATAGAGCAGCAGTAAAAAGGTCTGTTGGTAGGGAAATACCTCCTGCCTGGGTCAAAACAACCTGGATCAGCTGTAGTCTTTCCAAATCAATATCCAGGATCATAAGGGATATAAAATTCTAAGTGTGCTGGCCTAAGGAAATAATAGGAGCTTATGGAGTAGAGCTGAGTTGCAGGCGACTAAGAATGTGTGATAGGGGCACAGCATTGTGCTCCTCCGACGAGGACGTGGTGGTGGGCTGGGACAACGGGACTTCCCGTGGGCATGTCAAGGAGGCTCGAGAGGGTGAAAGTATTCTGTGAAAGGGGCTTCTGTGAGCTCTGCTCCACGGGCTGCATCCCACTGGGTAGCTCGTAACTGGTTCTTGGTTTTAATAATTGTCAGACATCTCGATCTGAGGTGGCCTTCTGAGGAATGGTCTCAGCCCTTTGGGGACTTCTGTTAACAGAGCCCAGGGAACCGGATTAAGAGAGTAATAAGGGAGCACTCCAAGGATGCAGGAGAAAAGGAGGAGCCTCCAGCTTCTACTTTGCAGTTAGGTTGTAGACCCCATTTTGCTCGTCCCTGAGGGAACAGGAGGTTGTCTGGAGACAGCCTAGAAATCTTTTCTAGCAGTGAATTGCTGCCCTGTTTAGGAGCCAGGATGGTAGGCAGGAGTTCAAGATGCCCACTATGTTCCTCTTTGCTTCCAGACCACATTGAGAGTATTCTGTAAAACCTTATTTTATGACTTTACGAGAACATAAATGAATTTGCCACGTGGAAAGCATTAGTGCCTTACTGGGACAGGATAACAGATTTTCTGTTGTGCATGAATATAGAATTATATATAAACAAGGTTTAATAAAATAAGGGAAACAAATTGATACAAGCAATGTCTTCCTAATGTAAAAATTATCACGTATTGCCTGCTGAGAGTGATTTTATTCAGTCTGTGTAAGCTGAAGCTTTGCAAAATTACCACAGAGGCAACTTCTTTCAGCATAGCAGAGAACTGCTGGGTTTTGCATGAGCTTTTCTGTTTCTTGCCTGCTTTTGAAAAGCCTGCAAAAGAAGGCAGTCTTTATGATTTGTAGGTAACTGTGTATAGAAAAGCCCATTTGTTACTACTCCACAAAGTTAAATGATAGTTGTCAGCCACACGTTTTTTTCCCCCTCCAAAATATGAGCCTGTCTGTCTAACCACAGTGTGGCACTAATGGTATAAATGCAGCAGAACGCAAATGGGAATTAAATAGGAGCTGTGTCATCATCTTCATAGATGTAATATTAAAAATATCACAATAGCTTATTTTTTTGTTCTGCTTTTGTAAAGCAGAGCCGCACAACAAAGAATATTGTAACTTTTCTGATAAAGTGCAGCTTGTGACCATTTTTCAATCAAATGACTCCTTCGCCCTCCTGTTCTGCCAGCAACTGCTCATCTCACTAGGGCTTTCCTTGTACCAGTATTAACAATCTGTTATATACCAGATTGGGGTCATTAACCACTCATTAGTTCCTGAGCGAGGAAGGCCACCTCTTGTATGTTGAATATTGATTAGGAGGCAACAGAGCACTCCAGTCTGAAACCACCATGGAAGATGCTCAACTTCTGAAGCATAACCTCAGTGTTTATTTCATAATGTTCTGGATTAGATCTGCTGCAGCTGCTTCCTTTTTTGTTTTTAGTGGTTGTTTTCTTTGTCTTTCCTCTTTTGTACAGGACTAGGCACCAAATAATAAGCAAAAATATGCTGTCATCCCCAGCCTCTTGCGGGATGGAGGAGAGTCTGACAACTTAACTTGGCTTTGCTATCCCTCATGGGCAACCATGCTTCCTTTCCTTCCTCTGATGCATTGCACATGTAATGTGTCTTGTCCTGCTGCCAATACCACCACAATAGATTACAGTGCTTCTCTGAACAGAGGTGCTGGTGAGTAATTTTCATCTCTACTGAAATTAATTCATACATTTTTCCCTGGTTTGCATCAAAATCAAGTTACTTGACTGATTTAAGGTCCAAATTTGTAATCCTTAAATATATAAACCCCTTCCAAAGATAGTTTCTAGCAACCGGTAACATAATGGTAAATACTGTTGAGGATGACCTTGAGGTAATAACTTCAAAAGCTGATAAGATTTGTGCTCTGATAGTAATAAGAGTTTAAAAATTAAACAAGCAAAACATTGTTTTAGTATTAAAAAACCTCATACATTTTATCTCAATATGTGCTATAATCCAAGCCTGACTGTGCATAATAAGCTTGTAATTCCATTGATTCATTGATGGCGAGATAACACCTGTAAATGGCAAATAGATTGTGTGCACGAAACGGTGTGTGTGATGAACCTGCTCCAGCATTGCAACTTCTTTGTAGTCTCACTGTGTCGCTGTCCTTCTGCCTGTTCCGAGCATCCTGTCTAGGGATTACTTGGCTTGCTCACTGTCAAGTAACTTGTGCACTGTAAAACAAACCAGTTAGATTTTATAGGTGATTCCACCAGTTAAGGTGCCTTACCGTTACTTGTTAGCCCTCATGACCTATATATTATGCAAATACTGATTTTTGAGGATGTGTGGTTGGATAAAGCGATGCTTGGATTAATTATCACCCAAGAACCACACCAGTTGCCTGTGTTACTGTTTTTGTAAGCGTGCTTCTCAGGCTAATTTCCTCCAGTAAATCCTCCTGTGTTGATAACAGTAATTTTAGGAGGATTAACTTTTTATGGTAAGGTGCACATACATCATATCGTAAAAAGGCAAGCTTTTAATATAAAGGTAAAATTTAAATTTAGTGTGTAATAAGTGTGATATATATATGTGTGGATATATATGTATGAGGAGAATGTTACAGGTGGAAGAAGCAAAAGTGTTTAAAGGTGTGAAATTAAAAGTGAAGGGAAACTGCTCCTCTACAAACCATGCACTCCCCAACCCCCCCAAAAAAAATTCTCAGGCCAGCTATTCCATTTCTTAAGACACAATCCTCTACTATTGAAGTCAATGACCAAAGAAAAAAAAATAATCCATATTGTTTCAGCAAGAAAAGGTTGAAGGCTTTTAAAATCTGTTAATACCATCTTATCCATTACTTGTTTTGGAAAATGAAACCAAGTCCCTTAAGCCTCTCCTCCCATCTCTTATGGCTCCAAAGTCAGCCTAACAGATCGTGGGCTAGAGAGGCCATCTCACCTGTACCCTGCCATCGAGGGAGTCCAGGATTGTCTTTACCTTTATGAAATGTACCCCTACAGTGAAGAGAGTGATGTATGTCAATTTGTTCTCCGCTCTACACTCCGGAAAATATAGCTCATCTGTATACCAGTCTGTGATGAGGCAGAAAGCATGGTCTGCTTATCTAATAATCTCCTTGTATCCAATTCAAAATCTTGCCATGCCTTCCTGAGGCAACACTGCTATCATTTCTCTATCCAATCCATGCTGTCTCTCTTAGCTTGATGTAGACTTCAAAAAAAAGTAAATATTAGGTTCATGCAAAATAAGTTTTGCTTTGCCAAACATTAATGTCTGCCCTTCTGATGTAGACTCTTATTTTCATTCAGAGAAAGTCCGAGTATGAAGCTCATATCTTGTTGGAAATATTTCTACCGTCATACATATATATATTTTTTTTTTGGTAGAGTAATATGATTGAAGTTAAGGCATTTGCAGTTAAATAAACATTTCTTGTTTTCATTTCTCATTGCTCCCAAAGAGTTTGGATAGCACTTTGCTAGAGCTCTGAGGCAGATTGCTGCAGTGACCAGGAAATGTTATGGATTTCTTAAATGGTGCATGGGTATCTAGGAAGAGTGGAATGTAGTCTTGTCTTGAACATTAAGCAAGGTGGCAATCTTGAGAGCTTTATTTCCATAATCAGAGTTAGAAATATGAGCTGTGTTCTGCCTAGACACGGGGCTTTTTCTTCCTGCAGTGCATTTTTTGGGCCTGTGTAACAGACTGGTCGCCTTCTAGCTCAGTTGTGGGGCCAGGCGAGTTTGTGTGTTCAAACAGCACCTTCTTCGTCCTCCTGAACCAAACACTATTCCTATGATGACTCAGGGCAACAAAGATGGGGAAGGGTCTAGAGAGGAAGCCTCATGAGGAGCAGCTGTGGTCAATGAAAGGAATGAGCCCTGGTGTGTATCAGAGCAGGCAGGTGCTACGAAATGGCCCCAGGGTATGTTCCCCAGCTGATGGGAGTGAGAGGAGGCATAGCTGGAGAGCACACCTGGCTCAGCCCAGCCAGGAGCTGAATATGGGAGCGCTCAGTCGGGTGCTGAGGTCTCTACATCCAAGCTGAAGGCTGCTCGTGCCTAAAGGATAGCGTTTTTTTTCCCCATGTAGTGGGAAAGGTCACCCTGAGCTCCCACCCCTGCTGCCCCTTGTGGAAACATCCCTCAACGTGGGCTTGTATACACAAATGCTACCAATAAATACACCTAGATGCAGAAGTTTTATCTTTATCTGAAGTCTGCATACGGGCTGTGTGTAGCCTGCCTACAAAGACACGAAGTACTGTAGTGTTCAGAGATGAGAGCTTTGTGGGAGAGGGTTAATGCTTCACATTAAGGCAATGTTAGTGACCTGTAACTAATGCTAGTATGCCAAGTTGTCTTCAAATTGTAGCCTCCAATCTGGTTTGTTTGCAAGATAAACCTGACAGTTCTCAGTCTAAGCTGTTGTATAATTCCCTAGCCAAAATTGTATACTGCTAAAAATAGAGTTTATAATAGAAGTTTCTGCTTTCAACTGTGGGGCTGTCCGGATGGCTCCATTATACTGCAATTCTGTTAATTAAAACGAAGGGGGAAAAACGTGTAATAGAATTGTGTTAATAAAGCATGAAATGAACAGTGTTACCTTAAGACACTTGTTTGTCTGTTTTTCCTTACTGCATGAGCAGTTGTCTTTGTCTTCCTCAAAATACACTGAAATTGGGGGAAGGATTTTTATTTTATTTTTTTTAAGACAATTTCTAAGCTTTCCTATTGACTATCATTCTGGCATCCTCTCATTTGTCACATAATTGTTTTGGCTTTTTTGGGCAGTGGGTGGGAACACAGTGTAGCCTAGCTGAATAGGTGCTTCATGTTGAATTCAGGCTGCTGAGAGCTACAGGCTGAATCACTGGGGCTGCTGGAAAAAAAAAAACACAAAACACTATTAATCCTGTGTCCTTTCAGGAGAACTTGTACTGAAAAATAACTTTCACATCTCACCTTAAACCTGAAGGGTTTCTAAAATAAGCTATGATGTTGTAAATCTGCAGTACAATTCATAGAATCTTAATGGTTATCATAATGCAGAAGCAAAACTCTTATATCAATATGACTGTAGCAGGAAAGAAAATGGAATCTTACCCTCTGTTTTCTGAATTAAAGCTTACAATGTAAAACATCAGAACAGGTCTAGAAGCTGTAGGTAATGCTGAACTCGATTCCTCAAACATAATATTGTGATATTTATATGTATATATATATTTGAAATTAGCCCCATTTTTCGTATACAATTCATGCATATGTAGTTTTTACACATTTCCACCAAACAGGATTGGAGCTCTTATGAAACAGAGCTTATGAATTGACCTCAGCTGTTCACAGGGTTAGGGTCTAACAAATGCAGGTCTCTAGGCAACACTGGGTGTGTTAAATGCCACTTAAAATGTTTATTTTTGCTAGCATTATAAGGTATTTTATATTAATCTGAACACAGTTCATATCCATATTGTTTTTCAAAGAAAAAAAATGCAGCTGTCAGGTTTCAATAAAGTTTATGCAGGAGTCAGTTTACCCATGCACTTTCCAAGAAAGAACACAAAAGTGGGAGGAGAACACGAGGTTCCAATGAGCAGGTTTGCCTGGCATTGAGGTGCCCGTGGGAAATCTGCCACTGGCAGTATCTAGCACAGCTTCCAAGGGGTTATAATATCCTAGAAATCAAAGCTGAGGCAAGATGTAAAATATGGTAACTTCTGTCACTTGCATGGCTCAGAGAGACACCACTGTAGAAATAAAAAGTAATACTCCGAGTAAACCACAATGACAGAACACTCATTGCAAAGTGCTGCTTGAGCATATAAAGTGCAATCCAGTCGCTAACTCAAATGAAATATTCTTCTGACTGTTCTGGCCATCAGCCTTGCACCACAGCACTCTATGCAGAGAAAAACTCTAAGAACTGGAGAAAGTTCTGGTAACTTACCCTAAAAAGTCATTAGTTACTAAGGTGATTTTTTTTTGAGTATATCTGGATCAATTCATCTGAAACTGTTGCTAGAAGGAAGCAAAAATATATTTCTTGGTAAGAGTTTCCGTAGCTGAAGTGATGTTTTTCCAGAGTTGAAATGCATCAGCCTTTTGATGGCCATTATTAGATGATATACTGTTGGGAGGCTTCAGTTCTGAGGTGATCTTGTCTCATTTCGCTAAAATTAAAGGGTGATTTGTGAGGTTGCTGTAGGGGGAGCAACACTAGCAATTTTTGTTGCAGGGCTTCGGATTTTATTGTGTGTTTGCAAGGGAAAATGAAAAATCTTTATGTGCATTTTCATGTCTGAAATTTGAAAAATAAGTGTAATGATGTACCCAGTGATTAAAATGGACATTCCTTTTGGTGTTTAAATAATAAAGAAAAGAAGCAAACTTTTTGATCGTGTTCAGATTGTGAAATGATTAAAAATGATGAAAAATAGCTTTAATAAAGATTCTCATCTGAAATATCAGTGGGTCTTTATATTTCTCTGCTGCTCAAGCTGCAATTGGATGTTAATAAAAAAAAAGACAAACCTCAAACCAAACAGAACACAAACTTGCTTGCTTCTTTGCTGACGGTGACAAGGATTGTATTGCAGTGTGGGGATCATACTGCAAACTAGGTGCTGTCTAGTCTGGTGGTACCGTATATCACATCCCTGCTCTTCAGACTGCTCCTCGTTCTGTTTTCAGAGACAATACTGATGCCTGGATGTGCATCTCCACATCTAAAATTGTCCAGTCTTCCTCTCTAGCGTCAGGGTAAGGCTGGTTCTGGTCTCCCCTTCCATCCCCAGTCCCACACCTTGCACAGTCTCTGGCTTGTGGCAGTTTTCTGTGGCAGGAGACAACGCTCTACAAGAGCTGAGGGTGTTAAAGCAGCTCGGCGAAACCTCTGCTGGACATTTGCACTGTGCAGCAGGAGGGAGGAAGCACAGCACAAGGGAGGAGGAGGGAGGCCAGGGAAGATCTCTTGATGCTACTGATGTGACGCCTGTCAGGTCACCCACATTAAAGACTTATTTTGTGCTACAGACTGTATGACTAGCTTGGCTTGACTCGTCTGATCTAAGTTTCTGTTTCACATAGTATTTCAGCCATGCTGTGAGCTGCCTGGCTATTTCTCCTTGTCTCTGCAAGGTGCTGCTGCAGATTCACTGTCTTGGCAAGTGTGCCTGCTCTGGCTCCTATCACACATTTGACTATAGTTCATATATACCTAAAACCACTAGCTTCTGTTTCTACCGAGCATTTTCATAGAGATTCACATCTAGATTCTTAGCTAGTGTATCAGAAAGCGCTAACTGGGTGTTTCTACAGTTGTTCTAACAGTGTTTTCCTTTGTGGAGTGAGGCTTTCCAAACACCTCTGTGATAAAGATAGGATTTGAAGTTTGGAGCCATAACATTTAAGGAAAAAAAATCAAAGTCTTCAAAAAGAATTAAACAGCAGGAATGATTTCATTTTTAAATCATGTTAGAGGGAAAAGTTTATACAATGAGAACAGAAATAAATCTGTTCATATTTTTTTTTTTTTTGCCAGGCGTCAGATTCAGGGTATCGAATGGATTATTACTGGTTCTTATCTAAGTTTAGAAAGTGCTGTGAATTTATAATGAATACAACAGAGATTTCAGTGTTTATTGGTTTCCTGGTTTATTGATGCTTCACTTGCCTGTCTTTGCAAGTGGTGCCATTCATGAAGCCTTGGCTAATGTCCAAAGACAGTCCAGATTTGTTCCATTTATTGCTCTTCTGAGTTTGCCTTTTGGCAAAAAGTTTCAGATCAGGAGCTTTTTTTGCATATCAAGGCTTACAGGTCTGCTTTGAAAAGCTTTGAGGTCTTCACAGTCAAGAAACCTCCCACTATAAATTTGTGGAACGATAATTTATTTATTTTTTCTTTGAGATAGCTATCCTTAACTTTCTGTAACTAAAGATTACCACTGCATGCTGTCTTCTGGCTTTCACTAAAGTGAAGTACAAGGAAATACTGCAGAGGGGAGGTATTTTGGACGTAGATTTACAGTGGTTCATTATGCAGATAAGAAAAAAGCAAGCAAAACACTTGCCACAATGCAGATGATGTCCATAAGGAAAGGTCAAGTGGAAATGTTTGGTTTCTTCTAGAGGCTTCTGAAGCTGCCTTGAAAATGATGCTTTATACTGGTCAGTGGAGCAGGAATTGTTGCACAGGCAATTAGCTGCCATTGTGGAAAGAAAATACCTTGAACTTCTCTGCTTCGTGGGTGAATGCAACCCAGCAGCAAAGAGAACTGAGTAAGGACAGCTCTTGTTTTGGCTCATTTAAACTGTCAACACCATGGTGATGGTGGTCTGGACTTATTTAGTGTTAATCCCAGATCTGTGCACCCTCTGAAGGTTCATTTAGTAGTGCTTTCTCATTCAGCCCATCTTTGGGCCGTGAGTGCCATCAGCATGGAGCCCAGCGGTAAGTGTGCATATTAGTGTATTGCATCATGTATTCTGTTAACAATCCATAAATGAACTTTTTCTTTTTCACTTTATTCAGTAGCAGATAGTTTAGGGTTTATAAACTGACCGGGTTCTATATGCTCCCCAAATCATCTTGTTGTGTTGTAATTGACATTAAAATTTCCAGGAACGTAGGTATAAGGTTCTCGATATGAAGTACAAATGGTGACTATTCCATTCTGTAGTCTATAGATCATCTCAAATATGTTTCTGAATTAATAATTCATGTTGCTTTGTATTATAATGGGGTTATATTTCATTCTCCTAGTGTCACATTTTTACTAATATCTGATATTGATGCTACACTAGTAGTTTATTCATATAAGCACAATCTTGTAGGTCTAAGGTATGATTAAATATACACTGGACAGGTGTGGTTTGCATCCTGATGTCTAAAGTGACTTGTTTATAATCTTAGCTCTTATCCTATATTTCATGGGTGTGTCATGTTCCACTTTATGCTCTGACAGTGAGGTTCTTTTGTCTACATAAGGCATTTAAATATATTCTACATTTTCTACCAGTCTATAAATGATTGTTATATTCAATTAACATCTTTTTTTTTCTTGCCTCAGATTTTTTTTCCCCAGTCTATGACCGTATTGATTGTGTCACTCGGCCTTTATTATCAAATGATTTTTTGTTGCATTGGTAGGACTCATTCACATACTAATTCTGGTTTCTTGGATCAGCTTTTCCAATGCAACACTGATACTATGAAGAGAGATAAATTCCTTTCCAGGGTGCAGTGTTTACAGCAATGTTGCTTTGTGCTCAGCTAAGTGAGGTTATGTGTAATACTTAAGGGATGAGTTCTGGTAGAAGAAGTTGTGTGGACAGGCTTGTAAAAGCAAAACCTATAGTCTCAAAGTTGAAGGCAAATAAAAGAATCCTGAAATTTCAGTTCTTGTGATGTGAAGGACAGCTTGACTTGTGACTTTGGTTTGCTGCCTATCGTTATTGCAAAGATGGGAAATAATACTGTGGGTGACTTTCCTCTAGAATTGAAAGCAGGAAAGATGTCTGAATGTAAATGGATATGGCTTCTGTTAACTTCTGGTGTGCAGAGAGGTCAAAGGAATTTGCTTAGTACAAGATATGGTTCATGAAGACTTGTTATTTCCTGCTTTGTACAGTTTGCCTTACTTGGCATCTTCCTATAAGGTTAAGGGATGCCGCTAAGTAGCTGAAGCCAAGATAACAGCCCTGTATTTTGGAAAAATGAAACATTCTGCTGAAAGGCTAAAATATTCTTACCTATAATAGTAGGTTGTTATTAAGGATAAAAGAAACCCGAGTGTTACATAGAGAGGTGATGTGGAACAGGTATGAAATTTTAAATCAGTTCAAATGTGGAGCTAAATGTTTAGGTTTTCTCTTTAACTTATTTTAGTGGTTTGAGTGTTATGTGCACAGAGTTTTCACTATTTTCTTCAGACTCCGAGGATGAAGAATGCTCTTATAAACCCTTTATTTTTCCAGCAAGGAAAAAGTAGTGTAGTTTCACTTCACTATCCTTTTTAATGGCAGTGATGCCTATTAATGGCAGTGATGAATCCTTTGGCACTGTTAACTAAGCCCTTAATGACAGGCTTACCTTTCACTCTTAACTCATCTCGATGTTAACTGTTCTATAACATTCACTTGAGGATTCATTATCAATTATAAAATACTTGTTCTGAACTGTGATTTTTTTTTATATTAAAACATTTTTATTGGTAAAAGATCTTCACGTCAAACAACTGCTAGGTTAATGATTGAATGCAGATTCATCTGGTTCATTCAATTTTGCATTTTATTACTTCATGAAGTAGGAAGATAATAGCCAAGTTCTTCTGTTGGTGACACCATTGAAAACCCTGACTAATTGTTGCAGTGAACGGTGCCAATCTGCATTTTCACACATCATTGAGCAAAATAAAGTCCAGAGTATGGAAAGAAAGGTAGCATACAGAGAAGCTATGAAGGATAAAATGTCATAAAACTCAGAGCAACTAGGGATAACTGAGAAGTCATGGAGTCTGTCTTCACTACAGCCAGCACAAAAAGATGGTCTCTACTCCAGGCCAACACAACGTGTCTGGATCAAAAATTGGAGCGAAAACCAAATCCCTGTCCCCAGATAGAATGAGAGTGAAATATGGAAGGCTTTTGCTTTTTTCTTAGGTAGAACTTTGCTGGCAGGTTTTATGGACTGAGAGGTAGATGTCGTGGTAAGGCTGGAAAAAAAGTGAATAGTCCAATTGTCTGGAGTCAGAGGAAAGCTGCTATGCGGGGACCCTTGTTAGGTCGGGGAGGTGTAATGAACCGCTGCCTGGCAGACAGTGAAGTCTCACTGTCTGTTACTGCCTGACCTCCGGTGCAGTCAGGTGTTAGCCCATTATGTTAGCGTTCATATGCATAACCATCCCCATCCTTGTAGTTCTAATATTATTTGAAAGGAACTGAAGTGAAAATACTGTCAAGACCCCTCTTTACCTTGAGGAAGAGGCAGGAAGAAATGATGTGAGGAGCTGTATTTGTAATGAATTACTCCCAGAAAATAGCTTATTGCAGGGAGAGATCTATGAAAGTGAACCCAGGATGAAGACCACAGCTACGTGACCACCAGAACTATTAACTGCGGTTGTCCGAGAACCAAGGTATCAGAAAGAATCAACAAGAGAAGATCTTGCACTTATTGCTGGAAAAAATGTCAGTGTCCTCTAGGGAATTCTAACTGCCCTTTGATAATAACTGCCAAAACTCACTGTTTTCAGGGTTTGCAGGCTCTGTGCCAATCTAACGGGCTTTTCTTCTCATCTGTAATGTAGATTTTGGTCTAAACTTTTTCTTGGCTTCTGTAGCTGTGTTTCTAGAAAATGCATTTAACCAGTGCACATCAGCTATATAGATTTTCAATGTATCATTCGTACAGAGTCTTAAAAGTAAAATGGGTTGTCTCCTGGCCTGAAATATTCTGAATAATACATTCTTAAATGCTTTTGTGTTTTCTGAAAAAAGAGGCTACAAAGGTAATATACATGTTTCTTTATGATGATTTATCTCAGTATTTTGAAGAGAAGTATCACTATGTGAAGGCTTAAAACCAAACAAAATATCCCAAACAAACAAACAGAAAAAACAAAGCATTTTAACCTTGCTATTTGTAGTTGTTGATGACAGTGACTTGGAAATATTCAACAAGAAAACTAAAAGGGTTGCGCTATTCTGTGATGGTTCAGTGTATTTTATTGACAAATGCTTTGATGTTGAAAACTCCCATTGTGATATTTTTTTTCAAAATGGAACACTTTTATTATCAAAACTGCTTTAAATATTTCATTGTTTCAATTTTTACAATTTATATAGCACAATAACAATGTTTAGAAGAAAAAACAAACACTTCCTATAGGGGCCAGTGAGAGAAAATGTTTTGTAATCCTAGAATTGTAGTTTTCTTTGGAGCGGGGAAGAAGAAACTATCATTCTTGGGCTTTACTGTGGAAAAGGGCAATTTTGTAGGGAGCAACTAAAATACTGGCTGTACAGCAAATACCAGTGAAATAGACGCTATCGCTGCTTTTCAGCTGTTGCATACTCTGAGTTTCTGGAGTTTACTCTGCAATGCTGTAGATGCATCAGAACAACAATTACTCTACCTAGTTCTCAGTATTGCTGTACTTAAGATCACTGTGGGTATGTTCTCTGTGCTTACTAGTTGCTTAAACATGTATTTTTTCAGTCTGTATGGAGATTTGTACTACTTCCTCACAGACCAGGAGCTTGAAGCCTGAACAAGACGGCTGTATGCTGCAGTCTGCTAGTGTCTACGGCATAACTGTCTGTCATGAAGCACGAGTTGTGTTTTCAACATTGTTATTTGATGCATGTCAGAGCTGACAGTTCAGCTGAAACCCTTTGTGCTGGGAGAAATTAGAGTTGGTTTTGTTGGGTTTTTGGCTCTAGCTGGAAGCGTCTAAATATTTCTGGAAGGAAATGACAGTTCTGCTAAATGTTCCTCTTATACATTGGAACGTCTTGGAGCTCCCCAAAGTCAGAAGGGTTGTTCTGGATTTAAACTTGTATTCTTGTTCAGTTGTACTTGAGCTCTGTTTTAACAGGTGTAGATATAGATGATTTTATCCCCCTAGATGTTCTTTTCTTTGTCTGCAGAAGTTTCTCTCTTTCAGAGAAGATGAGTACATTACCCTGCCTAAATAACATGTCTTTGAGATTGACTGTGAGAGTATACCGTGAGGCATGCACTAAAGACACTATAAATAGTGAATCATCTGTCGCAGACAAACCAGCTTCTATAATGGAATCAGTTGGATAGGTGCCATTTATCCTTATCATTTTTCTACTAAGAGTTTTACATTAGGGGGGAAAAGACATGAAGAAATGTTTTTTAGCTGCTTACCCATCATCCTTGAACCAAGATTTATACAGGAACTGATTTTTGTATCCCTAACACTTATTGGTATTAACAACATAGTGGTGTAACAAATAGTCAGACTCACTGTTTTTGCAGGATATCAAAGAGGTCAGGAATGTAATTGGCTTGAATGACTTTTTTTTTTCCCCTTTCTTTTCCTTTTTTTTTTTTTTTTTTTTCCCTTGGAAATCACAAGGTCATATATGAAATAATTTTTGGTGTAAGATCAAGAAAGCTGGAAAAGTTAGTGCCTATTACGCTATTCAGCATACCTTATTAATGAGCTATAGCAAAAGAAGCCATGCAAATGAGAACACAATTATTTACACTAGGTTTGCATCACTAGATGTAACCGCTACACCAACTTAAGAAGCACCCAGCTGCCTCTCCTCAGTCAGTGAATTCCCACCTGTGCTGTGGTTGTTCATGCAAATGTTTCAGCCTACACCATAAATTACAGCAATAAAATGATCTGGGTGAAGTAGGTTTTTAAGTAGCTCTAAGGTTTTAGTTAGTTGGATAATTTTACTGATTTACACTGTGGCAATCACCGGCATGTGGCCGATTGAACTAGAAATGGGAACGAATGCAGAGCAGGGTGGAAGAGTTGGATTCTTAAATTAACTTGGGCATAGTCTTGGTATGCCCAGGCCTGCCATTAATAACTCTTAGCACATGAACTAGCCATGTAACTTGCCTTTCATTGCTTCATCTGGTTTTCTATTTTATTGGTCCATGTCGCTCAGAGTGAAAAAAATGAGCAATTTGTCTCTAAATGCCATCGTTCACTGTACCATGACTTATGTATTGGAGTTAGTTATAATAGCCTGATGGCAAAAGTGGTAGGAAAAGCTGGGTGAGAAAGGTATAAAAACAGCAATGCTAACAGAAGGGGAGGAACTACTTCAGAAAAATAAGGTACTGTAAAAAGCTGAATCTCAAAAGGAGTCTAGACTGATTGTCTGGCAGGAAAAAGAGAAGGAAAAAAAAAACACAAAATGTGAGATACAATAAAAAAACAATGATGGTAAAAGTAAAACAAAACCATTTTCTGACTTAAGATCAGTCATTTTATTGATTTTTAAAATAAAAGCTCTATTTTATTATGTGCGCCTGAATGTACCAGCCAAAACCTAAAAACACAAATGCTCATATAGCCTCAGGCAGCCCCCAGCCCCCTGGCCAATAACTCTTGTCTAGCTCATGCTGCAAGTGTAAGAGTGTGTACTCTTTTTGTAAGGTTGTTTATCAGTAAAATTCCGGAGAACTGGATAAAAAGGGTTAAGAATAAGCTGTTTTGGCTCTATATTAAACAAATCACTGAACCTATCTTAAAGATCAATAAAGCTACAAAAAATCAAGGAGAGAGTTTTAAAAAAGATGCAGTCTAAAGGCATGATTACTCTCTGTGTTTAGAAGTTGCATCTTAAATTTTGTTTTACAGTAGCTTCTGAAATTTTGTTTTACCCTAAGATACCTTTGCTGCTAAGATATGTCTGATAAAGGAAATCCAGAGATAAAATATCTTTTCGAACAAAGCCGTGCTAAAGATCACAAAAGAAAAATAAAGAAAAAATGAATCTCTTAACGTGGTCATTTATTTATTTCTATGAACTGTATGTATCACTGCAATTTCACCAACCCAGGTCTGCTTAATGTTTTGACCAGTAAGTCTAGATCTGCACTGACTGAACCTTCTCATAATGAATTTGAGACCTGTGATTCCATAACACATGTTATTGAAAGAATATTGTCTGTAACCACCTGTTAATTAAGAAACATGGAGTTAGAGCTAACTGTTCTAGTGCCCCAGGACTGACTCCCATTTCCTGCCCTTCATTTTCGTAGTAGTAGTCCTTTATGAGAGTTGCATGAATACCTACAAAATAGTTGGAGACAGTAAAACATCCCCTTTTTGCATTTTGAAGAGAGAGAACGCCGCTCAATCCAATCCAATGTGGCTATTCTGTTGACCACAGGGTCTCTGTATTTCATAAAATGGAAATTTCTGATTTTAATCGTGTACTGCTTTTCAATTTTCAATGAGTCTTTTCAATTTACTTCTCTTGTACTTGTATGTGTCTTATGTTAGTGTTGAACTGCCTATGGTTTTTGAAGTGAATGGCAGAAAATCTGAATATCTTAATATTTCACTTCAGACTCTAAAACTTGTCTGCCTCACGCATTTCATAAAAATGCCATTTGAAAGTTAGCCCTTTGCTGAATGAAAACTTAACATATTCTAAGTGAAGAATATAATCTAACAATGGGGTTGATCAGCAATTTTCATATAATTAGTGCAAAAATAGGCATTTATTGGCGTTTTAGCTTAAAGACGAAAGTAATGTCTCCAGAGACTAGAGAATTTTTCTTAATTTGGAGTGGTCCTTGTAACTAAGTACTTACAAGGTTATTCCTCAAATGTACACAAACAATCAAAATAGCTGAAAACTCTTGAGTAGACTTGAGACATGATTCTGGATGACTCAGATTATTACTTGAAACCAGATTTTTTTTTTTTTTTTGTCCCTGTTAAATACTGTTGCTGATGCCCTGGACCACAGAGAAAGCTTGTTGTATTCAGCCGCCTTCCTGCCTTCAATGATCTGTGCACTGAGTGGCAAAAAGGTGCTCAGACAGGATAATAAGCACAAAAAATCCTGCATGAAATTCTTATCAAAACAGATTGTGTATTTAAAAGCTGAGAGCCTTCCTCAACTCAGATGGACACTCTGTCTTCACATGGAAATGGAGTAGAGATCTCCATGGGTTTCTGCTAGAACTGGCAGAGGCCAGTAGACATCCCTGAAAGTAATCTTGCTGGTAGCAGAAACAACAGGTAAGTAAGAGATGTGGATGGAAGGGAAAAAAAAGCTTCCTTCTGTTTCATGTATGTAGTAGTATTTTCAGATGTAACCCAAGTGTCCTTGTTTAAGAAAAATGGAAGTGTTTCCTAGATAGCTCCTTAGACCTAAATTAAACTGTGCTCTGCTCAGGGAACAAGTAAACTGTTACACTTTCCTTAACCATGGGCCATTTTTCTTGGCAAACTGCCTTGGTTTTTAGGTGGCAAAACACTTGATAAGACTACTTAGTCTAGTAGTGCTTCAATAAAATTAACACATTAGTCAGATAAGGACAGACTGTTAGTCTGCCCACTGGCATTGCCAGTTGACTGCATCGGGATGATCACTTCGTTTGCTTTTGCTGTTCTGCATTACAAGAGAAAGTTAGCATTTATGAAGTGATTGTTATGCTAGTTCCAAGGTGGTATCTCAAAAAGAGATGATTCTTCTGGTATTTATTTTGCTTATCTGGAGCAAGATGTCCCAGTAGAGCAACCTCTGGTAACGTTTTTGCAATGTGGATGAGTGTCAGTCAAGATGACTACTCCAACACAGTCTGGTCTCTTTGTCTCGCCATCCCCTTATTCCCTGAACTGCTATCAAACCCCCACCAGGAATTTAGGTCAGCCAGGCTCATTTCAGGCAAAACAAACCGAGCAGCCTGCTTCAGTATCAACCCCCACACTATTAGCAGGGAGCAGTGCTCCATTTCTCGCTGCATGAGGAAGGCTCTCCAGCTTCTCTGCCTTGTGAGTCATCACGGAGAAGGCTGGCATGAAAGGTTGCATGGATCCCACACCCACACACCTCCAACCACTGTTGTAAAGCCCTTCCATTAACAAAGACTGCATCAAAAGGACTAAACCTTCCCTCAGAGGATCAATTAGCAACCTTAAAATAGAATAAAGGAAGACAGAAGCCCTTGCAGAGCCCTTCTGCTAGTAGCTCTCCTTCTCAGAGAAAAATTCAGGAGTAAGCAAGTGCCTGATGGAGAGCTTTCTGTCCTCGTTCCCCTTTTAACGCTTGTTTCAGTGTAATTACTGGAGTGTTACTTGTCGCAGCAATCCAGTTGCAGTTACATCAGCGTTTCTATTAACAATTTCTATTTCCAGGGCTTCTCAGCTTGGCTGTAAATACTTTCTGATGGAAACAGGTTGGCACACAAGGCCTTAGTCATGGCACAAAGTTTGAAATGATTTTTCTATGCAATTGTTCTAAATCTCTATATTTCAGGAGTACACAATAAAAATACAAGCTTTGCTGATCCAATATACCAGTTTCTATGTCTATGAATTTCAATGAAGAGTTCAGATAAGAAAATTCAATCTAACCATTGGGTCTGCCAGCAAATATCTTATTATGCTTACCAATCAATTGGTAACGTCTTCAGAAATACTAGCATTCAGGTAAGTTAACATGCAGCTGCCAATGAATACCAAAACCTTTCTGATAAGTACAGCAAAGGCAGAAGGCTTTGAGTACTGAAAATGCCCAACCTGTAATTCCTAATTTAGGAACATCTAAACAGGTGAATCTAAGTCTTAATTAGACAGCATTGCCCTATGTCTTTAAAATTTCTTACAACATTATTTTTACCTTCTTCTCTATATCGTTGCCCTCCTACAAATGCCTTCAAATGTTAAGTTTCTCAAAAATGTTAAATGTATTTTCAACATACTTTCCTATCAGTAATTTGACACAAAGGACATAATGCTAAGATTTCATGAAATACCTTTGACTTGATCATATTTCATTATATAACATTTCCTAGAAGAGAAAGAATGATAAAAATGTCGTGGTTCAAAAAGTAGTTTGAATAAGTTGCAGATTTGTGTATGTTAAGCTGCCCTTATACAGCTTTGATTTGTGTGACCAGCACTTACTCAGCAGTTCAGTATAACTCTTATTGACCTTGGCAGCTGTCACATCTCTTGCTGGATTTTATGTCGCTAGAGGTGTCAACGTTCAGGGGAAAAGATGTGCAGAATATGCGTGGTTTTATTTGCAGGTGGGAATGAGGTAGAACCCAAACTACATTTCCAACAGCATTATTTCACAGATGACAGTCACAGGAGACCTGTGACCAACTTTAACCTTTTAATAGTATGCATAAATTAAGGCTACCAGAGAATACCAAGCTGCCAAATATAGAAGCCGTAGTTCTAGGGTCTTTGATTAGCATGTTCTTCTCTACCTGCCCTGTGACAAAAAGGAAAGCCAAAGGCTTTATGAAAGGTTTTTGAGAGTGGATACTCATAGACTTATCCTTCGTTTACAAAGTGTTTTAACAAATGAGCAGATCTCCCCTCCAACGTGCAGGATAGATAACTAAAGCTTCCATTAGCTGCTAAATAACGGGAGAGAGAATGTGGAGCAGAACTGGCTCACATTCCTGTTTCCTTTCTTCTCTAAACAAATAGTGGATGCTTTGTGTCACCTACACCCCTCCCTTATACAGGATGTGAAGAACTAAGTCTGAGACTGATCTTCTCCAAGGCAGTCTAGCTCATCCTGAATTCTTATCTGCATAATGGTTCTGCAATAAACAGATGCAGTTTATCAGTATTTGTAATATAAAAGGTGTTTTCTGAATATCTTGGATGTCGTCTTGATTTTTCAAGAGGAGTTTTTTTGAGTTTGAATGTCAAGTTTGGATGCTGTTGTACCTCAAAGTTTTCTTTGGGACTGTACTTCTAGGTGGCATGCAAGATCCTCAGTGTCCACAGCCTGCTCTGAACTTTGCGTGGTGAAAAGGCTCTGGCCTTCCCAAGCTGAGCTCTGCAGGTTGTGCTTCTCTCCAATGCCTGGATCTGTAACTACCTGACCTCATGCACTGACTCTTACTCCAGCCTGCAAGAGGCTTGCACAAGGAGGACATTTTTGCTCATAGAAGGGCTTTATGGAGTATAAAGAATGATGGTCCTTGTGGCTTGGCAAAAGACAAAACAAAACAAAACAAAACAAAACAAAAAAAACACGCTGTGAATCATTATACTCATCTCCATGTTTCTGGCAGTTTTGTCTGGAAGGTGTATCATATGCTTGCTGTCTACTATTAGAGCACTTCATTTGCAGATGAGGCTTTGTGTCAGAGAGCAGAGTGTGTAAATGAATGTTAGTAAAGGAGTGATCTACTTGAGATGCAAGACGCTGTACAGCTGAAACCTTGTGCTTATCCTGACTGTCTTTGGCTTCACTTACAAGCCACTGGAGTAAATGAGCACAAAGCATCAAAGAGTTAAATTCCTTCATGAAAGTCTCCAATACTGTAACCTCTGTTCCTTGCTCTTTTTTTTTCCTACCTTTATTTTTTTCCTGACATTTTTCATTCTGTTGATCAATCTGACCTGCCTGTTCATGTAACCCACTACTGGGCATGAAATATGCCTGAGAAATAGCTTGTGGATGTTGTTTGCAGATGTTGCCAAAGAAATGCCCTCAGCATCAGCCACCAGAGCATTGTGCCAGCTCCTGCTGTAACTCTCGGTGACAGATGCCACCTTTTTGGAATGGTCAAAGCAGTCTGTGACACTTTTGTTTTGACCTCGTATTGATTAGCTCTTTGTTCTTTTAAGGTTTTAGCAAATAACTATGCTAATCCAGATAAACTAAGTCACAGCTGAAGGTCAGCATTAGCTAGATAGCAGCCTCCAGCTGCTTTCTGGTGGAGCTGAAAAGGCAACAGAAAGATTGTGTATGATTTTAGCATAGTTTTATGAGGGACTTATTTATTGACATTGTCCTCTGAATCTCATCTTCTTTGATGCTGACTTTGATCACTGCAGTTCATTGTGCTTGATTTCACAAATGATATTCAAATGCAGCGATTCATTTAATTATGGATAAATTTAAAATTTAAAAGCTGTAGACTGATTTCAGTCTGTTACACCAAGCCATTTTTCTTGGATCCAGTGTTTAGGCAGTGTTTGTTAAGCAAGTACCCATGTAAGGGTGGGTGCATGTAAGCCCCTGTTTTCTACTAGATGGACAGAGCTTAATAGCTCTAACCTGCATTATTGGTCTGGTATATTTAATGGCAGATACTTTGATGGCAGAATTGGTGTAGTGGCTGTGCTGTGAGAAGAAACATCTGAACCTTGTCCCTGAAAGCCTGCTTCTGTCATATAAAGGTGAGAGCGGTAGAATTGGAGACTGATGTGGGGTTTTTGTACTATTTTATTGGAACTAAATTTTCATTGACCTTTGGCAGAAAAGTTTCTTTAACTACAACCTGGTCTTTTACTTCCTGGAGAGCTGGAGATCAGAGTTAATGAGTTATATTGAGGTGAGAAACCCTGGCGCCCTTTTCTTGGAAACATGCTACCCTTTCTCCTTAATGCTACAGGCTGGCTATTAGCAGAAGCTCACCAGGGCTACAGAAATGAAGAGCAAAGCAGTTCTCTCCATTGGTCTCTGTGGGCAAGGATTTTTGTCTAACCCTATTTTTTTTTTAAACACAAAGAAAAGTATTAAATCACATTTCCTAAGACCAATATATACAAGCTTACAAAAGCTGATAGGAGCAAAGTTAAAAGCAAGGAGAGAGTAAGCAGTAAGGAGTCAAAGTGTTGAATTCTTTCCGTTCCCCCATTTCCTTTTCCTCACTTAAATTGCTCTGGAAAGTTGACAGAAATTGCTTTCAATTTGTCTGGAAATGCTGTATTTAAACCTGTGAATCCCCAAAAAGCCATTTCAGTGACTATGACTTGTCTTCTGCTCTGGGCCATCCACAATCCTTTCCATCTCCTCTTCCTTCCTGGCATTTTTAAGAGCTCCTCTTCGCATTGCTTTCTGCTTGGTGACGTAAAACATTGCCACCCAATGCAGGTAGCCAAGGGTGAGCTGCAAACACCCCCTCCTTGGGGCTGCAGCAGCTGGGCTCTCGCTCGGCCGCGGGGGGCAGACCTGCCTTACAGTGCCTTTCACTCCTGCACAGAAAATTGAGCCGTGCTGGCAACTCAAGGCTGTGCAGCTGGACTTACTCACTGACTTCAGCTGCCTAGTTTTAGTTTATAAATTTAAATCCTGGCTTGGGCCACTTTTCTGCCTTTCTGCTCATCAAACCTACCTTCGCTGGTATCCTACCCTGATTCCTTGGATATTCAGGGCCATGAAAATCAAAGCGAAACAGAGTGGGAAATACTTTAAACCTTATGATACGGCTTGTTCTAAGACAAGGGCTTTTCCATTTAACGTTGTACAATGCTTTCTATCGAAGGCGTACGCCAGACACTCAATCAGCAACGTCCACTCCAGCTGCTGAGTCAACAAAGTGTACAGGCACAGGGCAGCTGTGTCATACTAAATAGTTTTCTGTGCAAATCCTTTCCTTCCCGAGTCTCTTTGTACCCCTGATCTTATTGATTTTATTGGCTGTCCTAATTTAGCAGTCCTTTGGGCTGATGATCATAATTACAACACACAGCACAGCTTGAGTAAACAGGTTCATTGCGGACCTAGCATTTTCAGCTGCCCAATGGCAAATAAGCATACTTTGGGCGAGTGGTGCTTCTTAAATGCCTATCACTAGTTGCTACAAATCCTGAAGAGCTATTGCAGGGTTATGCAGAAAAGGAGAGTTATTCTGTATTAAGCTCCATATATTTTTGCATATTGCTCTAAAATTATTGGAGGGCTGATTTCTTTTGAAGCAGATGGACACTGACAGAATTCAAGATAATTTTTACTGTGCCAACCTAACTCCAGTCTTCTTATTTTTACTAATGAGGTAAATATTTATGCCCGATTTTTCTTTGACAGCTATCTTGGAGTAACTGTGTCATGCAGTTGGAGGAGTATGTTTTAAATTAAAAGACGTTTGTTTTAAAGTTCAGTGGTAAAATATAACTGCAGTACAGAATGTTGCATATATTATAGACAGTAATTGATAATAATTATAAAATTATTTGCTAGAAAGTAGTGATGAAAGAACACTTAGATGAATGACAAATGAGCTGTTCAAAGTTCAGGTGATGTCAAAGGTAAGGCTGCATGGGCAAGGTTAATTCTCTTCCTCTGTGCACATGCACTGCAGGTATTAATGATCCCCCTCTCCTTGCACCTTGAAGTCTTTCTGCTGCAATCAGTGGTCAAACCTGGCACTCCCTATTATTTTATGTATTCCCTTGAAGGAGCAAACCCCAACATCATTAGTTGCACTTAGGGTTACAGCATGCTCAGAGGCAGGCATGCAGATTCTCCTCATACTGCAGCAGAAGCTGGACAATATCCAGATGCCCTTATTTCCATCCTTACGTGCTCCTGTCCCAGTCACTCTTCTCTTAAATTAGCTGGAAGGTAGAATAAATAATTGTTTTGCAAACTAAATTCTGTGACTTTGAGGGATTTTGCTTTCCCCATTCTGGCACTGTGCTACAGCCCTTTGTCCCCGAGCAGGAGGTGGCAGTGACTGGGGCACTCGCTGGGTGAAGCCCTTGCTCCTGGGCAGCTGAGCTGAGCACCAGGGGCTGCTGGTGGCTCCAGCAGGTGGCTGAGCTCAAGTTTTGATGATAAAACCCCTCCTGGGTCCAAGAATTTGAACTTTTAACACTCCTGATAAAGTCCACAGGGAATTTACAGAATTAGACAAAATTATCTCTGAAATTGTCCTTGTAATTTGTCTAGAAATAACATGCAGTCTGTTCTGAAGTAGGACAGGTACTTGAAGGCAAGCATTCAAGAAGAATTTCATGGTCCAAGATGTGTCTTTAGGATGCAGTGAGGAGGCGTGATCAGTGTAGGGAAACAACTGATGCGATCAGTTTTTAACAGCATATTTTTCTGTCAGTGTTATCCATGCAGCTCTTTGGATAAATACATTTAGTGGGAGTTCTGGGCATAGTGATTCATCTGGCTAGAGCACTTAAACAAGTCTCAACAATTTGTTTTTACTTTAAACAGTATTTAAACTCAGTCTTTCAAGTTGGTACAGATATTGTTTATATGTTATTTAATCCCATGTGAAACTTCCTTCCAGTTTATTTCTAGCTATGATACCAAAATCAGGTTGCTGCCAAAACATCAAATACTGTTTTGTTCAGTATGGCTTTATTGGATGAAGATGATACTATATGGTAGGTCTGTTATGGTGGAAAGCCTTCCTTTCCTGTAGACACTTAGTACCTGAACTAATAAGCTCACTTTACAAGGGAGATGCTTCAATGAAACATTATTGCCCCCAGTGTGACTTTACATGTAAAGAAAGTGCTGAAGTGAAAAACTCTTTAGGAAAACATGACTAGAAATAAATTATTGCTATTTCTAATGTTTTCTCTTGGAGTGCTCATAAGACAAACTTCAAGCTGAGAAAGTACATCCTGTTTTTGTTTTATTGGGATGCGACTTCTGAGTCTTTTGCCACTGCCAGAGCCTGCAATTAGGTCAGAGTGATTTCCGACCTCCTTGGCCTTCACTTGATTTGTGGACTGTCATAGTACAGTCTGAAATGTGACAAGCTGATTAACTATAAGGAATTTTTTGGGCCACAGGATGCTGTGTATTTTCAAGTTAACCTTTTTACTAAGAACCTACTTTTGGGGTGATAGTCCTTGATTAATTATTAGCTCTTATTGATCACTACAGATATGAGAAGTCTAAGGTATAATCACATTTTTTTTCACCGACTAACTTGTCTTTGTGAGCTACTGCTTTGCAGAAGAAGAATCTGTGCAACCATGAGGTATATAGGAGCAAAAGCATCAGAAGGAGAAAAGAAGTATTTCAAGGATTTCCTGCTGTGGCATTATCTCCTTCTCTTTCTTCCACTGAGGAAGGCAGCAGCTGAATTTGCACTCTGTCAAAGAGCTGAGGAGTCAGACTCATTCATATGACCCACAACCATTTCCAGAACCATCTGAAAAGCACAAGGTGATTTTTCTTCTTTTTGCCCGGAGGAAAGTCTGCATAAAGCCTAGTACAGATTTATTTATTTATTTATTTATTTTGTGGAGAGTTTCCGAGAACAGGATACACTGTCTGTTTTTAGCTCTACCTTCTGTTTGCATCCCTCTAAGTTTCATTTGAGCAGTGCATGCTTAAGTCAGGAGGAGTAGAGATGCTACCTGATATAAACTGGTGTTTGCTCTCCCCTGTCCTTGCTGCCTGGCACTACGTGTGCAGAATCATGCATGTTTTTAAGGGACAAGATGTGCCTGCTGGTTCTGCAGAGCTATTTATAAAATGGACGCCAACAGGACAGTCAGCTTTATGAGGTTCAGTGTTCAGGTCTGAGTGGCTACTTCTGGCACTGTCAAAAAGTGGTTTTCCCCCTACCCCCACCCCCTTTAATCTATACATTTCTAATAGCTTATCTTTTCTTTTACTTAATTTTGTGTGTGCATATAACTACACCAGTGCACTAGGCAAGCTTCTTGAGTGCTAGGTCCTTCAACGCTTGGCAGTTCAACTCTAGAGGAAATGCATGCATTGCAACGTTTTCACAGGAGGAAGAAAAGGTTCTGACTATTACAGCTGTCGTAGCTATTACTCTTTGCAGGGAAGTCTTCAGATGCTGTTGAATACAGTTCAAGGAAGAGAAGAACTCAGAGTTCATAAATCATAGAATCATTGAGGTTGGAAAAGCCCTCTAAAATCATCTGGTCCGACCACCCCTCTAACACCAATGTTTCCCACTAAGCCACATCCCTAAGTACCACATCCAGCCTTTCCTTGAACACCCCCAGGGACGGTGACTCCACCACCTCCCTGGGCAACCCGTCCCAATGCCTGACTGCTCTTTCTGAGAAGAAACGTCTCCTCATTTCCAACCTGAACCTTGCCTGGTATAACTTGAGGTCATTCCCTCTAGTCCTATCACTAGTTACCTGTGAGAAGAGGCCGAACCCCCAGCTCCCCACACCTTCCTTTCAGGTAGCTGTAGAGAGCAATGAGGTCTCCCCTGAGCCTTCTCTTCTGCAGACCAAACTCCAGTTCCCTCAGCCGCTCCTCATAGGACTTGTGTTCCAGGTCCTTCACCAGCTTCATAGCCCTGCTCTAGACATGCTCCAGCACCTTGATGTCCTTCTTGCAGTGAGGGGCCCAAAAACTGAACACAGTACTCGAGGTGTGGCCTCACCAGAGCTGAGTACAGGGGGACGATCACCTCCTGGTCCTGCTGGCTGCACTATTTCTAATACAGGCCAGGATGCTGTTGGCCTTCTTGGCCACCTGGGCACACTGTTATTGAGTTATTGATGTTCAGACCAATAAATGTCTGGCATCTATCACTTGAGAGGATGGTCACGTTTTACCTTCCAGGTATGTTGCAACTAAAAGCCTTGTGCAACCACTGCTAACAGGGCAGATATTTGAGTCATGTTAGCTTCAAAGGTATCACTCACTAAGGAAATGCAATTTAGTGTAAGGCTTATAAATGTTATAATTATACCATAACTAGTCTCATCTTTTTGACACAGAAGTTGAAATTGCCTGTTCCTGTAACTATACGTTATTTCATAGTTTCATGTTAACAATTGTTTTGCCTCAAACTGAGGTGGTTTGACAAACACAGTGTTAGCAATCTAGAAATAAGCCCAATTTGAAAAGACATGGCTTGTGCATGTTAGTTAATTATCAGATGTCTTTTGCTTCATTATCACAAATAAGTATTTTAATAAATATTAAAATTGTGTTTTTATTTTTTCCACTGGAAAACAGGTTACAGATACCAAATAGATCTATTTCCTATTAAATGAAGAGGAGTGAATCTTAGTATACAATGAGACTAGCGAGCAGCAATACTTATTTTTAGATTATGCCTTTAAAGCTAAACACTATCTTTAAGTCCAAGAGGAAGGTGCCATTTCTTTCATTACTTTTTTACACTTGATTTCTCTTGGCAGGTTAAGACAGCAACTTTACATGAAGTGGATGATTGGTTGGGATTTTGTGAATCCTGGTTTCCAGGTTATTTCATTTCTAATAAATCATTTATAGAAAAAGTGGTCTTCTAAAGTTGTCTCATTAGTCTTCATTTTTGTCTCCTTTTCTTGATTTCCTTTTAAAAAGACACTGCATTAAATAACGCTCATCCTTCTCTTCAAACTCATGGGTGCAGTTAACCCCTCAAAACAAGTGAATGACCACTGTTTGATCACTGCTGTGGTTAAGCATTTAGCTTTCACTATGAATTTAGCTGCAAAAGTCTTGTTTCTAAGTCTAGAGATCAGTTTCTGCCCCACTTTAAGGTCCCTTTCTGCCTACCTAGGTACTGAGGGAGTGGGTCACTGGGTGTACAGAAGTCCTAGCCTGTGTTCTAGCTACTGCAGCCAGTTCTACAGTGATCCCAGGCTGTGAAATACTCGCTGGTGCTCGTCAGATGTGGAAATAATTTACTGTGTCTGAGGTCCAAATGCCTTACCCCTTCCACTGTGGTTGCGAGTGCAAATCAAACTTTAAAGCTACCTTTGTTCTACTTTATCTCAGAAAAGGCAGTAGACTTCCAGGTACATCAGGGCCTTAGCCAGTGGGCTTGCCATTTATTACCCATGTATTTTTTTCATTCCTTTTGTTGCTAGAAATCAAATATTTAATCATTTACAAGAATTATTTTCAGATTTCTAGATGAATGAGAAGACATCAATCAAAATATGTGCACTTGCTGGCAATCATATGGACTTGATCTGCCTGCTAAGAGGAGCATGAATGAATTTAGATTAACATTTAATGACCCAGGAAAAAAAAAATCCTTTCTGGTACTCTGCAGATGAAACTGTTCTAGCGTCTGGGGATTAAGTTAAACTGAATAGCTTGTGAGTTCCTCTTTTCATTTCCACCTTGTTTCCCCTTGAGGATAAAATCTGCACCAGTCTCAGATTTTTGCTAAAACTTCAATCCATTTAAATCAGACTTTTTTTTTTTTTTTTTTTTTTCAGGAGTTAGGGAAGCACCAAGGTTCCTCTGATTTGTTTTCATTTGGGCTTGTGTAATTCTAGATGCAAAAGCAAAAAGTAAAAAGTTTTGAATTAGAGACTTTTGTATTATATCCAGAAATAATGTAAAGTGGAAAACAAAAGCTGAAAGTTGGTGACTTCTCTGATTCATCTGTATCAAAGTACAAAAGTGTAGTATCTCATTTGCTATTTCTGTCTTACTCCCTGGGCATGGTAAAGAGAGGCCAACTACCAGCAATACACAGCTGCTTACAGGATTTCAAAGATGACCAATACGAAACACAGAATGGGGAGACTGCTCTAAAGATTGTCTGGCAATTAAGAATATTTGAGGGCATGAAAACAAGCTTCAAGCCCAGCTTTCAGTGACTGCTGGCAACCAGTGAGGGATACCTGAACTGTTAGACACAAAGGGAAATTTTTTCTCTAACTAAATCAATACCTCAAAACATACAAAGTGTTTTTTGATCTAGCCAAACACCCCACGAGTGACATTCTCTCTTCAGTGCTCACTGAAGATCTGGTGTAGGTTGAAGGGAGTCATGGAGGCATGCAATCTCCCACCGAAAAGATCTGATGTATGCTAAAGAAGGTCATTACTTCTACAGAGCAGCTTGGGAAAATCCACCAAGTGGGTTTTCCTTTGGTAACTTTTAAGGGCAATGATTTTATTCCAGGTCTGAAATTCCTCATCAGTTGCTGCTGAGATTTAATTATATGGTAAAGTTTCACTTGCTCATATTTGACTGAGATGTAGTATTGAACCTGTTGTACTCTAGTGATAGATAAAACTTTTTATAGCTTTGGCTTGAGCATAAAAGACTCATAGATGTTCCTCCTTTAAAATGCTGGATTCAGATCCACTGCTGATAATCCAGCCAAGGACACAGTATCAGAGCTATGCTATGCCTTTCCTTGTCATGGAAGTGCACATGGATTTGAATGCATTTATCTACTTGCTGTAAAGCAGACTGGCACCAGTAGCTTTGGTCAATCTCTTCAACTGCTTTGCCCAATATATACAGCTGATTTTTGTTTAGAAACTACCTGAATGTGTGTTGCAAATGCCATTTAGCTCCATTCCCAGTGTTATGCTACGTTAACGTAAATGTTATTTAGCAGGTTACCAATCAATATAGTACAGCACAAAAGGTGAATACATGTATCTTGTTGCCCCATTTCCTTACATCTGGTTAAAGTGTTTTTGTACTGCGTCTTGTATTAAATACTGTTTAAATCATCTTTCAGTTGAGTAAATTTTCCTTGTAATGAATTTTAGAAGGCTGTAGAGAGACTGCAGAAAGCTACTGCTTTGGCCTTCATTTCCCAGAATTGATCACAAAGGACTAAATGAAGTTTCTTGCATATGGTATGGCTTACCTACTTGTTTTGCAAAATAAAATCTTAACTTTGTAGAAGCTTCCTTCAAGACAAGCCACATTTTGCAGGGTGTTTCAATTATCAGCTACAGCTAAGAGACACGTTAGGACTCTTCCACTCTTTTCTCTTACTTGGTCAAGCATTTTTATAAAAAGCAGCGACAATTCCAGTCATGAGGTACTGTGATCACCTACAGCGTAGACTCTAGAGATAGGTCAAGAAGATGGATGAGTCAGAATACGCCACTGTCTGTATTATGAAAGCATTTTTGAAAGATGGGAGAGTAGGGCAAAGAAGTAGTGAGAAAAAATCTCTATCTGTTTGGAACTTTTGAAAGAAGTATAAATCTTTTTCATTTAGGGTAGTATCTGGTTGTATTTCCTGGTTTTTAACAAAACAGAGATGACTTATTGGATCAGACCCGTGGTCTGTCTAGTACTGTGTCTCTGATGGTGGCAATGGAGATGCTATTGAGAGAGGGCATGTGGGCCCTGCCCACCTATGTGTCTGTTCCTATCCTAATTCTCCAGAATTAGGGTTGTTGCAGCATGATTTTTAAGTGAAAGTAGATTATCCTAAAATACTTCAAGCAATGAAAAAGGATAAATCTGGTTTACTTTAATATTGCATTAATTTTTGCAAACACCCCCTTCCTCCAATTAAGTAAAACCTATTCACATGAGAATTGTAAATACTAAGGTTTTGGGACGATCTGTGCCAAAGAGACAACTTTTTGCCTCGTACCATTCACAGTTAATGATCACTCACGGTCACTTGATTTAAGTATATCTTTGTATTAACTGCTGTCAGCCGGACCTTTGTACTCTGAAAGCTATCATATCATAAGTGACCATAGGTTGGGTGAAAGCTATCACCTACAGGTGGGAGATACGAATTCTGTTGGCTTTCAAGATGTTGTTGAGAGCTTATAGCTCTAAACTAGGAGAAATGTGAGTTGTAGGTAGTTTTATGTTATTTTCAGTTGGCACTCATTCAACTAGTGTATTACCATTAGTTGTCATTGAATTGCTGATCAATTCGTGTCCTTTTAAATTATTTTTGAATGTGTGCCTACAGGCTGTAGAAGGCTTCCTGAAGTACAAATAAACAACAGGTACCCACAGAACTATTACACTAGGGAGCATAAATGGCTTAGTAAGAAAGCATTTATTTAATATTAAATATTTGTCTTAAGCTTCTTGCGCTTTGTGTGTAACTCTTTAGCCGTTGTTGAAATGCTTATTTTTGTGTGGTAAGCAAGGAACAAGTATCTATGTGAAAGCTAAGGGGTGTGTGAAGAGCTAAAGAGCTGTGAGTTAAAAATGAAGTTTGGGATAGGAAACAAATAGAGACGTTAATCATACCATGATAGCTGCTAGGTTTCTTTTTCTTTCTTTCTTTTTTTTTTCTTTGAATCTGAATGGTTGGAAGAAAATGACATGATGACAGTTAACTATAACTAATCCTGCAGCACTTCAACACAGACTAATAGAAAGTTCAGAGAGTTCCACCAGCAGTTCACTATATCCTTAGGAAGCAATGAAACTTTGCCTAAAATAGTTGTATTGTTTCTTGGCATCAAGAATAAAAACCCCACCACATTGCTTAGTAAATGCGTCTCGTATGGTTCTGAAAACCAAGGCTATAGTGAAAGAAGTGATAAGCTTTCAGCATATATATGTAGGCTCTAGGACTACAGAGCATCTTTTAAACATGTTTATTATTATTATTTATTTTTTTTATAATACAGAAATGTCACTCAAACATGAAAATTAGCGATTAGTAAGGAAAAGGTTTCATCTTCTGTTATATGCATCAAGAGAACAAAAATAAATCACTACAGATCAGAAAAAGAAATATCTAGATGAGGATTTGGGGAGAAAAACATTTCTAAAGTTAGTAATTATGGCCTCAATCAGTTAGTAGTATTGAGACACATTACAGCACATGATTGTTGCCTTCAGAAAGGTTTGGATCTGTTATTCACTGTGCTGCTGATGCTCCTGGATGTGCTGCACATGGTGGTTGTGTGAATTATAGGAGAGGGAGAATGTGCCAGTTACTTGCTTCACAGATTACCTGATTTGTCAAATGATGCTGATTTGGGGGCTTAACAGGAGAAACGTGTGGTAGAGAACAGAGGAGCAAGCACACTGAACTAATTCCTAGATGTTGTTAGGAGGCTGCCACTACAAGTGTAGGGGCTGGAATATGTTTCTCTGAAAGGATGGCCTAGACAGAAAAGTAATCTGCATAGTAAGCAAGCCTTCAGAACAAATGAACCTAATTGTAAGACAAATTCTCTATTACCCTTAAATAGAGAGGTGGAAGGAAGTGGGGGATGATTTTAAAATGTTTAAACCTTAAAAAAAAAAGGCAACAAAAATTGTTTCAAACTTGCTTTGTACCTGTTCTTGGACTCTTGTTTAGCTCTATTCTATATATAGCCCACTTACGCAGATACGAACGATATTTGAATTGAATCCATACTATTGGGAACTGCTTAAATTTAATATCTTATTTTATATTCAAAAATGCAGAAAAGTGCAATTTTAGAAACTTATGAAAAGCTTGGTAAGTTGATGGAAAATTGTGTATAACTCTTTTATTGTGTTTGTGTGTGAATAGATAGGACATATCCTCAGACACCCATAAACAATTTGCAAGCAAACACAAGATGTGTGTAAACTCCAAAGAGGGCAGGGATGGCTGAGCACTGGGAGGGAGCCCCTGGAAAAGGAGGGAGAGCTGCTATAAAGGGAAGGCCATCAGCTGGGCTGAACATCCCTCTCTTCTTTGGTTCTTTAGGCGAAAGGTGGTGACTGCTTTTTGTGCAAGTCTTCTGGAAAATGTAAAGGAATATTCAGCTGTTGACTGAATTTCTATTATTTTTTTCATTCTATTTCTGTTGTGGAATCTTAATTTTTTTTTTTGTCTTAAAAATTGCAGCCATCTACGTTGTGAACACTTTCCTATTTCTTGTTGACAGGGAATTTAATAGTTCATTTAAATAGTAAATTTAGAAACATATTATGTAGTATTATTAAAGGTGGATTTTTTTTTCATATATATGAAATAGTGCTAGAAATTCTTCTGTATAGAGCGGCTGGCTGTGTAAAATATTCACAAGACAGAGCCAGCCAGGTTCAGTGCAGTGCACTATGAAGTGGAAGCTGTTCATTAGGAAGATGGCTGGGTCAAACCAAATTTCTGCATACGGCTGTCTACATTCAGGAACTTCTTCCCATCACTGACACACTTGGAAGTATGGTCCAAACTTTCAGAGGATGAACATAAGTCGTGACTGTCCTTGCCCGATACGTGCTTTTTTACCTGTGAAGCAGGTTTCTGTGTGCCACAGTCCATCTAGCAGGGGCACAGAGCAATCGATGTGCACTGACACCAGACCAGACCGTGACTCCAAGGCAGAAATTTCTGAGCGTTTATAGTGTGATGATCTGTCACAGGAACTGAGACTTCATCTCTTGCGTGGATGCTCCTGAAGTATGTGACAGGACTGAACCTCCTCGAGGAAAAACCCTTCTTGGGAATCTCCTGCAGTGATGCATATCTGCAGAGCCCCAGAGGCGTGGCTAAGGATGACAGGCAATAACTAAAAGCATGATAAAAATAGCAAGTCAATTTAACATTGGTATCAGAATGGCATTATTGATTGCGCAGGGCAAACCCCTCCAACGTTTAATTAAAGCACTGGAACAGAAGCACTAAAAAGAGCAAAAAAGCCAAAAGCAAAACCAAAATTATAAGAAAATGGTGTGATTTTGAGTTTTCTGCTTCATAGCCATCAAAAGCTTTCAGACCTAATAATTACTCACTAGCCTGGAGCCCTCTTTATCTCTTCCTATCACCTTTGTTACCAACTAGTGTCTCAGAACACAAAAACCTTAATACTTGACAGGTTCCCCAGCAGCTAAATTATTGCCAGTTGCTACTTGCAGGGAAGCCCTTCTTTCTACGAGTGGAATCGCTGCTCGCTGCTCTTTCTGTAAAGCAAGACTCCAATCAGGAAAGGTTAATAGCTTGTGAAGTGACTCCATTGAAGCTTTTCTTCTTTTGCATGGCAGGTGGAATTCTTGCCCTGTCATGGCTACTGAATAGGAGGCAGATGCATTGCTTTATGCCGCGCCATCCTCGTGTTTTTCTTTAACTGGCATGCCATGATACTTACAAAAGACTTTCTCTTACACACCAACACAAGTACCGTATTTCCTTGAACATTAACAAGGATATCACATTTTTAAACTCCAGGCACTCTAGCCAAGAAGATAATTGGTCTTTTTCAGTGGTTCTGGTCTGTACTCCAATTTGTACTGATTATATATTTGATAAATATTCCCTCTTTTTCAACCCAGTATTGGCATCAAAAGTCTGATCCTGCCTTCTCAATTTCAAGATGATCTTGAAATTTGAACAGGATGAATCATTCTAGGGTTGGTGAAAACAAAAAAAGTCCTTGTACATGTAAAGTCTGTAGGAGAGCAGGTAGCATTGTCTGACCTTCATGTACCAGTGCTGATATAGCTGTGTTAGCAGAACTGCGGACAGAGGGTCTGTCCCAAAAGGATCTAGAGTGCCAATAGCTAGTGTTCCTGTATGGTTGAAGGGTTGTAGGATATGAGTTCTTAGGTCTAAATTATAACTTCATAAGTATTTCGTAAGAACTGGTGATCTACGCAAATCATCTCTTCCTGCATCTGTAGTGCCAAAAAATGTAAATGTTCAAACATTTTCCTCCCTCTTGAAAAAGTTAACTTGCACTGGGAAAGATTTTCAGTGTGTAAAATGTTAAGGGACAGCTCTGGCCACAGGGCTGTTGTTTGTCATGGTTCTTGCTAGGTACAGAAAGCAGACCCCAGTCTTCCCCGAACACTTTGGTTGCTGACGTCTACAAAAGAAGAAGCTGGCCAAGACCTGGAGGAAATTTTCTGCTTTCACTCCCATTATTAGAAAAGTTCTTTGATTGCATGAGTTTGCTCTCCTCTGGTACAATGGTGTAATTGGCAACATCTATAACCCATTGTGGTACTGTACACAGTGGGAAGTGCGAAATGGAGGATGAGTGAGAGCAACTCTCCATGCAGTGATTAGGGAGCCACCAGGGGATGCCATGGGGATTAAATCTCTACTAATATTTAGCTCTGACTTGCCACTTACCCCTTGCAGCCAGCAGAACCACCCTCTGTACTTGTACCTTGAACAGGAGTGTATAATAAGTCATGTAAAGAGGAGTTGTGTGTCCTTTAGAAATCCCTTCCTACCACAGCACACAGAACCAGGGTGGAGAAGAACAGCCTAGGAGGTACTGTACTAAAGAGTGGGTGCTGGGTTTGGACTTAAATCAACATTAAGACTGGCTGAAGTATTCACCGAGGCGTACTCCAACTAGAGTCTTAATAAAGATAAATATCCTGCCTGAATGCATTTCTTCTGTGTTACTAAAGAAGTCATCATCTAAGGGTATGTTCACAACAGGACTGCCATCAATTATGGCAGGTGTCTTGATAACTCCATAATTAAAAATAAATTATGTTTGGTCCTTAAATAGGAATAATATTAAACTGAATGCCTGTTTAATCTGTTAAGTCTGTCACAAAGAAATGACACCATGAGAAGTGTGAATGAATGATATCCCTTTTTTTTCCCCTCCCTGTTTCTAATTACACATGATGGCACTTGCAGTGTCCCTTGTGAATGCACAGAATTGGTGCAGCACGGGAAATGCAAGCTTCCTTATGCTGCAGTCTGTTCATTAGCATCGATTTCTGAGGCACTGCCCCCAAGGATGAGAGGATAATTTCTTTTTTCAGATTCTCATGATCCCAACTTATAATTGACTATTAAAAATAACTTCTAAACCTTGGTGTAAGTTCTGGAACAACGACAGATTCAAGAAACTCCTCGTAACCCACCTTTCCGCGGAGCATTAAAGCCCACACAGCCACACCTACTTGGTGCCTGTCCTGTATGTAACACTTGTTTAAAGCTGTGCCTTTAGACTGCAAATCCATTGTGGCAGGCATTCATTATCTGCTTGGCTTTCTTTTTTTTTTTTTTCTGTGGAGCCATTGACTTCAATATGAAAGCTGATGCTACTACAGTAAAAATGCCATATTTCATATATGGAAAAAGCTGTCATTTATTTGCAGTTATAGCATTCTGGTAAACATTATATAGTTCAGATTTTTTTTTTTTATTTTTTTTCGTTTTTGTGGTGCTGTGTAAAAGCACTGCTATCACCACACTAATGCAGTCTTCATTATAACAAAAGATAGAAACTGGATTAATTAATCTGACTAGGTTTGATCTGATCTGCACAGTCCCTTATATTAACTGTGGGCATAAAAATACATAACGAGTGATGGTGAAAAGTGTTCAGATATCCTGAAAGTTTGCCATTAATTATGATTACAAAAGTTGCACCCAAGATGCTTTTCCTGATCTTTTTTTCCTATCTTTCTCTTTTTTTAAAAATGGCCATCTGAAGAAAGAATAGCATTTAAGACCAATTTGAGTGACAAATTGTATTAAATGGTAAAGTGTGAGAAAATAAATCGCAGGTGAACCCTAATTTTGACAGCTCTTCATCCACATTACTCAAGTAACTACTGTAAGATAACATAAAAATTCATATAATATTGTGGAAGACTTTCTAACAGATGCAGAATATATTGATAGGGACATTTTGTAACATTATCTGATCACTTTCCATTGATACTGTAGTGGAAGGCTTATATCCTGTATAATTTTGCTTTCAATTTTTGCTCCCTAAGAAGTAGACTAAACTTGTCGATGTGTTTTTATGCATGCTCTCCTCTTCATTTTTAAGTCTGGATTTCCATGTTTTGAAAATGTTCTCTATTCCTTCATAAGCTTAATTCCAGATGCTGTGCGGGCAGGTTGGTTCACATCCCCAAGGTACTGAGAACAGAAAAAGACGGCTTCTTTACCCATCTTGCTGAAGATAGACCTGCCTGTAGTATGTGGCTTTATGCCCAGCTCTGCTGGAACTGGCTGTTGCGTAGCAAGGCTTGCCAAAATTATGCACAATAACAAGCTCCAATCTACATAACACCTGGCCTGTACAAACCAGGTCATTATGAACTTGATCCAAGCTGTCATTCAAGTGGCTTTGTTATTCTCTTCTTAGTCCAAGCCAGTCATCCATAAGCAAGAATTGGCTTAATGCTTCCAGTACCCACAGTACTCGGGTACCAGTTTTCTTTCTTTGAGCCCCACAAAGCAGGCACACCCCGTGTAGCAGGAGGACCAGAAACAGCAGAAACAAGAAGAAACAACAAGTGGTCTGGGCTAAAGAAAAATAAAGCCAAACAGGTTACTTTGAGTTCCAAGCTCTGCATTTGTGCTATATTTTTCTGTTAATGTTGCTTGTTCTTTTACTCCAACTCTACTCAAATGGAGAAAAGCAGACTTGTTTCATGTATTTCCTACCTATTTACTCTGTGTTTATTTTCTACACATCTTTTAGATAATATATATTCCTCTGCAAAGATTTTGAGGAACGCTAAATTTTCAAGGCAGAGAAGCAAAGCCCGAATGTGTGCAATGAAGGGAGAGGGCCCTGAGCTTGCACACTGATGGCAAGCTTGCCCTCTGGCACTCGCTGCTGGGACCTGGGGCAGGGCTCTCTGCCCCGAGACACCCCCAGAGAAAACCTTTTTTAAAGGAATCGCCTTCGAGGAAGCGTTTCTACTTTGGGAAGTGCAACTTTTCTCACAAAAACTAGTTTGAGGCATTCCAGGCCCAGCCAATTGCATTTTCTGGTGGACTTTCCTTTCCCAGGAAAGACGCCCAGTCATCAGTGAGAGAAATGGGCAGAACGGAGCTGGGGCAGGAAACTCGCATTTCAGTCTAGGGTAATGACTGCAGGCCCTGTGCTAAAATATCATCACATCTCTCTGCCTCCATCTCTATTCTACTGCTTATTATTTCTTTCCTTTGTAGGAAGAATGCTTGCTTATTACACAGCACAATGAAGTTCTGGTTTCATTTGGCATCTGTGGATGCTACGGTAATATGAACAGTCAGCGCATAATGATTTTCTGATATGTAAAATTTATGTAAAGAGAAAATAAAACGAGAAGCGGGAGTGACAACTGTGTCACAAGAAACATTATATACGTTATTCTCGTTGAATGGAAAACTTGCCGGGTGAGCTAATTTTCAGAGCCTGACTAGGTTATCCCTGGGGTGCAGTGTTAGTGCAGAGGTCATGTGTTAGTCTTACAGGGCCCGACTGTCATTCATTTATAGCAGCTTCGTGTCAGCGGAGTTATTTTTCACTCTCAGTAGTCATAATTAGTTTCACACTCTGCATAGTGTGAGAACAAGCCTTCTGTAAGAGCGCAGAAATAAGAACTGTGTGAAAAGGTGGAATAAATATTGTAGTAATGGCAATGTGCGTACAGTCATTGGGTACTTGGTAAGCTGGATACGTGCATTAATTTTTCCTGAATAATCCCTTAATGTACTGACTGGGTGTAAAAAAAGCCTTGGCTGCACCGAATAATGCCTACTTGAATTTCTAAGCAGTGCCGATAAACTAAACTGAGAACATTCACTTCGTGTATTTAAAAAGTGATGGATTCAGTATCCACCCTTCCTCCTCTTCCTGCAATCAATAAATATTCCCTTCTTAATTGAGGCCATCAGCCTGCTTGGTGATCTCGGGCACTAATTGAATTCCTGAAAACAGGAGATGACCCAGGGGGGCTTTTTGCAGGTGCAGGCGGTGCCTGTTGGAGCGCTGGGCGCAGTGGGTTGCGCTTGGTGAGAAGGGGTGGAAAAACGCAGCGTTGTGAGTTTGGGGCCATGGCAGCATGCAGCCACAACAAATGGTGCCCCAGTTGGTAGGATCACCTCATAGCTAATAGGATGCGTGGAGAAGTTGGTCTGCTTTGACCTTAGACGCCCGAGGAGCTTCCCCCAAAGGGTATCCCCAAAGGGTATCCAAGCTGCAAGTGCACACCGTTGGCTCCTTGGTCTTGATGGAGGAACCTGCCCGGCACTGCGGAGCCTCTTGGGACCCCTTCCTTTCCCCTCCCATGCCATGCCATGCCATGCCATGCCAAGCCATGCCATGCCATGCCATGCCATGCCATCCCCTCCCATGCCATGGCATCCCGTCCCGTCCCATCTCGTTCCCTCTCGGCGCCGCTCGGCAGAGGGCGTCAGCCGGCTCCCGTTCGTCCTGCTGCCGGAGCCGGGAGCCGTGCCGGTGCGCTGGGCGGGCCGGGGGGCGGCTGCCGAGCCTCCTCCATCTTCGCTCCGCCCGCCCGAAGCAGCCCCTCCGCGCCGCGGGGCCGAGCGGCTCAGGGCGCCGCCCCGACCGCCCCGGGGGCTCGCCCGCGGCGCCGGCACCGCACAGCCGCCCCGCCGACAGGAGGTGCGGCCACCCTCCGGGCTTGGGAGGGGGTCTGCGGGGGGGTCCCGGGCAGCCCCGGCTCAAATTCCCCGCTTTGCCCCCCGGGAGCCCGGCGGGATGGGGATGCTCTGCGGGGGGATGCGGGTACCCGGCCCCGGCGCGCCTCCCCTGCGCTCTGGGGTGCTGGGGGAGGTCCGCGGTGAGGTGTTAGTTAATAGGGATCGGTATTAGGGCAGCGGGCAGAGCCCGGCTGGGCTCCGGGAGGCGGCTGCTGCAAACTCTCGCTTTAAGGGGTTTTTAAAAGTAGCGCAGCGGCGGCTCGCGGAGCTGCCTCTCGCTCCTCTCTCTCTTTTTTTTGGTTCTCTCCGTCGTGCAGGATGGCCGATAAAATCATACTTTGTCAACCACCCAGCCCCGGTCACACCACTGAAATGTTTGACTTGTCTTTTCCCTCCGTTGGTTCTTCGGTCAGTGATTTTAAATAAGGTAATCTGCTGCTTCCTTAACCGTGAGCTACTGTAAGCGTTGATTCCTAATTTGTCATGCTTGTGTGTTTGTTTATCTTGTGGTCTGTTGTTCTCTCAAGGTCAAAGCATGTGGAGTTTCTTGGTGGGGAGCAGGTAAGGAGGAGGGCTAGCTGATCCTGCTCCTCTGCCGCTGCCCGCTCGGGCAGCTGGGGATGCTTTTATGGGAGCTGGGGGTCACGGAGGTACTTGCTGACCCCCGCCTCTAGCTCTTCTGTATAATTGTATGTTGTGTAATTTATCTAGCGAAAACGAAAAATTAGTGTTTTTTTTTAAAAAAAAAAGCATGTAGAGGATGTCTTTATTGTGTGTGTGGACGAGCAGGATAATGCACCTGTTAGAAACAGGTGCCACTGAAAGCGCGTGAGAAGGGACGTGGTGACAAGGGGAACTTCTGTTTCTTGTGCCTTGTGCCACGCAGGTGCCCTGTGTGGGTGTTCAGCCTGCACTGTAAGATCTTCAAACTTTTTTAAAAAAAAATGGTAAACTAGCTTCTGAAAGGATTTCATTGGAGTTCAAGTAAGGTTGTGCCAAAGAGATGACTGAACCTAACCATAACATAACTGGGTGTGCAGGGGTACCTCTCAGAGATGTATGTATGGATATGTTGGCACGCGTGCAGTGTGTGCAGTGCTGCGCCCTGGGCTGGCTGGTTTGCGTGAGTGTGACCAGTTCAAAATGCACAACATCATGTCTTTGCAGGAGTAGGCTCTTGCTGTTAAGTGCTACGTTTCCCTAAGGGTGGGAGCGGAGGGTTTCTGTGCCTGCCTGTACCTCACACGCTTGCTGAGGCAGTTTGAGAGCACTGTGGAAGTTACTGCTTTACCTGGTGTAACATCAACAGGAGGAGCATGAGCCTGCTGTAAGTCCTGACGGTTTTGCTACTTTGTTTGGTGGGACTGGGTACAGTTTCATGGCTAATTATTATTGTAAGTATTGAGTCACTTTTCTTAGCAAAGCTTTTATTTTTTTTTCCATTTTTTTCCTTTTTTTTTTTTTTTTTTTTTTTCCCCTGCAAAATCAGGGAAGAGCAGGAGATTTTACATTCTGCTTTTTAATTTTGCTTCTCTGAGGGGAAGCTATGCCTGGTCATCTTCATGCAATCGGAAAAGCAGATCTTTTTTTTTCCTCTGTTTGCAACATTTAAAAGCATTTTCTGAAAAAATCAGAAACAAACACTGCTCATGAGTAAGCTTCTCTTCTGTTTTGCAACGATCGTGTTTCAGAGATCCCATTTCACTCTGGTAATGGAAGACCAGAAGAGCTGTTGAGCTCCATCTGTATGCATTAGGGTAGGTGGTTGATTTGTACCCTGGGGCCGTATTATCTGCTATTTCATTACTTCTGGATCAGTAATGATATTCAGGAAAACTGTATTTGTTAGTGACTGCTTTCTAGGGACGTCTCTTCACTAGAAAGCTTTACCGATAAGGATCGCGCTGATGTGTGTTTGCTGACACGCTGCTCTGGTAGGAGGCACTCGTGCTGTTGCTTTTAACTGCTTCTTACAGCACAAAAGTTCTGGGGTTTGCTGGCAAAAAGTCTGGCTTTATGGGGATTCCCAGAGGTCTCCTTGCACTTCAGTATAAATTTTTTTTCCCCAAAACCAGTTTTCAGTCTCTTACGTCTTGCCCTCAGAAACACTGCTATCAAACAGATCAGCAGTGCTCTCGTGCCTGCTTTAGACACTTGCTCCTTCTGTGTGTGTGGAACAGCAGCCACTGTCACCGCGGCTGGTGACAGGAGAGCACGTGAGGAGGCTGAGCTGGAGCAGGTGAAACATGCCAGATGCTGCGGGCACCGCGTGCCAAGCTTGCCGCTGAATTACGGCACAGAGGTAGCGACATGAGAGGGGTCTTGGGGACTGGAGAAAACAGGTGGTGGCTGCACTTTGGCAGCTTTTGATTGCCCATAGCTGTTGGTAGGTGGGCAGGGGGTCATGCTGGAAGATGTGCTGTGATGTGAGTGGTCCTATCCAGGTGTCCAAGGCAACTAAGCTTGTCTGGCTGCACAGGCTGTAAGCGAAGAGTGGGATAAGAAAATAATAATAAAAAAAAAATAAATACGTTGAGTTGTCAGTGTTGTGCCAACAACATAAATGCCTGTCTGTTCTGCCTCTCTGCCCCGCAACGCTTCTTGCAGCCATCCACCATAACTTAAAGGGATTATGAAAGCTGAGCAACAGGGATGCTGTTGCCGATTAAAGAGGTGATGGAAATGCCTTCAGGCTGTTGTTCAGCGAGGTAAGTTCTCCATTCTCTGTTGCAGGTGTATGCTGTGCTTTATCGGTGTATGTGGTGCCGGGGGTCAATGCTATTGATAGGCCAGATGAGAGGAAAAGTGGAAGCCTGTCTGCTCAAGCTGCCTGATGCAGAGGCCGTTGTAGGAACTTGAGTTGTTTTGTAGCTGAGGGAGGCTGTCCAGCCAGGCTGCTGGGGAGTGTGTTCGAAAAGCACGTGTCTGGGTTATCAACAGCTAGGAACTTGCTTGAATCTCAGGGGTTTGTTTCAGTTCTGTGAGACAAAAGCATTGTTTTTGCAAAACTTAGCTTTACTGTTAGTAAACACAATAGACAGAAGATGAAAATTTCTCTTGTTCTGGCCACAGCTTGCAGGCTCCTGTGTAACCAGTACAGCTGAGGGGAGGGAGAGCCGCTGGGAATGCCTGGGAGTGAGAGCTGATGTGGTCTGCCTGTAAACCAGGAAAGTTTAGCAGCTACGGATGGGCCATCTTGCCTCATTATAGTCGAGTTTCTTAGTACGACAGATCTGACTTACTGGCCAAAACCCTCTGTGCTGTTATGGCGCAGCACGTTCTGGGTCCTTCCACACCCTGAGCTTGCCCACATGTCCCTCCCACTCTTCGCCTGAGAAAAAATGTAATTTACTCCTGAGGTAGCATTTTAAATATTAGCAAGGTTACATTTTCTGTTGTTTGCCCTGAGATCAAGTGCACAGGTGGGCAGGCCATGAGGAGTCAGTGGGGCTGTCTGGGCAGCACGCTGCAGGCCTGTAGGCCGTGTCCCACCGTGTGCAGGCCTCTTTCTAGGGTAGTGGCAAAATGGATGCTGTGGTAGGAGAAACAGGCAAAGCACCACAGGTAAGATGAGTTCGTTTACTTGAAAAATCCTAGGGAGTTGTGCCAGGGGATAACAACAACAAAAACAGCTGTGTTGGGCAAGTTACACCAGAAACTCTGCAAGGTTTCTGTGCTCCCTCTGTGAGCCTGCACAAGTCCAGCCTCTGCATCACTGACAGACTGTCCTACCTCGCTGCCGGGTCTGAGCACAAGTGCTCGCTGTGTACCCTCTTGTCTTGAACATGATACGCTAAAAATACCATGCTTTGGACTGGTGAGCCTACCATGAACGTACTGGTAATGCTCTTTCTGCTCCTTGTTGAGTGCTCCTTACTGAGTCATCTTTAGACATTCCTTTGTATTTCTCTGTATTTAGTTTAAATGCTTGAGTAGTAAGGACATGCTGCATTACTGTTTCCATCAAAATAAAAGCTCAACAAATAAAAATCATAAAAAAGGAAGTGTAAGTAAAAGCATTCTGAACAATAATCTGCTTCTAATTTTTTGTGGGAAGGTTTTTTGATTGCTTCTCTTTCTTTTCCGTTGAGACCAACTTACTTGCTAATGCATATATTTTATCTGAAAATAAACTAGCTAGTTTAAAAGTTTTTTTTTTTTTTTTTTAAATTTTCCTTGTATTCACATAGTAGGAAGCTTTTCTGAGAAAATGTGAAATATGAAAGGGATGAGGGCAGAGACATTCAAGGGCCACCAAGAAAGCAAAGAAAACTGTACATTAATGATGTAATAAATTCAACCTGCCTAAGCAGGTTTATTTTAGTCCAAAAGACCCCGTCCTTGCCTGTCTGGTACAGCACTGTCCACTGTGGGCTGGAAATTGGCTCTCAGTGGGGTTGCAGACCCTGGCCTTTCCTGGGCAGAAGCCGACTGCACGATGTGCAGTGTCTGCGCACACAGTCAGCAAGCATTGGGCTCCTTGTATGTGTGCTGGGCTGGCTGTGGGCAGGTTTTTGGGGAGCACCTGGGCTGATCTGCTGTCTGCTTGTCTGAAGCACCTGTCTCCCCCTGTCTGTGACACGGCCAGAGCTCGCAAACCCAGTTGTGGTGTAGTAAAGTATGAAAAGTGTTTCGGCTGAGGTGATGTGGCCTGGAAGGGTAGTATGAAGAAGAGAGGGAAAGTCTGTTTAAAAAATGAAATGAACCTTTAAAGCTACTTAAAAACTATTCAGAAACAGAGAAATAGTCTGACTCACTTCTTTAAATAGAAGGTGTAAATATTCCTTCAGAGAAGGAGAAAGCAGTGAATGGTAAGTATATTTCAAATGCTGGAAACAGACTAAATTAGAGTGGCAGACTTCTGTTCCTGCCTTGCTCAGAGTGAGCGAATTGCTCTCGTCTGTCCCCAACTTGACAAGACTGGACAGAAGGATGCTCGTGCCTCTTGGTTCTTCCAGCCTGGCGTAGCCTTCCAAAAGGAAGATCGCATGAAACAATCTCTTCAGTTATCAGGTACAGTGGAGGCAGTTTTTGATCCATCTCCTGCAATAGCTAATAACTCATGTTGGCATAGTTTCAGCATGTTACAAAACCAGCCTAGATTTCTGTCTGTTGTGTTGCGAACAGGAGATTGTGGAGAGTGGAACTCACCATAGCAGGGTTTGTAGATTTTTATATAAATATGTTTATACATACATGGTGTGAGTGTTATTTGGTCATTAGGTAGAGGTTTTTGTCTTTGCTCAGGTGTCTGTTGTCAGTAAATTGCTGTGTTTTCACTGGTGTGTGTGGAATTGTTTTCAGCTGTTCTGTTATCGGATGTTAGAGAGGCCAGGATGGTGAGAGTGAGGTTACTGCAGTATGGGGCAGCGGTTCCTGGGCATTAACCTGTGTGTTCTGAGGTACTTAGAAAACTACAGGCAGCACATATTTCAGATCCTGTAATTCATTTTGGATATCTGTAGTAAACACAATATACGGCTTCAGTAACGGTGGATGTGGTGGAGTCAGTGTTTGCAACAATCTCTAGCGATAAGGTACGGTTTATGTAGCATCGGCTTTAGTACAGGGCATTCATTTGGGAAAGAGGAAACTTGGGTGGTGGGGGAGGCTTGACAGATAAGGCAAATATATTTTACAGATCATCCCAATAGAAACACACAGTAGGATTTCTTTTTTTTTTTTTTTCTCTGGTCTTGTTTTCCTAATTAAAAATTTAGCTGTGCTTCAGCTGTGAAATGTTTTAAAACAGTCAGGAAGATAACCTGTCTTGTTTAGGAATATGTATTGAATTATGTTACAGTTGTTAATAAAATAGAGAATATGCCCACAACAAAAAAATATAATGGATGGAAAAGCTGTCTGAAGATGTAGCACAATAAAGGTGAATGCAATTCAGCCATTAGTGAATGGGATTAAAACTCCTGTTTATGAGAGAGGGAGGCTTTCCACAGGGACGTAGTCTGCTCTGTGGCTGGCTTTTTGTCTCTAGTGAATTGAGACAGCTCTTCCAGAGCATTTCTGAAGCTCAGCGCTGATGATTTGTATTCTCTTGGAGAGTAATTTGTCAGGAAATGAACAGCAATACGCTCTGTGTTTGCTGGAGTAGTACAGACAAGTCCAGGTAAAGGCTTACTTCTTGAGGTGAAGTCGTTTTAAACTTTCCATCCAAAAAAATATGTATTTTTTTTTTTTTTCCATTTCAGGTACTTCAGTAAGAAGTTTGAGGTTGCATTAAACTGAGAGGGTCAGAGCTTCAAGCTAAATCTTAGTTCACTGAGAGTGTATTGCTAGTGAGAGATCACCATTTTAGAAGTAGTAAAATAATTCGGAAACTTGCTAAGTTTTGTCTAAGGGTTGCAAGATTTTATTGCGATAGTTTTAAGTAAATATTTGGAAAAAGTGGAAATAAAAAAAAAATTAAGCAGAAGGTTAAATTCCCCCGCTGTTGAAGTGGTCACTTTTCTGGAATAAGACTTGACAGCTTCTAAGGGAAAACTTTAGGATTGCTTTCTAGCAAAAGCTAGAAAGAAAATAAGCATTCAGTTCTCATTCAGTTCTTTTTTTTTTTTTTTTTTTTTTTTTTCCTTTTGGGAGGGGGTGGTGTTCAGGTTTGGGTAGTTTTTTGTTTTCCCTCTTCTGTATTTTTGCAGTTTGGCAATTGAACAGAGAAGCCCATTAATCTTCAGGTCCAGCCCTAAGAGCCTTGAGGATTCCTGTCTTCCTGTTATTTCTGTTCTTGTGTCGAGCTGGGCATGATTCTCTTTCTTCTTTTCAAGTACTGGGCCTAAATTAGGTATTAGAAACATGTGTTTGATAGAATAACTCTCAAATAAGGGTTTTTGAGGCTTCTGTTGACAGTTTAGATCATGCTGTGGTTTGTGTTTTGTGTCTGTGGAGCTTGGGGCTGGAGTTGGGTAGGGACAGATTTCTTTGCAGCAGTCAGTGCAGTGTCTCACTAATTTGTCTCATTTTGCTAAATGCAGAGAGATCTGAAACGAGTCTCAAATGTTGGGTCAGTGTGCTGCAGTGAGCAAGAAAAATGTGGGCTGGGACAGTCCACCGTGCTGAGGCTAACCTGGTGGAAGAAAGAGCAAATACAGAGGAGCTTTAGGAGTTGACAGAGAGTGGTGAGGTAAATGTGTGGTTCGTGGAAAGGAAAACGGTAGACGTGTGTTTAAAATAGTAGGAAACTACTCATACTAAGTGGTTGTTTGCAAAGATGGGAGTCTGGCGTGGGGACAAGGAAAAGGGGTTGGTGTGTGAGTGACATGAGATGGTGGCAATTTGGAGCTGATACATGACAGGAAGGAGTTTTGGTGGGTGAAAACAAGAAAGAGAAGAGGTAAACAAGAAGGCTGGTGTTGAGAAACAGGCTCGGACTGCAAATGTGTGCAGAAAGCCAATGGATTGAAACCTCTGAATGACAAGGAGGGGAGAAAAGACATGAAAAAGAGACATGATGCAGCTTCGATTTTAGTGAGCGGCAACAAAGAGGATGTTTTATGTCACTCTGATCATGATGGAAATAGAAGCTAGAAGGGAGAGGAAACTTTAATGAACAAATGAGATGGAGACAGAAATGGCATGTCAAATACTTTTTTTCCTCCCTTAACATAAAATAGTAACAAAAAAATACACTCCCACTCCTCCAAAAGCCACACAATCCACTCTCCACCCCGTTTTATATATTTGGGCACAGCAGTAGTAATATATCACGTCAAATTCATCTGATATATGTGCTTATATCATGTCTAATCTTGGCAGGAAGTACAACACTAATTACGCTTACTGTCAATTTGATTGCCTCTTCCCTGCACAGCGCTAGCTCAGCCCGGCTCTCTCTCCGTTTACATAGCTGTAACTTTTTGTCTTTTTCTTTGCATGATTCTCGGCTCTGGAGTACCCTTTCTCTGGGTCTAGAGGAATCTCGGCCTGTCAGTCTTCCAGATGAGCTGTAACGACTTTCCTATCAGGGATGTTTAACACAGAAGTATCGATGGGTTGAAATTGATGATTTGTTTTTGACGGTATGGGGTACGTTTTTTTTGTGTGTGTAGGAATTTTTGCCTCGTAAAAGACAGCATGTGTTAATTATACTTCGAAAAGAAAGTGCAAGATGCCCATGTGGGTCAGTTCTGAAGATAACATGCTCAGTTTTTCTCCTTGTTTGGTGGTTTTAAAGTAAAAATTAGATGAAGGCAATGAATAATAATTACATTAATTTGATTTTGTGACATTTCCTTAGGAATGTTCCTAAAAGAAGCAACAGCAAAGCTGAGCATATAATTTTGAGGAAAAGAAAGGGGGGCAGGAAAATGGAGCGGGGATCAGTGTCAGTAGAAAGAAGAAAGGAAATTGAACCGAACACTGCGGCTTCGCTGAAAATAATCATAGCACTGGTCATCCTCCTGCGGAGGAGGAGGAGGAGGAATGCAGCATGGGATGCGAAACTTCATGCTGCTCTGAAAGCATTTTCAGTGCTATTTGCTAAAATACCTCTGGAAGGGAGAACATCAAAACTGAAGCGATTTGGAAACGCTAGCAGAATTTGGAAAGCATCTGGTCCTGAAGAGAAGAGCGTGTTTGGAGGTGAAAGCTTTGGGAATTACTTCTCTGAAACTGACTCCAGTTTGCGGTTAGGATTAATGCACATCTGCCTTTAGGAAGATGCAAATAGTTACTGTTTTCAGCTAAACTTAAAAAGAAAAATCTGAATAACCCTACTGGGACTGAGAGCTAAAGGTCAGAAACTTTGAATAGCAGCATTAATTGCTCCCTTTAAAGGATAACGGATTGGAATCTTTAAGGGCTTGCTTGTGGAGGAGGGCGATGTTAATGCCCGTAAGGGATGACACAGCAAGATCCCAAAAATGGGGGCCGTTTTTTTCCTTGCTACTCCAAAATCAGATCAACATGCTGGTAACTTGGGTGTTAACTGTCTGAAGTGTTGTGGCATTACTTTAGTTGTGTGCTGCGTTTAGTACTTTCCATTCCATTGCCACAGACGGTGCAGGGTCAAGCTTGAAGAAATGGCAACAGCAGGAATTAGGTAATGCAGCACATACCGTCAGTGCCTTGAGCCATCCAGCGTAGAGACCACTCTGTAGGTGTGGGTATTTCTTTTTTTTTGGTGTTAAATTTTGGTAAAAAGTTCCTGATACAGTATTATCACAGCCTTTCAGTAAATGTTATGCTTGATCTTCCATCTTCAGGCTGGCATCTTTGTGTTTGTGAGTTACGCTCTATTCTCTCTAGTTGATGTTTTAATGTTACACAATTGTTAAAGAGGTATGTTGGCTTAAAATACATGAATTATCCTATGTATGCTTGCACTATGTTGCTGAATGCTTACCATTGGTTCAGGCTATATTGGAAACGTGTAAATATTCAGGGAATCGGGGATATGTGGTAGAACTTGCTATTGAAATAGATTATGGTGTTCGTTGTGGCAATAATTTTTAAGGAACTTGGATTTCCTCAGCTGCTTGTATGATTCTGTATAATGATAGTGAAGCTATTTCTGCTTTCCTTCTCTAACTAACGTATTCAATAGATTAATTGCATGCATATTTGTGCAAGCAAGGGTTTGGAAATAAAAAGTTTCCCTGTGTTGCAGAAAGAATTAACTTCTTCATCATTTCTACAGTTCTTTTTGCAAAAGAATCTTTTGTAAAGTCACTCGACACTAAATTTTTTTCCAGGCTTTCCTCACTGCTGTGATGCTCTCACTACTCTGCCTCCCTCCCTGTGTCCTTAGAAAGAATCCTCTCATCTCTAGGGAAGGAGGAGAGTTGTAGGGGAAATATGATGATTTGCAAACAAGATTTTTAAAAAAATCTTTAAATTGGTTTAACTTCGTAACAACAGGTGGCAGAATTTTTTTCTTCCTCTTTATTTCAGATATGCTTGTTGATGATCTGTGGAAAACTATTTAGATTTGGCTATTGCAGTTATTCTTCCAATATGCCTTTTAGACTTAGTCACTAGGAGCTTGCTTTCAGTGGAGCACTTCCTAGAGTTTGTAAGAAATCCTATTGGACTATGTAATGATGTGTTTGGATTAAATTTCCTCCCTTTTGCATGTTCTACAGGAAAACGTATTTCCTATTAGGCTGGTAGAGAGTTGTAAGGGATAGATTTTGTTTGCTTTTGAAATGGCGGAAGTCTCCTAGGCCAGTCCATGAAATTCCTGGGTATTCGAGGGAGGCAGGTGAGCGCAGCCCACCGCCTTGCCTTTCCCCTGCTCCTCTTCCAGCTGTGCTCTGGTTAAATGTGTGTGGATGTCTGCAGGTGGACACAGCTCAGAAAGTCTGGAGGCTGGCTGTCTTGTCGGGTGCTGTGTGGTAAGTGAAACATGAGGTTCTGTATCTAAAGAAGGTTAAAGATTTGTTTCCAAAGAAAAACACTTCAGACTCTAGCAAGACCCTTCGACTACGTAAGTGATGTTGATCTTTGCATTTCCCTGTTTATCTGTCAGAATAGTTTCATGAATTCTGTAAGGACGGTGGGGGCTTCTTTATTGGACCAAATAAGAATGAAGAAGACAGGCATTTAAGCCTGAACTCAACTTTAAGTACTTCAGGTATTTCTGTACAACAAGCATGTTTAAGAAATTTTAGCTGATGGTTGTTTGGCAGCATCGAGACCCTGTGCTCAGAGGAGACCACAGAAGGCAGGTGTTTGGGGTTCGGTGTTCTCATTGTAGGCTGAATTTTTGTGCTAACCAGTCCTTTAACTGCCTATTATCAAAAATGTTTGCCTTTTTAGTGGATTCAGATCCCCTAAAATAAGTAGCTGCAGGTTGAAATACTGGCAGCCTGGCAGTGCATTTAAAGCGGCTCAGTGGATTACTCTTACAATTGTTTGCTATCTGGGGATGCTGCTAGCGGAGCTAAAAAAGCTGTGACCTGATCATTATCAAGCTTTTAAGAGGAGGAACAGAAGTATGAGTGTCAAATTCTGCTGAAAATCTTTTTTTTTTTTTTTTTTTTTGTGTGGGAACTTGCCTGAAATATTTAAAGTAACACTATAACTAATGTCTGACCTTTTAATTAAAACTTTGCTATTCTTCCGGTGCTAGTTTTGTCAAGATATTTTTCCAATATAATGCTATCAATGGCAGAGCTTTTTGTATTCTCGTCACCGGATAAATGATTAATGGTCTCAGCACTGCCTTCTGGATCACCTTGTAAGAGGTCTCCTTCATCAATCTGGCAAGGGGATTGTATGGCAGTTTGCACCCTAATTACAGTCCCCAGCTGGGGATGTGCTGCTTAACAGATTACTTGCAGTGGAAGTACAGTCGGCACGGATATAGGTGACCATGGAGTTGTTTGATGCTCGGATGCAACAATTTGATTTCCTTTCTAGAACAAAAAAATCCACTTCATATAAACAGTGCAACAGACAAACGCGTTTAGCTGGAATTAACTCTGTAACTTAAAGGTTTAATAATAACAACAGTTCTGTTTCCCTGTTTTCATCTCTTCCTTTCCTTTCTTTCGCAGTCTTATAGACGAGGGCAGTACCGCGAGTCAGAAATTTATATTACCAACAGAAACATTAAGGTTCCACAGGGCAAAACAAAAGTGATTCAAAAGGTGCTTTTATAGATAATAAGTTTTAGCGTTGAACAGTTTACCCAGAAGAAAACAGATTATTTCTAGTGGGCTGTCATTATTGCTGGCCGTTTTTTTTTTTTTTTTTTTTTTTTCTGGCTCATTTGTGGTGTAATACTGCTAGTCAATTAAGATGTATTTCTGTAGGAACCATGAAAGACAACTGCCCTGCTTCCACCAAGCGTATTGCGAAGTGCATGCGCCTACCTATTGCTCGGTCTGACAAACCTGAGCGTACCGCTGAGAAACAGCTTATTTAGGGACTAAGACATAGAGGAAAACTTGCACAGCATCCCGTCAGGCACAAAGCAAGGTGTCCATTTTGGTATTTGACAATGAGAAGATCTAGTGCTTTGAAAGGATGTAATTTCTGAATCATTTTGCATATATATCAGTGTTGTAGCAGGCAAAACCAGATAAGGTTGTGAATATCCTGGCAATCTGGAAAAAAATAAGATTTTTTTTTTTAATTATAAGGATTTATTTTCATTTTTTTTGTTAATTTTATGATGTCGGGTTTATCTGGGTACTGATAATTACTCACTGGGTGACATGCACTTGAAGGATAAAGGCAGGGAAAAGTGATAATAGTAGATTGAAGCTGGAGGTAGAAAATGCGTACAATTTGAGCCTATATCCTGAAAAACCAGAACTGAAGAATTGTTGGGATTAATGTTTGTTGTTTAAGACTATAGAAGCCTTTAGTTTTGCAGTGGCTGCTGTGAAGGTGTGTGTGTGTGGTTGACTTCCTTCCTCTAACTTGGAGAGGGTAGGAAAAAAGGTCTCGCTATTCAATGAAAAAGTAGTTGAATACATCTGACCTGTGTTTGAGTGCTGTTGGGTGGTAGCAAGTCTTGGAAATCTCTCCACTTCCGAGCTCGTCTCTCTCGGCATATGGATGAGAGTGGATAGGTGTGTATGTAGGAGGAATTTGTCACTGTCTTGTACATGGATTTTTTGCAAATCAAGGACAAAGTCTTAATTCCTAGAGATGGTCAGATAATGGCTCGTTATACAGTGCATTTATTCTTCTGGATTTCCTTCCCCATGAGAAATAGAGGAATTGACCCCAGAGTTGTCATATGTAATATATAGTTACATTATCCAGATATCACATGCGCTGTATGGTAAAAACTCTTCTGAGAGGTCATTGGGAAGGCTCAGCTGTATTTGACCCGTGTTTTTACCAGTTGAAACTCTTGCTTTTCCGATGGTCTGGTTTCCGTTCACTCCACTAGCTCCCATGTGGAGCAAGCACTCCTTCGATTCCTTCTCGTCTCAGTTAAAAAGCAGACTGCTCAATTTCTTCTTGTTAAAAAGCAGATGAAATACTTCCTCCATATCTGTCTTTCAAATGTGATAGCAGCATGGCTGGTGCTCGTGTGAGCATTCATCATTATTCTGTTTGCAGAAGCAATTGGAAGCAAATGATCCAGGTCGTTGTTATTACTCATATTTTGCGTTCTTTCCAGTTCTGTGGCTTGAGCTCTTATTTGAGCCGCGCTGACACGCTGTGAAACAACACATCTCGGTCTGTAGTCATGCATATTAATTGTCAGGTGGTGCACTGCCTCCCACCGATCTCAGTTTTACCATGGTGGTTCTTTCAGGTTTTGTTCCAGGACAAATGCATTGTAGGTACTCGGGAGGAAAACATTTTTTCCTAAATTATTTTAGCAAATGGAAACCCTTTTTTACTCTGGCTGAAGACTTTGTCTTGGCTGCAAGCCTGGGAGATTTAAACATTTGCTGTTCCTTTTATTGTTCAAACCTGTGCTGCATATTTTAAGTGAGCAAGCAGTCTGTCAAGTTATTAGAAATCATTACTTTGCCACGGAGTTATTGAATGGATGTGAAAACAGGTGTTTGTCAGTTTTTACCTTCTGGACTGAATATTTTTGATGTTTCAGGAACTCTTATGTGCAGTCAACCATTGTGCTTCATATAGGAGAATGCTTGATTCAGATTATCCGAGCAATCAGGGAGCAGAGATGCGGTTCTGTGATTCATAATTGAAATTTAGCCTTTAGATTAACTTCATTAGTATGCTGTTGAACAAGGACAGGGTGTTAATAAATGAAAAAATCCTTCTGGGTTTAAGCACTGAGTGCCACAGTAGGTCTTTGCAGTTCATTATTAAATTTTTATTTTTGCTGTGACAGCATTATTTTAGATTTGACCATGCTCTTTTTGTGTTTATTCATCAAAATTGTGCAAATAGTTATGTGAAGAAAAATAGAGAATAAAACCCAAATTCTCCTAGTTAAGCCATATTTTTGAGCCATTCTGAGATCCAGAAAAGGAACTTCAGAAAACTAGACTTAGGTTTCTCTTGTTACTTATAAAATATCATTTGGAAGGGAAACTTAACTAATATTCTTAAAGTCCTTTAAACTTTCTGGGGAAGTAGAAAGTAAATAATAGCCTCCAGTCATTAGATGATAGGCTTGTAAATATTTATAAAATTGTGTTTGTTTATCCTACTGAGATGAAGAAGTTTCGTTTGTTGTTCCCATGCCCTGATTGCTTTATCAATTTTTGATCTCGATTCTCGTTGTTTTTCTGGATCTGGATTTCCTTTAGACCATAGTTCAGCAAAGGACTTGACAGCACTTGAGCACATTTGAAGTTGCTTGGACTTCAGGTAACTTCTTGAAGCTGACCTTGATTCCCTGAGAGATGCTTTGTTATCGTTCATTATATCTTGCACGTCTCGCAGTAGCCTGTGTGCCATCAGAGTAGATGTGAGTATTCAGACTTCTACGGGTGGAGATTTTTTTTGTGCAAAATAAAGGTTAATGTAGTTGAACTTGGAGTGACTATGCTGTATCTGCTAGGAAGTTGTTATTGTTTCTATTTGTTAGGCTATTTTTTAGGCTATTTTTATGTTTTATATAATGCTTTGTATGCTTTGCGTGGTTTTATAGAAGATTTGGACGGATTCTCATTTGTCATACAGACTTTCATTCAAGGAAAGTACATTCAAGGGAAAAATACCGAGTTACCAGAATGGAAAAGAAGATAATAGGAATTTTTGGTTCCTTTCCATCCTCAGAGCTGCTCTTGATCTCCCTAAAGCCTGTATCAGAATATTTCAAGTTATCTGTACATATGCTCTTCAGTGGAGAGTCGTATACTTGTTGTAGTTCCGTGTACTTTGAGGTAGCACAGCATCTGCTTCTGCAGGGAAGAATTATGAATTTGGCTTTTTTCTCCAGGCAGCCTCGAGAGATGCGCAGATTGCTGAACAACAGAGCAGGTTGGTGTCGGGTTCTTGAAAAGTTGGGAGCAGGGTTTGAACTCCTTACGCGGAGTCTGTACTGGCTTAAAGAAGTTTAGCTCCGGGGAGCTTCGTCACTTATTGCGACGAGGAGTCTTTGTTCTGTGATAAATGCGGTGGTGATGTTTGAAAGTTTGGAAAAGAAAAATGAAGAGAAAAACAGAAAGTGTTTGTTATGAGTGTCACATTAAAATCCTTGAGTAATTGTGAAAAGTGTAGACCATGATTTCTTGACGTATTTGAATGGGAAATATGTGTTTTTACATTATACTTTTCCGTAGAGATTGGAGTGAGGGTGGTGGGGACTTTTTTTCTTTTTCCTTTTTTTTTTTTTTTAATGCTGAAGGTTATGACTGAGGAAAATTACTTTGTAGGAAGCAGTTTAAGATATATAAGATATATGGAGTTCTATAGCTTCCATTATTTCCTCCTATGGGAGACCAGTCCTAACCAGCGGAAGTAATGCACATCCCAGAATGCTTTAATTTTCAAAAAGAGCTGCTGTTAGGAAACCTTGCATTAAGATCGAGGGCTAGACTTTGTGGAGTAGGGGAAATGTAGCCATTGTTAGTTTCTAGCTTATTGTAGCCACTTCATGGAGGAAGTGAAATATTTGACTTTTAGAGGGATCTTAGATAAAATAAAAATCAAATTTACCCTCCTCTTTTTTTTTTTTTTTTTTTAACCTGGAAGACACAGTTTTGAGTATTTGTGATGTGTTTGAGCCAGTACCTAGAGTATAAGTTTTTTCTTTTTTTTTTTTTCTTGAAAAGGGTACCCTCATCTGTAAGAGCCTGTGCTTTTCTGAGAGGAAACCATGCATATAGGAGAAAGAGAAAAAGAAGTAAATTAGAGAACTGCAGAGTTCAGGTAACATCTGATAGTATGAAGTTTGAATGACAACCTAGCTTCTTAAAGACCAACAGATAACGTTGGTCTCCCTGTTGTCATTAACATTACACTCAAATGCCATGAGAGCAAGCAGTTTGTGAAGATACCTGAATAAGGGGAGGTGATGACTTTGCCTCACTTAAGGAGGTTTCTAGCAGGAAAACAGTATGAGAGGGGGGAAAAAGAAGTCACTTGAAGAGGTTGGAAAAAAAAAAACAGGGAACCACTGCTGGTATGGATTTCCAGCAAGATGGTGGGTGCAGGTGATAAATTCCCTGGGGATGCTCAGGAGTCAAATGTGCTCTCCAATATTTTGTTTTGTATAACGGAGAACTCTTCTTGTTACCAACACTTTTGTACTCATCCTGATCATTAGATTGTGAGCAATCCTCTGGCCTTCCTGGAGGAAATATGGGGAATATGTTCAGTCTTCGCATGCCCTGGAAAACTTGTGTCCAAGCTAGGGTACTTACTGCTAGCTCACAACAGCCCTTGCTCTACGGATTTGCCACACTTCTGAAAGAGAATTGCTTGTTTTTATCCAGGTAACTCAAGATCATGCTTACCTCAAAACAGTTAGTTATTACTAAATGCAAATACAGATTTATTTAAAAAATTCAAAATAGTAAAATTGCAGATGGGAAAAAATGAGATAAAGCCTTCCTTTACTTGCATATTTATGAAGGTTAAACTGGAAAGATTTTTCTTCCTTTTTCTACCTGATATTCTGGAGCATTTCTTGGTGGTCAAGTGTTTCATTTTCTTGCACTCCTGATGCTTCTGATAGCGTTAATTGGAGAGTTTTCATAAGTATGCTTGCACTTATGGTCAATCTCTCTTTTGAGGTCTGACAAGATATGTAGACAGATTAACCTTTTAATCAAAATCTAGTTTATTATTCAGGGGTTAGTGTGACCAGTCACCTTAATTAAAGTAGGCATTGCTTTATTTCTTTGGAAATCCAAATGTACATCACTTCCTATATTTAATTGACTACTTAATTACTCCATGCTTCAATGAAGGCTAAAACCCTTCTCCTCCATCTCTTTGATGACTTGTTGATTAACCCAGTGCAAGATATCGCCTCTAGTGAGTCTTGTATCGTGCTGCATACTAACTAGGATACAAGCGATAAACTCTGATAGTAGATACAAGTATCTAAAATGTTTGTTGCATGTTAATAGTTCTTGCCTGAGACCATGATGTAGTAACAGTTACCTGACCTGGCATGGTTGAGCCCAACCATATGTTCTCTAACAATGTTATACTAGATAGACAGCCCTGTTCAAACTACAAGTGAGAGTAAAGTTTAGTTTGTGTAGGACAAGTGTGTATGACGTGCAACCATGAGGGAAAACCTCTTGCTGCTTGAGCTTAAAACACCTCTAATGCATTCTCAGTCTCTGTGCCCTTTCTGCCCTCATCACCTCTTTGTATGAATGCAGCCAAAAGAGAAAGTACAAAACATGAAAGTTTTGAAACCAACTGAAGTCAGTGTAAGGCTTCTTGTTGATTTAAGTGTGAATGGTTTTGTTTTTAGCTTTAAATAAATTTCCTGCTCTAGGGGCACTATCTGGAAATAAACTGTATTTCAGCTACCTTCCTGGTTCTCTCGTATCATACTAATATGATGTCTGAAAATCAACATACTTTGAAATAACCTTAGTGAAAACAAAAAACCTTGAGTAGAGTCTGTTTTCAGCTTTCAATATTATTACTTTGATATTCCAGATTTTTTTATATATATATATTAGTTTGTAGAATCACAGCCTCAGCTTACTTGTGGAAACTATCTGGTAGGTAGTTTCTACTGAAAAAAGCTTAATCTTTGGATTCACTGATCCTCTCTTCTAGCCAGAGCTGTCACTTCCTTCAGGTCAGTTCAGGCACACTATAAATCAGTACCTGCTGAGTAGTCAATCAGCGATTGATTTGATTTTGCAGCACTGGCAGTCTTTGCTGGTTTAAAACAGAGTTAAAGTGGTCTAAAAGGACTGTGTGTGTGAGTTCTGGAGCCAAGACTTGTGTCACTGGTTTGCAGGCAAATAACTTTATATTTACCATGTAGAAATGGTCTTTGTGCTGGAATCTTTCTCTCTCTCTCTCTCTCTTTTCTTTTTTCTTTGTCCCATGTTAAACTTGATTATTTTTTTTGGGACCTGATACCCGTATCATATTCAATGTTGTTCAACTTCCCTGGTATCTGGAAGTGCTCAGGGACAGAACATCAGGCTCCTTGGTGTGTCTCTCAGATGGAGTTATAAATGCTAATGGAGGTTTAAAAAAAAAAAAAAAAGGATGTTTGCAAAGGCCTTTGACACCTCTGCAGAAAAACTGGAAATAAAACCAAATAAAGTCTCTTTAAGATCACTTCAAAAGTTTAATACGATATTGATTTTCTTTTGAAGGTATAGAAAGCCTTTATCTGATGCCATGTCCTGTTTGTGCCATAGCCCATGGTTTGATAACGCTCAAATCCTTTGTGGTACTGAGTGACAAAACCCAAGTGCACCATGATGTGACTTGTGCTGACCTCTGTATGTTAGTATTAAAAAGCACTCAGAAATGATTAAGTCCTCCGTGCAGTTTTGATTTCTGTGCCTCAGACTCCAGAAAAGATGCTGTTGCTCTCTCACATGTTGGTGTTCCTGTGAAGAGAAGACCTAAGTGTATGTACTTCTGCCTGGCTGGGTTTCAAAGTTAGCTCAAATATTTTGTGTAACCTTTCAATAATTTCAGAGAATGAGAAAGCACTGTTAGTGTGAAAGTACAAAATGTTTCAGCTTATTTAAAAACAAAAACCAACCTTTTAAAAACATCCACTTTTACAAATGGAACAAATTTCAGATTTTATAATTGTTTCAAAATTAAATATGCTTTCAAGGTAGTAAGAAATTTTCCCAAGGTAGATGAAACCTACAAGGACAACTGATAGCAAATGAAAGGAAAATAGGGATGGTCTTTTATCCTTTTTCCTCCCCTGTTACTGTCTGTGGGTCTTCAGCTGTGGTAGTCTGCTCACTTTGAAATTGCCCCAGTTAGGATGGTCTGAAGTTATTGTTGCTATGAGGGAAATGTTTTTACATTAGAAAGGTGTTTCATCTGACTAGCCTTGAAAGATTTTTTTTTTTTTTCCGGTAGTAGTTCCAGTTTCAAAAATGTAGCCAGCATCCTAGTGTGGGCAAGTAAGAAAATCAAAGAAGGACATTTTCTGACTGTGTGCTGTAGTTTTTTGCTTATTGGAATAACTCTGAAATTCTGTTTTGTTGAAATAACAAGGAAATATTTCTGTTTCTCTGACTAGAGGAGAAAAAAAAAAAAGAAATATTCTGTCTGATCTGTAGAATACACTTGGAGTGATTCCAGCCCAGCTAGGGAGGCTCTGGGTAGTGAACAGATCAGGATCCTGCAAGGGAGGCTGCTCTCGGTGCATGATGTTCAACAGAGCGTCTCTAACTTGTTTAGCTCTTTTATGTCTCTATGTTGTGTTTTTGTCGCAAAGTAATTGTTAGTGTTTTGCGTTGGGTATTCTGCCAGTGTCTGATTCCATCAGTCAGTGCTCCCTGAAGGAGCCTGGTTCTTCTTGGAGCTGAGTCGACGTGGCACATACAGCCGCATCCTGAGCTGCTGGAAACGGGCTTACGTGGGCACTGTGGCAAGCTGCAACAGCTGAAGATTTGTCCAAAAGTTTATTTTTATGCCTGTTTAGCTTCTCTGTATGTATGCATGTTCATATACACAAAAACTTATGCACCAAATAATGAGCAATTATTCCATTAAGACATAAATATTTGAACAAGTTAAAACAAATGAGCTGTGATAACATTGTATACGACTGAATTTGCATGTTGTGTTTAATAGGTGCACATTGTTACTGTGTTTAATTCGCCATCATTTCCCCTGCTTTGCTGGTTTTTTTAGATGCAAAGCATTTGAAGCAAGACTGGGCTTCACATCAAGCTGAAGAACTGATATGTGACTTTTTGCAAGTTAAACGTCTGCTCTTGTAAATTCTTATTATTTCACAGAGATTTACTGACTCTTTGTAGCTGTTGATTACTTGACTCAAGCAGCTGTACTGATGTTTCCACTCGAACTTCTTTCTGGTTGTTGCTTGGTACAACTTGGTTTGACCACTGTGGCGCTGGAGTGGCAGCAGATGTAGAGAGGAGAATGAACTGAAGCCAGCACTTGTAAAGCAGCAAGTTAATAATATATTTATAAGGATACTATATATAGGTACTTTGATATCAATATATAGTATTAAATAATGTATAATGTATTTACAGGAAAGAAGTTTCAGCTCTGCAGAAGCAATTGCATGTATAACTACTTGGCAACAAGAGTGGCATGCTGCGTTGTAGGTACAGATAATGTTAGTCTGCTTAAAACCAACTAGAAAATTTGCTGTAAATGCCCAGAATGGAATAAATGCCACCTGAATTCTTAACGTGTTTTTGAAGCAGGTTATAAAATCATTTAAAGGAACCTGTGAGGTAGTGAAGAGAATTTAAAAGTCTGTGTGACTTTGAGCTTGAGAATCTGAGTGTCTTCGGTAAGAGACATGTTTGTGTGGGAGATGCAACGTGTTAGTGAGCTACTCATGGAATAGCTCCCTTGGGGAGCTCAGGATTATTGAAAACCTCTCCACCAAGTGTTGGGAGTATTTGTTTGGCCTTGCTTTCCTTTAATAGAAGGAGCAATGGTTGTATGGTAAGTGCAATATAGGACTCTGGAGATTAAATAATATTTTTGATTATATAGAAGAAAATGAGAGCTACTCAGCAGTGTAGGAGATTGGTCTTCAAATCCACTAAGGCAGGTGGTCATAGACAGTAGCCAGAAATCCCTGTGTAAATGTTAACTCTTATTAAAATCAGTGTTTTTTCTTTCTGTAGTTTCAGCGTGTTAAGGGGAGAAAGGGGAAGAAAAGGCTTATCAAATACCAGTATAAACAATATGTTGGCTTTTAAGGCAATCATTTATTTTCCTATTTTTACTCAAAGCCATTAAGTTTTAATTATGAGTAAGTTTTCTAGTCTATGTGTGTAAAATCAATGCTTTGTTTATGAAGCAGTAGCAGAGGTGAGTGCTTTCACTCAGGAACTTTTGTCTCACACCTGTGCCCATTTAGGGCAACGCAGTTGATGTGTTTGCAGAAGTGTCGTTCACCGGGTCGGATTTAAGCTCTTTGTTTTTACAGATGTTTCAAGATTTTTCTTGTTTGAAATAATGTAAGAAAAGAAGAAAGGTAAAGTGCAGATGCAGTAGGCAAGAGGAGCAGCTGGGTATAAGGGAACTGAGGCTCAGCGTTGGCAGTGGTGTCTTGTCTGCTGCTGTAGCTGCACCCCTGGCTGCTGTGAGACTTGCAGGAGGTGAATGTGGGCGCTCATCTCTCCCTGGGGGTTGGAAGGGAGCTGCCACTGCCGTGGTTTCTTCTGGCCACAAGGTGCTGCTGTCTTACCTGCTCTTCCTTGCCTCTTCCAAGGATTGGTGCTGAGAAGCAACCACAACAGCTGCTGGTGAGGACCTAGAGCTATCTTCAAGCTGTCCCTAATCATCCCGTATTACTCTGTCCCAGCTCCATCCCAGTAACCCCCAACAGGGTTTCCTTTCTCCAAACAACCTGGCAATGAGTGAGGGTAGTACCATGCCAGATGATGATAAAGGATTCACTGATGTTATTTGATGTATCTTTCATGTAAAAGTTAATATCTACTTTGATGTTGTGTAGGTTGAATTCAAAGAAGATAGTTGATCCATGATCTGAAAAGATGTTTTCAAGGTTCTTGCTGGCTACTTAGTAGTTCAGCTTGCAGTTGTCTTGGCTGTCATTCTAGTTAGAGATGAACCTCTCATGGTGGGTTAAATACCAAAGCTAGAAATGTCATGCAAACATGTGGAAACAGCAAAAGCTGAGTGGTCTGGGAGTTTGTCTTTAAACAAAAAGACCTGGGATTTATAAAGCACAATATCTGTATCACTTTCATTTGTTTAGGCTTATGTAAATTATTGAAATATATGTGGGAAAACTGATATCTTGATTGCAGATAATTTGTAACTTCTACTTTTTTTTCTTCCCCCTCCCAATGTGTGTGGTTATAGTTATGGAATTAAAGGCATGCTGCATCTAGCAATATTTTTAATTTTATTTTTCTGAAGATGACAAAGGTTCAGGTAATCATCCTCAGAAATCTTATTCAGGATGGTGGAGCAGCTCTGAAATAGATAATTCAGGGTGGAAATGTGATGGATTCCTGACTGCTCGTGTTAGTTGCATAATCATAGGTTTTGGGAGATTGTTTGCCCATTAGCAGAGAACTCTGACACTTAACAGCTTCAATCTGTAACCCAAAACCTTTGTGTGGTGGAGGCTACCATCGTTCTGCTGGAATTCATTGCCTCTTACAGCACTGAGCAGGTGGGAGTGCAGGTAGGTAGTGACTGGGATGAAATTCGGTAATATGTTGATTATGACAGCTGACTTCAAATAGGAAAAAGTAGAAAGGGACTCTTGAAACTTTAGCTGATTATCTCTTGGGAGTCCAGATGTGAGGAGGAACTCTAATCCAAAATCTTCTCTTCTGGCTTATTACTTTTGCTTTTCTGTATTTGAAAAGGAGGTGAGACCTTATTAGAAATCACTCGCTCTGCGTAGACACAGTGATGCATGAGGGGTGTGATGAACAAATTTTGCTTCCTTGTTTCTGCAGTGATCTGAAGATTTGATTGTTCTCACCTTGGCTTGTAGTATGGAAAAGTCCAACTTTCCAGTATACTATTGTTGGTGGGTACTGTCATTGAAATCAGCAGGAGCCTCAAAACAGTCATTACTAGACCTGACATGACCAAATTTATGTGAAGGTTCAGTTATTAAATAAATATTTAAATTCTTTTAAATAAGAACTTTGATTAAAAATGTGCTATTGCAGTGCTGCATCTTTAACTTTGCTTCAAAATTCTTGCATTTTTTTTTTTTCTGGAAGTCAAGTAAATTTTCCTCATTACTTCATCAAGTAATGATAAAATGATTTATTACATTTCTTGGCTATAATAATAAGACTGTAATGTACAGCAGTCATTCACAATATGTTAATTCATTGTCATATTGTCATGAACAAACTTCTAATAGCTGTAAATACATCTAAAACTGTCATATTAAGTGCCCATGTACAGGTACGATGGGAAAAGTTGTTTTCAAATTCAATGAAAATGCTAAAGAATGCTATTTGTCTGTAATTAAATATTGAGGATTTCCGTACTAAATATTTAATTGCCCAGCTGTACTGCAGTAAAGTAGTGGGGAAATGCTAAAGCCCTGCATTTGCACTCACTGACCGTTTCTGGGGCAGTGAAGTGACCTCCTTCCTAAAGGAGCTGAAAGGAAGTAAGTGGCTTAAAGACAAGTCTTTGGTGTGTTACCACCAGTGTTGGTCCTGAGAAACAACACTTGGTTATCGTGTGGCTACACCAGGGCTCTTCTGAGCCACTTGCGTGTACAAGAAGACCTGTTCCTGACTTTTCGCGCTTTGAAGCAGGAGTCCAGGAATTTTGGGAAGGCTGTAAGGCACGTGGGGGGAAAGCAGGAAATGGACTATTTGAACTTTTTTGTTACGTGGCAAGTCTGTATCCAAATTGGCATTAAAACAATACAAATTGAAATGATTCGGGCTGACACAATTTTTTGTCAATTTTACAGACTTTGAAGCAGATAATTGCTAAGAGAAAGTAAAAATGCTGTTTCTCAGTGTGTGAAATGCTCCCTGTGCTTTGAGGAGAAAATATAAAGACGGAACTAGGACGTTGTACTTGCACTCAGATTTACAGGGTCGTTGATTAGAAGAGACTTAGAACTGGCCTTCTTAGTTGTCCATTTTCAACACTCCAGATATTCCACCTAGACACGGATACATTAAGTATAATGTATGTGTAGGCAGCACTGTAGACATAGAAATACTGGAGTATACTTTGAAGTCTTATGGGTCTGTAACACCTTAGAAAAGTTTAAAAAAAATTACCACCATTGTAAGACAGTGTTGAAATACCTGTTGGCCCAACACCTGGGGTTTGGTATGGTATTACTGAGGTGGGTTGCTTAAATATCTCAGTCGTGGACGCTTGTCCATAACATGGGGACAACAATGTTGTTACAAACCCCAGTAGTTGTTTCTAAGATGCTTTGAGAAAAGTGTGTTGGGAGCTCCATGTGCAATGTGTTCTTCCAGTTATCGCAGCGAGGTGATGTGATGGTTCTGCTCTGTTCACTCATGCTCCTGCCCCTCCACAAATAAATGGCAAGGAGTGGGGAAGATCACCCTTAGATGTCAAGTTGAATGATAATTTGGTGTCAGTTCATCTGGACACACATTGTCAAAAACAATTTTAGCCTGAAAAGGGGGGGGGTTGAAACCACAAATGAGAGAAGTCCTGAAATGTGTCTGGAGTCTTTGTACCCACTGCTGTATCCCAGGTAGTTTCACTGTGTGGTACATACCTTCTATTCTACGTAATCCAGAGTTTTTTGGTTTTATTTCTACTGTGTATTAAAGCTAGGTCATGCTAAAGCTGCAGGTGTCTCACCCATGTGCTTGGGTTAATCTATTGGATGTAAGGAATGCAAAGCATGTTTGTTTTGATCAAGATTTTTTGGCTTTTTTTCTGTAGCCCATAGAGTCGTTCACTTTTGAGGATCATCCGGGTGTTTGATTTAACAGAGTTGCTGCCCAGATCTGCTCTTCTGTATTTCTGTGTCATGCTGCCATCCTGGCTATTGTGTTTTTATTCTAGACTTCATTATTGGATATGTAACATTGACTGTAGAGTCTGAGGAGTTACGCAGAATAGATGTTTCGTGGTCTTCTGGATTAAATTTCTCTTCTCTGTGACTGTGGGTGTCTGAACTCAGAGATATGCAGGTAGTTCTTCCTTTATGTTCCTTGAATATATTAGCTATATTTTTTTTTCCACGTGGAGCTGTGTTTTATTACTGTTGTAGTAAATTTTGTGACTGAATTAATGAAACGTAAGGAGAATTCCTGATTTCATTGTAATATCGTAAACCTGCACCTTTAAAAGTTGTGAATTTGTGTTTTGAAAAAAAAAATAGAAAGACTAACAGTGAACATTATGCTGTGCAGGTGTGCTGGCATGCTATAAATTCTGCCAGTGCATTGCATCCTGACATTTAATAGTTTTATTATTCTGTTTGTTGGTCTTTTCTGAGCTAAGAGTGCCAATGAGAGCTGCCTAAAATGCTGTATCTTAAAGCCCAGTGCGTTTGAGTGCACTTCACGTACCGGTTTTGCACTTTTTTTTAACCAAGCATCAGGTATATCCTTTCTGAATATCATCAATGTGTGCATGTCATGATTGTTTTTATATTTGAAGCTATCTGACTTAGGGCACATTTAATGAACAAGGCCGTATGGGGCGTGCAGCACAGACCTGAGAGACCTGCTTGTAGTCAGCGGAGGCTGTCGTATGCAGGACAGAAAGGGATATGCCTCAGTTCAGACATTGGGTTGAAACTTATTATGCTCAGCCCTGGTATGGGAAGCTGAAGTTCACTAAGTGGGAAAGGTTACCGAAGATTCATATTTATTTTCATAGCACTGTGTTGAAAGGTCTGTCACTTTATGAAGATGTTTTGTATTGCAAAGTGAGTTGCAGTTCTTCTTCTGAATTTACAATAGCTGTCCTGTGTATCCTTCCTTCGGTTTTCTGAATTGCATAAATACATCCATAGGGACAGCGTCCGTTGTTCGAATGCCTAAAGCTTTTTCCAACATCCTCATGCAAAATATTACTTACCAGAAAACTACAACAGAGACAGCTTAATGAAATATTCTGGACTTGATTGAAGTTCTTCAATAATTTTTCATGTTCACAGTGGAATTTCTGGTAGTTCAGCAGAGAGCCAGTATGGTGAGTGTGGGGCTTGACTTAGAATGAGGGATGCCTGGGTTCAAATCAGCTCTTCCTGGCTTCATTCAGATCTGGGACTTGGGTTAAAATTCTGGAATTCAGTTGAGTATTTTGAATCTGAGGCTGCAGTGAGGTGCATCTCTCACGTTTTTGATGTAAAATATATGTGAGAAAGGTAACCTTCATAATCAGGCAGCACATAAAAAGTTACTGCATGAAATAAGCCATTTCAGTTCAGTTCTAATGACAGTCATGGATGAACTCTGTAACTCTCCTGTGCGTAAGGCAAGACTATTCATAATTGGGAAAGTTGTTTTAATTCGGCTTGAAACGTGGTCTGCAAGGAAGCTTTATAAGCAACTTTAACTGCCTTATGCAACAGAATAAGGCTACTACTTACCTAATTACCTAGATTTTCATTAATAATGCAAAACTCCCTGCATTTTCATTCCTTCAGGTGATTAACCAAAGGTTTTTGTCAGCGATCTCACCTCTGTTTTGAGAGAGGTGCAATGAACAGTCCAATAGATCTTTATCTCTCCTTTAAAAAAAGAAATGGAAGTGATTAACCTTTAACACAAAACTACCATGACTGTTAACATCTCCTGTGCTAGCCGTGCTGAGCGAATGCTGAACCGTTGGTGAGAAGGTTAATGACTGATCCTCAGGAGAGGGGAGAAATTGATCTCCCATTATTTAAATATAGCAGTCTCACACCTGTGTTTGGATCTGGTATTTTGTTGCTTTTAAAGTTTGCTCTCAAACAACAGCAAAACTTAGATGACAAAACCTGGCCTGTGATTATTGACGTTAGGTAAGCAGGCAATTGGAGTCAGAGCTGAAGTTTTAGCTAATACCATTAGGTGTGAGAGCAAGGCTTGAGCAGCTGTAGTCACAGGGAGCCCGAGATAGTGGCCACAGCCTCAATGTTTGGACCATGCCGGCTGCTGCTTGTTCTACACTTCACATCAAACCTGGACTGCGTGCTGCTGGATACATCTTAGGTACAGAAATTTACGTTTAACATGGTTGTGAGAATTGAAATGTCTTTTTCATGATTTGCTGTCCGTCTCTAAAATAGAAAAAAACCCACCAACTTTACAGCAGGTGTGTGAGGGGAAAAAAAATCCAGACATGGAAGTGGTGTTTTTTTTCTTTTGTTTTTAAAGAAAAAAAATGAAGCTTATACTAGAGCATTAATCTTTATAAACCGTTTCTGCTAGGCTGGGAGCCAGCCCCACTGGCGTCTTTGTGGAGCAGCAGGGTGCTTGGTACGGTGGGTTCATGAATTTGAACTGGGGAGCCTCAGTGCTCTGTACACTCCTCCCCTGGTGCTTTGGCGTGGTGGCATCTCCCTCCACTCACTGGCAGTTTTTTGTCTCCTCCAATTTCTCTTGTGGCAGTCAGTGATAGGAAGCTGCCCTGCAAAGGGTCGTAGTGATCCCTCCTAACCTGCAGCCCAGCTTCTTGCATGCACGGGGGCAAAAACCTCCCCGCTCCACATTTAACTTCTGTAAATGTCCCTTGGCAGTCCAGGTGACTCTTTCTCTGCATACTTGGGTTTGATTGCTGTGAAACAACGGGCAGAGAAGTCGAGGGTTCACTAACTCCCTTGCCTTGCTGCGTGTTGGTGGTGCGGGCAGTGCTCAGGGTGTTTGGGGGCAGGCTGTTGCTCGTCTTGCTTCTCTGTGGGCATCACCTCTGGGGTAGCTTCCAGCCGAGGAACCTCACCTTGAGCACTGCAATGGCAGCCGCTGTTTCTGTGGTTGCCCTGCTGCAGAAACTCAACCGTGTTTTCATAAAACAGAATTTAAGTAAGACGCTGTCTGGATTTCTTTCTCAAATGACTTTTATACTCTGGGAAACTCAGTGGAGAATTAGGTGTTTATGCATGGATGAGAAGAAGTTTAATGAAGAGGAAAACTACAGTCTTTACTCATTTTAGACTTTCGACTGTTTTTCAAATAAATCCAGAGAGAAGTTGCAATATTAACAGTGTACGCCTATTCTTATTGTACCCCTCAGCACTTCAACATGGGACTTAGAGACAAATAAAGCCCCCCCAAACCAACCCAGAGGCAAGCTTTGAAAAACGATAATGGGAGAGATCTCAGAAAGCTGCGTGTCTCGGGCTTTATGGAGAGAGCATTTTGAAAAATGTGGAACTCCAGGGCTGTAATGCTGTAAAGTGGGACATTGCTTTAATTTTAATTGTGCAGGTATTGAGAAACGAGGAGAAATTTGACCAGAAATCAGAGATCTTGCCTGGCAGGGTCTTTAAATAAATAAATATCTATATGAGCCAAGTGTTACTTGCTGAGGGCAGGATTGAAAATGCTGTTATCCTGTTTGCCTCCCTGTGTACACGCAGTTTGCTTCCTTGACCACGTGTGCAGGGGACAGTGTGAAGTAGCATGTTCTGTAGCATTTATATTCATAATTTATGCCTGTGGACTTGGAATAATCTCATTTGTCTTCCGCTGTTAGCGGAGCAGGTTTTGCTGGCGATGAAGGATGCTGTAAGCAATGAGGGATTCTATTGTTTCAGCTTTTCATTCGTCTTCCGTAAAGAGTGGTGGGGAATAAGCAGACGAGTTATGTGCAATATAACACAGGGCATGCCACCAACCTGGTTTTGAGGAGACTCACCGGACTCCAGCTTGTCTGCTCAACAGATTATCAGGTGTGCTGGGCAGATAATACTTTGCTCGGATGCAGGGGAAGAATGTGTCAAACACCTGACCTCGTCTTCCCAGGTGGCGGACCAGTGTCACGGCAGCAGGACGAGGGATACTGTGCAGCTCTGCCAGTGCCTCACAGAGGAGCATGCTCGGGATGAAGGGAGGCGGCGGATCCTCCCGCTTTTCCTGCGGCAGTGCTGATCTGCCCCAGGCAAAATGCGGGTTGGGAGGAGGCAGGGCTCTGATCTCTCTCGAAGCTGCGTGCGTTGAGGATCACACCTAAAGTGAGCTCAGATCAGGTGAGAGTTTGTTTCTTCGGTGAGTCCCTACCGGGAGGGAGCTCCCGTCCTTTATACCAGGAGTGGTTGCATGGGCTGCAGAGGAGCTGGGGCCAACCTGACGCCAGCAGCAGCACTGCAGCACTCAGCACAGGTTAACTTTTCCCTTGCCTCAGTACTCCTGTGGTTGTGGAGTAGCAGTGCCCCGTACCTGTAGTTTTTCTAGGTTAAGCCAGCAGGTTATAGACTGCGTTGCAAAATGGTCAATCAGGAGTCCGTAGAGAAAATGTGTTTTAAAACTTTGCTGAACTAAAGCCATGGAAAACTTTGGCAACTACAAATACGGAAAACAGAAATGTTTGCGTTGGGCATGTTGTGCAGCTTCTCACCTTGCTTATGCTGGAGTAAACCTGAACGAGCTCTGGTGTAAATTAGATTAAATGTCGCCCTTGGGGCCTAATTAAGCAGGGATATAAATAGTGGGGTAAGTTAAATGTTAGCAGATGTCTCAGGTAACAGGTATGGATGGGTGTTACTACGCTTACATTTTCATAGATGCAGGAGTTGTAATTGCACTTGCTGCTCACTGTTGGGGCAATCGCTTGGAGCCCAGGACCAGGAGCCAGCTTGCTGCGTGGTGTCCTTGCTCCTATTGGCATCGTGCAGCAGCTCCTGAAGCCAGTTCCTCCTGGCACGGAGCTCCACTGGGCTCCCTGTGGGACATGGTGACCCTCATTTCTCCCATCATGGACGTGGCAAAGGGGCAGCAGCCAGAAGGTGCCGGTGTGGGCAGAGCAGGAGAGGGCTGCAGCAATGGGGAGAGGAACTGGGGCAAGGAGCTGACCCTGCAGGGAGTGCAGGGGTGGCAGAGATGAGGAAGGGGGGACGAGGTGGGGAGAGGGCCCTGCTAACACTACAGGGGATATCCAGCACAGACAGGAGCTGCATTCAGCCCAAAGGCTGGAGCTTCTGTGTATTGCTGGTTGCTTCCATTTACTCCTCTGCCTTGGCACCAAAACACGTATAAATGCACCCTTTTAGTTACTCTAAGCAAGGGAGCAGGATTTAAGGAAACTTTCCTAATGACTCCTCCTTTTTGTTGGCAAAACCTTGTACTGACAGGCTTCAGTCTCCCAGTCACAGCAAAAGCAATCATTTCCGTACTGATTAAATATTGTACCTGTTGAATAGGTTATTAAATTTGCAAACTTTAATGCGCTGTCTCCTATCTTGTTCCAGATAGCTAAAGGTGGCTGTGGAAAGTTTTAATATGTTGTTCCCTCTGCTTGCCTATTAGATGTTTCTGCAAAAATGGATAAGGCGATGAGATCAACATCAGCCACCTTCTGTATGCAGAGGCAGTGCTGCAGGCACAGGCAAAATCCTGGGCAAAGCATCTCATTAATGTGCCACAGACTTAGTGGTGGGCACACAGGCTTGGCAAACATGTCCTTGCTGTGCTAAACGAAGGAAACTACCACTTGGTAAAGCACTGGCAAGATATGTATGTATCTAGCTTGGCTACTTTTATATTCTGGTAAATATGAAAGGCTGTTTCTTTTTAACTAAGGGCTCTGGGGAAGTAATAGGGAACTTGCATTTTATTTTCTGTTTGATTGAATCCTGAATTCAGTGCTAAAAGCAAGAGAAAAATTCATATTAAAAACACTAACTCTTTCCATCAAGGACATTTGATTATAACTCAACTCCAAATATTTTCTTCTTCTAATATCTATTTGATTGGCTTTTAATGTTTAGAAAAAAAAATCAAAGTATTTTTGAAGACTGATGTAAGAAGAAAGTCCATGAACTTGTGAAAGCAAATAAAAATACTTTTAAAATTTATGATTACTGGAAAGGAAATGTGATTTGTGCAACTTAAATGAGGGGATGTCGTCTCATGGTTACCAATGTTCTGAAGAGTTTACACCTGATGGGCTTGATCCTATTTCTGCTGAAGCCTGCAGCAAGACCTTTCCAGAAAGCAGCAGTGTTTCCACTTGGGACAGGTGATGTGCTTTGATTACTCGTTTGTTGGGAGCTGGCGCCTCCCTTTCCAGAAGCAGAGGAGAGGGTTATGAGGGGTGGTTTGGTCTTTTGAATCTGAGTTTTATTCCCTCTACCAAACAGTAGTGCCCATGAGACCACAGCAGCCTGCAGCTTCTCTGAATCCTGTCCCTTTCTCCAGAGAGGAATTCAGTCATTTTTATTACACTTCTGCTCCTGCAAATGTGGCAGAAGTTCCCCAGAGTTCGTAGGGCACCGAGCTGCTTTTCACTTACCATAAAAATAAAAGCGCGCTGGGGGAGTTGCTGAGCAGCGTCTGATAATGCCGGGCCTTCAGAGCCCCGCTCAGCCTGCAGCAACCCTGGCTGGCCTCGGCTGCGAGTCTCACGGTATGTGCACAGCTCCCTCCCACCAGTGCTTTTATACCAGGACGAGCAGAAACCAGGCAGGCATGGCTCTGGAGGCTGAATGACCCGTTCCTCTGGAGGCACGTGCTCCTGTGAGGGGAGAACATGTCACCAGGGTGCTGGCATCTGGCAGTGGTGGCTTGGCAAGTTGAACCATCCGGGTCCAGTGCTGGTGACCAGAAGCAGAGTAAGGCCCGTTTTCTTTTTGCCTTTTTAGTTAAAAGAGGAAATAACAAAGCCATCTCCATCATTGTTTTAAGCAGTGAATTAAGCTTTGCTAAAGCAAAATATGATCCCAGTAAAAAAAAAAAGTGTTTTTTACTATATGAATACTTCTTCTGTGGTCATTTAGCAAAGAGGCTGAAGTTTTCTAGAGCAAAGTGAGCATCCAATTTGTGAAATTAATAAAGAAAAATAGAAGCTTTTATTACGGATATAAGGTCCATGATGAGTCTGAAGATAATTAGATGATTACATGTGGCATGTTGGTAAGAGTAGAGTGTGAGAGCTGTACTGCAATGTGATGTGAACACACAAAGGTACTGTGCAAGAAGCACATTTGAGCGCAAAGCGACTTTGTTTACAGTAAAATCAGTTGGCCAGGACTGATTTGAAGTTGGAGAAGGAAATCTGGATTCCAGAAATGGATAGTATAATTAAATACAATGTCAAAATAATTATTTAACAGTGAAAATTTTTACACTATGAAACAGGCCATCAAGAGATATTTGCCTTTTTTAGACTTTATTATTAACAGTAGACTAAACTGAATCCTTGTACATAGGATAAGGAAGAATTTCATTAATGACAAAAAATTGGAGTTCATGAAAGAAGACTGTTTCTAATTTATGTGCTATTCCACAACTTTGTGTGAGTATGACCTCGTAAGGAGTAAACGAGTGACTCAAAAAGTAAAATGCCCCCAAATACTGTTTTAACGAATAAAGAAATTCTCCTTGACTTGTTGATAGCTGGAGCTAGACCACACCATGCAAATAGCTCTTCCACCCATACAAAACAGTTTTCTTATTTCTTTTCCTTTAAATTTGAACACTGCTAACAAACTTCACCTTGAGACCATGTGTCTTTATACACATCATTGTACAATCTTGCATGGCCTTGTTTTTAAAAAAGAAAAAAGTCTATGAAGTGTCAAAAAAATGTGATAGATGGTCAAATGAGACTAAAACCTTAGGGTTAACTTTTGTGAGTTTACTTGGTTTTAAGGCTCTTGCTTCAATTACCTGTTTTGGAGGTTTTTGTGATTTACCCATTTCCTTTAGTTTGATTAAGAGTGGAACTGAAGCAAATTCCTGCCATGTGAGATATCAAGTTCAAATATAGGTCATATTTAAAAGGGTTTATAATGAACTTTGTTAGAACTTTCTGCTGGTTTTCTCTGGTGTATTCGAGCGCGTATTTTAAAAGCTGCTGATGTAAAGCCCAGCTTATATAAACTTATATATTTAGAACTTTTTTTCAGTATTTTTTTCCCAATATAAATTTGGGCCAACTCTAAAAGTGAGATTATATTATGGATCTTTAGAAGGTGAAATGACAGAATTGCATCCCTCCGTAACCTCTCGTTCTCACAGGTGGCTTTGTAGGCCAGAAATCCTTTAAACAACTCCCAAGAAATACATTGGTGCAACATTACTGTGGGGGAGAGACCCTCTCTTCATCCCAAAACACTGAGGTTTCATGTGAAGTCTGCTAGATGCTAATTACTCGGAGTAACTTGACACTGTCTCCATTTCTGAAATGTCTTTTCTAAAATGTAGTTTAGGCCAAAGGGAATGTGTGAATTCCTATAGCCAGACTTTACCACTGACTTTGCCTTCTGCAGTGTGTTGGATATAGCTGTTACAGAACACATGTACCTGGTTAACTCGTTGTTTGGTGCTTCTTCAAAAGAAAGAGAAGAACGTCACCACAGCCTCAACTGATTTCTCACTGTACACTTCTGCACACATCTCTGAAATACTGATGTCTGTGTTAAGTATTGAGAAATACTGTAGTGCACTGTGGGAAGTCTGTTGAAATGGAGAACTACAAAACTTTGAAAAGTGAATTGTGTAAAAGTGTGTGTATGTGCATAGTTCTCGTGGGACTTTAACTGGCCATAAAGATTTTTATCTGACAGATTTCTTTGGAGGACTGCTCTAGCTGTACGTTGATCCCATTTCCTTCTCCTCTCTCTTATTTAGTTATTTTTTTGAGAATAGGCCTAATACTTGTGATGTCTCACTGAAAAATTGTTCACGGTTATTTTATGGGTATCAAACACTGCAGAAGGAGTGTGGTGGTTAGTACAGAAACAGTGAAACAATTGAGTGCCTTGTACCTTGTCTAGAAGTAATTGACTCATTAGTCTTAACCGCATCAACCCGATCATGTAAGGGTCAAATGTGGTTTAATTCTAACTTGGTGGGATTATGATGGTGTACGCTCCAGTTCTGAGAGTTATTCCTCTTCCCTGAAAATTTGGTCATGTTTTTCCAAAGAAATTGGTTTTAAAAAAAGAAAATGAATAGGAGATACCATGTGAGCTGTAGTACATATACTGAGATACTTAGACAAAATGAGCTGCGCAACAGAGCTTAAACCTTTACGGGTGAGATTTTGAAAAATGGTAGACGAGAGTACTCCAGCCATCAACTGAAGGGGGAAAAAAAATAAGAGGTTGTGTATGTTTATTTATTTGATTTTACTCTCTGCTCTCGCTTGTGCACTGGTCAGTTTATTCTCCTGTGGGAAGTGGTTGTTCACATACAGACGTAGCCATCTACTTGAGTTGGATGTTTAATGCTTAATACAAAGTAGTTTCTAAGCTTGAATTTGTCTTCTACCGAACCTGTATGTTATGAAATGCTAGTATGTGACATGGTTATTACAGTGCTGTATTATAACTTAAATAATATGGTTCCTATTTTCTAACCACTGGCAGATACTGTTAGGTCCAGTAAATAACAGACAGAAATACCTGGCAAAAGGCAAACATTACACAGCCATTGCTGAACAGATGTTCATCGGGAATCATTTAGTTTTTCTTTTACAGATAGCACAAACACAAGTATCTTCAATTCTTCTTTATCCATATTTATGTAATTTCCTTGAAATCACGCAGCAGTGCCTTAGCATTGCTGACAAGTATGAGGAGGCAGGAAGAAGATGGGTATAAAAATGTTCTGTTTGCACGCTTAGGCTCTTATTTGAACACTGTGTTTTTTTTAGATTTCTTGTGTGCAGACTGCTGCTATCAAATTTGTGTAAAAACAGTTGACTTTGAAAGAAAAGTTTTTATCTGTGGACTAAGAGGGGAGAAAATATGGCCTTCCCCCGGGCCCTCTTCCTTCTCAGGCCTGGAGCGGAGATGCCATGCGTGGCTGGGCTGAGGAATGGTTGTTGCTGAGGGGCATGGAGCCACGTTACACCGGGTACGTCAGAGATGATGCATGCTTAGAACTACCCTGGCAGGAGCGTCGCCGTCAGTGGTGTGCGGTGCCCATTTCTCACAAAAACCGGTGGCTAAGCCCATTGCGCTGAATTTCAGATGGTCTCTCACAAATATTTCCCTGCAATCCCGAGGAAGGAAAGGCTGTTGTAGAAAGTTTGGAGAAAGTACATATGAGCTGTGACAGGGAGAGGAACGGTGACTGCTGGAGCTGCAGTTCAGAAAGCAGTTCAGACTCTGCCAAAAATAGGAGAGCACAGAGGTACCGAGGCCTGTTCTCAGTTCTTGTTACCAGTGTGCAGGGGTTGTCATTAAAGGGCCCAGAATGGTAAAAGGAGAGAGCTTAAACATTTTATGCCGCCTCACGCGATCAGTGACACTGCAGAGGCTGTCAGTGCGTTTGCAGATGTGAGGAATACGGGTCAGGTAACGCCGGGAGCCCTGTCAGTGGTGCTGGAGATATTGGTACCCTTAAGGAAGCGATTCGCGAGAAGGCAGGGAAAGCTTTGTACTTGTTTTCTGCTGTTCCCCTCGTTTTCCCCAGACAGCTTTGTTTGGTTATGTTGTAGCTGCACAGCGGATTGTCTGGAAAAAATGCATCTGGTCGCTGGGTTGTGTAGCCAACGTTGTAACATCTGTCGGTAAGCCATGGTTTTAGGGGGGAGCTTAAGGACTTGGCAGAAAAGTGTGGGTTTGGACATGTCGTTGGCAGTCACAGTTACCTTTAATCCGATAAACTGATGGAAAAAGGTGTCAAAAGAATAATAATAAAAAAATCCAACTGAGAAAGGTTCAGAATTGGATTCTGTTTGGTATTGTTACCTTGCAGGGATGCCGGTGAAGCAGGGATTGCTTCACCAGGAAGCTGCTGGCATTTGTTTCAGCAGAAAGCTGAAAGAGGAGTGCTTGTGCTGTCTGCTACTGATGTTGGAGTCGTTGGGGATTGCAGATGTGTAAAGAGACAGACAAGGCAAAACGGTGAGAAAATTGATATGATTCGGGGTTCTAGAAGTTGCTCCCGCTTCATGGAAATGATGCTGTATGCCTCTCGCAAGGAAGGGGTAACTGCAGGGTCGCAGGAGATTGCTGCTCCATGCTGGGGAGTAATAGGTGATAACACAGGTGGATTGCAATAGCACAGGTGATGAGTCTTGATGTTTCATAAGCTCTCCGTGACCCCAGTAGCTTGAAATGAAAGATGTTATGGTTTCAGGACATAGCACAACCTAGACAAATGAATTTATTTCCCAGTGACACCGATACTCATAGCGGACTTGTATCCATCTCAGCAGCAGCCTGATTACTCTTGGCAAACTTAGTTCATAGTTTGGCCGTGTCAATTTGGGTGCTCTGTACTGGTTAGCTATAGAAAGGAGGACGGGTTGAGGACTCTGCCCATCAGGGCTTTCTTAGGACACCTGAGAGGTGTTACAGGGACTGGATATGGAATGAATCCGGACTTCTGCAAAAATATTAAACACTGAGTTATCACTGGAAGCTTCTAAATCTTGTTTCAGGCTTGTCTTGTGATTCCTGGATCTCACTGTAGAAAATACATGGCCAGAAAAGCTGATATCAAGTGAATCATCTGTGTTATATCACGCATAATGTTTTTGAGTAGCTAAAACAAGCTATATGCTGTAAGTCTAGTAAAACACACGTATGTTGAAGATGATACATGACCACTGTTAAACTTTATAAATCTTTTATAGTGTGGTAAATGGCTCAAACCAGCTCAGCTGGAAAAAGTATGCAAATTAAAATTAAAATGGAAATTGAGAAGGCTATGAGGCAAAGGAGAGAGACCTATATTTGCGAGAGTACAAGAGAAGAGGATGTTCCATGTGTTACATTTGCCTTCATGTAATCCAGCTCTGAGAACTGGGGAGAGGAGGAATTGAGTGCACAGCTGTGTCGGGCTTAGCGGCAGCAGGTTCAGGTAAGGGCTATGAGCCTTTCTTTGAGGGAGGAAGGCAGGGGAGATGAAAGACAAAATTCAGAGCAGCTCCTTGCCCAGGAAAGAGCACTAGCTGCCCTGCCCTGATGCTCTGGTGTCCTGGTCTCCAGCTCAGACTTGATGTGTGAGATGATGGTGGTGGGGAAGGGTGGGTTCGGGAACATTGTACCACAAGGCAGAAGTGCTGCCAAATTCATCCTCGCAGCTGGTAGCTTGGAGATGCTCTGGAAGGAATCAGCAGCTGAAGACAGAGTCAGATTTCAGATACACTTTGATATTTTTCCCTTGTAACATGTTTCCAATTAGGTCATTAAATACGAAACCGTAGCTTGAGTTAACCTGACATTTCTTTCCCTGTCTGAGGCTGGCAGCAGGGGGTGGTGATGGGCTGATGCTGCAGCAGGGGATGTCTCCTTGCTTGAGGAGCTGGGGGTGGGGGTGGCGATGATGACTTTCTCATGGACAATCACAGCTCACAGCATGATTATGGGCTCTCATGAGTTGGAATGTCTTTTCTATCAGCTTGGGGGGTGGGGTGGATGAAGCTGAAGGATGCCTGCTCTGGCTGACATGAACCAACGCCCTTCTGACAAGTGGTTGGGGAGCTGGTGGGAAGATAGCCAATGACTTAGCCTACACATCAAGAGTCACTTCAGAAAGAGTACCTAGCTTTTTCTGCACGTGTCACTGGCATGTTGAACAAACAGGAGCGTTCGATAGGCTTTGAGAGGTGCGGAGGTGCCCATCAGCTGCTGGAAATGCTGGGAAGATTGAGTACAGTTCTCAGCTGTTGCAGCTGAACAGGGAGATTTTGCATCCCCAGAGGAGCACAAGCTGTGGAGAGGGAAGGCAGACAAAGTGCACGCTTACTGGCATGCTGCCTGTAAACATGTGGCTGATGGTGCTTCATAAGATGGGAACTCATCTAGGACCGTCAGTACTGGCATTTAACTGGGCAGGAACCTTAATCCAACATAAATTGTTATGAGGCTTTCAATTCCCACAAATTAAAGCTTCAGCTGTAAGTTTCTTTCAAAGTACAGGAAGATTTCCTAGCACTGAGATTTGTGATGTATTATTTGCCTATCCTTATGATTCAGTTTCCTGTGTGCTGCTCAGCTGCTGCCGGGAGAAGGGAAACATCTGAGCCACGTGCTGCTCCTTGGGCTGGGCTGGCAAAAGGGTCGGTGTGGTCTAGGTGCCGAGGTATCTCCAGAGCAGCCAGGTGGCAGCTTGGGGACCTCTGTGCTCCACCGTGCTGATGGGCAGGCCTCCAAGGACTGGGTGCTTGCTGCTGGCACCCTGCCATAGTCAGGATTGTTCGATTTTTTTTTTTTTTTTTTTTTTTTTTCCCTGCTGTGCTTTGCCTGGAGCGAGAGATAAAGCAGTGTACGTTACTTCAAACCATCCACATGTGCGTGGCTCCATGGGGCATCTAAGCGCTGGCGTGTGCTGAGCAGTGCCTTGCTGCACGTGGGTTCCCACTGCGTTAGCCCTGTGCCTGGATTCAGTGCTGGCTACTTTAGTCTAAAAAACGTCCGGCAATCTATCACCAATCTTACAATTTAAAGCAGTAAGATATATTGAAGTCCTTTTAATTTTCTGTTGGGTTTCTGAGCCCCTTAGGATGCATTCAAGATGATGTTTGCAGATTTTACGATGCAACCAAGAAAGACAGAAAACTTCCTCTTCTGAGATAAAGGGGATTCTCATACAATAGCATGATGTATAGATCTGGTCCTTAAGGAAAAGAAACACAATAGTGGCAGACTGTAAGAGGAATATTTACAGAGGTTTTGTTTCCTATTATAGCTAGGGTGCTTATTTTTAGTTGGAGATCTCATACCATGCCAGTCACATCCGATCCATTTCATATCAAATAATACAGAATGTGTTGTCAAATTATGTATAGTAATTGATTGAGCTTGTATATAATGTATTTTTACATTTTATTTTTAGCCTGGTTTGTGAGTGGCTCTGTTTAGTCTGCTACTGTCTAAACTGAATTTTGTAGAGGAGATGTCTCAAAGGCAACTGCCTATTTCTATATGCGTAATGAAAATTGGTGGCTGCCTGGAGTACACAGTCAAAACAAATGCTCCTACTGATGGGAAGGCTTCAGTGTGTGTGGTGAGCACCATAGTTTTGGGTGATAATGTGCATGTGGTTTCGAGGCAGCAGCATCTGCCTCCTGCTTGGTTGGTGGTTGGGGATAAAGGCTGAAGGTGGAGGTGCTGCAGGACCTATGGAAGGACAAGGGGGTGAGAGCGTGTGAAAAGGGACTGGAGGTATGGGTGAGATGATGAGGCAGCTGAGGTTGTACAGAAAACTGAAGGAAGGAGAGCGGGCATCTAGGGGACGTCCATATAAAACCAGGCTTCAGTGCACCTGTGGAATGACTTCTTAAATAGACAAAGCAGTGAAGGAAATGGAAATGTGCAATCTTTTTTTCTGATAGACTTGTATTTGAATTGCTTTTGAAACGAGACCATAGCTTTGAGTAAGGACAATGGGTAGGTCCTGTTTAGATTTCATCTCGATAATTTTCATGATGCCATGTTTTACGTTAGAGACCAAAATTAGAAGTGCAAAAGGCCACTCGTCTGTCTGAGACAATGAAACATCGAGGAGCTGTGCTAAGCAATGGCTTGATTTAAGAAGAGGCCATATGTGAAGACAAGGTGCTTCCTTTGTTGCCTTTCTCTCCTGTGGATGATGCTTGATTTATGTGTGCACACAGGAATCCACCGCGATTCAGAGCAGAGCCTAAAAATGTAAACAGGTGTTTATGGTATGGGCGATAGTTTGTCTTCTGGTTATTTTTTTTCACAATAATAAGCAGATAAGCGACATCTGCGTGTAACCACTTTTCTTTCTTAACGATGTGTTAAGAGGTGTGCAAGGTGATTATGCACAATTTTAAGACAGGCCCATATTTATGGTCTCTTCTTCTTTGCACTTTGGTTCCAGATATGCGTATTTTATTTCCTGTGGTATTTCTAAGAGGTTCTGGTAGATGGAAAGTTACTGATGAACACGGTTAATAAGTACATTAATGAGCACGTTTTATGTATAGGACTGCTCATCTGCATACATTAAATGTTCCGGGACTTTATCCAGAAACGCAGTTATCCTTCTGGAAATAAAGTAAAAAGAATTTAAACCAAGTAATTTGCGTTTGACATGCATTAAATTGCAAACAAATATCGTTTGAGTTCAGTGACAACAGAATCGGGTCTGGTTTTGCAGTAGTTCACATCAAATGGGGTAACTTCCTTTTGTACAGGATTTATTAAGTGCTCCTTATAGTCTTTCAAATAGAGATTTAGGGAGGGCTTTTAGTTTCATGCTGACTTTTTTTTGAAAGAAATTGAAATTTCTGTCATGAAAAATTCATATGTACTTCACTAATTAAGAAGTGTATGCATCAGAGTTTATCTAGACAGAATTTTTTATGGTTTCTCTCCACTATTACTGCCTCTTCTTTTTCCTCTGGTACAGACTTTTTGAACTGATCCTTTCAAAATGAAGTCACTTCCCTACAGAAGCTTAGTTCCTCGCACAAGCTGTCTTTTTAACATTTTTAATCTGTCTTAATATTTCTTTTATTCTATAGCGATGCATAATAGCTTTGGTTAAGATACTTACAAGGTCTATTTTAATCCTGAAATAACACTTGACATCTCAGGATTATATATGTATGTGTAACCTTTTTTGTGTGTGTGTGTCTGGAAATCACAATGAACCTGATGGACACTTATTTTTCACAGGCTGCTATTTTAGTTCCCTAAGGCAATTGGACAAGTATTTGCAATAGTATATGTAATGTGAATAATTTTGGCTACATTTCTTTCTCATTTCTCTGAGCCACCTGTAAAAGATGCTGGTTTTTTTTTTTTGGAGACTCTCAACACCTGCTTTCTGCAATCCCAACCCATTTACAGTGTCCTGAAAGGGGCACCTGGAATTATTGCTCACATTTGAAAGTATTGCTAAAATAGGTTATCCTGATTTTACAGTGATTTTTGGGCTTCTGTTCTTTATGGTTGGACTCTTACTGCTATAGTGAAATGGAAAGTGGAGAAGGGACAGTGTTAAATCCTTCCATACTTCTTTTCTTTTTTATTTAGCTTAGAAGTTCATCTCAAATTTATGCTGTAAATGATAGTTAACTCCAAGAACAACTTCTGTTAAGATAAAATGTGTTTTTTGACTTTTGACACTTCCAAATTAATGCCACATGTATATTTAAAATACATGTAATAGATTAAGTAGAAGTTACTGCCTGGATAAAGGTATTTTCAGGAGGATTCTTTGACCTGCTTAATGCTAGTCTTTAGAGAAGACATTAAAAGAATTGCAGGATGATAATTATATATTCATGTGTTCAGAAGTTAATAAGAATTTTGGATGGATTATGAATTTACAGAAACTTCTGTATTGAGATGGAAGCACACTGAGCAGCTTCTGGTGGGGTTGCTTGGAGAGATGTTAAGGTATAGTCTAGGATGGAGGCATGCTCCAGCACAGTAACAAAAGTGTATGTGCACAAAAGCAGCAGGAAGGAATTACATTGTTGTACTGTTCATTCCTGATGAACCGGTGTTCACAGAACCATATGTTTATTTTTAGCTTGGAGAGCAACTCCTGAATCCTCTCTGATGAGAAAAGGCATTTGAGAGAGAACCTGGCAGCTCGTGGGAGGAGGAAAAAAGGGAGGGACAGTACTTTTGGCTTATTTCCCTCTACAGACTGTTTGGCATTAATAAACAATGTGATTTAATATGAAAAATATGTAACAGGAGAAGGATAAAGAAGGAGACTGTTCATCCTGTATTTCAGTGTCTGTATGTCATTTGGGTGTGTGAAGGATCCATTGAAATACTTTTAAAATTGAAGCCTTTGATTGTTACATATGAATGGCTGATATTATTAAGGTTCGTTGTTCAGTGGTGTGTGTTTGATATGTCTAGCATCCATTAGGGTGCTAAGAGACAAAAACTTAAGCAGATAAATGTTGAGTGGATTTGCTGGAGCTGGTATGTTACCACTCACTTGGCACTTGAGAGGCCTTGTGAGGTTTTCTCTCAAGTTGTGTGGCTTACATTTATAGAAGGTTGGAGTTCTGGCTCCCAGTCCAAAAATATTCCCTTGACTGGAGCTGTGGTGCTTGGTGGGCTCTAGGTGAACAGGGCGCCAAGGTGGGCTCTGCCACTGTGCCCTGCTTCGTGCCGCTGCGCCACCAGCCCTTTGGCAAGGCACGGTCACGGGGGCTCTTCTGTTGTCTTCCTGAAAAAGACTGTGTGGTGTGTTTTTTTTACTTGTAGTCTGAGGTACCACTTCAACAATTTCTAATTATTCTTTCCCTCCTTGTTTAACTAGAGCCTGGCCTACCCCTAATTGGATGTGATTCCACATTACATAGTGCCTATCCACGAAGCTCACCACGGAGAGCCTTTCTTTAAATAATTGACTGTGTCTTCTTTTGTTGTGGCAGGTCCCTGCTCATATTTCATCTCACATTCACCTTCTTTGTGGCTGTGCAGTAATTTGGGTCTCATAGCCCTTCTCAGAGCACTGGTTTGCAGCGGAGATTGTTTAGGAAAGTTGCTGGCTGAGTGCTGTGCTGCTTTGATTACCTGGAAGGCAAATTGGCATTAGGATAAGTCTGTTTCGCTCAAGCTGATTCTGATGCTGCTGCAAGTTTTGTGAGAAAGGCAATCATTTCTGAGCATCGCTGTGCAAATCTCTGATAGTAATTGGCCTAACCCAGAAATAGTTAAACTCCTTTTTTCTTTTTCCTAAGCATAAGTGTCTCTGTAATGTTCACTCACGATTTAAATGCTTTTTCCTATTGTGTCGATCTTGCTGCTAGCAAGAGAAACGTTTCCGAGCTGGCCACCAGTTCCTCCCACCCAAGTGATTCCAGTATGGCCTTTCCCGAGTGTGTGCTGTCAGCTCTTCACTCCTGGGAGATGAAATCTGCCATCTAAGTCCATGGGATCCAGTGCTTCAAGTGTTGAAACTGTGGCAGGGACTTCAGTGAGTGCTGACAACGTGGGTTGGAGTATGGAGAGTCCGCAGGCTTAGGCAAGATCTTCTCCCAAGGTGGTCTCGGCAAAGGAGCCTACAGCTTTTCCTGTGCGATTCAGTCTAGTTATGAACCTGCCTTTTTAACCTCTACTGACAGCACATTTATCTGAAGATGTGTTATGCATTGACATTTCTACGCTGCTTTGTATGTGCATCACGGTGATCTGCACGACACATCCTGTGTACAGGACTCATCTAGGCACAGGAGGGCACCAGGACCAGCTAGAGCAGTCGTACACATTCTGGACCCCCAGGCTTGGCATTGTCTTACGTCCCTAACAAACCTGTTAGAGGGATTATTCTCAAAACAGGTCTTAAGCTCTACTCAAATAAATTTCAGAAGACTAAAAATATATAGATTATGGTAATGGCTCTCTATGTTTTGTGTGAGACAATGCATGGCTGTATTTTCCTGCTAAACGCAGTGTATTGTGTGAGTTTGCTTGTGCCCATTTCTTATTAACCATTCTAAAATACAAATTACAATTGATTTGCAAGTCTTAGCTGCTGTTGAAAATGTCTGCTACGTATAGATTTATATAGATGATATTCATTGCTACTTCCAGCATATGAAAATATACTGAAACACTATTTTTAGATGTTTTACAAGGCAGTCAAGCTTTTTGCTCATCCTCTTGCCTATACTTTCTTTTCTTGGAATTTGCAGAGTTTTAGATTAAAATAGGGGGAGAATTAGGTACAACATAATCCATTTACCTCTAGCTTTCACAGTCGCATATTACAATTGCTAATTTATCAGTGGGTAGGCTTTATCAGTGGGTAGGCACCTTTCCTTTGTAATAGATATTGAGGATAATTTAAAACACAGCTTCTAAGCTCAGTCAATTTACATGGTACTTTAGGAGGTTAGTTGCTCAGGTATAAAGAACTATGCTCATTGGAGAGGTGTTCATATAGCCCTGTTTCATGGTGGTGTTTTTTTCTTTATCTTTTTTTTTCTTGAATGCTAATTAAAATGGTTATTGACTGTCATGATAATCAAGGTGTTAACATAAAGTATGGAATATAGTTGGAAGCAGGCAAACTTTTCAAAATTGCTTGAAACTCCTTGCTTAGAAATAAGACTGGAGAGCTGAGCAATTTCTCTGTTTACAATTCATATCACATTTGTCTGAATGGATAGAGGTCCAGGAAAAACAAATGAAGTTTTATGTTCTGCTCTAAGCTGTTTCCATGCTTCTGGGTTTAGTTCCTCCTCTCCCCTCCCTCCCCTTCATGTCTTCAGTGAAATGGAAGCTGCATCATCCTGTTTCCTCCTCTTCCCTTCTACCTCTTTGTTCTTGATTTCTTGTTTTAGGACACGAACAACACTAGTAGCTCTTGTGTCTTCTGTTCTGATGCTAAGCAGGCTTACATTAAAATGATGGTTTAATTGAGCTCTTACACATGATAAGAAGATTGTCTTGTTTTGCTGAATAGCTGTATGCAGAGGTCTTTGGTAAGAGAATGCCAAGTTGCTTTCAGCATTTGTTAACACTTCTTAAGCATTTGTTAACAAGTAGAGAAAAGCAGAGTCTGTCATTTTAAGCATATTTATATTTGGAAATGTGCATTTACCTGTAAGTCAGGGGAGATTCTTTGTACAGGAGAAGAAATTCCTCTCTAGTTTTGTCCTTTACCTTCGATGTGGACCATTCTTATGAAACAATTGCTGGCACGACAAAATCCCAATCTTGAAAGTAGGACGGGAGATATTTTCCACTTTCTACAGATCAATCTTTTCGTGTAACTCAAAGCAATTGCAGTCCTTTAAAAAGACTCATGTACTGAAGAAAAATTACATAGTAAATGGAGTTTTGAGTCTAGTAGTAACACAGTTCCCCGCTAGTTTACCACATAAGGTAAAAAAATAATATATATATATATATAGGCAAAATTATGACCCAGCTCTTTTGCTGCCTCTGCCAAATATTGTTTGGTAGACCTATTTTAAAAGAAATGCCTAGGGTTTGCAATATATTTGCACAAATAAATCTAGAATAAAATTACAATTTAAAGGGCAGAAGTAATCAGATACATTGGATTGCTGTTCCTATTAAGTCATGTCGTTCAGATTCACATCTCTCTGATAGGAGAAAATGCTAAAGGACAGAAAAATGAACCAAGTAATGTGGAAGACAAGCCTGAGAATGGATGCATATTTTAATATTGAAAGCGTTTATAGTAGCAGTCCCAAATACATTCAGCGAGCAGAAATGTATCAGACTTGGGAATCTATCAACAAGGGAGATTTTATTTCAAGTGCAGCCATTCCACTGAGGAAGCTGGTAATCTGTAAGTATAAATGTTGACTCAATTTTTATTTAAATTCTGAAATGCACAGAAAATGAAGACTAAAGTCTAGTAAGCATCCATCGATGTGTAAAGCTTTTCACAAAAGCTTTTCTGCATTAGTTGAGTCAACTAATTAATTGACTAATTTTCTGATTAGTTGATTCATTAATTCACTGAATTTGGAAGAGTGTAGTGTATGGGTAAAAATATATCAGAATGTTTTAACCCGCAGAAGTTGGACAAGTTAACCTTGACTAGTAAGCAAAACATGTTTTTCTATATTTTTTTTTTCTTGGCCACCCCCAAAAAAATGCACCAAACAACAACAAAAAGCAAGCAACCAACCAAACAAAAAAAAAAAACCCCACCAACCCAAACCAAAGTCACCACAGAAAGCAACGCCACCACTTCTAACCACCACAAACTCTAGAGGACAAAATGCAAGTCTAGGATTGGCAATTAGAATCAAAAACTTTGGACTCCCTCCTATTGCCTGTTTTATTCTTAAAATACAGCTGTTAGCCCAGTCATGGCATGCTCTCAGCTGTTCTCAGTCCTTACCCTGAAGCAGTGTTTTGTATTCTTCGCCTGCAGATTAGAGTTGTGCCCAGTATGTCTGAACAGATATTATTAATAAGAAACTTTTGTAATTGCAGTTGTTGATATTTACACGTACTGTCTGCTTGTTTCGGAGAGGTGTATGAGGAAGGCTTTAACAGTGGGTTGAAAGCAAGCGTCACAAACAGATAAAAGCAAAAGACGTCAAAGGTAGATTAAAAATGGGTTTTGGTATAGACTTGAGTAATATGATAAAAAAAAAAATGTAATCATGAAACCTGACTGTCATAATAAATTCACACAAAGCAAACTTAATCCTAGCATTACTTAAATTTTAATTATGTCCAACTCCAAAATTGTTGTAGTCTGCTATTATGGAAATAACGTAGTGTGTCTGTACTGTTTTCTGCATAAACATGTCCAGAAAGGGTCAGGAAGCAGACAATAATGGAGAAAATGTAGGAGGCATGGAAAATGACCCCAGGGAATCAAAAATGGGAGATGCAAGTGAGCAAAGGCCTAATTAGGAGAAGGAACAAAATATTGTAGGGATGAGAAACCAAGCTGAGGAAAGGTGGTAAGTTTCATAAAATTGCATCAATTATCTTTTTGGAATAAATCAACTAATTTAATGTGGAAAGGAATGAGAGGCAGAGGATAGAAAGAGTTTGAATGTTCAGGAAAATGGTAGCCAGGAGCAGATGTGCAGGAGGTGATTAACTGAAGGGCAGAAAGAGATGGTAGAACTGATTAAAGAAAAGAGAATAATTTTTGAGATGGAGGAAAGCTGCTGGGTTTGTACGATTTGGAAGAGATTAACCACAACCTGAGACCTGATGTCAGTTGGCGTGATCTTGGTAGACTAAGCCTTGTGGTGGAAAGCAGAAACAAAAAGTCTGGAATGATGTAGAGTAGTACCTTGTGTGATTCCTTGTTGTCTCATCTTGCCTAATCCCACTTCCGGCAGAAGGTTGGATTGGAGACCTCCTGAGGTAGGTGGGGATCTGCCAACCTGAATTATCCTGTCCTCCAGGGAACGATGGCTGTACTCACAGCAGTCAGAGCAGGTAAGCACTTAGTTGGGAGGGGTGAACCAAAGGAAACGGGGCGACAGAGGAATTGATTAAAGTTTGAAACCTTTAGTGGAAGCAGTGTAGAAAAAAAATGTGCTTGTTTTTAGTACTTAGAGGAGGAGAAATGGGGGAAATAGTGGAAGAAATTGGAAACTTCAGGAGCGGAGGCAGAGAAACTCAACATTTCCAATGGTGTTTGGTCTGTAGCAGTGAGCATGAGAGAAAGAGAAGGCTCTACAGGAGACAGTACAGAGACACATCCCTCAAATATTCCACCAGTGGTTTTCACAGTGACCAAGGGACGAAGGGATGCCAAATCTACCAGTAAGTTAGTTAGTAGTTTTGGTTCATTTGCTATGCTCAGGCACTTGATTTTTGAACTCAGATCAGTCACTGCAGAATGCATGAGTAGGACCTGTTCTTTTGGTAGAACTGGTGAAGAGAGAATTATTTTTGGCAAGATGTATCCTTTCAGTGTGGGAAGGGTTGTTAATCATGGACCTACCTGGAAAACAGATTCTGGACCCTTGTGGACTATGCAGCCAGAGAAACCAGAGAACGTTTTAAGTTACCAGTAGCACGCTGAAGCTATGAAATATGAAATTAAATGATAATTTTCATAGGTCACGCTCCTTCCCATAAACCAAACTCATCTGCTCTCCTGAGGGGAAACAGAACAACTGGGCTGACTTCTCATTATCTCTTCCTATGGCGTATCCTTATTGAATTACTTCCAGGTAGATGCAGCAGATGCTCATCAAGCCACTGCAGGGCTCCTCTGTTAATTGAACTGTAATGGGGATGACAGCAGGGAAGGTCAGGATGATGGGACCGGTGATGTAACATGAACTCTGGTAAGAACAACCTGCAAGCAATTGACCTTGCTTAAATAATATTATACTAAGAGCTTTTATCAGTCAATATCATTATGGTTATCTTTTCATATCAAAACTGCAATAGTGTCAGGGACCCCTGTGTGAATCATATTATATTGTGTTCAGGGCAACTATATTTCTCACCCTAAAGAGAGTAGACTTTCCAATGTGATAAAATACAGTGAGTGACTGTAACTAGCTGCAGGAGAAAAAAGTGGAAAAGAAAGGTAAGAAAATTTTTAAATAGATATCAAGCCTTGCTTAACTGATTGCTCCAATTTGTTGAAAGGGTGATATTCTTTCTAACTGCCTTCATGGCCATTTGGTATTTTTGTTGTCATGCACAATTAATCTTGGGGTGAAAGCAAGTTCATTCTTAGATAAAGCTGGAAGTAGATGATCTTTAGGGTCGCTTCCAACCCAAGCCATTCTATAAATGTGCAGATGTTATTGATGGCTTTTGGTATGAGAAACTTATTCCTACAGCTGGTTCTGTGGCTCTTAAAGTGCCTGGGAGTGACTGAGTTTCAGGCATGCATTCTAATACCATGCTCTGAGCCAGAGCATATATCTGGCATTTCTTCCACTCCAGAGGAAGCGATGTGATGTGAGCTCTTGACTATGGTGTGCATCTTCTGTGGAGGCACATTTTTCTCGGGTGTTGCTGCTGCAGGTGGAGAAATGAGGTCTGTGAAGCCTTTCCCTGGAGACCCAGTGGCACGAGGAGGTTTGGTACAAGCAGTAGCTTGCACATTTCTGAAAATAAATTTTGCCTAAAAACAAGCACCGGTTTTTGTTACAAGCCATGACGTGCATTGTGTTACTCTTAATGTGTTGGAGTAAGTTTGTGTAGCAGTTTCCTGAAGTTGGTTTCAGAGTGCTGTGTGCACACTGGCATCTGTGCGTATGTTCAGAAGCAGCCTGTGGAAGTAGAATTCCTTATGCCAATGCCAGTCTTTCTATTTTTTTTTCCTATGAGTGTTCAGCCTTCGCTCTATCTTTTTTTTAAACTTTTTTTTTTCTCTTAACCCCTTTGTTTATTATGGTCTGTCTAGGCCAATTTGCACTAATGACTGGGGATCTGTTGTAAAGTAGATGGAAGGCAAATGAAGGAGTCAGTAGCAAGGCATCACACGATATGAACTTACATGGACAGCTGTAGCTATAACTGTTTATAGTACGTATTCTTATGTGAGACCCAGCTTACACTTTTTTTTTTCCCCCTGTAGAAATAATGAAGGCTGTGCTGTTGGAGGTTTCATCACAGCACTTCGCTGGCAATGTTTGATAGGAAATGAAGAACCACTCTGTCAGTGTTTGATTAACAGTTGTTCCTCTGCAGCGCCCGCGAGTTTTTGGAGTGTTATGCTGGGTGCATCGCGCTCCGTTTTCTCCTTTCCTCTAAGTTTGTACTTTGGTGCACTGAAGTAAACAGCTGATGACAGAGAATGTGTTGGAATAAATATTTATTTCAGCACTTTGGAAATGAGTTTTTGAAACAAAATTTATCTTGTGGATGTGTGTCTGTTCAAATTAGCTCGTTTGCACATAGACTAGAGCTAGGTAGTGCAAACAGCAAAATAGTAATGACTAGATATCCAAACAGAGGTGTAGATACTGTAGAAAAGAAATTATTCTTAATGTAAGTGCAACAGCAGGAGGAAAACTTTGTACATTCAGGAGGTATTGAGCTCACCCTCTGCGTGTGTGTGTGTACGAGAGCAGGCTGTGGATCAGGGTATCTTTGGCTGTAGTCACTGCTGTGCGACCAAGTACTGAACTGAATAACAAGTTAAAATGGTAACATTTTCCTGCCTATATCTAGTTAATTTGTTTTGTCAGATGCTTAGGTGTGTGTATATGCACTCAGTTGCTCTGGTTATTGCATAAAATCGTAGAGATGCCTCAGATATGCCAGTCCTGTGGCGAGGGTTCAACTGGTCCTTTTGTAGGAAAGCTGTGTGATCATAGTGACTGACATCCCTGTCCGAAATTTCGTGGAGGTGGCCATCCTTTTGTGTCGCCTTTGTGCCGCTCCTCGGCAGTGAGGAAAGCTCTCTGGCCATGGCCATGGGGTCGCATCCTGCAGCTCTTGGGAGACCAGGAGCTGGGGACTGGAAGGAGGAGGGAGCCGATGGTCCTTCCCCTGCTAGCTGGAGCTGAGGTCCTTGCCGAGCTCGTGGGCCCTGAGGTACCTGATTGTATTATTTTGACCTTGTGTTTAAGATTGATAAACTCTGTGTGGTGGCCGCATTCCAATAAGGAGGAAAAAAAACCTGACCTGCAACCTGTGATGCCCTATTAATGTCAAATAATATAAAGTAATATCAGAATGCAAAAGGAAATCGCTGCAGTAAAGCAATTTAATTTCTCTGAACTGAAAGCACTTTAATGGGAATGCTAGGAAAATCTGCCGTTGTTCGTGCAGCAGAGGTTGTGAGGTATTTTCTTACTCTTTTCTTTTAACTCTGTTGCCTTGTAATTGGTGACTTTGAAGCTTTCTGTTGTTTCCAGCAGGAACGGTCATGCTGCTAAAGTAGAGAGTTTGCTCTCTGCAGAGTCTGATTTCCAGGTTTGCCTGTTAAAGGGAAATAATTTCAAATACTAGTTTTCAAATGGTATTATAGTGCTGAACGTGCATTATATGCAATGTTTCGCCAGTAAAGTGAGAATAATCCTCTTTGAACAACAACTTGCATTTACTGAAATGGTGTTGGAAGCAGTGCCAGCTCCCTTTCTCTTTGTCTGCCTAATTGCAATTTAACAGCAATCCAAGACCCATGCAACTGTGACTGCACTTCTTAGATACGGCTGGGTTTGACAGGACCTTTAGTTCATCCATTGCCAATGATGAAAGCTACAGCAGAATAATATATTGATAACAGACTCAAAGTTTTCTCTAACCAATGAAAAATAAATAAAAAGAAGCTTCTATTACCCCACAGCTATAAAGTTTTTCTGCCGTGGAGAGGACACGCCGCAGTATGAGAGCATCGCGGAGCTCGCTCCCGCGCTGCGCTCTGTGGCGCTGGCTGGCAGGCATGCCGTGAGTAGCCACCCGCGTGCAGGTGCTAAAAGCGCGCATGGGTTCAGGGCTGGTGCCATAAGTTTAGAGGGGAAGCCTCCGCTGAGGGCTGTCAGATGCAAAGGTCTCCTTGGTTCTGACTCGGGAGGGGTGGGAGCTGCAAATTGCTGGAGACCGGGCAAGTAAAATGAGAGGTGTTGTTTATGCACGTTCAGTTCTTATGCTGCACCCCGGGCATTTGGCATCGGGTCCTTGTCGGAGGCAGGCTCTGGGACTTCGCAGAAGTTTGGTTTGACTTGCTACAGCCAATTTTAGTATTTAATTAAGTGTACAGAAGTGCACAAGCAGTGTGAAAAGGTTACTGAAAAGTTATTGGACACTTTGTGTTCTGCTGCTCAGAAAAAAAATCAATGCTGAGTTCACAAGAGAAACCTATCGACAGTCTTGAGCATTTTGATCTTAATTGCTCTGTGCTTGTTCCTGCTGTGAGGAGTGTGATAATAGTTCGAAGAACACTTGTGAAGGTAAATTAGCCTACCTTGAGCTCTAAGACATGACGACGAGAGCACCAAAAGGTCCATGGCAGTTAAATACCATTGAAAAGTCCAAGGCTTGGCTAGCATTTGGACACTCGCGTGTTGGGTGACACAGCAAATGATCCTTGCGGAAGGAAATGTCGGCGTGCTCCTTGGCTGTTGAGCATTGTACTGGGGACAGCCAACGCATGGCTGTGCACCTGGGAAGGGTCAGGATGATGCCTTTCACAAACTTGTGACCCTTGACTCTGAAGCCTCCTCTCCTGAACCGGGTTCGTCAGCACAGTGAAATCACATCCACTTTGTTACTGAAAGTCAAGTGCCTTTCCGTAGAGTATGTTGGAGGTACTTAGCGTGAACGAGATGTACCAGAAGTGCCATTTCACAGAACAGTTCTGCTCGATCACTGTTTTAATTAAAGTCATTCTACTGATGGAAAGTCTATTCTCTGGTGTTTTCTTTAATGTAGTCATAATGCATCAGTTTGAGCTCCCTTGCTAGAACATCTTTCATTATAATCCACTTGGCTAAGTTTATAATTAAACTTCTAAATTCAAACCTGCCTTTGTTATGTTTTTAGGATATACATAAACAAAAAAGCAGGAAAACTTAGGATTCATGGTTTTTACCCCCAAAGAAATCAATGCAAGTTAAGAAGAAATTCATTGGCAGTAACTTCATATTCTTGCTTTTAACCCCTGGCATATTCCATAGCTTTGAGACAAGAAATAGTCGAATAGAAGGAAAAAGATGACTATGGAGATTGCCAAAATATTTTTACTGTCAAATAGGGCTAGTAAAGCTAGCGCTTGCCTACTAAGCTTTTCGCAGCTAGATGTTGGGAAAAGTTGTTAGCGGTTGCGTGTGAAAAGGGACCAGCCGGGACGCATGTTCAGCTTGGACGGGGGGACAGGAGGAGCCTGCTCCCCCTGCAGCTTTTGCTGTGACCCCTCCAGCAGCCCCATCTCCCATCGGCTCTGCTCTCCTCTGCTTCGGCCGGCGCTGGGCTGGTTATCGGCACCGAGGCATGGGCAGGAACAGCCGGCAAAACGCGGCAGCATGCAGGCAGGCTTACTTCCAGCCCGGAGCAGGCTGTCTTAGACCGTCTGCTGCTCGTTTGTGGTTATCTTGCGTGCGCAGATGTGTGAACACCAGATGTTCTTCCAGGCGTTATTTACCCTTACAGTTACCGGAGCAAACTACCAAAGAATTGTGGAGCTTAATATTTTGATTCCTGTTGAGTGATCACTTAGGACAAAAGTTTAGTTCGTTCACACTGTACATTTTTATCCAGGATTTTCTGAAGTGCTCCTGGAAGGAGATTAAATATTCTTAACTGAATCTTACAGATGAAGAAGTAGAGGTATAATAAATCGAGCTACTGTTCCCTTATATGCAAAGTCGCTCTACTGAAATCAATGGGAGAGCTTGCAGAATTAAGTACTAGTGTCAGAGCATGACCTTAGGTGACTTTTCACCTTTTTTTGACAGGTTTCTGACACAGCTGGCCCTAGGATTTAGAGTGCCTGTATTTTAACCAGAAGCCTGTTTTTTTCCAGATGTGTAAGCAGAAGAATGTAGTGTTTGTTTTCTGTAGGGTAGCAAAGGCAATTTAGTGTAACTATATGTTCATCATTAAATAAATAAACCAGCATGCTGCCCTTTTTTTTTTTTTTTTTTTATTTAGGACAAAACAGAATTAGTTTCTGGGGTAACAGCTTTCTCAGAAGGCAAGGCAGATTTTACAGGTGTCTGAGGATGAAGAGTATACTGTAAACATCCCAGTTATCTAGGGATATCACAAGCAATGAGTCCGCCGTGCAAAATAGGCAAAGTTACATGATTACAGCTTAGATTTATGTTAAGAAAATTTATTCGTGATTAATGATGCTTGTCTTTGTGCTAGACATCTGCTAAACGATTTATAGCCAGATATAAGAGCTGCAACCTCTTTTGTTGTTGTTGCTGCTGCTTAGTGCTTGGGATGACTCTAATTGCACTGTGTGTTTTAAATGGAGAATGCTATCCAGGTGTCCTTGTAAGCATCCACTTCTCATCCAAAAAAAAAAAAAAAAAAGTCAGATGTAGCTGTGATGGAGAAGGTCACAACTCCCAAGGAATGCGGGGGAATTTAACTGATGTATGACAAGGCTGAAACCATGCCAGAGATCCGGATCAGTTTTGGCTGATCTTTTTTCAAAGTTGACTTATAAATACTGTATAAGCCCAGGTTGGAGCAGAGCCAGACTGAATCGTCTTGAACCACTGAAACGACGCAGAGAGCCTGAAGAAATGTCTCGTCCTGTGGAAACTCGCTGAAACAGCGACTGGTCCCTGCTTGACAGCGCGGTGTGCGCAGACTGGGGAGGAAAAATTAGGCCATCAATCTTTTGTCTGTCGGTGCTGGATGCTTCTGAGGACCCCGATGTTTGTGGGATTAGCAGAGAGCCTGTCACTTGGAAACATCTGCCTCGCGGTGCTCAGCCGCAGCTCGCGCCTGTCTGAGCAGCGCCTGGAAAACAAGGAAAGTTTCACAGAGGCTCCTTCCTTCCCCAGCTGAGCAGGGATTAGACCAGGGTGTTTCACTGTTGCGGAAAGGGAAATTAAATTTTGATCATTTTAGAAATAAGATATTTATTGGTGAACTGCGTGTTTGTTTATTTATAACATTTTGACACTACTCGAGTGCCTTGTTTTCTGCAGGAATATCTGTTTCTACATGGAAGTCTGCTATTTAAACTAGTTTTACTCCATCCTGTCATTAAGAGAATTAGCAGTGAATAAGAAAATGCAAATGTATTTGCTATGATGGCTAGAAAACTTGAACGTGGCTTTTTCAAGACTGCCTTTATATTCCTAGCCATTTTACCTAATGTACTTTATCCTTGTTTTTCTGAACATGATTCCATACAAAACAAACAAAAATGAACGGGATGCTTGTGTTTAATCCTTCAAATACATAAAAACAACAGCTTATTATTTAATTTCATGAGAATCCATTAGTGCAGGTGATCACTTGGCCAGGGTTGTATGATAAAGTGTATTGAGTACATCTAGATAATCACTTTTGGAAGAGTATGATGCGTTTCTGAATAAAGCACATCATGAACATACTTAAGCAGTTGCATGAATTTAATCATGAGTAGCCTCGGTAAAGTCAATTTTTAAAATGTAAGTTTCAGGTTTTTTTTTTCTTTCTCATTTTTTCCTCTATATTTGCCAGTTTACAGCTAGCCATGCTGACACATTTGGGAGCTGAGATATACTGTAACTAAATTTGATGTGAAGTGTTGGTGGCCTTCATAATGTAATTTATTCATGTTTCTGTAGATAGCATATGTTGCCTGTGCAATAATTTTTTATCATATCAGGACAGAACAGCTACTGTTCCAAATTGTGTTATACAAACCTAGATATACAGACAAATTTTTATTGTGCTTACTGTGGTGTAAATCAGTGGGCTCTGCTGAGCCCTGCTGGGGTAGGTGAGATTAGAATCAGTCTCGTGGTGTCTAATTTATTTCTGTTTTTTTCTGACTTAATGTAATCTCTATTCTTGCTCCGTGGGGAGCAGCAGCCAGTTATCTTTGTAGTCTTGTCCAAAGCATGAACATATGTGAAACCCCTCGTTTTGGGCAGGAGTCTGCTGCTCTCAGGGATTTACTGCTGTTTACTGACCCTTTGAATGCTGAGAAGACGGCAGTGTATTTAGAAAGCTGCTGATTAGCTCTACTTGTGCTTCATTAAAAATCTCAGCATCTTTATTAGCTGTTATGGGAAGTTTCTTTGGACTTGCACGTTTCATGCCCTGACCTGCTCAGGACACAATTTTTACTGCATTCTCCAGGAGCTGGAGAGCTGCCCTGCAATTCAGAGTATTGTCTGCCCAGGGCTGGGCATGCTGGCTCCGATCCAGCACATGAAGCTGAGCATGTGAACAATTTCTTTGCTGGTATTGCATTTTGGGGTGCGAACAGTGTTGAAGTTAGCGTCACTTATTCCTTCTCTTTCCCTTGACAGAAAGTCGGTGACTTCGTTTTTTGACCGTCATACATGGTAACTGCAATGCTGAAGACACCGGGCGAGTTGCTCCTCCTCAGCTCTTCTGTGTGAGGTGAGCAGCCACCTAGATGGGCAAAAAGGGATGCCTGAGGGCCCCCTTCTCTTTCAAGGACCTCTCTACTTTGTTTGCATTGGTGTAACATCTTTCCACTGAGGAATAAGTCTCCTGCATCTCAGTTCTGAAGGATGCTCAAGGTTTCAGAGCTTCACTTCTGGTCTGTGTGGGACTCTGCAGGCTGTGTTCTGAATCAGATGTGAAATGCTAAATTAACCCAGCAGACGTGAGAATTACAATAAGTCTGTTAACGTTGCCTGAGTTGTGATATTTGGTCAACTTGATGGGTTTTCAGGCCTTACTGTTTGCCGTTCATCTGAAATGTAAGAACGAACTAACCCAGATAACAGATATAACATTGTATCCTCCACCATAGTTAGTCAATATCTGATTATATTTAATTGCATGAACTTATCATGATAGAAACTGTTTCAAAGTAATTTAAATGCAGCTTGAAATTAAGTTTTACCATCTATTCAATATGTACTATTTTCAGGTTTATCTCCAGTTTCTTATCAAGAACAATGCTGTGTATTATGTATTATGACAATGTTGCATCTCATAAGGTTAGGAATGTAATGGAATTTTCTGGGCTAAACTTCTAATAGCTGATAATTTTAATGAAAATCACCAAGATTGCGCAAGTGAAGACCAATCTTGAAGGCAGGTGTTATCTCTGCTAACTCTAATATGGATGTGGCATTTTTACCTGTAAAAGTAGGATTAAACACTAACATGCAGAAATATTTTGAGAATTTAAACATGGTATAAATACAAAAGGTATTACCCAAGAAAAATTTGATATATAAATTTACATCAGAGACTAGCTCTTGTTTAATGTGGCACATACATGAGCCAGCATTTTTTGAGAGATCAGAACTTTTTCCATTTGAATGTGGATGGATCCAAAATATCTTCAAATCATGTAAAACAAACAACAAACAAAAAAATACCCTGTCTAAATAAGTGCCTAGTTAGAGTATTTGTGGGATGAGAGAAATAGTGATTTGAATTTCCATTTTGAATCAGGAGTTCCAAGGTTTTTTTTTTTTTTTTTGTGCCTTTCTTATTCTCTCGTTTTGGAGCTTTTCTGATGTATGTAAACAATTCCGGTGTTCAGTGAAGCTGGCATTGAGAAGTTGGGCTCCTGCTCTATGCGGAGACCCCGATACTCCGCCACAGAGACATTCTTCCTTGCTTCCGACGTTGTGCAGTGATTATTTTAATGAGCTGTATGATGTGATAGTGCTCCAGCTACCAGACTGGATACATTCCTGTCTCACTCACAACGTGGCTCCGCTATTTATCTGAAGTGGTGGAGAGCTTCATTAAAATCCCTTAGTCAGAGAGACTTCTCCAGAGTAACCAGCTGTTGCTGTGGAGCTCAAAGATCAGGGTCTTAAATGCAAGTCCCAAACTCTGGAGAAATGCCTGCGTTATCTCTGGTTTTCCCTTCCAGGCTGGTTCATCGCTGATGAGCAGTGCCTTCCTTCCCTACCTTTCCTGGGGTATTTCTCGTGTTGCCTTTGTGTATCCTATATTAATGCATGGTGTGGAGAATAGAACAGGTTCAGGTCTGGTGCTTCAGTTGTCAGTGATCTTAAAGTATAGGATGTGGGGTCTGAATTCAGAGCTGGATTTCCTGCTTCATTCTTGCCTTCATTTTAGCCTACTTATAACTTGATAATATTCATTCTAAAGATAAATTACATAGACAAAAGAAAGGACACATGTCAGACTGTTATCAGATCCCTGGCCATTTATTTGCATTGGCAGGTTTCTTCTTAAGAACTTTAAGAACATTTAGTAGCCTTTTTTTATTTATCATCTTACTTTTTTTTTTTTTATTTTGGTTATTTCTAGGACTGAAGAAGACCAGAAACGGAATTATCTGAATTATGCTTCTACAACAGAACTGGGTTTCTCCTCATTGGGCATGGCAGAGCCTGGGGAAGTCCTTCCTTTTACTTGTTTTCTTCATGTTGCAAACAGCTGACCTGGAAGCCAGGAGAGGTCATCAGTTTGTCTGGAAAACAGGTAGGAAAGAGATATGTCAGCTATTTACTAGGTATTTCCTGAGGTTGAGAATGGAGTACTCTTCATTCTGTTTTAGATCAGTAAGAAATTGTAAAAGCCTGATAATGCCTTCTATTTTTTTTTAACTGAAAAATGGGGATTTCATCTCTATTTCAAAACAGTAATTCATTGAGGTATGTACCAGAGTGACTCTAGAGCATAACTCTGGACTCCTTAATGTTTTAATCTAAGAGTAGAATTTTTGCTAGATACTTATAGCATCATTTGAATGTTGCTTTGTTAGAAGTATTCAATACTTTTATTTGACCCATTGAATGAAAAGGGCACGCCAGTGTCTTTCAGAACAAACTGAGTCAAAAGTCCATACTCTTGATTCATCTATTCCTAATTAACATTTTATTGGTACATGTAGTGAATTATCTTTGTCCATCAGCCAGACTGGATACATGCAGTGTCGGAATGTTCAAAATTGGGTACGTGCAATGTTTGGAAAGTTTTTGTGAACACGTTGATAACACTGTGATTGAGTGACAGGGAGGAGGTAAATGGTATGATATAAATGCATAAAACCAAGCATGACACGTTGGATGCTTATTTTGTAGCACAACACAACAGCAAATACTGTTCAATGAAATGGAAAGATTGGCAAATTCAAGAAATTCAAGTAAAAGAAAATACTCTATCAGAAATATGCAACTGAACTAGGGCTTTCATTGCCCGGGATACCTTTGAGATTTGGCCTTTTATGACTGAGCAACAGAGCAGTTAAACTTCGTGGAAAAATTATTTTCCTCTTGTTGCGCTTTAACCCAGCAGGCAGCTAAGCACCACACGGCCATTCGCTCATTCCTGCTCCTCAGTGGGATGGGGGAGAGAACTGGGGAAAAAAAAGGTAAAAACTCATGGATTGAGATAAAAGCAGTTTAATAGGACAGAAAAGGAAGGGGAAGATGATGATAATGGTAAAAGAACGTCCAAAGCAAGTGATGCACAATGCAATTGCTTCACAACCTGCTGACCAATGCCCAGCCAGACCCCGAGCAGAGGCAGCCCCTACCTCAGCCAACTCCCCAGTGTTATCGCTGAGCATGACGCCCCATGTTATGGGATGTCCCTTTGGGCAGCCTGGGCCAGCTGTCCTGGCTGTGTCCCCTCCCAGCCCCTGGGGCACCCCCAGCCCCTGGCTGGCAGGGCAGCACGAGGAGCTGAGCAGTCCTCGGCTCTGGGTGAGCCCTGCTCTGCAGCTATTCAAACATTGCTGTGTTATCAATATTATGCTCATCCCAGATCCAAAGCTTCTAGGAGGAAATTTAACTCTATCCCAGCTGAAACCTGGACACTTTTTTTTTTTTTTTGAGAGGCTCGTCCTTTCTTGGAGTGGTTCTGTCTTCCTCCAGTTCACTGTTATATATGTGATTTCTGAACAAGCTTTCAAAGGCAGAGCTGTTAAGACAATTTATGCCCTTCGGTGCTGTTTTACTTCTCTTAAGTTCTGAAGTGTATTGTGCCAGGGGGTCTTTACAGGTGTGCACTGGAAGTCATAAAAATTTAATTTGACTTGATTGCAGCTGACAATAAAGTGTCATCAGTGCCTCAAAGACTGAAGCAGGTGTTTTGAGAACTAACAGAAAGCGGTGGTCCAGGTTTGTGTGGACACGGGTACTGTGCACTGAATGCCCCGTGATGAGCTCATCCATCACAGAGCTCGTGGTAAAGCTCTGCCTTCCAGACACACAAGCAAATTGTGCCAGTTATCATGACTCCCACAGTGAATCAGAAATATCTGAGATCTCAAGAGTAATCTTATAAAGCTTAAATCCTAGCAGTATTTTGGTGTAGTTTTTCTCTGCTTGTGAGTGATTAGAGGTAGAAAATGTATGAAATACTTTCTTAATGAAAATAACTGGTGAATTTGAGCCATTCTTATTGTCCTGTTTGGCAAACAAAAACTTTCTTTCTCCAGTTAAATTTGCATCTTTTTATGTTAGTAAACAAAATTTTCATTTTAAAAATTATTCTGTTAAAAGTTAGTTTAAAAGTTAAATAAATCCCAAGCTGAAATGTTTAGTTCTAGTTTAAAATGAATGGTATGTTCACTCCAAACACTTCCTTTTGTTAGTGAAACAGTGTTATTTATCAAGCCCCTCAACTAGCTCTGCAGCAGTAGTGAAGAATCAGCTTTTCTAAACTGTGAAATGTTTTTTTACAGTTATTCTAGGTAATAACAAAACTGTCTGAGATTTTTCTTGACAGTTTGAACAGTTACTCTTTAGGGGACGATCTTGGTAAAATGGAGCTAGGTGTCCTGTAGTCAGGGCAGAGGAAACAAACTAATGGCTTTACTTTGATAATTTTACTGTATGTGGTGCAAATTTCATTTCTGTGGCATCTGGAAGCATGTATATCAAAAGAAAATGCAGTGACCTTGAAATTAATTTCGAAAATTGTGAATAGCAGTCTGCCATCAGAGTGGCATATATGGCTTGGTTTTGTCTGGTGTTCCTTTGTGATTAACTATAGCCAAAAAAGAACAAAGGTGTATTTTTCTTTCAAAAGATTGCAGAGAAAAGTTTGGGGAAGATGGGGATAGTAACTTTAATGGAACAGGTGGACCCAGAGAGTTAAAGGGGTTAACATAACCTCTTGCGGCAGGATATTAATAAAACAGCCTTGTGATTTACAGCATGGCCTAATGAGATCTGTAGTATAGGTAACAGGAAAAAATCACCCTGTATTTTGGGGACTTGTGTGCCCAATTGAGAGAGGAAAAAAGAAGTAAAAGCACAGCACAGGGAACTTAAAATGAAGTAATTTTAGTGTCAAAACTGAGCAGATCCATTCTGATAGAAAGCAAATCTGCAGCTGCTGTCTTTTTTTAATGAAAGGCTCTAATGAGCAATCCCCAATGGGAAAGGCAATGATCTGTTTTGTTTTTAAATCCTGAGTTGTCTCTTGCAAGCATGGCAAGTTACGTGCTGTAGAGGAATTCAACACCTTATTGAAATGCCATGCTTTATAATTAAATAAAAGCATGTTAGTGAAAGCTTTGACTTGAGGAATATGAATTTATATGTGCTATATTAAAAACAAAAACAAATAAAAAGGCAGTGCATCAGCACTGAAGCTCATAAAGCAGGCCTTTTTTTACCTAAATCCTTGGCTGTATCTAATAAAGGCTCATACATATTCATGCTTGGCTTGACGGACTTGTTATAGCAATTGTACCAAAATCACTGCATCTACAAAAAAACAAAAACAAAGACCCAGGCTCAGTATTTCTAAAGTTCAAGAACTTGGCAGTGTGAGGTACTTTATACATACTCTTCCCTCTTGTGTTTTACTTGTCTGTGGCCTGCCTTAAAACAGTTTATTTTTAGCTCGTTTTTTAGAGATGATATAGTAATATCTAAATATCTTTACACTGTATCTTTTGGTTTCCAGACATTACTTGTCAGATACTTATTTTGTGACCACCAGCCTAACCATGAAAGCAATAATTATACCAATTAAATTACTCAGCAACCTTAGAGAGCTGAATAATTTTCCAACACTTGCCAACTAATAAAGCAGTTTTAGTGATATAATCTTGAGAAAATTTAATTGGATTTAAACCCTTGTAAATTAATATTGTTTAATGCAATACCTAATTAGCAATTTGCATATTTCATCACGTTAATTTTTATTCAACTCTTGAATGGTCCTAAAAGTGCCTAGAATTGGTGTAATGTAAATATGTTTACATCTTAGTGGTTGTCTGTGAATCCACAATACGATTTTAGTGGTTTTTTTTTTGAGGAACTCTACAAATAAATTCTAAAGTTTAAATTAAGTCTAAAATACTTGAGGTGCCTTACAGCAAAGGAGCTGATAATTAGAATTACAGAATGCTGAAAATACAGCTATTTTCAGAGATGCCTGCAGTTACTGCATTGGCACGTTGCAGGCTCACCATCACTAATGATGACTTTGGCTCCTCCATAAACTTACACATCTACACACCAGTAACAGTGCATTTGTCATTTTCCCTGAAATATGAGCAGAAATGAAAGGGATAAAAGCATATGCCATAAAAGTGGCTAATAGCGCTAAAGCAGTGATGCTGTTTATTTATTTATTTAAATAAGTGGTTTACTTAAAAATATGATTTTGTAGGATGAAAATGTTTTGATTGTTAGGAAAAAGTTCTTTAATTTTGGTAAAATACTATTTAACATGGAAATAATACTCTATATGCTACGAAAGGGGGAAGAGGAATATTAGAAACCCAGATGTGGCATCCCAGTGACTTCCCCAGCAATAATTCTCTCCACAAAATGAATCGCAGTGGGGATTTAGCCCAGCAGGGACACGCTCCCTGTTATGAATGGAAGAGCACTGATAGCGAGATACCAGACTGGCAAATGAATATGTAATACAGCTGATCATAGCGGAGAGATTTTACCTGAGGAAGAAACCATTAATCTTTTCGGTGGCTGTGGGCTTCTGGGAGGTAGGTGTGGTGAGCTCTAAGTTGTATTGCCCCAGGTGAGCAAAAGAAACTTTCTTTGGTTGAGAGTTATTACCCGTATTTGAAAGTGATTCCTAAAATAGGGCTAGCAAATGATTTTGATCATTAGACTTTCTTCTGAGACAACCCATAATGGAAAAGATATGAAATGAACTTTTCAGAGAATGATCTAATGTGGAGGAACCTTTGAACTACTAGTGAATGCGGGTGAACCAGGTAGGACTAAGATGAAAAAGATCTTTTCTTCTCTGTTCTCAGATAATACTGCCATGAAATACCCTTTCCCAAGGTCTTAATTTCAGGAATGCCAAGTGCTGGTTTGGAAGTGCCTTTGACCTTGCGTGTTAAAAGACAAACTTTTACCTACATGCAACAATTGTTAAAAGGAGCCCAGATCTTCAAAGGGCAGTGGGTCTCCAAGCTACTGAGAAGATATTTGAAGATAGCGCTGCAACAAATCGTATTTTTTTTTCCAATGGAAAAATTAAAGTGGAAATTTAGCCTCAATGTCACCAAATTTTGGAAGATTCTAAAATTCTTTGCTATCCTAACAATTTAGGACAGCAGTGGTTCTCTTTGGTTATGGGTTGCAATCTTGTCATATCAACAGCAGCAACAATTGATAGGTTTTTAAAAAATAATTTATTAACTGCCATTCTAAAACTAGTCAGATTGTTGCCATGAACTGGATAATTGAAAAGTTGCCCTAGAATCATAAACCTTCATAACTTTACCTTTAGCATTATTCACAGTTTATACATTTGTGTTTGAGACAGATTATAATCCAAGTCACTCTTTTGATAGTTGCTCCTGATGTATTTGCAAATTGAAGACACCAAGCCATTCTGGACTTCTACTATTAGTCATATCCTCTTGCACCTGGTTCATCAAACAAAATCTTTTCTAAACATTGTCCTCAGAATTGTATTGAATCTCAGATGAGATTTTCCCTATTGATATTTTGCAATTTTAATTATAAGTGTCTGGCTTAATACATCTCAGAATCACATAGATGCTGCTGGTTTTGAACGCTTTGTAATGAACAGTTCAATTTGAACTAGTTTAGTTGTTTTTAATCTCTTAGTGTATTTTCATTAAATAGCCATTTAAAAAGTACTTTAAATATATAAAAATCAACACAATAATTTAAAAATAGTTCATTGGTCTAAAACACTTCATTACAAAGAACGTACTTTACTGGACAATATAAATTTAATTTCAGCAAAATGTTTTTGAATCAATGATATCTGAAACTTTAACAAAGAAAGTTGTTTTGCAAAATTTCACTTGCAGCAAAATTTAATATGCTGGCTGATCCCAGTCACTGATACTTGAGAAGATTTAAGGGTGGCCTCAAAGCTAATCTTGTATTTCCTTGAAATGGAGTGCAGTATTTTCTTGTTGCTAAATATTTGGATTTATGTCCTTATTATTCCATACCCTTTCCTATCCACATTTTCACTTCTCTCTTCCATGCACATCTAAATTTTATTACGTTCTGTTCTGCTACTGCACTTCGTGATTATTTCAGTTCTTCCAGCACGGTGTCCTCATCTGGTATCCTTTCTTCAGGAGTTAAAGCCAACTAGTCTTGGAGTTGTAGAGGTGCATCTTGTTGCCTTACTTCATAAACCTTTGCAAAGATGGCACAAATATTTATGTGGGTGACACATTTCAATGTTGTTGGAGACCTTGTGTCCTCAGGCAATAAATACTGGTGAGTTTGGCAGGGAACTGGACATACGTACCCGAGAAGAGCCCAATTGCTCCTGAAGAACCTCTCCTGCACTGGAAGCTCATCTTGGATAAGTGTGCCACAACAGCCCACTGTATATTCACCTACATCCTGCCACTGTAGCTTCTGGGGGCATGGATGTGGGTCTGGATTTATCCTTAACCCCCAGGACTGGAAGCTCAGCGTATGCATGTGATGCGGCTGACGAACAGCCTGTTAGTGCAGGAAATGTATTGAGCATCAGAGATGTCTGAGCTGTTAAAGGGGAGTGGGAAGCATAGTTAGAGCAGCAGAGGTGCTTAAACTGATGCCTTTCTTCCTAGCCTGCGAAACTTAGTGTGTTCTTATTAGCTCTGGTTTCATGTAGGGACTCACACACCAGCAAAATGTTCTTCTTGGTGGCATTATTTAGCAGAAGAGTCACTGGTCTCTGTAATTCTAGAAAAATGTACTACTGCAAGCACTATGAGAAACATGGAGCATCAGTCAAATTAAAAAGTCAACCTAAGGAGGAATTAAACTGAAACGTATGTTCTACAGCTTTTCTCCAAGATTATAGTACTAGCTCCTCAGCAGAAAGGAGCACAGTGCAACAGCATGGCTGGTAGGCTGTGCTTGCTGAGTTCAGATGTAAGCTTTTACAGCATGTGCCTGGTAATTTTGTTATTGTTGGGCTCGCAGAACTATTTCAATAGTTCTCTTACACGAAGACTATGTGCTTTAACAAATATCGTTGTCTAACCAAAATCAAATGTTCAGTAGGTGGTGGTTTAAACCAGATTACACAGGAGATTCACACTAATCTTTAAATGTCCCTCTTCCCTTCCTGAGAATAATAGTTTTTGAGAATAAGGTGTTTCTTTCTGTTTTTTTGTTGGTATTGGGGAAAAGTATAAGTTAGGCATCTTATCCTTTTCTTTACTCAGTAGTTACTATGGGAACAGAGCTGTGGGTCACAGGGGAAAATCTGCAAAAGTGGTTTCTTTTAAATTGTTCATTTAAAAGAAAAAGGATAGCTTATTATTGGAATTGTAGTACTTTTCATTCAACTTTGTTGGATTGTATTGTTGTACATATTTCACTCACAAAAGAAGCACAGTGAGTGGCAAGAAAAACAGATGGGGATGTTTTTGTACTTCCTTGGGGTTAATATTTTTTTAATTGAATGCAGCTGTTGGAAAGATTTCTGTTACATATAGATGGAACATTAAAAATGGATGCTCAAGTTTTCAGCCTGTTTCGGTGGGGTACTAGATTCAATTATTCAGCTGCCCTTGTTCAGAACCCCATGGTGTTTTTAAAATTATTATTATTATTATTATTTATTTTAAATAATTATATCTTGAATTGGAATAAGAGCTTCGTAATTTCAGTATATAGGAATAATCGCTTCCTCATTCAGCTATTGTCTAGAGCAGAATTACTGTGGGTGAACATGCACAAAATCATATGAGAAAACCCTAAGGTCTCTACTAGAGATCCCTAAGCAGCTGAGTATTTCTAGGGACACAAGTTTTGGGTAGTCTACTCACTGATACCCGTATTTCCGTATATTTTTTTTCCTGATACATACGGGAGTAGTCCTGCTGTCATCAACATTGTCTTTTTTTTTTTTTTCCCAATTCTTCTCTCTTTGAAAAATGTGAGTAGTGTAAGCCAGGAAAATGAAATGGAGAAGTTAGAATGGTTGAGGGATATCTCATGGTAATCCAGACTATTGACATAGGGCTCGCATGGCTTATTTTAATCACCTTCAGCTGGTTGATAGATATGATGAAATGCCTGCTTAACAGAATCTCAAATATATTGGCTTCAGCTTGTGCAGAAAATGCCTGATGAGATCAGTAGGAGCATGGTGTGCGAGTCCAGAGGCAGTATCTGGTCCTTACTGTTGATTATCCTGTCTGGTGTCTACCACTTTGTAGACTTCTACAGTTTCTTCTTCTAGAGACCTTTTAAAGTTTATGGTTAACTGCATCTCCACGTCATTTTTTGAGTATAACAGTGATTTAGGATTATGGAGCTAAATTTGGAAAAGCACGTTAAAACCTCATTAGAGCAGTTCTAAATATATTGGTTGTGTGTGCTGGGGGATACGTTGTAGGCAGTTGCTGAAGTATATCCTGCTTTTGTGTGGCATGTCCTGGAAGGCTAGCCATGAAAAATCACTTTTCAAATTAGAACTTAATAAAAACTTTCCTGCTCTGAACACTAAGCCCTACTCCCCGTGCGATTAGTGGTTTCATTTCTTTCTCAGCAGTTGGGTAATGATTATGGCTCCAGATGCTGCAGGAGTGATAAAGAGATTGATTAATTTCACTTGAAAGGGCATATGCTCAAAGAGGAGCCAGTCGAACGCCTTGAACGCCAAGCCCACGTTGCTGCTGCTTGCACGACTTGGTACCCAGCTGTTCCTGAGGAAAGTACCAGTAAACCTACGTTATTTATCTAGCCAATATATTTGCTGCTTGGTTTTGCCCACTCAGTGATGTATTTCTTTTCTTGTGTTCCACAGTCTCTTGCTTTAAAAGCTTTTTGTGACTCTCTATAAAGCAGAGCCATAAAACTTCTAGTGGAAGACTGAGAAGGGGCTGATGTCAGCACAGCATAAGCAACAGCACACAAGTTCAGCGTTGTGCTTATCCTTTCGACAGAATGAAGTGGTAATGAGACGATTCATTTTCCTTGGCATAATCAACAGCAAGTTTAAAAAAATCTTCCTAAGCCTTATTTGAAATAATAGTTCACACCATAAGACTTACTGAAAAAACCTGACATTTGAAGAATTAAATTTTCACTATACTTATTTTTTTTTTTAACTTAACATGTAAGGTAGATACTTCAGTAAGTCTTTATTGGGTCTTTATTGACCTATGGAATAGGTCAATGCAAGGATAAAATATGGCTGATGGTGCTAGCCATGTGATTAAATATAGGGCCACAGGATATCTGATGTTTCTTGTGTTATCATTTGAACTTTTTCACTGATTTATGTCCTTTGGGGTTTATTCTGTCACCCCTGAGATCCCAAGACCTTCAAATATCAATAGTTTAAAAATAACCTCCGATGTGTGAAGCATGTTTTACTTTTCTACAGTGTGACATTTATAACCATAAACTTCACAAGTTGGAAGCTGCAGAAGGCAAAAATAAACTCTGTACATCTTTAAGATCTTTTGACCCATTAGTTAAATTGCTTTATACCATCCAGTTGCTTTTAAGCAGAATAAGCACTTGTTTCTAGCCATTGAAAATCTTATCAAGCTACATAGCTTCAAGCTGCAGTAAAAATGAGTTAAAATGAAATGTTTGCAGCTCTGTGTTAAATGTCTACATGGTATGAGAATAATATGCAACTTGAACTTACAATATTTTTGGTTCAGCTAATCCAGCACATCCGTTTTTTAGCTGGCATTAAATACTTTGTAGCTCAAGTATAATAGTACCTTAACGTAAGTCATTGTGAATGTAGAAAATCTTGATTTTGCAGACACGTATTCCTAAGTTCAGCTTTATTCACTGCTGACAGGGAGCTCACAGGGTGCGAAGTTGAGTCTGTGCCAAACAGGTAGCTGACATGTATTTGTTTTAACGTTGTAGTAGTCTGATAACGAGGGTTTATCCAAACTTTAACTCTTATTGATCATGCATTCCTGTTAAGGAAGTATAAACCCTCCTTCTGCATTCCTCTGCAAGGTGTTAAGGAAACCATTACTTTTAGAATTTGCTCCAAAAATGAAATAGTGAGGGGAAAAAAAAAGAAAAAGCTAAGTATATCCTTGTACACATAGCACTGAAATGAAAGTTACAGGGCATGTCTGAGCGTTAAGTGTATTGCTTATGTGTTAGTACCTACGTGTGTGTATATTTAAGCATTATTTTTTGTGTGTATTTATAGGCCCACCGTGTATAATTGTGTTGCCATATAAGCAAGGACACCGTTAAAGTGGCAGAAGTAGAAACTTATCTGCAGTGTTTTGAAAAGACTGAAGGAGGATGAAATGAGAGACAGGGAAGTCAACGTAAATGATGACAGTAATGTTATTGTGCCCTAAGGGTCTTGCAAAGTACCGTACTTAAAACCAATTTTTGCTTTGTAGATAAGTGAGCGTGTCTTGTTTAAGTCAATATATGTGTGCAATTGGTGATAAAGCTTGGTATTACGTGCCTTCTTTGATATTTTTCATACTTATGCTTTAAAGGTAACATTATACTTATGTTCAGAACACTGTAAAGAATTTTATGCTTTTTGTTATGACCTTTCAAACATGTTTTTTGGTTTAGTAGTAGGAGTTGAGACAAGCCAAAGTTTTCACTCAACTTGGGTATTTATTGATGGCTAATTGACTGCTGACCTTTGCTAGGATTCTCTTCAAGAAAGCAGGGAGTGTGAGTGAGTGACACCAGGGGGTAACAAATCAGAGAGGTTGAAAAGCAGGTGAGAAAATGTAATTCTGTAAGTTACATTTAAATATTGGGACTGTTGTGGGAATAAAAGCAAAGCTGAAAGTCAACAATGAAAATTCCTTCTTTTCCTTCAGATATTTTTTTTAAAGTGTTACTTACTCTTCTTCACTGTGATTTACTTGTCCTTGATTGATTTTTTTTTTAATGGATAAGCCAGCTTTCAGAGTCCTCAGATTGATTTAATTATTATAGCACACAGGGTCCCAAATCAGATTTAAGGCATTTTGATACAGTTTATGGAATAAACCAGTGAACAGGTGCAGAGGATGCAAAGCTGCTGGTACTCAAATCTACTAGATTATTCTGCAGGCAGAAGATTCCCCATAGACCTTAACTGAAAGGTCAGGAGCTAACCTTAGTATATGCTGTTTAGTACAATATCTTGGTCATAAATATATTGAAACTATGTGTTTGTGTGTCTCAGTGTATTGGGAACTAAAATTGTAAACTCACAGTGTTCTGAATATATTACCAAATAAAGCTATGCAGCATTCAATAAAGCAATTACATGAGAAGCATTACAGTCAACTTCAATTCCAATATTAGCAGTAATAATCGATCATTTTCAATCCCAGGCATAGTCTAATCACTTTTTGTTGTTGCTTTGAAAGGTTACGTTACTCAGTTATCTTGCAACTGAGCAACCTTTTCATGTTTGTGTCATGTAGGATTTTATAAATGCTTTTTCTTTTAATCTCAGTATTTTGGCATTGGCTATTTTGCAATAGTTTAAAAATTTCCTTAACTTTTTCTCATCCCACTATCACTTCTTATAGATCTTAGATCTTTTACTCCAAAAATATGTAATTGTCTCGAGCAACAGATGCTTTTCTTTTTTTTTTTTTTTTTCCTTTCCAGTGTCTCTATAAAACCTCCTTTTTCACAGAATCACAGAATAGTTAAGGCTGGAAGGAACCTCTGGAGGTCTGACCCCCTTGTTTAAGCAGGGCCACCCAGAGCTGCTTGCCCAGGATGCTCTCAAGGTGGCTTTTGAAGATCTCCATGGAGGGAGACTCTGCAACTTCTCTAGGCAACCTGGCAAACCATTTTTTTTTCCTTGTGCACGTGTTCCCACTTTTCTTTGTCATGGGAATGCATCCTACATAGCTAATTCCATTTAATGTCACCTAGAGTTTGTTTGTGTGCAGTTGAAGGGTTTTCCTTCCTTTGGCATGCTTCAGAACATGAGCCTGACCTTCTTGCTTGCTTATTCTTCAGTCTGATCCCCTTGACCAAGAAGGGTTTTTCTCCTCTGCCTTGGTCTCAGCTGTGTGGGCTGTGCACTGTTGAATTCTATTAGATACTAGTGCTGGTGGATATTAACTGATAGGAGCTAGTTAAGCCTCTCTGATTCCTTCCTTAATCAAGTAATTTGGGTAATGGTTTAGGATCTGTTCAGACAATTGAATTAACTCCATTAGATTAGTAAGTGACTTTAACAAAAAAAAAAAAGACACGGCAAGATGGAAAAAGGAAAATTTCCATTAAGGTTTCTTCTTGCTTCGCCTCTCAAGGAGAAGATGCACCCTGGGTGGGTTGTTGATAAAATGAAAGACTTGATTCAGATTTTCTACTAGAAGTGTAAATTTTGTAGGGGCTGTTTTTAGGCAAAATCCTAGCTACTTTGGGAAAGATTCTTGTTTCCAGGTCTTCCAGAACCAATTCTAACCAATCCTATATGGTTGTGGTTGGTGCCATTTAGATAGTATTTCACATTGTGATTAATGTTGACTTTTAATCCTAACCTGCCTTACAGTTAGTTGGATTACTGTATCCTGGATGCTCCCCACTGGCCCATAAATTTGCTTCCTTCATTGACTAGCAAAGTTTGCATATTATACATGAATGAGAATTAAGATGTCTATGACACTTATTTTTTTCTCATGTAAATAGAATAGCTGGGAAATTTAGACTAAGTATAATTTAGGAGTACAAGTAAGAAATGACATGTTATTGCTTAAGAGTAAGTTAAGGGAGATTTGTTTCTTTTGGTCTTTAACGGACAATTTTGCCAATACCATCAATTTATTGCTGATGGAGTGTTTTTAATGCTAAGTTTCTTCATGCCTGGCTTGGATATGCATTTTAGTGCACATAATGGACCCAGTATCCTATGGACATATGCAAGTATGTTCTTGTCTGCTTGTCTCAGGGTAGCTGTTGACGGGTGGTAGGTCCATATATCTGAATGGATTTTGGTTGTGGTGGTGGTTTCTGTTTTTACCTTTGTATCAACATAAATATATTCAATCTGACTTCTGTCATCCTAATGCAATGGCAGCTGCCCTGAGGTGACATAGGGTGTAAGGTGTTATATGGGACCAGTGACTGTTAATATCATAAATAATTCTAGACTTTTCTTTAAGAAAAACAAAATACTAGATTGGTAAATGCTGTATGTAAAATTTCATAACTTTTTCATAAAACCCTTTAGTGTCTATCTGGAGACGCTATTGATAAACTTTCCCTTAAGCATACATACAAATTAAATGTGGGAACGTGCAGCTAAAAGAAATTGCTCCAAGGCAATGATTCACAAGGATGAAAAATCAATAAGAGTTTCATTAAGGAAGGAAGGAAAGTTTAGACAGGCTCTTTGCCTTTCTTTTCTATGGGAAGTAGAAGGAGAAATCATTGATCATTTTATTCAGCTTTCTTCTTAGTCATAATGTTGATGCAGGTACTCTGAAAAGCATGAATGTGGCTGGGTGAAAGAATCTGGCATCTGTGAGCTCTTCTACTACATCCCCAGTGGAGCTTTCCCAGCTCTTCTCCTTCGTGTCTTCCTTTTCACTTGTGTGAGCAGCACCTGCTCGAAGTGGAATTATGCTCTGGAGAAGCTGCCTCAGTGGGTCACTCAGAGCTTGGTTAAACACGGCCGTATTTGAGCATCAAGGTGCTGTGTGAATGTACAAAACAGCAGCAGCACTGAACTGGCTCCTGTTATGTAGATGTGTACGGCACCATGTTGTGTTCCACTTCGAGGTGCGAGGAGCCATCCCGTAATGCACCACAAGCGTGTCTGTAACCATGCTGTTTACACTACCGGGCTTGTTCTGAGTTTTTCAGTGGACAGATTTTATTTATAATGAAAGGCTTCTACTGAAATGCATCTTGCAAAAAGAAGCCCCAGAGAATCAAGTTCCTTGAAAACCACCAAACTGCTGCCAAGAGGAGCTGTGCCCACCGGGAGGGAGTTGTCCACCCCCTGCTGTAGCCTCACTACCCAGTGGGTAAGTCAGTTCTGATGCTATGGAAAGTGGAAATATATTTGTAAGGGTTTTTGGTTGAATCAGCTTTCTGAGAGGTGGCACGTCCTGCAGAAGATCTGGTGGGAATGAGTAACGGGAGGGCAGGAGGAAACCGTGCGGTGAATCCCTGCGGGACTGGTGGGTGACAGGGAGGACACGGGCCCACGTGGGTGTCACATGGAGCTGGGTGGGTGGGTGAGTGTGTGTGCGGACCTCGACATGGGCATCCGCTTCCTCCGTGTGCGGAGCTCCTGTCTGCTCAGGAGGCTGCGTTTGTGGAAGCTGGGCTTCTATAGCAACCGTATTTCCCTGCCATAACTCTCTCTTTTATTTTTTCACTTTTGCTATTAAAACTTGGTGATGACACATGTCAACAATCTTATGGTGACACTCGGCAGTTATGCATCTGTTTGTTTTCATTAAATACTGTTTTTCGAAAAGTTTTAGTGGCTACCCGATTAAAGCACACTCAGACTAGGCAGAAGTGCTCTCAGCCAAGAGCAAATTTATTTCTCCAAGCTTGTTTAAAAAACAGGAATGCTGGCAGGCTTGAATAGTAAATATGAGCTGTACATCTTGTTCAGTAGGCTTTTTCTGGATGCCTAGCATGAACCAAACAAGGGAGTAAGTGAAATGCATGTGACTGAGGGCCCTGACAGCGCTGTGGTGATGGATTAAAATCAGATGAGTGAAGCTGCTGCCACCCCTGACCATCTGCCCTGCTCCTTGTTGTGCGTACCCCAGCAGCAATATTTGGTCTGTTCATGAATCAGCTTTTATAAAGCAGTTTGTGCTCTGGAATATTAAAGTAAGCTGAACAGGGGCTGATTTACTTTAATACGCTTCTCCCAAACAGTTCTGGGGGAGCTGCTTACAGCACTGCTGTGTGTCACCCAGCGCCTGGTTGCTCTGTTCTGCCCTGGAGGTTCACGGTGCGGGCAGCTCTGCCTGTCCCTGTACTGCATTTTCTTGTTTCCCTGACCATTAGCAGAAATGCTGCTCTGAGCCCAGAGTCTCTTCTCGGTGTGTTTAAAAACTTGTGCTCCAATTTACTGCTCCTGCAGAAGCACTGTTACTGATTTGCAAATGTTTTACCTTATTTTAAGAGCACAGTACTATTTCTTTCTCAGATATTTATGTATGACAACATACAGTGATCATCTATACTGTCATCAGCAGATGGTGTGTGCTGTAATTTGGGAAGTCTCTTGCTTGGTTTTAGAGCAAAATTGGGCTAAAGTTGATTAGCTGAAGCCTATGTGGCACACCAACAACCTATGGTGATTTATGGTAAATGCAGTGAAAAGCAGTAAACCTCTGTTTGGGGCTGGAAGTGCCCTGCCTCCAAGGGCTGTGACCTGCCAGGTGACCTGCTCACCTCTCCCACTTTTTTGAACAGTGGTGAGTGAACAGATTGGAGTGGATCTTGTTTCAGCATCGTCTGTTTCTGCAGCTGAAGCTCCCATCTGATCAGATCGTATGTATTATTTAAGATGCAGAAGCTTTGTAATCCAGTAAAGGTTAAGGCTCCATCTGTTCTGTCAACCTGGAGGACTGCTCATTTCACAGTGAAAGTCTGTGTTCTTGGATGACGCTGGAGACATCCAGATATGCCCCCAAACTCTTGTTTTGCATTTACTTTGCAGTAATGAAGACCTCCCTGCATTAGCACAGGGCACCTGAGATGCTCTTGGCCCAGCTGCGTTCACCTTCATTCAGTACTGCCAAGCGCACCTCCAAGACCAGGGCTAGCATCCTTTGACAAAACCTAAGGTGGGCTGTACACAGCACCCAGAAAACATACCTCGTCTGAGAGGTCCTTGTGCAGTAGGAAGAGAAGGCAAAGAAAAAAAGAATAGAAAAAAAAATAGAAAAAGGCAAAAAAAATGAAAAAGAAATCCAGTCCTTCGGGTTCCTGTTGTCTTGTTTAAATCATGTTTTCAACTTAAAATTGTACTGGCAATCAGTATGTTAGTGATTCTGTTTGGAAATGGGGGCAGCAGCTTACTTTTGTTGTGGAACAAAAACAAATGAAATTATTCCACATGTAGGTGATGAGAATAAGAATGGAGATTTGAGACTTAAAACTCCTGTTCAAGCTTCAGTGTCACCAACCCCCTCCTCTTCAAGAGCAGGAGTCAAGCTTCTGAAAAGCTCCCTGGGAGATGACTTTTCTTTCTTTACCCATTTGCATTTGGCTTTAAAATTAAGAATTGGCACTGTTTTTTTCTGGTTTCTCCTTAAGACCAAGCAAAATATATATTCTCTCTGTATGATATTCTACATATGTAAAAGAAACACAGGGAAATATATTTTCTTAAAATTTGCATGGCTTCAGGTATAGGCTTAAGAAGTCACTCCAAACATCACAGCAACTTACAATAAAATTGTGAGAGTAAGTAAGGATGAAGTTCAGTCTCACAGATAAAAATTACAAACTTGGAGAGAGAAGAAGAAAAAAAAACACCACAAAACCAAACTTCATTTTCAAAGCTTCATTTTCTCCTGTTCAGCTCATTGTGACCCATCTTCGAGGCTTTTTTCTTAAGGCCAGGCGATTTCCCTTCAGTTAGAAATGAGGCAGGATGATAGATAAAATGCCTACTGTGTAGTGCTGGTATCGTTTTTCTAAACGTAATTATTATGTTCTCATCTTGCATTCTTCTGACACAAAAAAGGGGTACTGTGTTCCTGTTCTTTTCCATGGACAATACATAACAGCCTACATCGTCGCAGTGGTGACAGCTGGGTAGTACCACCAGTGTTACAGGTTGTTAGAGATCACCTTCATGAGCTCTGCTCTGTGAGATTTATAGCTCTGAGCTTCTGGAGAGAAAGAACCAAAGCTAAATCAAGTCCTTATTTGTAATTTGGGAAGATTTTTAGACAAGAGATTTTGTTTGGCAGGGCTGCCTGGCCTCATCAAAAAAATTTTGTGTGTGTGTGATGGCTCGGAAGCGAAATAGTTGTGAGCACCGTGCTGTCACCTGCTGGGGCTCAGCAGCTCTAGGAGATGGATCCAGCGGAGCTGGGGTGATTTTGGTACAGAGCTGGGGTATGTGTTTATGGCAGGTGGCTTCACATGCGGGACAGAGGCTCTAGCTCTAGAGAAGCAGTGGTTTTGGGAGGTTAGGTACGTTCCCAGCCCCTACTGAGGAGCCGCTGAGCCAGGCAGGCAGTGAGCCCGGATCAAAGATTTATCCCAGGAAGAAGAAAGATATGAAGAGGAGGCAGTTAAATCTCTTCTTGTGCTTTTTGACTTTATGGGTTTTTTCCTTCTGTGCCATGACTGTGGTTTTCTGAGCTGAAAGCTGAAAATATAACGGAACATAAAAGCTCATAAATTTAACATGAGGTAGAAAGGCTATAGAATGAATAAATACATTTACCTTCCAGGGAGTACCTTTGGCCAGTCAACTTCTCTCCATGCAGGCTGGGCTCTGCTGTCTCAGGCATACAAACTCCTCTATGAAGCTCGTTTCCAGGAAGAGATCGCTCCCAAATGGCCTTAGCGGCCCCTTCAAAGGGCACTGCTAACTAGCGATGGCACGTGGCACTTGGATTTTCCCTGAATTTAATGAAACAGAAACAGTGGGGATCTCAAAGAGCTGTAATCTTTTTTCTCTCTTCTGTCCCTGTACTGCTAACCCCAGCCCTGTTTTCTACCTGATCTTGCCTGGATCTTCTTCCCTGTCCACATGAAGCTTCAAGTAAGTTGAGAAAAGAGGAAAAACTGCAAAAATGATGGTTAGTGGGCATGTAGGACATCCTGCACCTAGGGACCTGATCGTGTGAGAAGGGTGTTTGTCAGTGTGTTACCATGTGCAGGGCCATCAGTAAAAAGGCACATAATTGTTATGCTTTCTTTACAACACTTTCCTTAGATTTTTCTTCTGTTTGTCTAAATTCATAGCTCTGGCAATAAATGCTGTTATTTGGAGCAGGCAGCAGAGAGGTAAACTTTGGTGAATGGAATGTAGTTTTCTCAAGCTTAGTGAAATTACAGAAAAATAGACTTCCTAGCAGAAAAAATAGCAATAAAATCCTGTGTAACAAAGAAAATGTGAGATGCTAACTGCTGCTGTTGTAGAAAGCATTCTCCTGGTCTGTAGCCTGCCAGTTGTCCTGTGCTGTTGTGAGTGCCTGTCAACATTTGGGAAAAATGGTTGAAGGAATGGACAGATGCAGCTGAGAATATGCATGGTGTAATAGTTTTTTCAGGCTTCTGATGTTTATTCTAACATACGTGTTTTAATAATCGAAGAACTAAGACCTTTTATTAAAATGCGTTAGCTGCCCAGAATCTTAATGGCCTTTTGTGTGCTTATAGAGGGGTCAGGCTTACTTAAGGTCAGCATGGCATTATTTTTTTCCAGTGTTTTATTCCATCTAAGATCATGTGAGATTCTTTTCTCCCAGGTGAGTTCTTAAACACCCATCATTAATTTCCTTCAAGTGGCCAAACGCCTGATAAAACGTTTGAGAAGTAAACGTTGTTGACCGTATTAAGTTTCTCTTCTAGCTTTTCAGACAGGCAGGTGGAGTAAACTAAGATATCTGCTTTCTGCAAGGAGAAGCTGCTCAAATAATCTAATACAAATCTAATCAGGATTGAAGTGCTTCATTGATTTATTAACAGCACGTAATTACCAGCAATCAGCGAGCTATGCGTTCCCAGAGCTGAGATATGCGCCGCTGCTCTCTTCCCACTTTTGGGGAGTCCCCACTGCTGTGTGAAACTGTGATAAATCGTGCTTAGGAGCAGAACTGCTTTTTCTGGAGATGATGTTGAAATCCCAGAGGTGGGATTACCTGGGGGCAATGGACTTTGCCTTACATTACTCATTCTGTAATGTACCCAACCACATGATACAGCACTGGCTGTGTGTCTCCTCCATTCATGTTGTGGGTGAAGCAGTTTCTGTTGTTCACTATATGGCCTTTCCCTTTGAATGGGGATACATGGATAGGTAAGTAAATGCCTGCAGATTTTGCTTTTTTTTATACCTTGCCTTGAGAGAGGAAATACCATATTCATATTAACAAAGAAGAAATGTTTATTGATACCCATAGCTAATTTCTGCTGGATAAATACGCAGCTGGTCTGCAGTAATTTCGGAGATGGATCCCATAGATAAACTTTTGGTCTTTTGTTAGATTCAGTTGGCTTGGCATCATCTGATGGCCCTGTCTGAATTCTCCTCAGTTTCAAGACAAAGAATTATTCTGGACATTGGTTTCTATTTCTGGCATATTAGAAAAACAGTTTTCTTTTTTTCCTGAGGTTATGGTTCTGTTCCTGATTTACTGTTTTTCCTTTCTTTTACTCTCTACGTTCAAGATGCAGCATGCTTCTGCGTTCAGAATCGTTGCTGATGAGAAGCACGGTACTGAATTTCTCTGTTTTGTTATTGCTGCACATTGTATGTTAGCAAGACTATATAGCATAGCCCTATCAGAAATGAGGGGAGAGAAAACGTGCTTTAAAAAAGCATGCAGTGTAGGGCTGTCTGGGGTTTCTCGTGGAGAAATGTGTGTGCATGTGCTGGTCATATCCAGCAAATGGGGTGCTTGTGAGGAGTGCTCCCATACACGTGCTGGCTGCACCGCTGTCCTCCAGGTGCACAGTTAAGCTAAAACTTTCCGTTCAGGTCAAAGAATGTACCACTCAGTGCCCAACAGGGATGGGGTGAAGCTGGCTTATAAAGACTTTAATAGGACACATACGACACAGTTTTTTTTGAGAAAAGTTTAGATCAAACTTTTTCTAAAAATAGTGTTTCTTTGGCTAAATAATTATAAGAAAGCTATGTTGACAGGAAAAGGAAAAACCAGACATCAAGCCCTAGGTATAAAGCTATTATAGAAGATGGTGCTTGATGTGAAAGCGATTTTATTTGTTTTCGCCTTCATGTTTTCCTTCCTGATACCTGTCACTGTTTTGTTCTTTATTCTCCTTCAGTAACTAATATCGGCACCCAAGCTGGAATCTCATTTGACCAAGCAGTTAAATAGTTTTTCCTCTCTTAAGCTGTATAACCACTTCTTTCTGTGGAAATGCTGTATCTGACCCAACAGTTGAGTCAGCAGGAATTTCCACTGACTTTCTGTGAGGTCTGTGGAAAAAAACGATGAACACCACAAATCCAGACACAACTTCTAACGAATGATGTCCCAACGGACAGGCTGATTGCTTGGAAACATTAATCAGATAAATGCTTCTTAGTAGTTTTTTCTTTGATCTAAGGCCAGAAGATGATGTGTGAGAATAAATGTATGTTTCTTACTGACCTTCTGCAAACCTTGCTTTTCCCCCTTCCTCCTTACCTCAACTAAGACCATGAGAGCAGCTGCAGTGAGCAACCCCACAGTGCTGCTTAAGCTAGCCTTGTCTGCAACAGTTCCTGTGCTACCTGCCTAGGGATAGGGAAATTCTATAGGAAAAGCATAAATTTAGGGATTTCCCTTCATCCCCTTCTATTTCTGAAGCTAGAGGAAGTTCTGAGTTGGAGGTGGTGCCTGCACCGTAGGGGTGATAACCTTAACAGCCCTCATGGACTTCTCTGTGAGTCTGCCTAAATTACTTTTGGAAACAATTTGTTGTTCTGGCGACCAAACATCTTAGAGCAACAAAGTCCAAAACTTAATTCTTCGTAAACCTACTATGGTGTATGCTGAAAGCTTGTTTTTGTTTTTTTTTTTGCTAACTTTATCCTTTGGTCTAATAAATGAAATTCCTCTTTATAGTTCTTGTTTTGTAACTGAATTATGCATTGTTTTTGTAAGGTTTTAAGTTTGTTGCCCATTGGTTAAAGATAATAAGTAATGGTGAATACTCATTCCCTTTTTTCCTTTCCTCTTGCCCATTTTCGTACTGCCTACATTTCACACATGAACCTTAGCTCCCCCCAGCCACCAAACCCCTCAGTTTGATGACAATCTATGCAATCCCCCTTCTGAAAGCAAGCCTTAATAATCCTTCTTGCCCTTCTCTGGTCTTTCCCTACTTCTACTATTCTTTTTTGGAATGGGGAATGAGACTGTGCAGTATCCCAAATGGGAGTCCACTATCATGTGTACCATACCCTGCCCAGGGATGCTGTAGGCTCCGGTATTTCCTCATGGTCTTGTCTCTTCCACTAGAACTGAATACTGCCTTTTTTGAAGAACAGTATGAGAAAACTCCATGATCTCCTTCTGAAATGGTAATAGCTCTTTTAGGAGCGTGTTACTGGTTATGTGTAGCTAAGGTTGTGTCTTCTCTTGTTAAAGGAATAAGCCTGCTGCTGAGTGCAAACCTGAGTCAGGGAATGTGGTAACATCCCGTTTCATGTAGTCGATAGCGATATTTTTATGTATAGGCTTTCTAATTCCTCTGAAACAGTCTTCCCTATTGTATTTATATATATCTATTTATTGCATTGATTTTATAGCTTCTACCAGCTTAAATATTTGATTAAGTTATGGTTCTTCTGGCATTACAATGAACGGAAGATGAAAAGTGGAAGGTTGTATATCAGTTAGGTAATGGCAATGGATTTTTTCAAACCTTATTTCCTCCAAATAAGAGGCAAGGAGAGAGGAAGAAAAAGGAGAGGAGCAGGTAGTCAAACATGCATCTGTGTGCTTTTGGACAGCACAAATCTGTAACTCTCTATTCCTGTGCAGCCCATCCTAACAAACCTTTTACAGGCAGCTGGCATTGCACATCCATTCACTTCTGCTGTTAAATATCTGTCTTTTTGCTGATTGTGAAAGAAAATAACTTTGTTTGCGAACAGTCCTGCTTACCTTTTAATAAAAATAACTAAGGTTTTTCTGCACTTTTGTTAACGTCTGCTGGAGTTAACCTCGTTTTGTTATTTCTGTAGGGTTTGTTTGAAATGTTTCTTCCTGAAAACCTGAAGCATTCAGTGGGACTGAATGTATGACCCAGTGAGGGCTTTTTTTTTTTTCTTTCCTTCTTTTTTGTTTTGTTGGGATGGCAAAAACAGCTTTAAAACTGGGTTTAATAAGACTTTAACAGTGTTGCTCTGAATGCTCTGCCATTTTTTGGAGCCGGAGCATTAGCTCTGGCGTACCAGAGGCTCTGTTGAAAGACTCGGAGCTGTGAGATGGAAAGAGGAACTGGCTCCCTGGGGAAATGCTGAGTGTGCTGCCAACACAAAGCACGGGGAAAGAGTACTATAAGCAAACTCCGTAATGTTTTGGTCACAGGCTGGAGGACCTAATCTGTCTTTTAAATTTCTGACGTCTACAGGTACGTCTTCTCTTGGTTGTAATTAGAATTTTAAGATGTTTCCTTGTTTAACTGTTAGTGCAGTTTTGTGTGCCACAATATAAGAAGGGCATAATACCAGTAGAGAACATCCAGAAGAGGGCAATGAAGATGGTGAAGGATCTGGAGGGCAAGACATATGAGGAGCAGCTGAGGTCCCTTGGTTTGTCAGCCCCGAGCAGAGCAGGCCGAGGGGAGGCCTCATGGCGGCCTGCAGCTCCCTCACGAGGGGAGCGGAGGGGCAGGCGCTGAGCTCTGCTCTCTGGGGACAGCGACAGGACCCGAGGGAACGGCATGGAGCTGGGACAGGGGAGGGTCAGGCTGGGGGTTACAGAAAGGTTCTGCACCCAGAGGGTGGTCGGGCACTGGGGCAGGCCCCACAGGGTAGTGGTCACAGCACTGAGCCTGACAGAGTGCAAGAAGCATTTGGACAGTGCTCTAAGACACATGGTTTGATTTTTGGGTGGTCCTGTGTGGAGCCAGGAGTTGGACTCGAGGATCCTTGTGCATCCCTTCCAACTTCGGATGTTCTGTGATTCTGTGATGAAAAATATTAACAAAGAAACTCCTAGGAAAACAGAAAACACTGATGTCAAACTGACTTTTTTTTTTTTTCTTGAAGTGCTGCAAGGCTTGTAAAGCATTGGATACCTTGACAGCAGCATATATGGACAACTGAATTATCCGAGTCAGTTCTATCTGTCTTTGCTTCTTTAGTAGCGATAAGGAGAGTTGAAAGAGTGAGGTTGTTGTTTCTGCTTTTCTAGGAAGCTTGCTTGGGAGCTAAGTGATTTTTTCCTCTCCTTTGGGCCATATAAAGTTATCTCTAATTAACTTTCAAATTGTTAGCAAATTGAATATACTGTTTTTGTTGTCATGTGCCACTAAAAAGCAATCTCTGACATCTCCACTAATAAAAACAGAAACAATGACCTGCAATTCAGCTCTTTTGGAAATTGCAACCTAAGGCAAGAGCCCTCTCAGTAGCTGGAAGGCACAGATATGTTCTTCTGTATTACTAATTGAAATTACCTGTAACTTGCAACTTTCTTTGGGTTATCTCTTACTTTTTTTCCTACATCTTTTTCTTTCTGTTTTTCTCTTAGACATATACTTGGCTAATAACTGCCATACTTACATATTTAAGAGGTGGAAAGAGAAAACTAATATCAACTCTTTCATGGACCTTTTCCCAACCTTGCTGTGTAATGCCCATCTGTTTGACCAGACTGATGGAATGAATGATGAGAGATGTGTAAAGCTATTGAAAATAATTTTTTCCTGTTTCCCTTTATTGTAATCATAAAAAATAGATCATTAAAGCTGTTTTATAAACAGGAATGAGCTAGAAAATATTATGACAGCGTAAGTTGCTAAAGATACAGAAATGAAATTTTTAGATGAGATTTATCTTCTTACTTTAATTTGTACTCCTGCTGTACTGTAAATGTAATAACCATCAAAATGAAAAATGCAACAGATTGATAATACCATTGAGTTTTAATTAAACCACTGAATTGAAAAGGGCCCAGATGGATAACTGGAAAATGTAGTTATAACCCTGGTATGAAAAATGCTGGATTGCTAGTGATATGTCTTGTAAATAAATGCTATGCCAAAAATAACCTCATTTTTAGAACATCTTCCTAAAATTAATCATTTAAGTTTCTAAAACAGATGGTTTCTAGATTTTATTTAATTTAGCTGCCAAACACTTATTACCCTAGATCAGGAATCGTGCTTTAACAAATCCCTGTCCGAGAGCCTGGTCCAGTACTGCAGTGTCCCAGGAAGCAGAGCAGTTGTGCCAAAGCGTGTGAAGTCTCAAATATGTAAAATCACTGCTCAGTCTATTAAAATGTTGAAATTGCATTAGCTTGGCATAAAATACTTAATACACAAAATAATTCAAATCTTGGAACTTGAGATAATGTTTAACGCCACCAAAATAATATTAGATCTTTTAATGGATCTTTTAATATGGAGTTTTCAGCCTGTATTTTAAGTGTGGACTCTTCATTGAAAGTTAGCTACACGCTGAGACTTTTCTCCATGCATTTCTTGTCAGAGTATCCCAGTTAATATTTTGTCACTAAACAAGCTGGTGTGTGTATTCATGCATATGTAAGTATGTGCGCATGAGCGAGTAACAAAAATACAGGTTTTCCCAGTTTTTCTTTTCTGGTGAAGATTTTGGAAGTTATTATCAAAGGGAATCCTCCTCTTCAACTTATATTGTAGCTATCTAAAAGCAAAAAAGCACTAGTCAAATTAAATTAGCTGTGATCAAATCCTAAAATTAGCATAGAAAGTTGCAGAAATCAATACCTTGTTACTTTCAAAGCTTATCTCTACCTTCTCATGAATTAATTTTAGAAACTTTATGCTAGATGATGTATAAATTGATCTAAAGCTTGAAAAAAAAAGTGATCAATATTTTTCTTCTATTCAGAGAGAAATTCATTAAATTCTGTATGTATTACACTGCCACATATTCTGACTGAGCTCTGTTCTAATCACTGCATTATTCTTAACTGAGAACACATTAGCTGTAAAAAGTCTATGAGATGAGAAACAGGACATTATAAAGATTTTCTCTGGCTATTGTCAGTAATGAGTTGTGCAGAAAAGTGGAACCTGCCCTCGTTGCCAGTAAAGATGTGTTTATGTCTGGTATTGCTTTACACTTAAGCATGGAGAACTTTACTATTTTTTTAAATCATTATTTCCGATTAATTTTGGAGAAGTATAAAATACTTCTTTTCTCAAGATAGACTTGCCTTTTCTCTTCTGTGCCAAAAATATCTCTTATCTTCAAGAGAAAACCAACCTTTTGGGCAAGAATTAGGATGTTCAGTACATCATTCAGAGAGGTGACTAACATAAATAACTGACATCATCTACCTGGACTTGTGCACCGTCCCCCAAGACATCCTTGTCTCTAAATGGGAGAGACATGGATTTGATGTATGGACCACTCAGTGGGTAAGGAACTGGCTGGATGGTCGCACTCAAAGAGTTGTGGTCGATGGCTCAATGTCCTGGTGGACATCAGTGATGAGTGGTGTTCCCCAGGGGTCAGTGTTGGAACTGGCTCATTTAACATCTTTGTCAGTGACATGAACAGCAGGATTGAGTGCACCCTCAGCAGGTTTGCCGATGACACTGAGCTGTGTGGTGCGGTCGACACGCCGGAGGGAAGGGATGGCATCCAGAGGGACCTGGGCAGGCTGAGAGCTGGGCCTGTGCAAACCTCATGAGGTTCAACAAGGCCAAGTGCAAGGCTCTGTATCTGGGCCGGGGCAATCCCAAGCGCAAATACAGGCTATACACAAATACAAATCCCAAGCACAAGGGTCCTACAGGAAAGCTGGAGAGGGACCTTCTGTCAGGGATTATAGTGATAGGACAAGAGTAATGGCTGTAAACTAAAAGAGGGTGGATTTAGATCAGATATCAGGAAGAAATTCTTCACTCAGAGGGTGGTGAGGCCCTGGCACAGGCTGCCCAGAGAAGCTGTGGCTGCACCACCCTGGAAGGCCAGGCTGGATGGGGCTTTGGGGAACCTGGTGTGGTGGGAGGTGTCCCTGCCCATGGCAGGGGTGTGGAACTGGGTGGGGTTTAAGGTCCCTTTCAACCCAAACCATTCTGTGATTCTATGAAGTGGTCGAAAAAGATGAAGTTGCTCTTACTTCTTTGGCTTTTCCTGTAGTGATTGCTCGAGTACTCTCAGTGGGGTGTTAGCGATGCTTTGGGTGATGCCTCTCTTGGCTCAGACGTCTGGTTCAGACATTGCGCACCCGTTGCTTTGGCTGGAAGGGGTGGCTCAGGGTGAAATAGCAGGTAAGGGCTGGCAAAACTCTCCTCTTTTAATGTGGAAGCACGGAGTCCTCAGGCTTTCCTGTCTCCTCCATGCTGTGTGGTTACCTGCTGTGATGCACAGCTGCTTACAGCTGGAACATCATTCCTTTGCTGATCTGCAGAGATACGTGTTGGTCCAAATTAAATCGTGGTAAAGAAACCCTCTGGCTGAATATGGGAGCATTGAGGGGCAGTTGAGTGTGTACCCACGTGTGCAGAGAGTGTATAGAGCCCTGCTCCAAGGAAAATCCCATTGTATCATTTTTTTGGGCTGTGTTTTGCTGACTGCCGGACTTTTCTCCTATTACGCTGTCTGTTCTTTTCCCTTTTTTTCCCCTGCCCTTTTTTGATGTTATTTTTCAACCCTTTGGGCACACCTTGGCTTCCATATGGATGTCACCCAGTATAAAAAATAGGAGTCGTTGATATTCATGTAAGTCACTTCTCTACCACTTCAGCTTATTTTGATGATTCAGGAGAGCCTACGCATTATGTAAATTGAACAGCAAATATGGCTTCTTATTGACAAGACAGGAAAAATATGATCTCAGACAAAAAGTGGAAAGCATCTCTTTTACACAGAATAATAAATAATTGAAACTGACAGAATGAATTGTCAGAGAATGCTACTTAATAAATTTCGACTGATTTTTACCACTGTTGTAATAAAGAACATTTCTGTGTATCATATGTCACAGAATACACACAAGTGTAAAGTTACCATTTAAAGCACATATTTTTAGAAAACCAATGATGTGATACTATGTCTGCAGATCTGTGTACCGGTTAACTGTATGTGTTTTGCCCTTACCGAAGTTCATACATTCTTCACGGAAAATAATATACAATAGCGTAACATAGAGTTTTTCTTATCCTGAGTCTCATATGTTTTTATTTAAAGGAGAGTAGGAAAGTGAGTGGAAGTATTGTCATTTTTTCGAGGAAATCTGACTGAGTTTGGATGAACCCCAAATAACTCTTGTTATTTTTGTGTCAAATTTGGAGCAGTCACACTTAAATCATTGCAAGTAGTGTTTTTGGTTTTGTTTCTCTTTTTTTTTTTTTTTTTAAATCAGGGGTTCTAAAATATTTGCATCGACAGAAATGAAGATGCAAAATTTACATTCTTTATTACTGAAATAAGAGTCAATCTCAAAAAATAAAGCATTGCTGTCTGTTACCAGTTTCATACTTGCAACTTCCCTGGCCAGGCAGAGCAAGATGCCCAGTGTGTGCTGCAGCAGTTGATTTGGGGAAACCATCACTAGCATTTCCCAAACATGCCTTTTTTGACCCAAAGCATTTCACTATATATGAATTGAAAGCTGCGCAGTAATATATTTCATAGTGAAGCTGCTACTTTCATTCTGTGAAACAAAATTAATGCTTCATTTACAGTGACTTTAAGAATATTTTAATAAAATCCCAGTTTTGTAACATCCCAGTCTCACAAATGTATTTTAAGAGTTATTTCATGCAGCTACCTGAGTACAAGTACCACAAAATCCTGTCAATACACATTTCACTCCACCAGTTCTTCATAGCTCTCTTTTCAAATGAAACAGCATCTAAGGGTAGCTCTGAGATGCCAGCCTTACTCTGCCTTTTGTAACTTCAAATTAATCATGTTCTCAGTTTCCCAATGATTGTAGTGCTAGCAAACTGATGTTATACATGCAGTGTACAAAAATTGCAAATCAGTTATTTTGTAGAAACTTAATGGACTCCTCATTCAAAACTAAAGTAGGGTGAATATATTATTTTAACCAAGGCCACAGTTGTATGTTAACCTGAGCCAACAGTTTGACATTAGTCATTGTATTTAAAAAAAAAAAAAAAAAACCAAATACCAAAACATGATACTAATTACCCTGTAATTCAGACTGTGTTATAGAAAGTATTTTCAAATTTAGTCTTTTTCTTTCCATGTTTACTTACCCAATGCAGGTTCACTGATGCATCATCACACCCTTATTAATTTGTGCAAACGGCTTTGAAGTACATTTTTAGGGGATGAAGGTTGTTAGAGCTTGGAAATTTAAATAATGTTTACTGATTTACTGCAGTTAGTGTTGTACATTTACATATTGCACTGAAAAAAATAGTAATTTTCTCAGGCATGTTGTTTGGGCCTTTCTGATCAGTCTGGGAGCATATCCCCCCTGCTGCCTGGCTGGGAGGGGGATCAGATCAGGATGTTTTGGGGTCCTCTTGTCTCTGCTGTGATGGTGTGTCTTTTAGGAGGTAATGTTATTCACAGCCTCTGTGAGTTGTGTGTTCTTTTTAATTTTCTTGTCTTTTTTTTTTTTTTTTAAGCTGGGAGGACTGAGAAGCCCTCTCATGTGAGCAGTTCATGCAGGAGGTGGCATTTCCTTAGACCTGCCAGGCCAGTGTGTTCTGTCTATGGCTCGGGAAAAAAGTAAAATTACTCCATTTCTACAGAGGCCCACTGTACCTTCATGCTTGCCCTGTGAGGCAGTCTGTGAAACCTGACTCATACCACCTGAGTTCTGCTGGCATGAAAATGCTCAGTTTTTCATGTCTTTAATACTTATACTGAATTTCTCAGGAAACCTGAATCTCCCCGTGCTACCCTCCTTTAGGTGTTGGAATAAATTGCAGTTGATGGATAGTAAAATTTGGCTTTGAATTTGGCATTCAGGAGAGTAATGTGCTAGTGTGCAGTAGTGAGGTATTTTAATCCAGTATATTATTGTGTTTCAATGGCTTATTATATATATATATTTATCATGAGCATGAGAAAGTGATGGAGGTGGCTACAGCAGGATGCTGCCTTCTGGGGTAGAGTTTCTTTTGATATAACCTGTAAATCAGAATTTTTGTAAGAATTTTGTAATGAAAACACACACTATCATTTCTGTCTGTTCCCATGACATTTAAACCCAGCACATAAAGAATGGCATTTAGTCCTCTGTACTTCAGAGATATAAGAACAGTCTATTGAACCACTAACTCTGTACCTGAGGAGTGTGAGTTGCTTTTAGTGGAAGTAAAATCACTGTGGACCTCTGAGTCACATATTTTACAGTTTTACCTATGATCTTCTATAGCTATTGCTATTTGTTAATTCCTTTATAAAGCAGCTGCCCTATCTGAAATTTTCTTGACAACCTATCAAGTGAAGGATAAAATCAAATACAAAATAACTATACGGTGAAGTACACGACACTTTTATATACAGTAAAAATTACTGATCAAAGTGATGGCAGGCTTAATAACAAAAAGCACTTGATATGATGAAAAGCAATGTTTATTCTGTGATGTATATGAGGGAAAGAGAGAGAAAAAATAATAGCTTGTAAAATACTCTGAAGAAGGGTGTTTTTTATTTTTTTATTTTTTACTTATTTATTTATTTTTATGTTGGGGGAACAACAGGGCTTCATGCATCTGGGCTCTTAATCACCTTACTAAGAGCCTGACATCAAGGAATAGGTTTTTGGAGAGATCCAGCTCCATAAACTAGATGTTCCAAGGCCAGTCCTCCATTATGGGTTACATACGTTTATCCCAAAATGAAGATGTTGTTCCAGCCATGGGACTGATTGTGCACATTTCACAGCCATCACTGGGTCTCCACACCAAGCAGCTGCCTGTGGGGTACTAGCTGTAGGCTCAGCGACTACTACTGTAGTCCTGCAGTGCCAGGATACTTCTTTACCCAGAAAACAATGCATTGATGCATTTTACATATTATTAAGTGTCTGCTATAGCTGAGCTGTCTGTAGTTTCCTAATGCTGTTGACCCCTTCCCCTGGCTGCAGTAAATGTGGAAGGGCATGCACAGCCAGCGTGCAGTGGGGGCACGCCCTATTTACTGATCTCGCCAAAGAGACCCCGCTATTTCTGAAGGTTAATTGGTCTTGCCGATACATAAAAGTTGTACTTCTGTATTTTTATGGCATGCTTCTGCGGAAGCAAAGCAAGCTTGAGGGTATAGTTAAAAAGCACATATAATCATCATCATCATTGTAATATAGCCATGCTGACATAGCACCTGGTTTAAACTACTGCTGACTCTTGCTTTATGGGAGCACATGTGCTCATACAGGTATGGTAGCAGATGTGCAATCTTTTATTTTTATAAATATGATATATTTATATATACACACATACACGTGTGTGTATGCATGTATGTGTGTTTGGGACCTACTAAGGTATGCAAACTACTTTCCTTCAGGAGTGTTGTAAGAAAGCTGGGTGGCCTTAAAGATAGGAGTTTGAAGGATAGTGTAGTAGATTTGAGCCTGAGCTGTTGGTCATTATAAAAGGGACAGGAAAGCCCTAACAGTTTCATACACATGCACCAGAGCCTGAACCTCTGGAGATCATACTGTCAGCACCTGCAGACAATGGGCAGAGTGGGGAAAGATCCTGGAGGTTGTTTGTAGAAGGGAAAGCTTTGAACGGAGGGGTGTATTTTTAATGTATATACAGGGTATTTCTTCAAAGAAGTAAAATTCTCTGGTATTGCAAAGAAAATGCGCGCGCGCACACACACACACACACACATATATATATATATATATATATATATATATAAAAATGAACTGATCAACATAGCAAGAGAAGGTTATTTCGGAATGACAGTGGCCGTGAGGAGAAGGGCCTGGGGGTGTTGGTTAATGAGAAGCTCAACATGAGGCGGCAATGTGTGCTTACAGCCCAGAAAGCCAGCCGTGTCCTGGGCTGCACAAAAAGGAGTGTGGCCAGCAGGGCCAGGGAGGGGATTCTCCCCCTCTGTTCTGCTCTCATGGAGCCCTGTGTTCAGCTCTGGGGCCCTCAGCACAAGAAGGACGTGGATGTATTAGAATGAGTCCAGAGGAGACCGCGAGGATGGTCAAGGGGCTGGAGCACTTCTCCTATGGAGACAAGCTGAGGGAGTTGGGCTTGTTCAGCCTGGAGAAGAGAAGGCCCCAGGCAGACCTTACAGCAGCTTTCCGGTACCTACATGGGGCCTACAGGAAAGCTGGGGAGGGACTCGTTGTCAGGGGCTGTAGTGATAGGACAAAGGGTAATGGCTTTAAACTAAAAGAGGGTAGATTTAGATTAGATATGAGGAAGAGATTCTTTACTGTGAGGGTGGTGAGGCCTGGCACAGGCTGCCCAGAGAAGCTGTGACTGCCCCATCCCTGGAGGTGTCCAAGGCCAGGCTGGATGGGGCTTTGGGCAGCCTGGTGTGGTGGGAGGTGTCCCTGCCCATGGCAGGGGGTTGGAGCTGCATGGGCTTTAAGGCCCTTTTCAACCCAAACCATTCTGTGATTCTTTGAAATTTATTTTTATTTTGTGCAAAGTGCTGATCAAACAGTATCTGTACTGGTTTTCAGTCTGTAGCAAACCTTTCTAAACAGCGACTCATCTGCTCCAAATTGATGCTTTGCTTGCACATTTATAAATTCAGTGTTTTGTGTAATGTAGTTTGTTAAGGAAATACACCTGACTTTTCTCTGCAGTAAAATGTTTTATGAAATGTGTTAATAACTGACATTTGGTGACTTTTTGCTGATCATTCAGATCATGGAAAAGAAAGCAATTACATCTAATAAAGGAAACTGATTGTGCTTCAAGTTGAATTCAATGACAAAAGTTTCCAAACTGCTTAAAGGTATGCAGCATTGGGTCATGGCGTTAGCATGGAAAAGCCATAACAGTGTTTCTTGAATCAAAACTCTGAAGAAGTTACATCAAAATCCAGGTTTTCTTACCAAATTTTCTAAAATCTTAGAATCTTCTCTCCTTCTTGGATCTTCTCATTTGTTCTCTCCCATCAGCATCACCATAATTTTGTTCTGTTTAGTTCCTAGGTTGTTCTGGTCTACCACTCTTCCCCATATCTACAGTTAAAATACGCGAAAGTTCTTCAGCTCTGTTATTTTGAGTCCTCTTGTAGTAGTTTGGTTTTCCCCTACTTGTTTTCATTTTGCTTTCTAGTCATTGCAATAATGAACGTTTTAGAAAATGCTTCAACAGCAACATAAGCCATCAAGTCCACAGATGTACACAGATTACAATTTTACCCACTGCCTGCCTTGCCCGCTCTACCAACATGCTATTTTACACCAGACTTTGAAAGTCGTTTAGTTGATTGATGTAGCAATAAAAGGACATTTAATAGCAGCCAAGATGAAAAGCTTTGCCTAACACTCTTTGTCATGTAATAATGATCCTTGTAACATTTCTAGACCTTCTTGAATGATGAAAGTATAATAAATAAAAATGCTGTTTGACAAAACTCTCTGCATTTTGAAGATTTCGTCTAGGGTGAGAAGACCAATTAAAAAAATAAAATTCCTGTTTCCCCTTGTGACACCTGTCATTGCAAGAGAATTTGAAATCAACTGAAATCAGAAGAAAACGAACAAAGTGTATCACCCCTTTCTGGGGGTGGAATTATTTCCTATTGCATGGTGTTCATTTTATTACTTTTATTTTCTGTATTAAAAGGGACTTTGGTCATCTTTTCATGCATTCAGAAAAGTTGGACAGCATTCAAGAAATCAGACAGTATTTTGTGACTTCCTTATTTTGATTTATTATAACTATAAATTTAATTGAGCAACACAACTACTGTTTTCTCATAAACGTTAAATTTTTTAAGGAATTTCTGTCCCTTAATTTAGGGGAATGGCATACATTACAAATTCAGTCTGAGTTTACTCTTTTGGGAATTACATTACTATAGCTGAAGACAAATTTTTGTCTGTTAGGAATTTGTTCCCTTGGCACGGAAAGGGCAACTCCTCATAACTTTCTTCTGCACCAGAGTCAGAGAGGAGAGGATCCAACAAAGCCAGCGATAAAGTCCACGTGGTGGTGGTGTGTTTTTATTGATTATTTTCTTGGAGGAAACCAGAAGTAGGCAGTGTTGGTAACAGGCAAGGGGAAACAAACATGCAGGCTGGAAAGCATAATGTTATGTCCTTTTTTCAGCTAAGGGAAGTAGGTGAAGAAAATTGAAAATTTTGGATGGCTGAATTTTATTTTTGAGGCAAGCAGGGGGGTCTTTAGTTTCAGTCAGTTAATAGCTGACAGGAACATGCTGGACCTTTTTTTTCCCTGGGTTTTCAGTTAAAATGAGATACTTGGCACTCTACGCTGAAGCATACTTCATGAACACCAAGGAAGGAGTTATGAGTTACTGCATATGTCTTATGAACACTTTTATAGGGTGTGCAAAAGTATTGGATATGTGGCTTAAGGGATTACACATATGAAGAAGAAAGAATCAATTTAAGCTGGTGAGCCAAGAATTTTATTTTTCTGGTGTATCCAGTTAGTTTCAATTGGTATAATATTTCTTGCAAGATTGGAACAGTAGTATTTAGAAACGCTTGAATTTTAGTACACTTTTTTTGAGGGGCAAAGAGAGACAGAGTGGCATTGCCACGGATGAACTGTGGGTGAAGTCTGTGTTATTTAATTGAGAGTTTAATATTTGGGGTGGATGGAGAGCAGAGGAATAGCAGAGGTGAAAATTGCATTTGAAACCCAGATTCAAGGTGATCTGGTGCTTGGTTCTGTGAATACTTTTATGAGCAGTGGAAAGGCTAAGAAGGCAGTACATGAAGGCATGTGCATGCTTTTACGTTTTGACCTGATTTTCTATCTTGTGTTGAATTAAGTCTTTTCCTGTCTATCCCTGTGAATCTTCCCAGTTTTCAGCATTTTGTGGCCCAAAAGAACGTTTCAACATTTACTTTTCAGGGACAGCTAAAGGCTTAAAAACATCTCAGGTAATTAATGGCATATCCCTCCTTAAAAACACAGGATTTATACTCCTAATGCCTACAAGATATTTTTTAAAATACCGCCCTAAACTGGGAGTGACTTAAAGGTACAGATTCCTATTGAAACAGCAGGAAAATCCAGGGGTTTTCAGAAAGCCTAGCTTTGACCTTACCTCTGTCTGTGTTGATGAAATGGAAGCTTCTCTGGGGAAAAGAGTGGGCGTGACCTGGGTGCTCTGTTTGCTGCTGGAGAAACCATCAATAGTTGATGCAGTCCATTAATGGGGGAACCTTTTCCCTTCAGGGCCCCTTGCAGCCCATCCAAATGTGTGAATACCACCCCCATCAGGTCAGCAGTAGTGTTTTGGTGTTACATTAATATCTCAAGTAGGTATTACAGACATGTCTCTAGGTCGTGACGCTTCACCAATAAAAGCAAGTTATGTGTGATTGCTCCTCCTTATGTATCTTCACTCTCACATAAGCCAGTTCACAGAAAATACATGAAAAAAAGTGCTGTGAAATTGCAGGGCAATAGTAAGATGCAAATTCCTGAATATATATGTAGGACATTTAGACATAATATTCTGCCTTTTGAAAACACTAGTTCGTTTTGGTTTGTACACCACCCACTAATACGAGGTGATAAAGTGATTTCCATTTCATAGGGAACAAGTTATTTGCCCAAATGTGGGCTTGAAGAAACTCTTCCCTTTGAACTTACATTTTTGGAATTGCATATCAAACCAGAAGGAAAATGCCTGAGGTGCTAATGTTTAATTGGCTTTGAGTCATACTGCTGGCATAGAATTTTCGTTTCTTTTTTATCCTAAAAATACAGAGCAAATATAGCTAAGCATTCTAGTGACTTTGACAGGCATTGAATCAGGCTGTATAGTATTCCATTTTGGGATGAAATAGTATTCTGTTTTGGCACCAATCATTATGAGAAAAAAAAAAAAAAGTACCTTACCTGCCATTAAAGTATCTGCCAAACAGAATTACCTGGTATATGAAGCTCGAGAGTGTGTATCCTGTTTCTAGGTCTCATCAGATTACATGTATGTGTATATGTATATGCTATTTTTTTAGTGCTGAAACATTTTAATCATTAAATAAGATTCTAATTTCTTGCATTTCATAGTTGTCAAGTGTTGTAATTAACAGTACAAGTGGTTGTTCCAGAGGCTGTTACAAGTGCAAAGGCTCATAGGGGCTACTAGCTGTTTCAAATACAGTACCAAACAGAGGCAATACTGATTTACTGGTGTAAGCCTTTGCTTCTTGGTGTTCTTTTTCAGACAAGCAGAACTATCTGAAATTAATATTTACTCTGTATATTTCCAATGACAGTGAGCTGCTATTCTGTAAATCTAAGGTGCCCAGTCTTGGGTGTCCAGTAGGTGTGGAGATGTTCACCATCACTGAGCAGCATTGATCCAAGACGACTGCAATATTCTTTTCAAAGAACAGAAATAAAAATTAGCAAACATATAATTTCAAAAGAAGTGGTTCCCTGCCCTTCCTACTCATCTGTGCTACCTCTTTGGCCCCGGAAGCCCCTGGGCTCAACAGTTCAAACTTGTGCTCCAGCTGGATATTGAGCACTGTTGATAGAAGAGCGGGGGAAAAAAGTCTGTGCAATTTGTGAATTAGCACTGGAAATGGGGAATTGTTGCCATTTCAGCTCTTAAGTTGTCACTGGAAAACAGGATTAGAGGAGGATGGATTTCTCTAAGCCTCGAGAGAAAAGCTATCACGGTGGAATATTGACACAAGAGGAAACGCGTATCTTCTGTACTATTAAGCGTACTTAGGAAAATAGTTCACTGTCAGTCACAGTTTACAGTTATGAAATTTCTCTTATGTAATTCATAGGAACGATCTGAGGAAGCCAATTTGTATTGGAGTCAACCTTTGTCCACTCTGCTTCTTTATTGATTCTGTTTCTTGGTTCCCATTGGGCATTTTAAGGCTGTGAAGTTGTCCTTGCTCCCTGAATGCCTCTGCCCATGTCTAGCTGTCCTCAGTCACTGGTGTAAAATCTCCCCTAGTGCACGTAGTCAAGCAGAAGTGTGCTGCTTTGTACGCCTGGGGCCATTAGCTTGGGGTTGCAGTCCAGAGACATAGACTATTTACTTTAGGCAATGGCAGCTGATGTGTTTTCCTGATCTGCTTTTTCTTCCTGCAGAGTCAATTTTCTAAGGTCTGTGTTTGTTCTGATGTCGGTGCAAAGGAAATGCAAGGTATCTTCTTCAGAGGTAGTATTTTTTTTTAGTTAGTTTCCCTCCAAGTTTTGTCCGGCATATTGGCTACTGGACCTCACTTAATGGAACTACAAAATGCTTAAAAAGTTGTGAATGGTGGAAGCAACAGTGGAATTCTGTCTGTGTTGTTTGGAAACAGCTGTGTAAACAACCATCCAATGTAGATTGGCTTGCTAAAGATTTATTTCTCAAAATTTAACATTTTTAGAACACTACAATGTTAAGATGTTAAATCAAAAGACACTCTAAGGGGGGAAAATGGGACTAAAACAGTGGCAAGGATAAGATATTCTCACAGTGATTACTCAGGTTCTCAGGGTAAACTGTGGGGGAAGTATGAAATAGGAAATAAATCATATTCTGGCACCCATCAGTGTGCTATGTATTACTTTTCTTAAGCAGGTCTTGGGGTATAGAGCATACTAAAACCTGAAAGGCTCTTGTCTGGGCAGAAAGAGAAAAGGAACATCTTTAGGATGACAATAGAGAGAGAGAATGACAGAATTGGGAACAGAATAATTTGTTTTACCAGCTCAGAGGTGGAGGTAAGAGGTATTCAAAAATATATAAAAGAACAGGGTAAGATGTATGTACATAGAATCCATTCATGTAGAGTCCTTATTGCTTTTACCCTCCAATCTTCATGTTAATACCTTTGGGTGAAAGAACAAATAATTATTTGTGCTGTGAAGAAATGGTTTTTTAGACTCATTTTAATAGAAAGCGTCACAGTGTTGTGAAAGACAAAGAATTAGAGGTGTTGTGTTAACGTGGTTGGGAAGCAGAGGCGATAGCACAGAGAGCTATTTTGAGAATGGGTGATTTCATCCAGGAAGAGGAAAAGGCTGCATAATCTGTTCCCCAAAGAGGTGAATATTTGAGGAGCTCGAAGGAGTCTAAAGATAGCTCATTCTGCAACTTTTAGCACCTACTGCTTGTTTTAACTCAGGTATTCAGGAAAACCTATTGAAATATTCATGCGTGTTTGTTTTAATTTATATTTTGGGATAATTGCTGTAGACTAGTAGGCTCCCTTTTGGTTATGAGCTCTCATCATTTTCACCAATAGAAATTACTTCATATTGTTCCCTTGGGATTTTAATTGCATTAAGAAATGATTGGCCCTAATAAACTTCTACAGTCTGTGATAATATAATCAAATAAGATATCCATATGAAAGCATAAAATTATACCGAAGCAAATGCTATCTTGATCATTAATTAGTGAACTATCAAAGGCATCATTGCAGATGGCAGTCATTTTGTGCTTTTTAGAACGAAGTCTGACCATTGCAGCTTCACATGTGTGTAGTAAATTCATATTCCAGTTATTCTCACATCAGTAAATACATTTGTACATGCATTTATATACTTATCCCATCTTATATATATATTTTCAGTTTCTTTTCAGGTATGAAAATATCTTCAGTAAAGGTGTTTAGTTCTTTTATTAAAACTGTTACATTATATGGTGCTTTAGGAAACAAATAAATGGATGTGACTGCTGTCCTTGAAAGGTAAGATATTGAGCAACAGTTCAGGTTGTGCGTAAAGAAAATAGAAGTTTGGCATAAGCAGCATTTATAGAACTCACTGACATTTTATACAAGTTTTGCAAAGAAGAGGAGTTGATGTTTGGTGGCTGGTTGTGCCATCTTTGAGTGGCAACACAGGACAACTAAGTGATGGGGAGAGAAAGAAAAATTTAGGAGGACTCTGTATTTGGCACGTGGTAGTGAAACCAAAAAGACTGTCCAACTCAGTGTGGGGACACTGTGATGGCTTGGGTTGCCTCCTCCTCCTCTGAGACAAGGTGGAAGAACGGATGCTGTGCAAATGTGAACACCTTGATACCAGCCAAAGATCTGCCAACCTTGGATTTTTTTTTAAATGAAGTGCGAGTTCAATGGCACAGCATGCTTCCTATTTCTGGAATCCTTCGAGAAGTAGTGGAACTACAAAAAGCAAATCCAGAGCATTAACGAGGACAGGTGGGCTCATCTGTCAAATTCTTGTGAGATGCTGCCATCAAGACTGCTGCAGGCACAGCTTTATTTACAAAGACTGCCATCCAGGTCTAAAGATCAGGAGCATCATTACCACGAGGTTATCGTGATCTGGTGATAGATGGCTCTCTTGTGTGCAGTATCAAGATAGTATGTGACATTTTTGTCTTACGATAAGTCTCTCTCTAGTTAAATGGGCATCATGGCTGTTTTTGAGTCGCATGAAGGCTTTGATTCCTAAATCCTATAAAGTGGATTTAGGTCCCAGTTTCCCTTTTATTGATTAAAAAGTTAAATTTAATTGCTTACAGTCTCTCTTTCTATTTTACTCATTTTATCAGTGAAATACAGGCCCACATCTTTGACTTCAAACAGTTACATTTACATAATCAGCACATTTACCATTCTCCCTCACAGTTTACTTATTGGTTGAGCTCGCCTGTCTGCCATGTGATCTGACCACAATGGTAACCACTCCTCGGTGATCATTTACATTATCATTGTAATATGGATTAAGCATCACTTGGAAGTGAGTCCAAGTCAATACCGACTTTCTTCCTGTGACATCTTAGAAATTATTTAACAGTCTGATACCCATTTAGAAATTCAAAGGCATTCCTTAAGGTGTTTCTCAGCAAACTGAGGTTCATCAGGGAAACTTAGCAACTGGCTTAGCATCCAAAATGTAGGACGGAGTTAGATGACAGAGTAGGAATGTGGAGTGACTCTGCTCACCTTGAATTGGTCCTGGCATAATGGAGACCAGAATTTGGCTCTCAGTCTTCTCCTTGGGAAGATGGCGCCATGAGTGCTTACATCAAGTAACCGAAGGCTGGAAGTCCTGCTGCTGGTAACCCCCTGAGCTGAGAACGTGGACATTGTAGGTAAAATATTTGGTCTTGTAAAAGTGTTTTTCTTCTTGAGCTAGAAAGTGCACACATAAAAGTAAACAGGAAAAAATTAATGAATTCTCCTGCCTGCCCATCCAATTCATTTGGCTGAGGTTTGAATTCCCTCAAGAAAGGAAATATGAAAGATTTTACAGGAAGTAGCAGCTGTTCTTCTTCCTCCCTGGGGCGAAGGATATGCATCATGATCAGAAAAACCACCCATCTTTTATCAATGTGATTGGCACCCAGTGACTTGATACAACAGTCCAGCTGTTGAATGCTGTAATCCTGGAGGGTCAGCTGACATATGCAGTTGTTACTACTGTGTGTTGCTGATTTATATACTTGATGCTGAATTAATATTTTATTGTAGCTTATATAAACAATTTCATTATAATTGCATGATTTAGGAGCCTTTTTAGGTGGTCATAAAAAGGTACTTCCGAGCCCTTCTAAAATTTGAATGGGGAAAATCTGTTTGCCAATAAATTATGAATGTAAAATACCTTACAGTCTTGTCGTTATGGGTGGGTTTATCCACGTATGAAGCTTGCGAAGGGCTTTATATAGTTGTAAACTGAGGAAGAGTTTATAAAATGCTCTTATTAGTTAGTATTTAAAAAATAAATGAAAGCAGCTGCTACCATAAGTATCTTTGTTATGCATAGTGTTCTTCAGTTATTACACGTGGAATGAAATTATTTAAAATGCCATAGTTTCTAGTGCAGAAGACAAATCAGTACCTGAGATACTGAACCTTGCAGTCAGAGAGAGCTCCAGAGGACTTGTTTTTCTAAGGCACTGCAGCACATAATAAGTGGGAAGAATCTTTCTAAGAGGGTTTATGCAAAATATCTTTGGCTTACATCTGTGTTTCTACTTACACGAATGTCTGAGGCTGATTTATTCTGGAGAATGAGCTATTTGAATATGTTGCATTACAGCAGACGCGTGTGTTTCTATCAGCATTCTGGTGCAGTGCTCTGCTCCGTCTGCTGGGCGCGAATATGATCCTCTGCCTGGTGTAATTGCAGCAGCGATAGGACTTTGGGCTGAAGTTGTGGGAATGAAAATCCACAGAGGTGCGTTGACTGAGAAAGAGGGTCCATCCTTCGTAAAAATTTAAGTGGGTGTTTCTTAAGGTAAATTCTCTCTTCCTTGCTTTTCCAGAGTTTGTCCTTTTGTTATGTAAATTGACTTCAGATATACTCAGTAATGAGGGGATGTTTTCTAAATACAGAGATGGCTGGTATCTTTGCTAGAGTATATTTTTCCATGGGGCTGCCTTTTCTCTTTTCTTCACTCATGACTTCTTAAACAGATACTTTTTATTTGGATATGTTTTCTGTAGGGTTGCAGTGGAAAAGATGTACTTAAAACTTTCAGGGCCTCGGGTATGAGGTCAGCTGCCCCTTCTCCTGCACTTCACCATGGAGGAGTTGGATCCCTGCCTGATAAGTCTCATCCTTTGCTGCCTCCTGCATAATTTTTGCTTTCTCTGATCACATTCTTTTCACTGCTACCTAATTGCTGCATTAACGTGTGACAGAGCATGTTACAAGTGCCTTGTGTGGAGCTCTGCTGTGGGTGGATGACAGGCCTGCGAAGAGCTTATGGGCAGGATCCGAGGGGAAGACGCTGAAGGAACATCTGAATGGGCATGTACAAGACTGCCTGATGAAAAACAGGTCATCAGTGAAGCTTTTCTTCTGCTTAAAATCTTGTTCTTGGGAAAAGAGGAAGCACACCTTAGGTATGAGTATAACCAATTAATTATTGTTAGTATAATTGGAATTCTAAGGGTCTAATCATCGTTAGTCCGGATCTAATTGTTTCTGCATTGTGTTATTCTTTTTGGACCTTATTTTCTTTATATCTGCAATAATATCAAGGTCTGCTGTTAACTAAAAATCATTCGTCATCTGAGAAAGAACTGAAGTAATTTAAGGCCAGTTTTCAAATATGTTGAATATCTTAAATTTCTAAACTTCAGATAGGATAGACTGTAAATGTTTTTAATACGTAATTAATATGGATTACATTTTTCTTAGCTCCCTTTTCTTCATTGATTTTGCCATTCAACAGTCATTTTGATTTGTATATATAAAATATATAGCTTAGTGTTAAAAGGATTTCAAATCAAATGGCTTTATTTACTTCAGAATATTCTGAATAATGTTTATTGTGGTAATCTAAGAAAGGAATAGGCATTTCTAATAGACTACTTCCAAGTGGCTTGATTGAATTAAAGAATGCCCACTGGAATGAAAACTCAATTAATAGCAGTTATTTTAGTATCCTTAGTGGAAAAAGAGATTTTCTTATTTGGCAGAACTACCAGATTTATACAGCTGGGTGGCCTCCATTGGTTGAGGGTGAGGCAGGTTTTTTTAGTGCTGGAGGTTGTGGATGGGTATGCCAAGTTTGCTCTGAAGTTTCAGTTCTTTAAATCTGCTCGGGGAGAAGACTGTGGGGTGGATTTCTTTCTGGAGGAGGACGGGTAGCCCACTCGGTTTCTCAAGAAGTCTCTTTCTGTAGCTGTCGATTTGCTGTGGTGATAGTGAATCTCCTTGTGCTGGCTAATGAACCAGCTGGGACGTGCTAATGAGTTGGTTCATGTGGAAACAGTTTATTCATATAAAAGCAGCAACCCCAAACCCCTCTGAAATCCATGGTTCAGGAGTATTAGTTGAATGTTTTTATGTCCTTGTCCCCTCAAATCTCTCCCTGCTCTGCCTGTCTGGATAACTGTTGGGGGAGGGGGGGGCTGGATGGGTGGAGAAATTAGTTGAAGAGTGTTTTATCCATTGTCTGCCATCACCAAATTGTCACACACATCCACAGCCTCTGTCATGACCTCCGAGACACCAGAAGTGCCTTCTCTGAGGGAGGAGGAACTGGCTGTGGTATGTCTGACTCCATGACGTGGTAGTCGTGGTACTTTGTGTGTGTGCCTCTGATGCATCGGGTACGGATTCTGTAGCACCGAAGGAGTACAAGAACACTGATTCCAAAATGGGAGAGAAATGGGATAATTTGATGAACATAAATTTCTAACAGTATGCATATGCATGAGTGTGTATGGATTTTTACGTTGAGCAGCAAATTTACACACATGCACACATATTCTTTTCCTTTTATTAAACAAATAACAAATAGCTTTTTCTTAATCAGATGTGCCTTAAAATATTAAGTGAAAAAGAGTGTTTTTCTTGGCTTTTCTCCCAGGTGGGTAGGCTTTGAGCTTGAGCATACAGGTATTTAAAGGTTTGTTTATAATAGCTTCTCCTTTCGTAATGCTCCTCCAGGACTTGGGACTCATCTGCTGATTTGATTAAACACTTACAGGAGCAGCGTCTTCTGTCAATATTTAGTAAACTGTGGGATTTCAGGTGCTATTGTGATGAACCCAGATGTGACCTAAATTGAACTGAAAGCAGCTTGAGGCAGGAATGGCTTTTTATCTTCTTGAATCATCTTTGAACTTGTGATCTTCTAGGAAGCATATTTAAATTAATAAACACTATATTTTCTTGACAATACCAGTAAAGATACTGCGGGATTTCCATTATTCTGACTTGTTCTTTTTTCAATCATTTCCCAGTTACAATGAAGATGATGAATGAATTTCACCAAGAAATGATATTGTAAAGCATTAGTTTTGCTGTGTTGGTGACACAGTGGAACAAAGGTGATTACCAGTGCTGATATTTAATTTAAAAATGTCTAAAAACTTGTACTTGACCCTTTTATATGAAGGTGAACTTGAGTGCTTAGTATGTGCGGGTTTCACAGACAGTTCTGGCAATAGTGTAAATCTTAGATCTATTCTGCAGGATAAATGATTATTTTATGTATTCACTAGAACCACTCAGAGCTACAAAAGAAAAATCCTTCCAGTTGTATTTTCATGCAAATATCTTTATTTGTAGTGTAAAAAATTAGAACATTTAGGTACTCTTGTGTAAATTAGTAGCACTGTTTATAAATATCTCTACAATTGAAAGCAGCAGAAGTACCAGATGTGTAATTACATTAGCGCAGATATTCTACAGAAAGCTGCTTCTGTGAAACAGAAACAAACATAATGTGGAAGTCTTTGCTTTTGAGAATGTGCATGCTATGCACATCGTTAACCTGTTAATTAAATCTATTAAGGGGCTACATTTTCTGAGGCCTTGTTAAATGATTACTAAAGTGTAAAAACATTTGTTTCTAAACATCTTCGGTTACAAAGTGTGGGCTAACGTTGATAAAACAGATGCTTAAGTTCAGACGTAAAATATGCGTACAACAGATGTGCACTCATAATTTGTACTTCTCCATCTTGCCATTCCTTTACTTCAGAAAATCATAACATGATATCTTTTATGGCAACAGTGGCCAGATTGCCAGGTTAAAATGTGTTCATCTCTGCACACTGAACAGCCTGAGCAGAATTCCTGAGTGCTGTATGCGCCCTGCCACATCTTTCAGTGGGTTTCAGGAAACATGGATGTAACCTAAGCAAAGTCATCCTCAGGGTATATATTCTCAAATGTTTAAACATCTACAAGGACCTGGTTGTAACCTTGTGCTGAAGTTTCTGAAAATGTGTGTAAAGGTGCATGCCTGTTAGACTTTCAGTGATAGCTGAAGACTATTCAGAAATATGTAACTGCTACAAATTCAGAATAACATAAGCAAAACATCTGTGAAAAGGCAATCTGCCAATAGTAGTATTCTGACCTCTGAATAATTTGGGTCCATGACTTGATGTTTGAATAAATCCTCTTTGGAACTGAAGTACTATTTTCAGGTTTCTTTATTTCAGCAGTGTAGTTATTAGAAAACCAACCAAACCAAACAAGCCAACAACAACCTTTCCCTTCCCCTAAATGTGCTTATTCCCACCCTGGGACCTTGGGTTAACACTCTGCCCGCTGCAGTGCTCAGAAGGCTTGGACTCGTGTTAATTTACTGACGCAGATTTATGGCCAACACTACAGTACTCTCTTCTCTGTTTATACTTAGAGCATTGCTGGCTTTTGCCCCAGGGAATCTAAGAACTGGAAAAGAAAAAACAAAATTAAAACAAACAAACAAGCAAATAAAAAATTGCTCCTTATGTTGTAATGTTTTATTACCCTGTATTACTGTAGCTTTTGCTGTTCTTGTATGGGAGGTGTGTTTGCAGAGAAGCATTGCAGCAGAGGGTCTGTTTCTCTGGATTGGATGTAGCTGTGTGCCATGTCCTGCTCTCCAGGAACTGAGCAGGTATAAAATGCTAGTTTAAATCAAACAACAACAAAAAAACAACTAGATCTCAGTCTGGCCTGACGCAGTGATCTTAATCTGGCAGTGTTTTGCTGTCACTCGCCTGCATGTGTAGTCATTTGGAACAATACCTGGGAAAGTCAGCCTCCAAATGTGAGGGACATATTTCTTTCTTGACATACCTACCTAGATATGCTGTGCTTGCTTAGAGTTTGTAATTCTTGTCATAAGAGTCCCAAGATTTTTCTAGTCTTAACACCTGTGAATCAGAACAAGGCGAAGTGATCATGTTCCCTGAGTGCAAACTTGAGTGTTTTAGTTATTCTGTTCTCCTGGACCTTGCAATCAAGAAGCTGAATTTATGATGTGATAGGAAATTACTTCAGTTTGAAAAGTAGTGTATTTCTTATCCTCTCCTCTCCTCTCCTCTCCTCTCCTCTCCTCTCCTCTCCTCTCCTCTCCCTGTTTTTCGTTATTAGGGATGTGGGTTTTTTTTGTTATTTATTTATTTATTTATTGCTATATGTCTGTCACTCTTCCCTGAAGTAAAAATCACTTGAATCACTTGAATCTTAAAGCTCTTCATCCTGGTTTTATGGTGTCTGGAAACTTAAGCACTTTGGCCCTCTTAGATTGATTGGATGCTGCTCAAAGCTCAGCCCTTCTTCCTGACAGCAGCCTGTGCTTAGAAGAGCTACTGGATGGGCAGATTGATTTACTGCTGGAGAATGCTTATCATTCTGAAACTTTGGTGTAGCTGTTTAAATTGTTTATTCCTGCACGGCTTTTTCTAAGTATTGCACTTTCCTGTAGTATTTTTTTTCCTAGAATGTGGTGCCTTTAAGAAGGGTGTCAAGGGTAATGGAAATTTAATAATAGTTAATTAAAAGTGGATAGTTAAATGTGGACTGTAAATTAAAAAAAAAAAAAAAGAGGGAAAATGACCACTAGAAAGGAAGGTTTATAGTTCTGTAATGACCTCTGTCCAGTCTTTATAAAATTGTGCACATTTAAAAATAGCACGTTTCCCATGTATTAACCATGCTTAACCAACCTGATTATTTTCTGTGATGGGACAACTGGCTGGATAGACTAGGGGAGAGCAGTGGATGTTGTCTCCCGGGACTTCAGCAAGGCTTTTGACACTGTCTCCCATAACATCCTCATAGGCAAGCTCAGGAAGTGCAGGCTGGATGAGGTGATGGTGAGATGGATTGAGAACTGGCTGAATGGCAGTTCCCAGTGGCACAGAGTCTAGTTGGAGGCCTGTAGCTAGCGGTGTCCCCCAGGGGTCAATACTGGATGCAGAATTGTTCAGCTTATTCATCAATGACTTGGATAACGGATAGAGTACCTCCTCAGCAAGTCTGCTGATGACACAGAGCTGGGAGGGGTAGCTGGTAGCCCAGAGTGCCGTGCTGCCATTCAGAGGGACCTCGACAGGCTGGAGAGATGGGCAGAGAGGAACCTCTTGACATTCAACAAAGGCAAGTGCAGGGTCCTGCACCTGGGGAGGAATAAACCCATCCACCAGCACAGGCTGGGCACTGACCTGCTGGAAAGGAGCTCTGCAGAGAAGGACCTGGGGGACAAGTTGACCATGAGCCAGTGATGGGCCCTTGTGGCCAAGAAGGCCAGTGGCATCCTGAGGTGCATTCGGAAGAGCTTTGCCAGCAGGTTGAGGGAGGTGATCCTGCCCCTCTCCTCAGCCCTGGTGAGGCCTCACCTGCAGTGCTGTGTCCAGCTCTGGGCTCCCCGGTACCAGAGGGACATGGAGCTACTGGAGGAAGGAGCTGCTAGGGTGATGAAGGGACTGGAGTATCTCTCATGAGGAAAGGCTGAGGGAGCTGGGCCTGTTCAGCCTGGATAAGAGAAGGCTCAGGGGGGATCTGATCAATGTGTATAAGTATCTGAAGGGAGGGTGTCAAGAGGATGGGCCCAGACTCTTCTCAGTGGTGCCCAGCGACAGGACAAGAGGCAATGGGCACAAACTGCAACACAAGAAGTTCTGTCTGAACGTGAGGAAAAGCTTCTTTGCATGAGGGTGAGTGAGCAGTGGCACAGGTTGCCCAGAGAGGTCTCCTTCCATGGAGATACTCAAAAGCTGTCTGGACACAACTCTAGGTAATGTGCTGTATAGGGCCCTACTTGAGCAGGGAGGTTGGACCAGATCGTCTCCTGAGGTCCCTTCCAACCTCAGCTGTTCTGTGATTTAATTATACCACCTGGGATTGCTACCATTAGTGTTCTCCATCTTTGCAGAAATACTAATTAGTAGTAGTTTGAGCAGCATGGGAAATCCTGCCCATTGTATAGCTCTTCTGTAATGCCAGCTTGTTCAGAGTAATGATTGTCTGGTCCATACAGTTGAGAAGGTATTTCTGCATAACTACATATTGTATTTTCATTGTTGTTGCTGATTTTCAATATGCAGCTGAAGTATGTTTTCATCCTGATGTATTAGCTGAGTTTCACACTACCACAAAACATCAGTTGAACTTTTTGTTACAAGGGAGAAAAAACCCAATCCCCCAACAGAATTAACAAGCAGAATTTAACCTGCTTTGCAGCTGTGGAATGGGGAAATGAGGAATTTTCCTCTTTGGGTGGCAGACGTGCTCATACTTGCGGCCTTCCGTGCATGGGTTGACCCAGTGCGGCACCTCAGGGACCAGTGCTGCATTTTGGTTCCTTTATCATGGCTTAGTGATTGAAAAAATACGATATAGTATCTGAAAAAATATGATGAATTCTGTGCTGTAGTGGGTCATAAAATATGTAAGTTGAGAAGGGCACAAAGCCAAGGAGAAAAAATACATTTCTCCTTTAAAAACGATGTCTGGAGACAGATACACAATTTCCCGTGTTTATGTACATGTGAAGTAAATTCTGGTACTTCAGCAGAGCATCAGAAAGGTTTTCCAGGTATGCAGATTGGTGTGTTCGGTGTTCTCACAATTCCTTTCTATGAGACAATTGTGTGGAAATTTTTTTTTTTCTTAACATTTTGAATATCAGAACTTTGTTATTATTTCAAAAAACAGGTATACTTTAAGCTTCATGAAAGAATAAGAAAATTAGAAAATGCAGATGTCAAAATTCAGAAAAAGGGATGGAATTATTTTTGGTGTTTGCCAAGTAATGAATTATTGCAGAACTAATACAAGAATTCTCTTTGTATCAGAGCTTGAATAGCATGCAGATGTTGAACCACTGCCAGTGTTTCTTCCTCAGCTGTTTTCCACCGAGGCTCTGTCTCAGAGCAATAAGACATTGACAGCAAATTTCCTGATTTGATTCCAGTAGAAACCCGCTGATGCTGATCTTTAAATTGTTTGGCAAAGTTTATTGTGGAGATGTGGATGGGCTGGCCTCTTCTAGAGCCGTGTGCTGCCTCTGTAGCAGCCCTACCCATCGCTGGGCTATTGGTAAGAGGGTGGATCTGGAATGAAACCTGGGCTTTGCGTGCCAGAAGAACCACTTGGAGTGACCGTTTGGGAGGAGGGCAGTGAGGGGAAGACCTCATATAGACCTCTTAGACTGTGCTTTCTATGGACTGGAGAGAAGTTTTAGATATAGTCATGGAGGAGGTGCCGGTGACCAGTGCAGGTTGTCCTGAACCTGTGCAGCTGCACTGGTGCTTGCAAGTGCTAGGCAGACCTGCCGGGCTGTCCTGCAGGAGCCTGCTCGCCCTTCCTTGCCTTGACAGACCAGCTAGGGAGAAGCCCTGGAGGGGTTTGTTTGCAGGCATTGCCTCCAGGCAGCTTTGTAGTGCAGGCTGTGGGCTGGGAGATGCTGCATTACCGCTGCTGTATTGATTCTTGGTCATTTTCAGAGGGAGGACCCAGTTCCCCTTGGGAAATGTAAGCCTCAAAGTCAAGGTGGAGCAGCTGAAGAAACATTTTTCAGTTGCACTTTCTGTTAATGTTACGTTTAGAAACACCTTATGAAGATTATTTTGTTTAAAAAGAATTGGTTTTCATGCTTTAGAATTTTAAAAATGTTAAAGTTTTATTGCAACTCTCTAATCCAGAACTGAGATGTTTTTAATTGTATGCACAGTATAATACACGTAGTTGTAATTTGCTAGTAACATCTATTTATACTTTTCATTTTTATAGTATACTTACATTTATATACATTATGACCTCATCTCCTAATGTCAGTTGCTACCAAGACAAGATATCTGTTTTCACATAACCCTCAAAATATGTCGAACGGGTGTTCCAGAAATGTATTGCAATGTGTGGGCTGCTTTTTTTTTTTTTTTTTTTCCTTTAAAAGCTGAGAGTTGAAAGAAAAGAATATTTTTCCTTGGGCTATCTCCAGGGTGTGGGCACATGATTGAGTATCTCAGCTAACACAGTTTACATTAGTGCTTAATATTGAGAAGTCCTGCCTTCAAGTGCCAAGGGGTTAGTAAATCACTGAATTTTCATAAACAACAGTGTTCATTACATTCTGCTGTACAATGTCTTACTTGCTGGAGTGTGTCTTGAGTGTTACCGCATGTGGATAATAAGACAAAAACCTGAAATGTAAAATTGGAACAAAATGCTGCCTGGCTATAAGTCACTAAGCTTCACTTTTATTCAGATGTAAGTAAGATGAATAACTGAGCAGCTGAGGTACTCATTTGTGTAGGTCATGAAAGTTTAAAAAAGTGCTGCAGATATTTAAAATTAATCACAGGAATCAGAGGAATTTTCTCTGCCATGTGTGATACATTGCAAATATTACAATAGACTTGTTTTGTATAGCATCTTTCATATGAATTGTTAGAGAAGGCATTTTACTGAATTGCTATTAATAATATATAGCAAAACTACTGAGATAGTTAAGTACAGGTGAGGAAGAAAAGCTGTATTTTGGTTGAAATGTGGCATTCAATGCAGGGCAGGCATACAGGAGGGCTCTTCCATAAAGCAGGGGAGTAGGCAGTTACACAAACAATAGCTTTACTTAATATTATTTTGTAGTATAAAGTAGTTAAACATATCAAGTCTGGTGTCAGGCTCTGTACAGAGCTGGTCTGTGCCACAAATATTTAAGTCTCATCGTTCTACAAGAAAAGATGAAAGTGGACTGAATACACTGACATGGAGAGAGTACAAATACAAGTGATGTGACTTTCATCAGCATAGTAAGATCTTTGTTGAAATAATTAAAAAAAATATTTTGTGGTATTTTGTCAAATGCCTTTGCATCATGCCTAAAATGAATTCAGTGGTGAGAAAATGTGGTAGTTCGTATGATTTTTAACAGTTTGGTTCATGATAAATAAATATACATCCAAGTCACATTAAAAATTACCCATTTTTCTTGAAAGGGGGGTTACAATCACATCTGGTGGCGTTATTCCTCAGCTAGGCTTTAAGGACATCACACCTCTCTGTTCTGATACTCAGGGATCTTTATCTACACTAAGAATTAGTATGTTCTGTTTAAATATAAACTGGCAGGGTCTACAACAACTGCTCTTAAATTTTATACTTAAACTAGAAGACAAAGGTTTTTTTTTTTTTTAATGTAGGAAATTCTTGTGGAGGACTATACCACAGATAGTCTTTTTTTTTTTTTTTTTTTGAGTTCTTTCAATGTTCTGTGTATCAGATGGGACTTGGAAAATATCTGTTGCCTGTTAGAAAGAAATTGCTAACACAGTACTCTACTTAACTGATTGCTAATCTTGTCCTAAGTTTGCAAATTAGTACATAGCTACAGGGACAGAATAATTGTGGAAGATGCTTATTCAATGAATTCTCAGATGGTGAAATGGTTGCAATTAAGCTAAATGTCACATTAAACACAGCATAATTATTGTACCAGTCCTTATTAAGCAATAACATACTTATTAAGCAACTCTTATTGGGATATCTATTTGAGATTTGATACTTAGTTGTGTTTCATTTTGTCTGTAATATGTAATTATTGTCTGAATAGCCTGCTTGCCTTATGCTTTTGTGACCCGTGTGTCAAAGAGCAGATGCTACTGTATCCTTTCAGACATAATTATTGCATAATTGTAGGTAGGTGTTGCAGGCAGGAAAAGCAAATCAGGGCCCACTACATGAAATAAAATACAATTGCAGTGCTATATTGCTTGCTTCTATCCGCATTAGAGAAGCTCTTTGGGCTAATTATATGGTTATCTTTCTGTTGGATAAAAGGTGGCCAACAGAACAAGGTGGTGTTTTTTCTTCATAAGATTGACTGAATTTATTAATTGTCATCATATCATTATCATCCCATAGTGTTACAGATGTCTTGTATGAGGTGGTGGGATGTCTTTTTTTTTCTTGTTGCCTTTTTTTTTTTATTTTTGGAAATAGTGATTTGATAGACCTTCTCTTCAGTTTTCTTCCCAGACTTCCTGAGATGTTGCTTACAGAACATAATCATCAGCCATATACGTGGCCATACACTTTTTTTCTTACTGCACTTGGGTTTCAACGGTCTGTTTCTGGAGGAGCATCAAGACTCGTTTTGTCTTGGACATTTTTGTTGCAGTTTTCATCTTTTCTTGAACATTTGCCTTCTTGAATTTGGAGGCCTTTGCTCTTAGATGGGCAAAAAATGTTACTTTTTGGTGGTGGTGTGAGACTGTGGTTCTGTCCACTATTTGATTAGGTTACAGTCGTTAGGAGATGGACAATGTCTATGTTTTGTCTTCATCTTTTTGTACTTTCCATAGGCTGTTCACCGTGAAATAGATTTCATTTTATTTAGTCTTCTGCTTTAATTACCAGTGGCCTCCCATTCAAGGCTGGGAATTGTAATGCATCTTTTTAAATTTCTAGCCTTTGATGCATAAGTTCCAGTGAGTTTTTAATAAAATATTGTTAATACTGTTATTCATGTTCTGCTGAGATGTTCCTTCTAATTGACTCAGATTTATTTCAAGGAAGGTGTAAATTTAACGTGGCTCCTCTAAAAAAAAAACTTAAATACTAATTACAAAGCAGACTATTGACTGGGAGGTATTTATATCCTCAGTTAAGCTACTGAACAGGATATTTAACTAAGCAATGAAACATTGAGGATAAGTTTACTGCTGTGTCCTGAAGAGATCGTCGGAAGTGAAGAAACGTCTGCAGTAATGGGATTTGCATCTGATTTTTCACCCTTATTTTTTCGTGCTTATTTTTGGTATGCCAAGAGTGGTCTAATAGGCTATATTTTTAGCATGTTTGCCAGAGAATAATTGCAAATTGTGATGTGTCTAATGATAATGTAATTGCTTATGAGTCCTTTCTTTTATTTGTAATTTTTCTTTCTAAATTCACATCTGACATTAAGTAAAGGTCACTTCTTCCTAAGGCTTCTGCTGCATATCTATCTATCCTGTTAATGTTGGGACTGGTAGACCTGTAGCTATTACACAGAACAGTTCTTGAGCAATATCCAGGAAAGTAGCAGTACCAAAGAGGTGAGTTTTGTGCAATGGTGAAAGAGTAGTGGTAGGTTTGGTTGAGTGTAATTTGACCAGCCTTCTTCAACTGCTTTTTATTACTATATGGAGTTTTTTAGTGGTATTTTGATGTAGAGGAATACAGATTTTAAATTCTCCTGTCCTAAGAAATAAGTAGTAAATCCAAAATTGGCGTAGTGTGTTCCAAACGATTTGTGAGCAAAATGTTGTTATGCACTAAGCTGAAGTGAAACAATATAGCTCATGAATTTTTGCTTTAAAAACAAACTTGTGAAAAAATAGACATTTCCTGCACTGAAACTTCCAGATATCAAAAAATAAAACATTGTCTTTGTAAAGCTGCTTCAGAGAAATGTTGAGATAAACTCATGATACAGTAAAGCCACCTAGTACTTGAGTTTTGATTTTTAACTCCTGTTTTTAGTAAGATGACAGCATATACATAATCTGATGACTGTTTTTGAATCTTGGCATTTTATTGGAATAGTCTTTTAAGTCAAAATGACATATCAAGAACAGACATTCAAATTGTCAGTAGACTTCTTCATGTATCTGAACTTCAAAAGCATAAATTTTTTTTTTAATCTTCAGTTTTTAAGCCCATTTAATTATAGTGAAAGTCAATGGTAACTAACTATAATTAGTACAGTACAGTTTGTGGTGTACAGTTTAATTTGCTGCTGTGTTTTCCCATTCAAGATGTGTCACTGCTGAGTCCTTACCTAGCACTGATATCTTTTGGTGTGCAATACAGACACAAAAGGGACAAGGGCTTTTCACATAGCCTGAAGACTGGATTTATCAAAAGCTGGAGATGTCTAAACCCCGATGACTCTGAAAATCCATCTTGCTTGCTGCCTTTTGACCACAAGAGGAGGTCTCAGACTCAGGATAGAGTGGCAGTCATAACCTGGAGGATGAGGGAGGAAAAGCAGCCACCAAAGGGACATCTCCTGGGTCTCTGCTTTGTAATCACAGCTGTTGGGCTGCAGGGCGCTGGCAACAAATGGTGCACCAAAAGGTGGCATCACCATCCACCTGACTGGCCAGACTGTGCTCCACACGTGCCTCCAAAGCTCCTGAGGCAGCTCTGGGGAGATTTGTAGTAACCTCTAGTCACTAAAAATCTGTACAGTCAGGACTGGTGATGCCAGAGGAGAGTCAACAGTGATAGCTCAGTGAGGTTCTTCAAGATTTGTATTGATGTTTCTGCATTGCTCCGAAGTCCCCATGCAGGATGTGTTGTAGGAGAGTAAAGTCCCCATGCAGGATGTGTTGTAGGAGAGTCTTGGTTATACCCAAAGTATTTACTTTCCCTCTTTTACTAACTATGGAAAATAAAAGGACATTCATTTATTTATTAATTATCATAATATCAAGGCCCTGGTTCTGGAAGATTCAATCCTCTCTGTCCATAAAGAAAAAAACAACAGGTTTACCTACAAAAGCATTATCAGCTAGATGAAATACATGGTGTTATAATTGCAGCCATTATGGGGGCTGTTTTGTTTTTATGTGTTTGTTTTCTTAGTGTAAGCATGTAACTGATTCTGGTAGTTTTAAAAATCAATTAAAAAAACTTGTCTGGAGTAACATTTCTTAATATAAATTGATCTATTTATTGTAAGTTCATTTTCTGCCATGAAAAAAAAAATAATACAGAAGTTGTTGTTCGTTGCAGTGCACATTCAAGTGTGGATTACATATGCAACATTCTTACCCAGAGAAATGGTTCCATTACGGGGTACTGGAAAGTTTTTAAACTTATGAATGAGATGAAACCCTCTTGAGACACGATCATCAAAATCCCTTTAATATGTTAAGATTCAGCCTGAGTGCTTTCCACTACTTTTTCTTCTCATTTTGAAAGCAATTCTGTACTTTATAGCCCTTAGATTATTTTGTGTTCTAGGTGGATTTTTGTGGAATAATATTTTTAGACAAAAATCTTTCTATTTAGCCTTGTCTGATTTAAGTCCACTTGCAAATCCTTAAATAACATTCATACAGTTACATAAGTATGTTCGTGTGCTCCAGAACTGAAAATGAGATTCGTGGGTTTAATTTTGATTTTGTTTCTCTTGCTGAATGACTAGCTATGCCCTCCTCTATAGTACTGTGTACTGCAAACAGGGACGACTTGCTCGAGGTACTTCCCAGGGTAATTTAGAAGTTGAAGCACATGACGAGCCTTTTCTGCTATATGGGGCTGTGCTCGCAAAGCAGCGCCCTGTGGGACCTGTTCTGTAGTATTTACACTGTAATGTAAAGTCAGTTCCTCCATTTTGAACTCCTATTAAGCGTGTGCTTTTATTTCCATAGTATTTATCCTCACCGTTTTATCACCGCAGATGATGATTCAGCTCCTTCCCAGAGCAGTTTATTCCATTGACTAATTGCTCTATTAAGAATGTTTTCCTCTTATCTAACTTGACTTTCTTTTCCTATTAGATTATTGTTCCTTTATGATCCTTTTTATACTCATTTGTACAAGCAGAATTAAATATTCATATTTCCTCAGGCTTTGGGGGGCATTTTACTGCTGCAGAAATGTGCCTGGCCTGTCTTTAATTTGAGATGTTGTGGGGCATTGGAAGGCAAAACTTTTTTCCAAGTGTTGGGGAGCAGTTGGCATCCTGTGATGTGAGTACATGGGGAGGAGATGTGGCTTGTGGGCCTTTGCAGACATTTAGCCAATTTTAGGGACTAGCTGATAGTTACTCACTTTGTAATGGATTCCAGAGCATGGTTTTGCTGTTGTTGGGTGAGATTTCTGGCCTGGCATGGCTCAACCGTCTTCTTTTGCAGGTCACTGGGGCCGATGCGTGGGTGACTGTGGTTCGGGGGGCACTCGCAGCCGGGCTGTCTGGTGCACCCACACTGAGGGCTGGACGTCCCACCACGCGAACTGCGACCAGAAGGAGAAGCCCGAAAGCCAGCGGCGGTGCTTTAAGGTCTGCGACTGGCACCTGGAGCTGTTTGAGTGGGAGGTTTCGGGATGGGGCACCTGCGTGCCCGGTGGTGAGGCCGGGGCCTGCGTCACAGCACAGCACGGCCTGCAGCGCCGCAGCGCCCGCTGCCTCCAGAAGCTGAACAGGAGCACCGTCGCCAGCGATATCTGCGAGCATCTCGCACCCCGGCCACCCCTCGAGCAGGCCTGCCTGGTGCCGTGCCCGCGGGACTGCGTCGTCTCTGACTTCTCCGCCTGGTCCCAGTGCGGTGGGGGCTGCACCAGGACCATGAGGCACCGGACACGTGCTGTTGTCGCTCCCCCGCTGTACGGGGGTGCCCCGTGCCCCAACCTGACAGAGTCAAGGCTCTGCGAGATGGCCGCCTGTCCCCTTGGGGAGGAGGAGCACACCTACAGCCTCAAGGTGGGGCCCTGGGGCGAGTGCAGGCTGCCCCATCATGAGGACGTGAGCATGGCTGGGAGAGCCGTGCTGGATTTTCGTGCGGACTCTGGAGACCCGAGCGTGTCCTGGCTCGAAGGCCATAAAGCCCACCATCATGCCCGGGAGGTGCAGGTCGGTTATCAGAGCAGGCCGGTCAGGTGTGTGAGGAGCGATGGCAAAAATGTCGTGCTGAGGTAAGGGCCTCATCTTTGATGTCCTTTCTTTTATATGCTGCTGCTTTTCACGGCCACACCGCGAGTGTACTTGCCTTTCCGAGTTTTAAATGCAAATTTTTATGTGTTTTCTTTGCAGTCTGCTTTTTGATTTAATTCCCTTCTTGTGAAGCTAGCATCCCCGGAATATTTTGCATGCTTCTATGATTCGTGACTGTTTAATTCATTTTATGTTTTTAATATTTCTCTTCTGTTTTTTGTTGTTTTGTTTTGAGGAAACCTCAAGGAAATGGAGTTATATACATATCACTTCCCACTATAGCTGTAGGAGAGGGAGGTGCTGAACACAGAAAGGTTTCATTTTCAATCACCTACTGCATATATTTGGCTGAAGAGGCTAAAATAACATCAGCTTAAACTCCTTCGTTCTTACAAATCAACACTGAATAAATTGAGAAGTGTAAACCTGAAAAGGACTTGCAAATTTACTAGAAGATATTTCTTGGACAGATAGATCAGTGAGCAAAGCCATGATTGTCTCCTGCTTTTGAGGAGCCTTCATGTTTGTGAGACTGATACAAGATTCGTGACTTGCATTTCTTTCTTTGGTGGTGGTTGTTGATTTCTATCCTCATGTGTTTTAGCTAACAGTTTTCCTTAGTCTATACAGGTTGCTTTACTGTAATTCATATGTGAAGGTTACAATAATGTACAGCAAATAATGGAAAGATTTATTCTCTCTATTTCTTGCATTTAAATTTATCTGAGCTCTGCCATTTGACTTCAGATTGAATTTGGGCAGATGCCAGGAGCTATAGATTACTGTGGAATTGATTGAGTTCTGAGAAAGTCAGAAGTAAGATTTTTGAAGAACTTCTTAGAAGTTCTTGGAAAATCCTGCTCCTGAATTTTGCAGAAATCGATCTTTCTCGGTAATCTATAGCGCCTGGTGCCTGCACAAATTCAAATTGGAGAGAGAAGGGCTTATTTTTTGTCCAAGTTGCTGCCCCTGTTTATGTCAGATACGTTTTTGCACACATACTGAAGTGCAAATATACATTCTAGCCTTTTTGCTACCTCCTCCTATTACATGTGTAGCAAAGTACATATTTTTTATTGCTTGGAAAAAAGTCAAGATTTGTGAACTGTTGCAGCAGTTTCTAACATCTTGACTTTATTACTCGTCTCTAATATATGCTGATTCTAAACATACAGATTTTATGCTCATGTAGCTGCTTGACTTTCCTGGAGTTACTTGTGATTTATGGTACTGTGAAATCCGCAGCACGTTTATGTACGTTAACATGTGTTAGCTGCTTTTCTGCCTTGTATCTTGTTCCTTATCAGTGGCTCTGGATAGGGAATACTGACTTGTTAAACTTTCACCGTCTCAGCCCTCACACTCTCAGTGGTACATTTGCTGTAGGAATGGGGAACGGAAGACGCTGTTTTCATACTTTGCTCTTCATTTCACTGCTGTGTGAGTAATACATTAAACTTTTGGATGACAGAGCAGAAGGTCCCAGAAGGTTAAATTTCAGTGTCTCTACCGGTGATCAAGATGTCTTCTTCCCTCATCCTTTTTTCCTTCCTTTTCCTTCCTTTCTTTTTAGCTGATCCAGTCCCCTATTTGGGAGCATACAGCTCCATTAGCAGACTTTTTACAGTCCTGTCAGACCTTTTTTGTTGGGGCTGTGTCTCAGCTGAGGCTAACCCATCCTTTTTTCTTAGTAAGCCAATATACAAGAGGAAAATCCATAGATTCCATAGGGAATAAAAGATCTTTTTTAAAACCAAACCACACACACACAAACAAACAAAACCCCTTGTTATTACTTGTAGCCACGTAGCTTGAACTTGGAAACCTAAAACCCAAACCTAAAATCCATCATAAAATCCAACCTGTGTTTAATTTCAGGGCTCTAGTGTCACTGATAAACACCCCTGACAACAATTCCCTAAAAACACCCCATGTTAATGCCTTCCTTGTTCCATTGTGCAGCATATTTGCTGCCATTCACCTGAAGAATGAATCAGATCTTGCAGATGTCACTTTACAAGAGTGATGATATTTTGGCTACTGATAAAGAAGAGTAAATGCATTTGCATAACCCTGAAGCAGGGCTTGGCAGACAGCCAAATGTCTGCTGTAAAACTGGGAAGAAGTGCTTTATTTGTGCTTTTTCATTTTCCTGGCTGAGATTTCCTATTTAGAATAACGCTGTTGAGTAAGTACCGATGAGAGATACAAATTAAATTTCTAGGAAACTAGGGGAAGAGAGAGAAATATCCCTGGATGTGGCCTAGGGATCCTAGAGATGTTTCACCGAGTTCTCTGAGCTGCACGATTACTGGGGTGTGTTGGGATTTTATCACCACCACTCTTCCTTCTGCCACTAACCCAAAGAAAAACAGCAGGTGATGTGAGTGGTCAGTTTAACACCATTACCTGTCAAAAGCCACATGAGGATAGCAAACGCATATTCTGCTCATTTCCAAATTTATAATGCAGCAGCTCTGTGGTGTCCACTAGTGGTGTCTGTTGCCTAATCTATTATCAAAGTCGATAAATTTACCTGTTTCTAATCTCAGGACTGTTTGTCAGCCAATTATGCCAGCAAGCAGCAATCATTATGCATGCTAATGGGGGGTTACGCTGGTACAGTGCTTGGTGTGAAAGAACAGGCTTTTGCAAAAAAATGGATTTTGGTGGGATGGGTGCAGGCTGTTTTTTAAGGACTAAATGACTGAACGTATCCACTTCTCAGAGATGCAAAGTTACCAGTAAGAAATTAATCTTCGCCTCTTCATTAACAAGTTTGTGATTCATGACAATAGCAAAAGTTGTCCTTTCTCTTGTGAGACAAGGAGCAGCAGCAGGAAATGCGCCTGACCTTTGTTTTCCATTTTCCACCAATTCTCCAGTTGTGGTGTTGAATCCAGAAAAAAAGATCCTTTGGTTTCACGGCAAACCCTTGGGTGAGAGCTGAAGAATCCTTTGCTTTATAAGGAGAACATTGTTTTCTTTTAAATCATTGGTCCTGTGAAGTTTTGAGTGTCTGTATCAGCCTTGAAGGTGCAAAAGAATATGCTAGGAATTTCTAAAGTAAATGTTGCAAAAGTAAATGTAAAGTAAAGTAAATGTAACTCGACAAATGTTGTTGTCGAGTTGCTTTGAAAGGAGCACAAGTGCTTGGAAGATAGGATGGACTGTATCAGGCGCATAGAAGCGGGGAATGTTTTTGATGCAATGTTGTTTAGATTGAAGGATCTGCATTTGTTGAAATGAATGAAAAAGGGAGAAGGGGAGAGGAAGGGCAGAGATGGACCTCTACTTTTTGAAAAACACTAGAAATTAAGACAGTCGACCAACAGAATGTCTCTAGAACTTGAGACAGGTTCAGAAGTAATTTTGGTGTGAAAACTTTATATTCATAAAACATAAAAGGAGTAGGATCAAAATGAAATACTCTTAGAGATATTAGAGAGTCTTTTTAAGACTTCATTTATTTTAAAAAGCCTATTTTAAAAATTTCTTTTTCAGATAAACAAAAAAGTTTTAACTTTCTATAAATCTTCCATCCAGTAACAAAATCAACCATAAACACTTCCATGCATTTAAGAAAATCTCTGAAAACGTTGTAACAAATTTACAGTTAGAAATTCTGCTGGGTTTGGTTTTCTGTTATGTCACAGTTGTAAAAACCTGCCGAGTAGTGAGATGAGGGAACTTTTTTTTTCCTATTTAATTTAGACACTAAATTGTAATTTAGTGAAATAAGCGCCTATAGCTAAACATTGAAATCCGAAATAAATTTGTCATGATTTTTCTAACTTGATGAGTGCATTCACTCAGCACACTCAGTATTCCCAGTAAGCATTCTGAGAAGTTAGCATCAGGAGCAAACAGCTTTAGTGCCTTTTTTTTTGGTTATTATTTGGATGAGGAGTCTTTTTTAGGTACGTATTTCTTAAACTCTTCATTCCGTGTGCAAGGTGATGGTGATATAATAGAGTTGGATTTGGGATTCAGTTTACTTTGCCTTTGTAAGTGAAAATTCAGGTCAAATTCAGTCAATGGATCGGTAGATGGAGGATGTGGTAGAGCAGCACTCAGTTCTTTTGTTTACCTCTGTAATTTGAATTTACATTATCCATTTCCTAGTGGATTGCACTTAACCACTGTGCTGTCGTACATTTCTTGGAAAAATTATTTGCAATTTCTGCTGTTGACACTATTCTGTTGTCTAGATGAGAACAAAATTTTACAGTGCAGAGGTGGAAATGCTGTGCTGTAATACACTTACATTTAATGGCCGTGATTCTGTTCTGGGAGAGGAGGGGTGTGTGTGTGTGTGCATGTTCAGTTTTTTTCCCAGCAGATGTAGGAATCACGCCTCAGTGCTCAGGCTTGAAAAACAAATCCCTGAGCTATTGGATAAGGAGGTCCTTAAAAAAAAGGCTAATTTCCTTTGCTTTTATTAAAAGCACACTAAACAAACGAACAGTGACCGCGTTTTTTCCTTTCAATTAGAGTAACGTTTTGGAAATACTGTCCAATAATAAGTAGGCTTTTTCTTTCTTTTTAAAACTGTGCTGAAAGCCAACTGCTTCTGTGGCCCTAAGATCTAAATGCCTACCTAGTTGGCACAAATATGTCAGCATTTATTTTTAATCGCAGCATAGGATCTCATGCATAAACCTCTGGAGACACCAGAACTTAGACGTCTACAGTCTGTGTTCCTTTGGATCATGAGTCTCCCTTTGGTCAGGAAAAAATAGTATTTGGATGCTGTTAGGAACATGGCAAGGCTATGTCCACTACAGTCATTGTTAGAGCCTAATGAGTCCTGTACCAGGACTTATTCTGGATATGATCAACAACAACCTGTTCCTGTCTCATTCTCTAACGCATTCACCTTTCGCTGTGAATGCGTTGATATGCTTGGGGAAATTAAAGAAAACCAGGGATCATTTCCCCTTGGTGCCCAGGCTGATCTAACGAAGCACTGCTCCAGGAATGAGATGGAGATGGAGGAGAAGAGCCATGCGCCCTTTGGCATCAGCCAGCGGCTCAACACCACTACAGGGGATGCATGACTATGTACAAGGAGTGGTACATGGGGCAGCTTTTCCTCCTTGTCTTGTTTTTCTGTGCATAGCTCCAGGACTGCAAGAATGAACAAGAGGCATGTGTAGGTTTCCTTTGGTTTAGTGTTTTTTTTTCCAGCATGTGTTTTTTTCCCACTCAGTACGCAGAAGAGTAAGAAGGCTCTCTGCCACTCGAGTGATTTAAGCTTCATGCATCTGTTGTCTGTTAACCAACTGATCCATCTTAAACTGCAGGCAGCATAACGTACAATGCAAAACAATTCCTGGAGTTTTACAGTATCAATCCAGCCCTGCAACACAGAAAACATCAATTGTGGAAGTACGTTATAATATTGCAGTCACCAGACTGACTCCTAAAAGGAAGATCTAACCTGAATACATTAAAGTGGAAAGTTAGTGTAAAAAACTGGGCTTATGAGGTACCTGCCATCCCCAGGACTTCTTTCCTTCCCTGCTGGTTTGCTAACTGAGGTTTGTTTGTAGGCTCAGATTAACGAATGTCTCGCACACCTGGGTTTTATCTGTATCAGATTGTTCTGAATACATCAGTTACATGAAAGAATGTGTCTGAATTTCATGCAAAAGGATGGGCTGTGTTTTTACATGTGTTTTTGTGTTGCTCGGTGTCACAGTTAATTTGACTTTGAGGCTCTGAACGAGTGGTACAAGTTAATTAGATTCACTTTCTGTTTGGCTGTTGCATGCAATTCTCCCTCAAAAACATCTACCCAAGCAGAAGGATGAAAATTGCCAGCTCCACATCTTGTTCACCTGAAGGTCAACAAAGTTCTCTTTAGCCTTTTATAGGAGGAGAGGTGGAGGGATTTTCACAGAAAGAATGAGCTATTCAGGCTTCGCATACTTGCAAGTCTTGCACATACCAAGGATGTGTGCTGGGCAGAGATGTCTTCTGCAGCCCAGGTGTTGGCATATGTTTGAATCCATTGGAACAGGTGTTGTAGGTATTGTCTTGTCTAGGTTTGGGACCAGCAATACTCATTTTAAAGAAGACCCCAAAGCAGATTTTTAAAGGCTTTGTGTTCTTTGGTATTTCAGCACAGATCAGATCAGACTTAAATTTCTCATTTGCAGTGGTGCAACCCCAGAAATGGGTTTGGGTTTTCTTGTTGGTATCTGAACGGCAAATTCTGATTATTCTTTTGAATGTGAGATCGCTTGCCCTCCATGCTATCTATGTTCTTAGGTTAACTCTAGTGTAGTCACTCAGGACAATGATTTCTATTTGCTAGTATTTTATCTACTCAAAATCAGGAATCCTTTCTTATCAACACTGTGGCATTGGTGGTTCACCTGATAGCTCTGTTATAATAGTATTAAAAAGGAAAGAAGGTTACAATTTGCATGACTCTACCAGCCTAATGCTCCAACCAAGACTCAAAATCACTGGCCTAGCTCATGTTCAGATATGATGATTATCACATTTCAGTCCTTGGTTCAATAGCACTGATGTTTTGTACCAGATGCAGCTATGCCATCAGTTGCATTCAACATGTGACAGAGGCATGAGAAATTTTTTTTGGATATAAACAAGAATAATTTGGGGGCATATCACAGGTTTCTGCTTCAAGAAGTTGTTAAAAATAAACCTTAGCAAATTCATCCTCCCTGCACCTGTGAGACTATTATTCTAGGTGATGAAGCTGAGACGAAAAATATTGAGTTATACTTCAAACTTAAGAAAAAGAAGTGTAAATTTAAGACACTAAATGCTGTATTATGCTAGTGATTCAGGGTGTAGTCAAATATTCCTGTGATTCAGGGTGTAGTGGCAATATTCCTGTTGACCTCTGTGAGAAATGGACCGATTCCCAAATTGGAGGAGAAGCGAGTGAATGCCCGTTATCTTCTCTGCTCCCCCGTGAGATTGCCGTGCAATCCTGAAATGATTGCCCAGTGTATTTTCTGTAGAGAAAGTTAGCTTAGTCAGACTGTGTTATAAGTAATATTAAGTGAGGTAATAACTGGTTCCTTGGCACCAGCTCTAGATTTCACACCTTTTAAGTGCGCGTGTATTTGCTCCTTACAGCTGGTAAAAGCCTGACTGCGAGCAACTGGAGGCTGGAGAAGGCGAATTTAAAGAGAGTTCACACTGAGTTCATGTACGGTCTTAATTTCAGAGAGCGATTTGCATCATTGGTGTATCACCAGGCAGAAATCAGAAATTCTTAGCTCTTTTTTCCTGGTGACACTTTTTTTCTGGGTTCCATCTTTTTGTTTTTTTCCCCTTTGATTCCTCTCCCCTTTCCCCCGTCTGATCATTTGTGGCTTTCCAGTGACATTTCTGCTCCTACGTAACTCCGTCCTCTTTTGTTATACCCTTCCCAGCTCTGTTACATCACTTATCTGTGGTTTCTGGGAGACAACCATGGTTTCTCACTCTTTTTGGGAGATTCCTGGTGGCCTTGTGGATGATCTCCAGCTGCAGTGAGGTGTAGCAGGAGCAGCTGTGCTCTGCTTGGTCCCTTCCACAGTGAGCAGGGCAGGAGAGCACTGTCTCTCACGTCTACAGTTGTCAGCTCTCAAAATTCATTTTTCCATTGCATTGAGCCACGTGCTGTGTTTTGCTGTGTTACAAAATGAATGAGGATTTTGTCCTAACGAAGGCTGGGGTAATGTGATTGAGCCCAAAAAGTACATGTACGGTTGCAGCATGCCACGGTCTCCTGTGGTTTGTCAGGTTGGAAACCCCTCTGGCCTTAGTTAGCAGCATTTGCTTGGTAACGGCTTTGCAGAACAAAAACATTTCTTATTAATATGTGCGTAATTATTTTTTAAAAGAGCAGAGTTGCTCAGCAGGATGTGCTGATACCTAGGGGGACAGACGCTGGACAGCTAGTTCTGTGCACGGAGGGAGGAGAGCGAACACCAGTGGCAACACTTCTCCTGGGCTTGGCTTTTATTTTCAGTCCTGGTTAAACTGTGAAATTATAACTGCACAGGTGCAAATGTGGTGCATTTTACATCTGTTGTAACTTGAAATAAATTAAGTGTAGTATTTGCAAACCACTCAGCACGCGAGATAGCAGCCAGAACTCTCTGGAAATGCAGGATGTGCATTGCAGCTCCTCTTACCCTCATTGATTTGGTGTTGAGGTGAGTCTTCTGATTCACCCCAAATGACCATGGATTTCTTGGTTTATGCCTTAGGGTAAAATATCTGGGCTTTGGGCTGGGGAAACAAAAAATTAGTAAGATCTCCTCAGCTGTTTTACTGTGTTCTTATCGCAGCCTGTGCGTGCAAGATGCCATTCCTTTGACCTTCAAGTCCTGTGTCATCGCTAAGGACTGTGAAACGTCCGAGTGGTCGGCGTGGAGTGCCTGCTCACAGACATGCAGCTGGGGAGAGCTCGCCCCAGGCTTTCGGAGCCGGCGCCGTGGCGTGCAGAGCGTGGCAGTGGGCGCTGGGAAGCTCTGCCCAGAGCTGGAAGAGAGGGAAGTGTGCAGTGCAGGAGGGAGAGAGCTGCTGCAGCCCTGCCCCAGGTATTTGTGTGCTTTTGTCAAAGTTTTCTGAAGAACCTCCTGTTTGGAGGTGGTATTGTGCAAAGCAAAGCTTCCTTGCTCTGTGTCTGTGTGTATGTATGGAGAGGGTCACACATCATGGCTCCTATCTGTCTGAAAGGTCATCGATTTGATCACTGTTAACTATGATTCGTGGTATTATTTATTGCTAATAGCATTCTCGTAATTGTTGCTGTTATCATCATTGCTATTACAATAATTACACTTGCATATAGTTGTAAATGTAAGTTACACTGACTACAGCTTATGTTTTCATATTTTAAAAACTGAGAGCCAGATATTCTCGTTCTCTGAAAGAGCTTTCATGCCGATTGCTGGTTCAGAGAACTTCCTCAACTGCGCAGACTGGGCAGGTCTCCACGACTGTGTTTTTATTGGCTTTTCAATCATGACTTTTACATAAGGTTTAATGATTCCCCTTAATCTCCCCATAAAAAATTACAGTCCTCCTTGTGGAAAATGGGAACTGATCAGAGGTAACAGCTTGGTCTTTACTCAGCTTCCCTCTGGATACTTCTTAAACTGGGATATTTAGCAATCCCTGCGTACTAGCTTGGTTTATGGCAATCTTTGTTTTGGCATAAGGTGGAGAATTCACCTTTCTGATCTTTAAATCTGTGCAGTAGTGCCTGGCAGGCTAGCATAGAGGGGGGCTTGTTTGCTTTGCAAAGAAAATAAAATATTGCTTAATTTTTTGCGTCCCATGTTCTGAGATTGACTGTAAAATGCTTCAAGATTGTTAAGATTTTATATACCTGTAGACAAATCTCCCCCTGTGAATGAATGTGTTTAATAGGAGGCCTATTCAGTGATCAAGTCATGAATTTCAGGTGTTTTGCCAGCTACTGCCACAATCTTTGATAAAGCCTTTGCAAGATACATTTCTTGGGAAGGCGTAACCTGTAAAAGTGTCACTATATTGCTGAGTTCATTCAAAATCAAATGCTGATCGTTTTTATGCACCCTGCTAGTAGAGGAGAGGAAGTGTATATATATATATAAAATTCTTTTGCTTGATTACATCCCACGAAAAGGCTCTCACAGAGTGATTTTTGCTCCTGCCCAGATGCACATCAATTTCAAAGACAATAGATTAACACATTGTCTCACTGATTTTGTATAGGAGTGTAGGTGCAAGTGCCACCTGATTGGGGTATGCCAGCTGGTAGTTAATCAGGGAGTGAGAAGACACATGTCTGTCCCTAGTTTCTCAGTTCATCTGCTCTTTGATATTGCACTGCATGAAAGTGCAAATGATTGCAAAGGCTTGATGTAGAGCCAGGAGAGCCCAAAAGGTAAGAATCTGCATAACACTGATAACTTTCTCATGGTGCCACTCTTGCTATAGAAGGAAACCTGTTCTTTCAGGGTATTGCTTCTATGCTATGGTTTACCCTCCCCATCCTGACATTCCTATGCCTATTCCATCCTTCAGGCAACGTCTCCAGTGAAGTACCTGAGTGAAGTAGGATAAACTGTCTAATGACCTATCCTAGAACAATAACTTTAGTCTTTAGACTCAGTTTAATAGAGCCACTTAACCAAAAAATACAGAAAAAAATCTCTGGTATTTAGTTAATTGCTATTTCTAGAGATATAGTATCTCAAAATGCAGGTGATAGACTGACCTTCTTTCACTACGCACGCTACTTTCACTTTATTCTGTGTGCTGAGGAGAATTTGAGATAGCTGTCTGGTTAGTGGACTTTGATTTGGTTGTTCAATACTGCAGAAACGAGCAGGAATGAAAAGCTTTAACGTTGCGGTACATGCTGCAGGTACACCAGGTGTAAGGCTCTGGGAAGCGTGTAACAATGAAGAGACGACAAACATTTTAAAGCATGCTATTTAAGTGTCAGCAGCTGGTAAAAGATGTAGTCTGTCCACTTTACAGTTTATAGCCTCATGATTTGGTTTTGGTGTTTGGGAATTGGTGATCAAGATAGTGCAAGTACTTCAGAATGGAAAGCGGTAGCTGCCAGCCATAGAAGGATGTAATGTTAATCCTTATGAAATAATATAAGAAGCCTTTGAAGCTCCAGATCTCCTTATTTGAACATTTTTGCATATCTTTGCAGTGTAATAACTAGCAAGATGGTACTTTTTGCCGTTAAATTTATGCCGCATCACTTATTGCTTTGCTGAGGGTTATCAGACCGTTTTCTTTTCTTTTTACTCCACGTAAGATGATGAATTTAAGGAGAGTCAGTATTAGGAACGAAAAGCGCTCTCCTTCATTTGTCAAGCCTCAATACAAACCTGTCTGTTTGTCTTTCTGGCTTGCATTTGCCTAATCAGGTTAGTCTTAAAATCTTTAAGGTGAGAGTCTTATTTACTTTCCCAGTCCCTGGAAAGTTGTTTTTCTGCTGTTGTTGATTTTAAGACCAGTAGCCACTTCTTTAAGTTTTATTCTCTGGGTAAAGATTTTCAAAATCATGCTCCAGGCAAGCCAAAGAAAATCGGTGAGAAGGTTGGCCAGAAAGAGCAAATCTCTGAGCAAAGAGAAGTGTTTCTCTAGAGGCCAGTTTCAGTGCAGGGACAAGGATCACCTCATGCCTGAACAAACATGCATTTCACAGACTACGTCCCCCACCTCATTCATCCACCCTCATGGAAAAGCAGCAGCTCAAGAGGCAGTACTTAGTTTATTTATTTATTTTTTTTTTTCAGAACAGAAAGGTGGGTGAATTTATATTGCCATCCATGGCAAGGCAGCAAGTTAAGGTCCTATCACACGTACGGGACAATTGATGTAAATTTGTTTTTAATGGGAAGGCCTTTTAATTTTATGGCTGAAGTTTACAATAAATTCTTTAATCAATAGTTTAAATGCAAGAAAATAAAACATTTTAAGTGCACATAGGACTCCAGAGCTTTGTGTTTTGTTTTACTTTTGGTTATTTGTTCTGAAGGGATTAGATTAAGGGTTTAAGAAGCTTAAACACAAGGAAGGTGATTCTACCTTCTTTATTGTGATATAAATTTGGGGTAGTTCAATTAAAGTGAATGGGCATATACTGATATAAAACTTGGGTAAGCACTAAGAGCATAAGTCCTATAGACTGAAGGGACCAAGAGGTTACTATAAATTGGGAAGATATTGAGCTCTTGTTTGTTGCATAGCTGTCACTGAGTCATCAGTTTTAAAACAATGTTTTATATCATTTTTATCCCTGATGTGTAGCTTTCATGTTCATAGGGAATAGATAGATTTTCCAGAATTATGATTATGTCTTTAAATCTTTCATTTTGGTTGTGGTTGCTATGTTACGAGACAGGGATTTAGGAAAAAAAAAAAAACTACCTCTTTGCTTTGTTGGAAATTCAAAGCTTTTCAGAAAGTAAATGTTGGAAAATGGGAAAGTTTTAAGACCTGATTTTTACAAAAGGCTTGAGGTTACAGCTGAGATATGGGTGTGATGGTATCACTTTGTAGATGAGGCCTATCATGTGCCCTAATTAAAGGTAAAGCGTTGGTGTGAAGTTGGAAAGACCTGAAAGGAAGCGTGCTGAACCACGCCGGTAGGCTGCTGGTATTGTACTGAGAGTGGTGGCAGCATTGCTGTTCGGCTCTTCAAACTTCACTGGTTTTGGGCACACAGAGATGACCTCAGTTTGGCTGGGCAGCTGGATTCCCTCTCCTCAGATCAGGAACCAGCCCTGCTGAAGCTTTGGTTGGTCAGCCCCAGGCTGGACATTTCTCCTGTGGCTGCTGTTGGGCGTTGCAGTGAGGGCACGCTTTGCTCTGATAGTAGCAGACACCCACAGGACCTGCTCTTTGGCTTCCTCAACTGACTCTGGTTAGCAGTGAAATTCAGAGCACTGAAATGAAAAGTTGCTCAGCTTTATCAGCCAAGTTTCATCCTAGATACCCCAAGCACCTAGTTATTGTTTCTAGTCATTCTTTCTTGCCCGTTTTCTTAGCAAACTGATATAGCTGCATGTAGATTCTGGAGGTTCCCATGTTGGTCATTATTTAACTAGCACTCTAACCATTGGGAACAAGGTCTGCCAATCTTTAGAAGTAGCTAAATCTCTTGTCACTCAAACAGTATTGTCAAAAAACTGGTAGAAGCCTATAGGGAAGACAAAGACAAAGGCTTTTTTTTTTTTTTTATTGTTAGTAACAGATCTATAGATAAACAGGTGTCACAGCTAGGACTGTAGTTTGCATCAAACAACCTACCTAGATATTGGTAGGAGGAAAAATGAGATGTTCCATCTATTGACATTTGAAATCATCACCACCCACAGGTTTTGTTATACGGGTGACAAGAGTACGCTGAAGCTGACCAGCCTTGATGATTCAAATGGCTCTCTCACTTCCAGCGTCGTTGTGCTCTTGGTCCTCTAGGGACAGCAAGCGAGGTGGCTGAGTAGCATTGACCCAGCAGTAACTTAGTGCTGATATAGCACATCTGCTCTAACAACGTAATGCCCAGCGTTGGATTGGTGGCTTGGGTCGTGGAGTTTGGAGAAATTATGTGTGTGTGGTAAAGCATCTGTGGATATTGCTAATAATCTGCAAGCACTAGCTGAAGGTTGCTAAATTACAAGTAAAAAAAAACACCCAGGTATTTGCCAGCCAGTAATCTCTGTTTTTTGCTCATTGCTATTGAGTAATTAAGTAATATTCATGCTCATTGTCTTTAGAATAGCTCATAGATGGGCAAATTGATACCAGGTGTCAGCCACGCTGCATAAAACCCAACAGAGCCCTGCGAGGCTGCCTGGGATGACTGCTCCCTTCTGCAAGGACTCGGTGGGCTAACAGCAGGTCAGATATGCTTCTGGTGCCGTTGACTTTTAATGGCTGTGTGTACCTTTTAAACAGCTAATGTTGGGGTCAGGTTTTGTTGCTGGAGAACTCCGGACGACTTAGGGCATGCCCAGCTGGGGGAAAGCAAGATGGGCTGGTAAGGATTTAAGCTTTAAAGCTGCTCACAGACAAGGAGGCACTGGCAGTCGCACCTGATGGCTGTTCATTAAACACTGCTCTGCGGTGGAGCAGGGCATCTAGTTACTCCGTGTGGATGCCTAAAGGGATTTTTTTTATTCAGGAGCTGATGAGGTTTAATTATCTCTGAGCTCAGATTTAGTTATTTTGCATAATTTTAATCATTGATGGCCTAATTTTCCTAGGTGTTAACTCCCACAGCTCAAGCTGAATTGGAGAAGCAGGTGCTCACACCTTTGGAAAAGAGTCTTTAGGACCCAGAATTCACAGCTGACTCCCTAGGCCAGCTATTGATAATGAGTTTTTCTTTAGTCAGTTATTGTTTTAAGAAATACCACCCTAAAACAAGTATTTCCGTGGCTGAGGAAAGATGAGTGTGTTCTATATTTAGGCTTCTATCTTTGAAAATACAGGCCTGAGTAGCATGATGTCCTGAAGTGCTGTGGGGGAGGAATTTTGTTTACCCAGTGCTTGATGAAGAGCGGTTTTCGTTGTCTTTATTATAACAGGAAGGTTGTATTTAACATTACATCCCCAAAAAAGTGATAAGGAATTCCACAGGAGGAACTACTATAAGAAAAATTCATGGCTGTACTTTATATGTTGTGCGATTTCAATTATTTCATACTTGTCATATGAAAAGTGTATTCTTTATTGTTTTCTCTGCTAGTAGTAAACCCTGTGAGTGTATCCAAATTTGCACATGATTCTGTATATTGTTTAAGAGGGCATGACAGCTCATCCGAAAAGTACCTGTAAATTAAAAGTAATTGGCAGTATTCACAAACGTTTTCCATTAGTATTTTACAAAATTCGTAAGTGCTCTGTGGCTGGAAATCCTTCTTATGCCTATATTTGGAGTGCAAGATGTTAGGAGAACATTGATGTGTGCTCAGGCAAACTAATGCAGTTATTTTTCATGCAATTTTGAGATGCATGTGTCCCTGCCATAGCTATAGTCAGGGCACAGATATTTGTGATGGAGAATGCCCAGAACACAAGGTGAAAGGCTCCTTCTGCAGGGACACCCCGTTGTGCTGGAACTTAGAGTGATCAGTCGGCCCTCAAGCATGCATTGTTTTAACAAGTGTATGTCTGTCCTAGAAAGAGAGAGTATTTGTCTTGAGGCTAAGAGAAGGAAATTATTTTATGTATTTTAAAACAGGTAAGTTTCTACAGAAAAAGTAAACTATGGAATATAGAGGAACAAAGGTATGAAGCAGCACAAGCGTAGAGATTGGTTACAAAACCAATATTTGCTAAGATTTGCATTCAGGAAGCTGAAGAAAGACTTTGGGCTCTTACTCCACTGATACTGTGACCTGTTAATTAAAACGAATTATGTCTGTAAAAACTGCTGCATTAGAAAAATGCTCCATGTTTTCAGACATGACGGGAAATATTTTTTTTATTTCTTTTGCTACACAATACTACTTTCCCTATGGTTTTAATATGTTCTTCTTGGAAATTAAGAATGTTTTCCTTTCTTCTAAACTGTTGATGCTCTTTAGGTATGAATTAAATGTAGGATGAAAATAGAATTTGCTGCATATCACAACTTCTGGAAAGAAAAACAAGAGAACTGAGTTACCATAGGCAATCCCTTGAAGAAATTGATAGTACCCTAGGCCTTTGCAAAGCTGTCTCCTAGAGAATAGCTGCCTGGTACTTGAAACTCCATTGACGGACATGTAAGGTTTTAGCTATAAGTGCATTTCAGAATGACATGTTCAGCTGTTGGCGGAGAGAGGCAGTCTAGTGGTTTCAGCCACGTGTTTGAAAACTTGTTTTCACAATTAATCGAACCTCTTAATCTTTGTTCCTTTTTTGCATCCTGCTCAAAGGTGTTTCAGGATGATTTAGTGTTTGAGAACACTTCAGAGATTAGTGCTGTGTGAAAAGTTTACATGAGTACTATAGGCTAATAAGGAATATTTAACCTTTGTAAATTTAACATTCAAAATGTTTCAAAACATCCTCTGTTTTGAACAGGGGAGTGCTCCTATAAATATTAAACCAATTGTATTTTGTCATGTAATAAACTACCACCCACTCTTGTTTCACCTGGTCTCTCTTATTTCCAAAGGTTTTCCTGGAGGACTTCTGAATGGAAAGCTTGCCAAGTGTCTCTCCTCCTTGACCAGCAGGACCCTCGCCACCATAAGCATGTGGGCCTCTGTGGAGGTGGCATACAAACCCGCGAGGTCTACTGCGTCCAAATCACTGTCGAAGTTGAGATGCACCGACTGAAGGAAGGTATGTGCGTAAAGCCATTCTGAAATGTCTGGCACACATTGATCTCAGTCAGAGAAGCAAATAAATAAATAAATCCTTACCATATAGTCCATAGAAGGCTTGGCTAGCTGTTGCCCCCCTTGTATCGATACTTAGCGAGGGAGGTGTTACTTGGGCTTGGTCCTCAGGATCCTGGGGTGGGGAACTGTCTGGAGCCAAAGCCTTCTAGGGGTGAACTGCTGCCAGTTCTGTATGTATACTTGTATGGGGGAAGTTTGAAGAACAGAGGAGCTAAATTCTTCTTCCTTGAACTTCAGTTTTTTTCCTTTTTTTTTTTTTGGTCAGGTAGTCTGGCCTCCTGGTATGAGTGCATTTATTCAGGCTGGCCTGAATGCATTTATCTGTGGTTTTAGGCCTGGGTCAGAGTATAAAAAACAGAGATGTCACACTCCATTCTGGGTATGGCTTTAGCCTCTGCTTCAAACTGATACACGATCTTTCTTGTGTTTTGAAGGGGAAATCGAAAATAATATTGTCACAACTTCTGAGCAGACAGACAGTTTTTGGATTCTGGAAGTGAGTTATTTTCCTTTTAGAAGAATAATGAGTAGATACAGATGCATGATGAATAATTCATCTTAGGCTGTTTTATTTACCGTATGTAGTGCTCTTGCAGAATATGCTTTTGAGCAGAGATGGTATGATGTTGTGTTCTTATTGTCTTATCTTAGATTTATTTACTTACAAAGTCAAAGCAAATGTTTCCTGTGTGCCCAGTTGTGTCCTAGCATCCTGCACAGACTCTGAGGTTGTAGAAAGCCAGACCTCTATTAATATCTATTCAGGCCATGCATAGTTGCTGCTTCACATTTTCCAAACATCTGGCACTACCTTGCTTTGCCAACACAGAACCCCCTCTGTTGTTCTGCACAAGTCTGTGATGTATATGATTTTCATAGTAAGAAAAGTGCTGTTGATGACAGCTATGTAACATTCTTGACTGTCTTCATCGTTCTTACTGCTTCTGTAGTCCGTGTGGCCACTGTATGGCAAGTTGACAAGCAGTAAACTTTAACTGACTTCATTTGTGCTTCTTTATTCTTTGCCAGAATTGTGAATTAACCCTAGAAAAATAGGGGAGGTCATCTGAGACCCTTCCCCAAAATAATAACAGAATTTTTACTGTATATCCAGTATACGATCACATGCAGGTTTTTCCTTTGTTCGAGGTTCAATATAACTTAAAAATCGCAAGCCCTCCCCTCAATAGCAGGGAAACATTGGGATACTTCTTCCTTGTTGTATAATTCTAACCCTTTCTTTTTAAGAAACAAATACAGTTTTTTTCATGCAGGCAACTAAAAAAACCAAACGTACAGCAATTGTGCAAGGTATAAAATTTTCCTGCTTTACCAAGGCAGTTGTGACTGGCAGTAGTCCTTAGAAAGTGAGAATGCATTTACTGTCAGCACAGTTGCATACAAAAGAAAAGAGGGAAAACCTTCCTTATTATCCCTCCCTATCTAGTAATATTCAATGTCTCATTTACTAGCTGATCAACTTTTGTTCTTTCACTAAATAAGGAGTGACATCTTGCACCTTTTCTGGCAATCTGAACTGTCAGAAAATTTTTATTCATCACTAGTGCATCTGATATTTTATTGTGCCATTTGTCAGTGATGGGGAGAAGATGAGGAAGTTGATTCTTCTATGTATAAGCAAATACAAGTCTAATTGCTACCATAAAAAGTACAGTTATTTTTCTTTCTTCACCTCTTGAATGCCCTTAAAAGGATCATTCAGAAATCAAACAAGCAAGTCTAATAGAATATTACCATCCATCACCGTTGTTTTTCTTCTGGTTACTTCCAGTGAGAATTTGGACCTAGGCACAATGACATATGTGAAAAAAGATTTTGTCCTGTGGTCTCTCCAGCAGCATTCTTGGATAAAATATGTTGAATCATAGTTGGAGACAGGTACCATCTGTGATATACTTCTACATATTGCTCAAAGCTCTCTTATCCCCCAAGGATCTCTCTCTTATTTTTCATTTCTTTAGTCTTCCCATCTATTTCTTCTTTTATTAAAATGTGTATATTTAGAAATGATCCCCTGTTTTCTGGAGCTTCTATGTATCAGTTACTCAGAGGACTAAGTCTACTGATATCTTTCTATATTTTGATTATAAAATTCCAACGTGAAGATACTGGAAATGGAAAACTTTCACTCAAGTATTATTTTCAGAAATGCATTGATAAGATCTCATATCTTGCTACCGAAAGACAAGTCCTAACGAAGAAATCCCTACCCTGACCCAAGTGAATGTCCAACATATTCATTAGACATTATGGAGGAATTCTACACTTCTAATGTTGGGCGATGAGTGAGGAGGAAAAAAGCAGCTTTTCACGTTTATCAAAGAGTTCATGGTAGTCTGAATGACCAGACAGAGGAAAAAAAATTATATTTTTTACCACTGACATGAAAAAAAAACATTTTGGTAGGTTTTTTTTGCGTATCAATGAATAAATTGAACTACATTTTCACGTATCAGCTTTAGCTGAGTTTTTGACATTCTAGTATTTGGAGGCAGAAAGTTTTCTGATCTTTAAAGTTGTTTATAATATTGTTGCTTTCTAAGACTCTTACATCTAGATGAAGCTGACAGGTAAAACGTGGTAAATGTGTTAAATGTTGTATCACTCAGTTGTCTGTATTTATGTTTATGTAGGTAAGCCAATGTATAAAAACCTTATTACAAGACTATGCTGTTCTTAATGCTAGCTATTCTGTTCATCCAAGGAATCAACATCTTTATTGAGTTGTGAGGCTTTTGTTAATTTAGACTGAACTTTAACATAATTAGCTTTAAACAGTTCCTTATGTTTTTTTTTTCTTAAAGTATCTCATTGAATTTTAATACATTTAAACTTTAATGATTAATTTTCACAGAAAGATGGTCATCTAATACTTCAGGTTTACCATTATTCTTTTGATATCCAGAGATAGAAGCAGCAAATCTACATATCTGAAATGATGTTACTTTTAAAGAGGAGACAGTTTTTGCACAAAAAGGAGCATAGAATGTGCACAGTGAACTACCTGAAGGTACAGGCTCAATCTGCCCTTTCTTCCCTTCATCTCAGGATTCTCCCCGATTCTCGTGTCTAGACACAGTATATTTGGGACAAACAGTTGATGTGGTGGTGGTTACCCTTCTTCATACCTCTTTCTAATGTAACTGTGTCCACTCATATGGAAGCTCTGGAACTGTTAAATAAAGCAAATATGAAGAGCTTTAACGTATTTCCAAAGCTAAACACTGCTAACAAATATTTTTTATTCTTTTCTTTTGATTTTTATAAAATGCTATCTGAAATCTGTTTTTCCACAATAAATTTTAATTAATCTGGATGAACATCACCAACTAAAAATCCCCAGTACTATGAAAAAACACATGGTAAAAGCATGGAAGAATATTATACAATGGTCAGTTTATGCAGCCTGTCTGCTTGTTTGGCAATACTTAATCACAGTAAACAAGTCCACTAATACAGAAAGTATCATTCCTTTTAGAGTCTGTGGATGGTGTCTGTGTTCATGCTGCTAGTAAACATGAAATTCCTACATTTGGTCTTCTTCCTCAGGAATTTTTTACTTTCTCTGAAGAGCAGGGAATATCCTTTTGTTTTCTAATTAATTTTTCCCTTTTGGTTTATTTAGAGATTGTAACTCTTTGTCTGTAGTCAGAGGGATGGCATCCTCTATAAAAAAAAAAAAAAAAAATTCTCCAGAAACATCTTCTCACCTCTCTGAACTAGTTATCAGTCGTCCCTTACTGTTCCTAGTGACTGGGATTGCTGTTCTCTCCATATTTTCTGTAACTTTCTAACCGGGGATCTGCCTGCCCTGTCATTCTTTCATAAAATTTGTGCTTTATATATCTTGACATTCTTTCTTTCTTACTTGTTTGAATGAGATCCAATTTACCTCTCACTTCTGGAATTCTCTTATAATGCTTTTGGAACCTGTCTGCTTAAGTTTTAATTATAGGACTGAAAAGACCTTTGTGAAATGCTGTTCTTCCTTGAGTCTTCTTTATTGTTTACCCAGAGTAGCACTCTTGGCTAATAAAGTTTCTCTCTTATTACCGTCTCACCAAAAAATCTCTGCATTTTCCTATCTTCTTAATCTTTGTTATTTTCCATCTGAAAATCCACATTTAATTCTCATAGCTGTGTAAGGTTCTAGAGTATTTTTTACTATTTTTTTGCTTAATGATCATCTCTATCGTATTTGTTTCAATTTTTATTTATTTATTTATTATTTTATTTATTTATTTTATTTATTATTTGTTTTTATTTGATATAGGATTTCCATAGTAGGTATGTCAGTGAATGATCAAAGTAACCGATCCATTTCCGTTAATGTTAGAAACATGAAATATCCTGTTCTGGAGTAGTACAGATTAATAAATCTAATAGCTAGGTTTAGAGCCCTTCATAATCCAAATATTATTCAAATCCTTTTTCTTTTAAAAGTTAATAGCTCTTCAAATATTCCTCCCTGTGTGATTCTCATCCATCTTAACATGTAATTTACAGTTTTATTGAAAATCCCCCAACAACATAGCTTACATTTCCCTGATATAACCATGTTAAAATTCCTAATAATCTGCAAGAAGAAAGGGACTTGATTCTGCTTAAAATATGTAGAGATAGATATTGTTAATTTTCCTTTAGGTGATTTTTGATTTGAATATACCTTCTTTCTTCTTTCTTCATTCGTATAATTCAGAATTCAGGACAGATGAAATAGAATCAGCTGATTAATTATGTCTTTGACTTGCCTTTTTTGGCAGCCATGTGGTAGTTGTACATTCATTGTTCTTAGATACCTTTTAGTGTTACCCTGTAAAACTATTTCTTGCAAAAGTCTTTATTACTTTTAAAACCCTCTTTCTGTTGAGAGTTATTCAACTCTCAACAGTTAATATCCATAATTTTTTGATTTATTCATTCCACTGTAATTCTCCAGCCTGTACCAAAACTTTTTTTTTTAGGATGTAACTCCACCAGTTCATCTTATATATGTTTATTATTATTGCTTGACATGCTGTTGTGTATGTTCATAGCCATAGCAGCAAAGCACATTTAGACTCCTTAAAGCTCCAATCCACTTTATTAACAAAAATGACCAGAAAGCGTTCCCCTGTATTCTCATGTAAGTCCTACTTACGAGTCTCAGAATTAGTTTTATGCCTTTATCCTTTCTTCTTTTCCACAAAATATTGAGCTTCATCCCTACTTCTGATAGACAGAAATGTCTAATTCCTTCTTACCTGATGAGTAAACTTTTCAGACTGTTTTGAATTCCCATATGGGAGATGTTTAGGCACTGCATTTTATTTTTCAGAAATTACTGGCCTCTTTGGACTTGCACAGAGACATATTTGAGGATTCCTTTCATTCACATCCAGTATTATTCTGTATTTATTCTCATCCCTTTCTTTGTGCTTTTTGTCTCTTTTAGCTCTAAAATATGCATTTTTGCCTTCTTTGCTCTGTATGCCCTGTTTCCTAATGAGGACGGCACTTTTTTTTTTTTTCTGCAAGTTTTTTTTGTTCTGCTCTGAATCATGATCTTCCAATGCATGCCTTCTGGGGGATTAGTGTTTCAAATTGGTACATGTGGCATCTGTTCAATAAACTATGTGCAAGTACTTTCAGGAAGAGAGAAATATCAGCAGAGTGTTATTAGAGTGTGCCATCATCCTCTTGAGTGCTAGCTGTCCTGTAAACCACCAGGTCCGATTCTTTAGCACAATAAGTTGGTTGTGCAGGTTGTTGTCATCCTGCATATTTATTGGGAAAAGACTGCATTGATGCAGATAAGCTGCCCGTAGGAGTTGGCGGAGGATCTGCACTATTTGAATGAGCACAAGCCCTGTATGGAGTATGAGCTCTATATTAAATGCACACTGTTTTTTCAAATTTATGCTGGTGAAGCTGCAGGAATGAGAAGATTGATTTACTCTATGGAAATTAGAATGTAGGGACTTTGATATTTAAATCCTGTTGTCCTCTTCTGGTTTATGAAATTGAAAAGGAATAGGTAAAAATATTAGTAATGAGAAAACTTGACTAGGACCACAGGGGAGAGAGCTGATGGTTAGCAGTGGCGTGAAAATCTGCTTTGTTTGACAGGCTGGGCTGATGATGCAGCCACAGGAGAGTGCAACATGTGGTCTGATTCACAGAAATCAAGTTCTTAGGTGGAACTAAAACCCCATAAACCAAACCGAATGCCCAAGAATCACCCTCACCCCAAACTAGGTATTTATCATCAGGATGACTGAACTGGCTTGAAGAGATGAGAAATATACCTCTGAAGTGTAAAATATATTCAGGCAAGTCTGCATCAGATTTATATTGCTGGGATGCCGAGTTATTGATCTGTAAGCTCACCAAATGCTGAGCAGAATTTACGAGATAAAACTCACATAATGGAAAAATAAATATGTAACAGCTGGCTTCTTCGGGGGAAACCCTTTAGAAGCATGAGAGGAAATGATTTTATTCAGATCTTTGGGGTGCTTGACAGTATTGTGTAGATATGTATTTCAGAAATTTTAGTTTGAATCCATTAGGGAAAAACACATTTTCCCTAATGTGTTTTAGAGGTATTTTATTTTCATTTTTTTTTCTTGTCTAGAAACTAGTTAAAGAAAAATGAAAAGAATGTTTAAAAAAAAAGAGAGAATATATACAAAGATTTTGACAATGAAAGGAATGTGTCTTTTGAAAGGTGCATTTAAGAGAACCTACTTTTTTAGTCAACACGCTATTTAATATGCCCATGAAATATTTATCTCTTTATAAATACATTTATTTACATAGCTGGCTTCAGTATGCAGCAAATAATGTGCTGTCCAGTCATTTCGCATGAGATACTAGGTTTTAGTTCAGGTTTTTATCTTTCAAATCTAAGATATTAAATGTGTATGTATTTTGTCATTATTTCCTGCCACTGGAGCTGGATTAATTTTGTTCAGAATCCTTGTTTTCTTCTGAGTTATTTTGCTCCGTTGTTGTTATGAGGCAGGGGAGCTGCAGTGTGCTCAAACAATGCTGCTCATTCAGATGAAAGAAATGGACGGATTTATGCGCATGCTGTTGCACCCCGAAAGGTGTGGAAAGAGATGACGAAGAGGATGGTGACAGGGATGCTGGTCCTGCAACAGGATACATTTGAGCTAAATGGAGCTCGCAGAGGTGGGACAGCTCTGCGTGACCTGCCCTTGGGACACCTGTCCCCAGCGAGCATCACTGACACCTCCAAAGTGGCACTTCATTTGTGATACTGGGCAAGTTTCCATCAGATTCATATTGCATTCACAGAACAAAGTTCTGAACTTTCTGAACACGAAGTGCTAATAGTTTATGTCACTTCGGTAAAATTCCGAGGATCTTTAGTGTCCTGAAATACATTAAGCCATTGTTGCTCTTGGCAATCCGCTATTAACCTTCTTTCATGCTGTGATTAGCCTTCCATTTATACTTTGTTTCTTGTCTTTTAATTGATAATAGGACTTGTGCCTTGTGGCTTCCAAACTAATTGATTCTTTTTAGGAACATGAAAAGATCCTTTCCGTCAGGGATGGGGTGCATTAAGCTTTTTGATGGAGTGATACAATGGCTAGGGTTGGTGCTGTTTCTAGGCTAGTTTAATTACATTCAGCACATCTCCTTTGTCTGATCCTTTGTTTTCACTATAAAAACAAGGCTTTCAGATTGGAGAACTTACTTACCAGTGTTGTGCTGGTTTATCCCTATTGTGTTATACACATGTAAGTGTTTTTATAAAGAATCATTCATTCCTGATTTTCTCAAGTAATTTCCCTTCATATCGATCCAACTATCTTTGGTTTGTAAGTCCTGGCAAAGGTAGCAAGAACTTTTACAAAGATATGGCATCACTTTCCTGTACCCTGGTTATCCTTAATTAGGCACAGCTTTGCCAAAAGATACAGTAAATATCTGGTTGTATTGCCTTAAGAATTGAACATTAATTTATATAAGGCCCTGCCAGTATATAGGAGATAATCCTGATGTATTCCAGATACATTACAGACATTTAGAAATGTCTCATTTGGGTGTTTATATCAGAAACATTTGTTTTTCATTCTGAAGGGGAAATTAAGTTAAGGTCCAGGAAAAAAAAAAAAAAAAAAGAAAAAGAAGAAAGTGTTAGATACCTCCTGAGGAGTGAAAAACCAAATTTGAAAGTAATCATTGCAACCAAAATGCAGCCCTATATATTTCTCTCTCTGGCCATCATTGCTTTTTAACATAGTATTGGTATGTATGCCAGCAAGTACGTGCCGATGTGACTGTATTCACAGATAATTTATTTATTGGCTTAAAATTACATTATGCAAGTAGTATCAGAACTGATTTCCTCTTCCACTCTACCCCCAAATCACTACCACGGTAAAAATATATAGAGAAACAAGATACTTTAGAACCCAATTTATTATCTCCTGCTGGTAGCAATAACCTGAAAATAACAGCAAATAGTAAAATTTCAACTTGAAGCAGACACTGGTGCTGGGAACAGCTGTAGTCGCATTTATAAAGGATAGATTCAATATAACAGCTAAAGAAATGTGCAATGTTTCAGAGGCTTCCAGATTAGTACTTGATTGCTTTTTCAAGTTTATTCTGTAGATTGAGAAGAACACAGGAATTTAAAATATGTGAACAAATGTAATAAGCTGCTACTTGAATGAGAGATACTGCCTCCCCCTCCCACCATTCCCTCCCTGACTTCTGCCGTTCCCCTCATCCCCAAAAGATGACTACTTTTTTTCCAAGGAAAATAAGTACATAAAAAACAGTTTTTCTATGTGAATGTAGAAAATACCATTACAAAGTCAATTATTGAGCACAGTCAGAAGGCTGTCTGGTATTTAAAGACAGGCCTAGCAGCTGTGTTCATTTATTGTAGGCATACTCTGAGTTTTTTTATTTTTATTTTTTTCCCTTCCTGAACAGGGATTCCCTGTCCAGGCTATCTGCACCTTTTTGGAGGCTGTGCTTTGTGAGGATTTTGGCATTTAAAAGGTTCATAGAAAAAGACACCTTATAGTTCATAAAGAGAAGGATGTTAATTAGAGTATAAAAGAATGGCAGAGTTCAAGAAGGTACTGTGGGTAGTGAGTATTGCTTTTGAAGAACTTTATATGATTCATGCATTACTATAAAGAGGTGAATTAAATTGAGGGTGTTAAGATGACGCCGAAAAGAAACAAAACAATGTCAAAGAGATGGAGAGGCTTGAGAAAATACTACAGATGGCCCGTGAATGAAGAGAGTGGTAGTACCTGGCCAAACCAGCAGAAAAACATGGAGAATTAGGGAGAATCGATTACTCTCAGAGCTGAGACAAGTGTGTGTGGAAAGACACGACTGCGTCATTCCAGTTTCTTGCTTTGTGGACCACTGCCATGCAGCACGCAGGTAGGTGAAAGATGAAACTTAGACATTGAGGACCTGTCAAAGAGGGCTGTAAAAGCAGCCTACCTCTGTGCTGCTTCTTCCTCTGCACTCGAAGTCTTCCCCCATTTCCTCCCTGCTACAGCTTTGTAGTAAAAAGTGAAGGCATAGTCACAAGACTAAAAGCAACTCAATTTGAGCAGACACTCAGGCAAAAAAGCAAAAAATCAAGCTTTTAAGTAAAACTGGTGGAAATCAACTGATAGAAATAGTTGTCAATCAAATTGCTGTCAAAGAGAGGAAACTCTTTTATGGAGCCCCACTGGTCCATCCACTCCCTCTGGCTATCATGCTGGGAATGGTGGGTCTTTATACCCACCTGGTTTTTCAAAAGAATGAGATTGTATGTGTGTTTCTTAATGCAGCTGGTTTCTTTTTGTTCTTGGCTTATTTCTGAAGACTTTCACTGGAGGATTGTAGTCAGTGCTGAGTGAATATAAACTGGCACAGCCCTAGAATATATTTGGATTTTTGATTAAAATAGCCTGTGCATTTTCTGATCTACATTTCACAGAATATATAGAACGGCTCAAGGAAGTGGGAAAAGGAGCAGTATTTTTCTAGGGACAAGTAGCATGTTGCTCCTGGGAATCGTAAGGGGAAAAGAGCAGCCAATGCTGCAATTAAATAGAGCGTCAGCCCAAGGGAGGAAGAGGAGTGGGAAGCTGGTTATCGGGGAGAAGGCGGCAGGCATTTCCTCCAAAATGGGAAGGAGTCTTCCGTGAGTCTGACATGGCCAGTAGGCTCAGTTTTACGCTGGATGCCACCTATAACCTTGACTTTTAACTTTGCAATTTTTTTCTTGTCTGTCTTTCATTCAAACTAAATTTAAAATACCCTTAGCAAAATGAGTTAGTTTTCAAAGCAGGAGATCCGAACTACTTTATCTCATATTCCACATTTCAATGGTTACATTGCTTCTACATTACAATTTAAAAATCAGTGAGGAGAAAAGAGCCATTGCTAGCAACAACACCTTCAGTTGGAGCACAGTAGGTTTGGACTTATTCTTTGGGTTTACCATGTGCACTCAGATTTATTTCCTTTCATTTATTTGACTGAACTTTCCAAAAACGGTACAGGTTTGCAAAGCTTGATGCTGAAAGGCAGGTTAAGCCATGCATGAGACTTCTTTGTAAAATGCATCCTCTTATCCTTAAAACTCTAATATTTATCTCATTCTGTCTGTCACTCTCCTTGCTTGGTCTCTAGAAAAGTTGTGCTTATGTTAGCATTCAGGTGAATTGGATTTATGCCATGTTGTAATCTCTAAATGAACATGTCAAAGGCTGTAGAGTGTCTCAAAAATCATTCAGAAAGTGGTCTTTTGTTACTAATGGGTTATCTTTCAGGTTAGAATTAAATCACAGCTGTTGTTTAGTCCTGTTATTCTGATGAGTTGGAATCACAAGCACTGATATTGGTCTTAAATCTCAACTTCAGGACTTGTAAATCAACATTTATTGGGATTTTGAGCAGTGAATTCATGTGTTTAAAAGAAAAAAGTAGTGTTTTTCTTCAAAGGATTTTATTTTAAAGAAAACGGTAGAGTATCAAAAAAGAGAAGAGATTACACATATATTGGACATATTTTTATAAATTCTTTTCTAGTGAGTTCCATGCATGGAAGCAAAGAAAAATGGACATTAAAAAAAAAAAAAAGGAGCATATAGCACACTCAGTAGCAATAAAAATTAACAAAGGTTTGGTAATACCGTAGCAGAGTAAACTTGGACAAGCCTTTGCCTTTTGAAAGACTGTTTTGTTACTGGGTTATCTAAAGAGAAAGCCAAAGTCAGCCCATCATGTAATTAAAATGCAGTGTTGTATAATGACTCAGAAGATAGATTTAAGCCTTTTCCCTTCTTTTCCTTCCTGCCCCAACCCCAAATAAAAAGATAAGAGATGTTGATTGGAAGTAGAAGTCTCATGTGATAAATGAAAGTACAAAAGGAGTCAGCTTTCCAAATTTGTTGTCAATATCACCAAAAGCAATACGCAGTAGAGTTTGAGATCAGCTCGTCTCTTGGATGCAGAAGTCTAGAGAACTGCGCAGCTGATCGATGCAATTAAAATGAACATCTCTACTGCCAAGTGGGAAAGTCTCTTTCTGAATGTGTGTGTGGAAGAAACGGAAAGCGCTGCTCATTTGTTTTTTGAAAGCAGATGAAGAAAATGTGAAGGTCTGGATTTAGTCTTCGATCCAAAAGTGCTTGTGCTCCTGAAGGCGATGGATATGCAATGATCCCCCTGTGCTCAGACTTTCCTTCATCTGCCTTTGCCTGCTTCCCAATTACAATGTGAGCTTTTTGGATTCCCTTCTTATTCATTTTTCTCTTCGGTATGAAGAGGTCTCCTTGTGTATAAATGCAGGAGAATAGATTCCAGTCTGTTGTTCTGGCACTGTAGAAAATCAGCACTGAATTTATCACCGATTTTCCATTAAGCATAGTCTAAAATTGGCCTGCTGAATATGGATGATTTAGATAAAACTAAGTGCCTTGCTGAACAGAAGATTAACTTTTTGATCTGGGAGTTAAGACACACAAAAAGCAGTGCATTAGGGTGGTTTTTCAGAAGCTAAAGCCACCAGTAAACTCTGGAGCTCTGTGCATTGGTCAAGGTAAAATTAGACTTTTTTTTTCTCTTTTTTTTTTTTTTTTTTTCATTTTCTCCTTAGTTAGTAGACCAGTTGATGGGAAGTTCTGCCTGGGTCCTGCTCCCTCAGCCTCCCAGCTGTGTAACCTGCCGTGTCCATCTGAGTGCGAGGTGTCTGCCTGGTCGGTGTGGGGCCCCTGCCTTCCCGAAAACTGCCAGGACCGCCAGGGGAGAAGAGGTAAGGGCTACTCTTACCTGTTGCTTACAGCATTCTGGAATCTAAAATGTGAAATGGAATATTATGATAACTTTGCAAAAGCAGTGGTGTCAAATTCCACATTGGGACCTTAATGTGTGTGTTTTTAAATTAACATAGGATGGAGCTCTTAGATGTGCATACAGGACTGGAATAAGACCTTTAAAAGCTTTTTGCAGTTATTCTTGAAAGAAAAAATGGATTTAGATTCTTTTTTTTCCTGCACTGAACTTGTAGAAAGGGAGGATTTCTTGGGATAGCAACTGCAGACCTCCAGAGTGCGAGGGTGTCTCTCTCCCATCTCCTTCAGAAGTCCTGCTGAGTGCCTGGGCTCAAGGGGAATACTGGCGTGAGGTTGGAGGGACTCAGGACTGAGCTGTATCCCATAGCTCTACCATGTTGCAGTTCAGGCTGAGCCAAGAGGTTGTTCTGGGTTTGGTTTCAGTTCCTGGAAGAGGAGTATGCAAATACCTATTAATATCCCCTCGATCTTAATAGCCCAGAATACATGCCGTTTGCTGCAACGCTTTGAGATTCATTGCAGAGCCTTTCCTTCCTTTACAATGAAAGCTGGAAACATTACCGTTGGAGTCGTGTCAGGGAATGAATATTATTATTTGGAAATTACACTTTTCTGAAAACAACATAAGTTTTTAAAGTGACTTGAGCTCTTCAGAGTGTTTCAAATGGCAAAGAATTAATATAAATATTTCTAAATATAAAGGTTTGCAAAATTCATTTCATTATTAAATTGTTTTAAAATGAAAAAAGGACGTTCTAAAATTGTTTTGACTGGTTTGTTTTTGCTGATGTGAGAATGGTGGAAGTTTGGTCTGTTGTATTTTGTGGGAATGTTTTATTTTTCATTTTCTTTTCTGTTTCATGTTCCAAGGCATTTCTATGTGGCCTCCACTAATGCTGTATATTTGCCCAATGTCTGAGACACTGTCATAGGAAAGACCACCACCTATTTTCCTCTGCCTTTATAATAATTATGTCATTTACATAACAAAACGTGCTGAAAGGTACTTGCTATTAGTTCTGCATTTTATACAGCAACCTGACTTTTGGTTTTATTCAGGAGGAGGTAGATTATGTAATCAATTCTTTCATTATTTCTGTAACCTTTTTCTTCCACTTTACATTTGAATCTACCAATTTAATAGAATATCATTTCTAAGAGGTCTGATATGCATTATGTATCAGAAATCCTTATACCTTCATAAGGCAGAATACTAATTTCGTAGTAAACTGCTCTGTTGTATTTTAAAACAAGTTTTGTCAGTAGTGGATTCCCAGGCAGAGTATAGATGTCATTTATATCTTCAGCTTCTTTACTGTTTCTCTCTTATGTCAATTTTATTATTACATTAATATATGCCTCAATAGCTAGTTCTTTGTTTTGGACATGTCTTTTTAACGTTGATTAAAATGAAAAAAGAAATATGAAAAATATGGGGCTTGTTGGAATTCTATTGGATTTTGCATGCCCAGACTGTGGGAAATCCAGCCAGATACCATCCCAGTCAATTAAATAGTTGCAAGTGTTGTTCTCTTGTTAGTCTTTATTTCCTCCAGTTCCGGATGCCATACATAGTCCTCTTTCTACTAAATTTTTGGTATAAATATTTTTCTGCAGTTGTCCAGTTAATTCACTTTCTATTTTCCAGGCTTTAGAATGAGACAAAGGCATGTAATTATGGATCCTGTAGGCCCTTCAGCGGGTTGTCCACATCTAGTGGAATCTATCCCTTGTGAAGACCCAGTATGTTACGAGTGGATTATTTCAGAAGGAATATGTGTGACTGACCATGGAGAATGTGGACTTGGAAACCGCATCCTGAAAACTGTATGCAAGAACAAGAAAGGTAGGTAATGGTGTCATCTTAAAAGCTTCCCTTTGAAATAGATTTTGTCTGAAGAGCAGTGAAAATTATTTCCAACTGCTTCCTGCTGAATTTTTTTGAAACCTCCAGATTTCTGAGTTGACTGTGGTGATCACCAGTGCTCATGTTACCTGGTATTTTGCTTGGAGCCTCTGGTCTATTTTATTCTACATGAGATGGCTCACCAGTAGAGCTCATGTTTTGTCCCTTTGGCCTACAGTGTACCTCTTCCATGTGACAACAGTGTGATACCAATGGCTTGGTTCTCCCTAGAATACTTTTTTTCACTAGAATAATTTTTTTCACATATTGTGCAAAAGTAGGGCTGTCACTGAGGCCAGCAGCACCATGGACACAGTAACAAAATGAATCTGGCTCTTTACGTTACTTCTGTCCTCAGTTTTCAGCATGCAGTTTGAGTTTGTCTTTTTATAACAACCCACTTACCATGATATGAAGGAATGTGGAATGCTCAATTGTGCTGTTAAAATTAATACAAGAATCTAAATGAAATGATGGCAATAAGTAATGCTTTACTCACTTGACAGCAGTTTGAGACCTGCAGTTTACACGTTGTTAATAATGAATAAGCACATTTTTATACGACGTTTACAAACAACCAGCAAGAGCCGATTTTCTTGTACATGGTTTGAACTTCAGCCAGAAGTTTCATTTCTTGATAAGGTCAGTGTTGTCAGATCTTTAGATTCAATTACATGGAGCACAATTTTGAAGTTGGACTCTACTGACATCTCAAAAGTGGCAAAATCATGGAACTTCAGAGCCTAATTTTATATCTGAGATGGAGAATTATTTTATGTGGTGCTCAGGCTGATCACAAGAAACAATTTCAAGTTGATAACAAGAGGGGTTAATTGGCAATTGGTGAAAAACAGTGTGTCATTTACGAGTCAATGGAATCTGGCAGAATTAAATTATGGCTGTTTTGTCCAAAGACTAAAGATTCCTCTGAAATAAATTAAAAATCTATGTGGTTGTCTTGCAAGTTTGTGGAAATGGGGCAAAATCTTCAACTGTTGTAAAAATGACCTAGCCAGAGAAGAGAGCTGTCTCTGAACTCCGAGTGGTCTCTTCAGTTGTGTGATCATAACTGTAGGTCCAGTCCTGCAGTGATGTGTGCAGATGGAGCCTTGTACTGCTAAGGAGCACCACACACTTCGCACTGTTAAAACTGTGCCAACATCCATTTCTGTGCACCAACTTGAGACTCAGAAGGAAAGAATATAATGTGGCAGATGCTCATTGATCTCTGATCAAACTGTTCTCTGTGGCTATGATCTTTAAGAAGCCATGCCTTTGAAGTGTCTCTTCTGCATTTAATTGTTCAGAAAGATATTGTAAGTCTCTTTTTCACTTCCATTACTCTGTGCATGTTCTAGTTACCAAATAGCAATGTCGGGACGTTCTTCCTGCCCTGCCACCCCAAAGCAAACATTGTCACATACACATGATCATTTTCTTGGGTAAAAGCTGCAGTAAGCAGCAGAACTGCACAAAGTGTTTTGCCTGGCATAGTTGGCTAATAGGTAGTGGGAAGCCAACAGGGAGTCATGGGAAACTGTAAGACAAATCAGTTATGGGTAAAATAACATAAAGACTGTGCTTATGCTTAGCATTTATATAGAAGTCCAAATTCTGTGCAAGCAACTGCTGTGGAGAAAGCATTTAGGGTAGCTGCTTTGTGTGTTGATATTTTCATTTACTTAAGCGCCTTTTGCAGAATTCAATGCTGTATCCTAAAATTCAGTCATTTATCCATTGTCATCTATGCTTAGCGTGGTTGCTTAGTATTCCCACTGAATGCCTAAAGAGATGAAAAGACAAAAATACACTTTTTGGACGCTGTTAAATGACAAAATCCAATGTATCTCATCTTAACAACAAAGTTCATATGAGCCTGCGTTTTGTTGATTAGGATACTTAGGTTCTTCTTTATATCGCTCCCTGCAAGATACCTTTATTTTCATATAAATGCCAGACTTCTTGGCATGATGCTCTCTTGCTCTTGTTGCAGTCTGTTAGTTCACCTCTACTTCAGAAGATGAAAGCAGCAGATGTGTCGGTGCCATTTGTCAGCCCTACTGCAGAACAGCATGGCATCGTGGTTTCTTGCCCTCGCTCGTCTCCTCCTCTCCCACCATTCCCAGTGTGGCTGTGAGCACACATCCTTCATGAGCCCGTGCTCTGCTGTGTGATGCCGTGCTGTTGCATGCTGCTTTCCACAGCGTGAGGCCTTTTTCGTGAAGAGACTGTTTCTTCCCTCGCCAAAAATGAGCCTTAATTGCGTTGACTGCAGTGGGAGGGAGCTGGCCATGTTTTTCACTAAGGTCTCCCATGCTGCTGTAGGTGTAACCTGTGGGATCCTGTTGACCTAAACTTACCTCCAGCAAGGTGGGGCTTGGAAGTATATCTTGATCTCTGAGGTATGTTGCTGGACAGTGGGTAAAGTTAACAAGGCAAGTTAAAGTTAAAAAAAAAAAGTTAAAGTTAACAAGGCCCTAATCTGTCCCATTTCTGGTCACCCCAATGTCTGTCCGATGCCACATCTGTTCCACACTTGTGATGCCAGCTCACTCTGTCAAAGCATTATCTTCTTGTATGGGCTTATGTGAATTTCTGTGACTTAGCACTTTTATTTCCACTTAGTCTAGAGATGCAAAAATGATTTTGTTGTTGATGTTTCTTAAATCCCTGTTGATAGGGTCCATAGTGAAAGTGCCTCCATGGGGCTATGAGGCTGTACTATGTACAGATCCTTTCATGGAGTAGCTGGAGTCTATCATTTGTGATGTGGAGTAGCTAGCATAGATGAGGATGTGGAAGGAATGAGCAGGCCATGATTGTCTCATTTTGTGATTGTAAGGTGTCTGTCTGCTCCCATCTCATAAGGTCTGCAATCTCTGTTAAGCTACTGAACGTGTGTGATACTTGTGAGAAACTCTTAGTCCGTATCACTTCAATGTGGCTCTTCTGTAGCATCAGAAGACAGTAGTGTAGTAAAAAGGATGCAATGAAATAATATGTAAAATGGGAAAGACCTATATTGCATGCTTCTTCCAAATATTTTTTTCAGAAAGGTGTTTTCTTATTTAGTTAGTGAAGAACAATGGATACTTTGGGGAAATCAGTGCATCCAAAAGAGTAATACAGGAAAATGGATGATGGTACTGCAGATTAGAATTTGTAACTGTATCCTTGAGATCAAAGAATGTATTTAAGATTTTTTTTTTGTATTCACAAACAACCTATGAATTATTAATGATTTTACTCAGTTTTGTTTAAAGTTGATCAATTGAACAATCAATGAACAATCAATGTATTCTTGATCAGATAGCTGCAAATATTTGACATTTACATTTGGTCAGTCTTGATTACAAGTGACAAACATTTCTGTGCATTGACCAGACGAAAATAACTCTGAAAAGTTTCCAGTTCACTTGTTGTCCTCAAATACTATTGTTCAGTAGATGCAAAACCATGAACATGGTCAAAACTTTCTCATTTTTGAATGCAATTCGACAGCAGCCAAAATGTATTTTGCTTCATTTTTGGAAGACAACAACCAAAATCATCTTTTATATGCTCTGCTCCTTATGTCTTTGTGGTATCTTTAGACATCTTGTGTATGGTGAGACAAAGGTGAGCAGAAAGCTGAAAATAATATTAGACAGCAGGATTTGGCCTGGGGTCAGCAGAAGAAAGTTAATGGACAGGAGCTGGTGTACCTTCATAGGTAGTTTCCCAATCTTTTGATTAAGATGCTAAGACAGACAATTAGAATTAACATATAAACATTGTTTGGTTCAGTCTGGTGGAGGAATTTGGGAACCTTTTTTTTATCATTTTCTGTATCTATATTACAGTATTAATATTACATAAATAGATGGAAACAAGACAAATGTTGAACCAAACTGTGATTTTTAGACATGCACTTTATAGTCACGTAGGTTGTGAACACAGCAGTGATTGTGGTGAGGAGTATGCCTGGTTGCACTGGGAACATATGTAAAAGGAACTACAATACATTCATGAAATAACAAGCATGACTCATAAAAAAAACCTATTCATTTTTCAAGCATTTTATAAACGTTTCTTACAATACTGTAAGCTGAATCTCAACTAGTAGCAATGCTCTTAAATGAATCGTAAAATGTTATTATTCTGAATCTGTTTTGTTGTAAACCCCATGTCATCAGTTATTGTTTCTGCTTGTTCTGATACCCGCCAAAAGAACAATTCATAACAAAGTTGATTTCTCAGTTATAGTGAACAACCTAATGTCTAAATAATAATAATAATAATACAAAGAAATAGTTTATACGTAAAGTATTAATTGTTTTAATCAGAAATTATTAGATCAGCAAAGTGAAGTAATCTGGGTAAAAAGGTAGTCTGATTTTACTGGATTAAGGTTGTTTTACTCTACTTCTAGTTACTAAATCTAATCAAGCAAGTGTAATTTAGATTAGAAGGTGTTGTGGTTTAGCCCGGCTGGCAGCTAAACACCACACAGCCGTTTGCTCACCCTCCCCCCTCCCTCTCCGGGATGGGGGAGAGAAACGGGAAAGTGAAGCCTGTGGATTGAGATAAAGACAGTTTATTAAGACAGGAAAATAATAATAACAATAATAATAATAATGATAATAGTATTAATAATAATAATGTGTGCGAAACAAGTGATGCACAATGCAATTGCTCACCACCCGTTGACCGATGCCCAGCCTATCCCCGAGCAGCCGGCCCCCCCACCCCGGCTAGCCACCCCTATATATTGTTCAGCATGACGTCAGATGGTATGGAATACCCCTTTGGCCAGTTTGGGTCAGCTGTCCTGGGTCTGTCCCCTCCCGGCTCCTGCTGCACCTCTAGCCTTCTTGCTAGCAGGACAGAGCGAGAAGCTGAAAAGTCCTTGGCTTGGTGTAAGCACTGCTCTGCAACAATTAAAACATCAGCACGTTATCAGCACTCTTCTCATCCTAATCCAAAACATAGCACCCTGCCAGCTACTAGGAGGAAAATTAACTCTGTCCTACCTGAAACCAGGACAGAAGGAAACAAGGATCTAGCAGTTCAGAGCTGCTGAGCATTTGCCATTCCTTTCTACGCTATTAGCTTGGGTATCTGGGTTGTTTTGTGGGAATTTAAGTTGCAGAGTTGTTTTGCCTTTGATGAAAGTATTTAATACAGTTGCAAATAATCGGTCTACTAGTCATGCAGAGTGCATGGAGTGGTAATATGGTGCAGGTACTGGACCCAGAGTAATAAGTAGCGGGCCCTGGGACTCCTGGCTCTAAGGGGCAAACCACCCTGAGGCAGATGATTTGCCACGGTGGTAGCTTAGAAATAAAGCACGATGCTGTTGGAGCTGACACGGTGGCAAGATTTTTTAGTAAGTATTCTCGGTGAGATTGTTAATAGCTGGAATAACCTACTGGCTTTAAGGTGCAGTAGTTGTCTGTGCAAAGGGGGCAGCGTCCATCGTCTGAGCCCTGACTCACTGAGCTTCGGCAGCGCCAGACATGGGGCTGTACCAGCAGCAGAAAAGAGCATTCATGAGCATAAATCGTTGTGAAGTAGAATACGAGTCATCTTCATTGGAACACTGTTACACTGGATGATTGAACCTTTGTTTTTCTTTTCCTGGTACTAACAAAAACAGCATCTTCACAGGAGCTGGCGAATAGAAAAAACACACAAAATAAGGATGTTCAGCAACCTTTCAGGGCTATCGCTGCTCTTGCTTTTGAACAGAAAGCTGCTTCTTTACCAGCTTCTGCTGCTGTTCAGGCAGTACTGCTTAACCTGTCTTTTAAATATGACAGCTGTCTTGTTCATCTATGTGATCTTTGGTTCTGGGCAGTCAGTATCTGGAATGTGGCACTTGCTGAGGAGATCTTTTTTTTTCCTTGAAACATTGAAGTCTACTTAAAAAAAAGTGCATGTTGGGGGTGAAATACATCTATTACCAAATTTCAAGTTTTATCTGTAAAATTTGAGAACAATATTTCAGGGAGTCAGAATGTTTTTTACAGATTTTTTTTTTTAATTAAATGTGTTTGCTTTTTTTGTAAATGAAATAGACCAAGTCTGAAACAATAAAATATTTTTAAGAGAGGATGTTAAATAATATAAAAGCAAAATATTCCTTTCAGATTAAACAAGCATTTCACATCTTGAAATTACATTTTTTTCCTTAAATCTTCCTCCACCTTTTCAGTCCACTTAAAACAGTTTTCTTCCTTCTCCTTTTTTTTTTTTTTTTTTTTTGGTTCAGTGCCCAAACAGAAATCCATTATTCACACGGCTCTATTGACAGAGCAGACACTGAAATCCTGTTGGAATTCAAGCGAAGAGTAAAGGGAAGTAAGGTAATCAAAGCAGTGTTATTTTAAGATCCAATATTATGTTCTGCCAGAGCTTGACAGTGAAGCTCTGCACTTACGGAAGCTGAAGACTCTTTGGGGGTAGAATATTAATATTGCTGTGTTCAGTTACCTGTCTATACTTACAGTTCAATTGCATTGAGTCCGTTGGTCCCTAAGAATTTTTGTCCAAAGAGCCTGCGATGTGTGTGCTGCTTGATACACACCATCATGGGAGGCTGGGACATCCATGACAGCTTTGCTTGAATCCTTCAGAAGGAAGATGCCGCAGGTAGAGGAGATGCCTGGTTTTATTCCTGGTTCAGCACATGAAGCTCTCTGAAAAGTTCTGTCTTAACATAAATCTGAGCAAAGCCAAATTCTCACCTGGGGAGAATTTTTGATTTTCCACGATGTAATGGGTTTACAACATAGAATGGATTGGCAGGCTGCTTAATTTCTCAGAAAAAAAAAAAAAAAGATGATTTACTGCATTAAATTTATTGCAAGTAAGTTTTAAATAAGTTCTTTCCGACCTATCAGAATAAGATCTTAAATCTACATTGGTACATTTTGTCCATCAGCACAACACAATAGAGAGATTTTGGGTGATCCTTTGTGGAGCCAGGAGTTGGACCTGAGGATCCTTGCGGGTTCTTTCCAACTCAGGATGTTCTGTGAGTCTATTCATGTAAATGCAGACTGGAGGTGTGACAACTTTTCAGGTGTAAGATTTTGATTTATCCTGTAAGGAAGGGTAAATCATCCAGTTGCCCAACACACCTGCACACACAACCAATAAAATTTATCAGGTACTAGCTCTTCTAAGCCCACAGGTTCAATTACTGCTGTGGGGCTAAGCCTTCTGCACCAATTTTCTCATTCTTCCTCTTTGGTTGTGAATGTACCCCGCTGTACCCAGTCACTGGAGCTGTTGATCCCCAAGCAGTATGTTTTACTGACTGTTAGATACACAAATCCTAAAAGGCAATGTGCAGGGCCTTCTAGCAACTACGAGCTACGCTTCTCATTTTGCAACCATAGTGGAAGGAACAGATTGCGGTGTAGTAGCAAGGCTGATGAGTATTATGAGTGTTTCAGAAATCCTGGAGAATGGCTTGCTCAATAGAATTGAGACCCATTTTTCATTTTTTTGGGTAGTCATTAAGATTGATGTGCTCTTTGAGCAGACCGGTTGTTTACAAGCCAGGTAGAGCGGATATGGTTACCTCCATCAAGCCTTACCTTGCTGCTGCTGGTTCTGTGCCAAATATTTGATGTCTCCTACTGGAAACATTTAGAAAGATGAAATGCAGATTGTGACCTGCATTGGTGCATCAACAGTTTGCAGACTGACACCGCCATGGATTCCACTGAATTTACTGCCTTTGCATCCTCTACTGAAACTGATGTCTGCAAAAGAAACAGATCGGCTTTAGATTAATTTTACGGTAAGTTGCTGGAATTTAAGAACTTTGCTTAGTCACACTAATGATCTTAAAATTCATTCAAGATTGTAGCAAACATATGGACCCCAAGCCAGTGAAGACAGAAACTGAAAAGTCTATAAACAATTCTTGTAGTTGTATTTGCATAAATATCTGTGTCCTAGAGTCAGGCATATCGTGCTAAAATATAGGGTGACATATCTAATGGTGGAAAGCCGGATGGGCTGGTTGTGGGCTTGAATCTAAAGGATAAACTCAAACATACTTTGATTAATTTTCTTTATCCTTAAATGCAAATATGTTGCACGGTTTCCAGCTGAACTGTGGCCGTGCCTTTCAAATCCTGGCAGCGCGCTTCGTGTCAGTCATCCAGAAGGCAGCTATAATCGGTATCCAGTGGTGACTTCAGCTCTGTATAGTTGGCAGACAGAGATACCAGTCAAGTTGATTAGGGATATAGGCAGCTTTCATCCTCCCTGTGCTTGTCGATATAAAGTATTACAGCTACCTGTGAAAATATTTTTTCAGTGCTGGCTGAGGTAAGTGTGAGCTTGTGGTCTGCAGTATGCCCTCGGATGAATTTCTATGCAAAGCCTTGATTCTCTTCAGTATCTAGTGCTCCTTTTTCATACATAATGTCTCCAAAAGATGTTTTTCAAGACTTCAGAGCGGTGTTAAAATGGTGCGGGCAAAGGCCGTTTCTTCCCTATGGCTGTTTCAGCAGGGAGGAGATGGGATTTCAAAGATCCAGCTCCTGCTTGCATTAGTGAGACAGAGCAGCAGGTGCTGATTCTTTTTCTTTTTTATTTTTTTTGGAGAACCTGAGCTCATAACACCTGTAGATTTGGAACAAAGGTTCAAGGTCGCCCTTTCAGAAATGGAAATTATAATATTAAGAAAAACATAAACATCACTCATTACTTCAAGATTTGTATTGCCCTTTTATGCTTTAAATGTTAGGGAATGAGTTTGACATAAGTTGATCTGAGTTTGTGGTAAAGGTTACCTAAAGAGCATGGCATGTGTGAGTGACCGGTGAGTCTGGTACGCGAGAGGTTTGAAGAAACCGTATAGAAGGATTAATATTTATAGAGTAGGCTATTGCAAATTTAACTAAAATTAACTATTTATTTAAAGAGTGTTATTTTTCAATATCGAGGGAATCTTTATTGAATTTGACTCTAATCTTTCAGTTACAACACTGAAATAAGGTTACTGTATCTCTGTATTCTGTTTTATAACTGTACATATATTTATAATTATTTTTTTAAATATGAAAAAAAAACATTTTTTCCCCCCTCACAACATACATTGTAGAAAAAAAATCCCAGATTGTTTCAATGAGAAACAAGAAAAATAGCTACGAGTGCTGAGAGCATGCAGAATAAAATTCCTATTTGGTTGTTTTCTTTAAACTAAGCATAACTTCACGTATGTGTTGAGTTCATATTATTTTTAGAGAGTTATTGTATTTCTTAGGGAACACTGCTTCAACAAAGGGGAGATGTGAGCAAAATATGATGCTTTCTGAACTCTATTTGAAAGTTAAGTAGTAGGTAGATGACAACTTGAAGACTACCGTGTGCAAATATGCCTTGAGGGGAGGAAGGAGGCATGAAGGATCAATTTGAAAAGCTGAATTAAGGACAGGATTCTGGATCTGTGACCCACCGGTGACTGAAGTTGCCAGGAGGAGTGAATGGAAGAGGGTGAATCTCATCCATAAATGGCTGTGATTTTGGGGACTAAACAGGTTCCAAAAGTAGCTAAGGATTTCACTGCCTTTCTACTAAGGAAAGAAGCGTTTAACGTATGCAAATAGTTTCCTCACTTCTTGTCTATCAGCAGGCAATATCTGTGTTGTCTCATACACAGAGCAGGGAGCTCACAGTCTTAAGGAATGTAAGAAGTGGGGATGCTCTATGACTTCTTTTTTATCCATCTCATCCCAGGCAGAGTTGTTAAGGTGCTTTATGCTCTAGGCCTACCCTTGATCGTTTTGGTGTGTAGAAAGAGGTTCTCTGGAAATAACCAGTGGCTATTCAGAGCGTTCACATCAATGATCTTTCCACCTGGTTTTGATGTGGTGTTTTTAGAGCCTCTTTACACAGTTGTGACAAGGGGCAAACCACAAAACTTCCTCGGGCTTTAGTTTCCTGTCCGTAATATCCCCTTTGAGATACATGAATTCAAAGCTTCTCGTATTAACACCATCCTTAAGCCATTTCTCTTTAACCAGATATTACAGCATGTTTATATGACACCATTCACACAGTTTTTCTGAAGGACCCTGTAACTAAATTGTAAGAAAACGCAGCATGGGTTGTGCGGGCACGAACTTTTCCTTTAAGCATCTGTTCTGAACCCTTCATGTTGAAAAGACGTGACAGTTTGCAGAAATGGTCACAAATTTAAAAAAAAAAAAAAAAGGAAAAATGAAAAAGGAAAAAAAAGTGAACTAGGAAAGAATCATGTTCTTGTAGCTTTTGTCCTACCACGGCGATAATCCAGTCTCTCCCTCCATGCTCTCATCCTGCTGCCCTCCAGCACTGCTCCTCCCTGTGTGTTCGAGTCCATCCCACGGGGTAGGCCAGGTGCTGCATACGTGCCTGATTCTGGGGGCCAGTGTTTGACCAGCCAGCAAACAAAGCAGGATGGATGACTTTCCTTGAGTGACGGCAAATAATTTGGGACTTTCTCTAGCAGTTATATCAGTAGATAAGTAAATCTTTAAGGGACAAACCCCTGTGTCAAATTTGGTTTACATCAGTGGGTGGTTTCAAAAAGAGCATGATGGCATATCCTGATTTCTTTAGGAAACCAGGTTTTAATACAGTTGATATTATTATTATTTTTAATTATTCTTAATAGACAGAAAACTGTCCAATGCAAAATACTCAAAATAGTGTAACATGTTTAATTAAGCAGAGGGTCATTAGAGTAAAGAAATGACTGGCATTTTGTTGCATTCTGTATGTGACATCTGGTAGGCTGGAGTCCAAGTTACCAATAACCCATGAAAGAAAAAATATTTTAAAATAAGCTACGTAAGTTTTGCATTGGGTAGTGTTGTATAAATACTAGGAATTTATTTTCTGATAATATTAAAAGAAATCAGATAAGCCTGATTCTGCAAATGATTAAGTATGTTTTTAGGTCTGAGATCAAGTGTAGTAACGAGTATCTAACAGCAGGTTGTGGAGTTGGGAGCGTCCTTGCATTTCAGTCTGCAGAAGTGCTTGGGTGTGGAAGAGGGGAGACGCAGAGAAGTCAGGGGAGAAGAAAATGCTGGGAACAGCCTGCAGAGCTGAGGTCTTCTGTGTTTACTGCTCCTTCGACAAAGGAGGGGAGCTGAACCGAGGATGTCTGTGTGCTCTACTGTGGGGATCAGCAGCAAGCTTCTTCCAGTGTTTATATAAGGAAATAATTTGAGTATAACTTAAATAGACAGCTTCTCACATTGATCTCTGACCAGAGACCTTTTTGTGGAGGAAAAAGAAGGGCTCTTTGTGTAATTGAATCCTTTCCTGCTGTGTGGCCCTACAGAAGGCTTTTTCTGTAGCTGAATTTCCTTTGGTGCTGCACATTGCGTACTGGACAGAAATGATTGTTTGCACCACCTTTATACAACAGTTGTGAATGCTATGGAGTGAAAATTAAAGTGTTGCACTTTCTTTGAGGTTTCTTTCTGCTTATGGAGTAGAGCTGATGAAATCCAAATTTAGTTCCTTGTTTTGAGATTAATGGATGCCAGAGGGGAAGGCTCCTCCCTTAAATAGGAAGTGTTGACAAACTTTTAATTAAGAATTCAGGACATGGAAACTTTAGGCTAGTTCTGCACTGCAGAGATTGAATCTGCAGAATATTGGTCTGTAATTTTTTTTATCTTCCACTTAATTCTAATTAAATATTGTAATGCCAGGACTCTTCATTAGGCAGCAATTTGTGATTAGTCAGGTAGTCATAATGGGAAGAGGAGAACATGATGAAATGGTAGAGAAATTGCAGAGCAGGGAAAATGGCCATGGCATATGGTTCCTAAATGCTCTTTAATGTTCTCTTGTGGGCAGAATTCCCACTGAATTTCTGTGGGATCCTCACGTGGATCCTAGCTTACACAGAAACACAAGAGTTCAGTGGACCTGAAATGCAAGACTGAACTCTGAAGTTGTGACAAGAAATGATAGACTAAGAACGGCCATAAAAAGGGCAAACTCCTAATTCCACCATAATTTTGATGCCAGGGTATTAATTTAAGTATGGATTGCATTATCACTTTTGTTTATCCGTGCATTGAATTTTATATTTAATAAAAGGTAGCTTTTGTAAAGTACTGGAGTGAATGTGATTTGGGAAAGATTAGCTCTTTGAGGAGACTGAGGACAATTTAAAGCTCCATTGTTCAGTGTTTTTCTCGTTGTCTGTCTGTATGCAGCACGTCTGTAATTGTCTCGTACGCTAGGTATTGCCTTTGTTTGGAAGAGTTAAACAAGTAAGAGGAAAAGGTTTTTCATAGTTCCTTTTCAAACAAACAGCCTGTTAGCTTTTTAACTTCAGGCAGCTGGTAAATGCCAGAGCAAAGCTTTTGACAAGAAGGTGAGTTGGAGTTTCTTTACAAACTGAATCATCCCAGATCACTGGAATGCATTTCCCAGTTTTGAAGCCTGTTCCTCCCATATTGTATGCTTTTGATACATCACAGTTCTTAAAGCTGACACATTTATTTCACCTCCCCTCTCCCCCCCAATGAAAAAAAAAAGGAGGAACGAGATGAATGACTCAACGCATCCATGCATATGAGGTCAACAGCTGTGCAAGCAGAGAGCAGGGCTATTTCCTTTCATATCACCAAGGAGGAAAAAGCAATCACAAAAATTAGTTCTTGGCTTGGTCCTGTGGCTAGTGCTGTCTGTGGATATCCAGGCACTACGTCCAGCAGGAGACAGAGATTGAAAAGGGCATTTTTGGGAAGAAGTGAGAATATTTATCTGCCCCTAGCAAGTAAGCAGGGAGCTCTCTGGGGAGAGCCTCCTCCAGGTGACGCGAGCTCCACCTGTGTTTCCTTGCCACATCTCCTCTGGCAGTGCACCTTATTCTGTCCCTGGTTTTGGGGTTGTTTCCATTCATTACTGGCAAATGTGCATATAATATAAAATGCAAAATCTTTTTCTCGTAGTGAAACTCTGATGACCCAGCAGGACTGGCAGGCCCTCATGAATCGCAGGCTAGATCTTGGGCAGTTCAGTAGAGAGGGGTTGATCCATGCTTGAACCAGATGGAAGACAGGATTCAGTTGCCTGTAGGACAGTGTAGAAACCCAGATGACCCCCTGAGATCAAATTCCATTTCTCTTACCAGATGCAAAAATCCCATTAAATGAAGGAAGAATTTTCCCCAGTTTCACCAGATTTCCCCCATTTAATAGCATCAGCACTGTTTTGTTGTATGCTTAGTGCTGTGTCAGAAGAGACTAGAGCCAAGAGGGCATTTTGTTCTTTTTCGTATTGCTTACAAATAAAGCTGACTGATTTGGTAACTGTGCTGGAAACTCTCTGAGACTGTAAATTTAGCAGAGTGCTCCCTGGGCATGCATAGATCTAGAGGTAACAGTTTCTTGCCTATCAATAAGTATCTTAACGCCTTTACTTTTAATGCTATATATGACTTAAATCCCAGGAAAGTAATTCCACTACTACTGTTCATTTATATCGGAGGAGTTTGCATTAATTCAGAGTAGGCTAGGTCTTCTAATACATTATTTATTTAGGGCTTCAAAATGTCTGTGGTACTGCATGTAGTTGACAGAGCGTATTCTTGTTTGTTAATATTATACGGCAACCTGTTTTCCCAAGATGCTTAAATAAATGAATACCTTCAAATACAGCTGTGATTTTAAAACCCGATTTTTTTCTTCTGTTGAAACTATAGCATCTCATAATCTCATCTAATTCCTCTTCTCTACAACCATCTATTTTTAATAATTCTGGAAGAATCTTCAGTTCTTTAGCATTACGTTGTGATAAAAACACATTTAGGTCTTGATTCTCCCTGTCTAGCCTAGCTTTTGTTTCATCCCCCTGGGAGATGCAAACTTCGAATCACCCTTACATTCAGTAACAAAATCCCTTACATGAGAGGTGAAGTACTGAGCTCATATTTTCTGGCAGTTCACAAAGCCTATAAATCAGAATACATGAGAGAGCTGCGTAAGTGAGGGCAAAACAAATGGTGTGTGGTGCTTGGGAATGAATGAGTCGTGTGAATGAACATTGGCATGTACATCTTCAGCCCCATATTAAGATTAAAGCGAGTTGTCTGCTGTACAATTGCATAATTGCTCCTGTGACTGATTTGGCGCTGCTCTGTAATAAGTTGTGAATACTGTATGCTGACCTGGTTAATGGGGTATTTACTAAATGAATATATTTGTATAGTTTAATAGGAGGATGGTTGGGAAAATTAGCAGGATGAGAAAGAATGGCTGAAGAGAGTAATTCTTTAGTGAGTGCCGGAGTTGTAATGAGGCAGTGCTGGGAAATGGCCGAGGAATAAGAAAAAAAAAACAAACATCTTTGTCAGATTAAGTCTTTCTTTTTTTTTGGGAAGGAAGAAATAATCTGAGGGAGAAGACAAGATGATGGGAAGGCTGTGTGAAAGCAGCTGAGACCTCGGAGGTGCAGAGTCCTGTAAGAGAAGCACGTGGTTGTCTTTGGCATCCCGTTTTTTGTCATGCTAAGGCTCCGGGGAAGAAAGCGCTGCAGCTGCCTGTGCCACCTGGAGGTCTGGGGTCTGTATGTACGGGCTGCAGTAACAGGGCAGCGGCTGTCCCTACGGGCATGTTTGTGGGGTTGCTTAGTGGTGTCTCACTGTTTAACTTCTGACTTTGGGCCACCCAAACCTGCGTTCTGCCCGGCTGGTCGCAGAGCTTTTTTGGTAGGGCATTAGGAGCTCCTGCAGGTAAGGCCACCTCGCTGTTGGTGTATGAGGGCTTGGAGGGCGAGGTTGCGTGGAGCCAGATCCTTTTCCCACCACAGCGCACCTGGCTGCACCCAGGGCACAACTGTCAGCACCGTGCCCGCTGCCACGGCCAGGAGGATGCGCGGGGCTGGTGGTGCCCCGAGTCCAGGCTCCGACCCCACTGGCGATCCCACCGGGGTGGGTACGTGCACCGGGGGAGGCAGCCTCCGCCCGGCAGTCGTGACTGCTTCATTTTTTGAAATCTCTCTTTTTCAAATTCAGCTATTTTAAGTACTATAGACTAAGATAATTATTTCATGAAGTAATATTATCTGCAAATTAACCTTGGATCTTTGCATAGGTTCAGAAAGAGAGAGATAAGGAATTTTATCGCAAATTGCAGACTTACTGGGTTTGACGTAAAGGCCGTGGCAAGTAATACATTTAAACTGCATTTAAGTAGAAAAGACCAGAATATCAAAGTCTAAAAGCAATAAACATTAATTTATTCAGAAAGTTTTTATTTTTCTTCTAGTTTATATGTTCTTTTCACACGCTGTCATTTAATGAGGTTATTTTCTGATTAAGCTAAAAAAAAAAATTAAAAAGTAAAATGTTTTATTTCAGTAGATGAAAATGGAGCTTTACAAATCTATCAGCTTGCCCTGTGTTGTCTGAGCTGGTTGTACGATCTTCCCTTCGTTCAGCATGGTTGCTAGACTAACGGATTTGGGGAGCGAAACTCCCCTGTATATAGTTTCTGTTGAAATCCATATTTTCATTTTCTGTGACAACTAATACACTTCCTGTAATCCCTTTCAAATATTCATTGGCACTATTCCCAGACATATATTTTGAAGGTTAAATGGTTTAGGATTTATGTACTCTACTACATAGGTAGGTCTGAATAAGCTAATAAGCCTGTATGGCCCCTTCATTGCCAGAGACCAGCTTGTGTCTCAGAAAGACTATAGCTGTGGTACCACAACGTTGGAGCTGCTTAATGAGCTGTGGTTCTCAGCTCTCTACTGGGCTAATGAGCCCGGGGTGAAGTGCTGGGCTGGAAAACTCCTCGTCCTGGTTACAGAGCTCGCTCGGGTATCGTTATGTGGTGCTGCTTCACGTAGTGTGGATGTACCTCTCTGGCAGCTTAAGGTTTTGGCTCTCTGTCCAGAAACATAACATATATATATATATATGTACATATATTTTGTAGGCTGCAATTGGCATGAGTAAAGAGCAATAATTAAAATAATATTCCATGAGGTTTGTATTTTAGTACAGCAGTTTGATTAAAATTGGATCTGCCTTTTCTTCTCCCTTAAGAAACATTGCTCAATTCGTGGCTAATGAAGTGGAACGGCACCGTGATCAATATTTATGGTGTTGCTCTGGGTACTTGCACTTCTTTCAGTCCTTTTTGTACCATGGAGCTGGAATGGAAGTTTTTAACTCCAAGGTAATTAATGGCTAACCGTGCAACTTGATATGAAGTCTTGAATGCCTGTTCTTGTTTCTTTTAAGTCACAGGTGACTTGCACAGATTTGCTACTTCTCATGATTGATCGAGTAAAAGGAGGAACTTGATTTTCTGCAGTGATCTGCTTTTGGACCCCTCAGTCATGACCCTTGGTGTTAATTTGGACTTCCCCTGTATTGGAAACAAACTCTTCTGGAGTACCAGCTCTTGCCATTGAATGCTCACACATGCCCACACACATGGCACATATGAATCCTTTTAGCTGAGTTCATTGAAAATGTGTAGAGCAGAATTCTTTTTATACTCCAGTCTCTACCACAGGTTCCAGTAACTGCCAGAGCACATGTTCAGTCCAACATGAATGTCATGGTGTTCCAGGCTAGTCTGCACTTCTGCATCTTACTGATTTTTGGTCTGCTCACAGCTGGGTCAGAATATTTTTATACAGCTGCTCACAAAGTCCACAGAATTTGGCAGTATTCTCAGCCCAAATCGGTCCCACAGTTAGTTGTTCCACAATTCTCCTCCTGTCTACTGTCTCCTTCAATACTTTCCCAGAATAATAGCATCATCTCTGAACTCTTGGTGGGTTGGTCCCTCGCACAGTTCCTTTACCTGTTAGTGACAGGGGCTGGAGGCAGTCCAATGTAATTAGTAAGCGTTTTGGAGACTCGGCTTTGGCAGCCCTGTTAAATATGTGCAATGAAAAGCAGGATTACTATGGGGCCTCATCTTTTCTCATTAGGGCATCTCTATGATCTGTAGGCTTTTTTTTTTTTTTTGGAAGTTTGCCATTCTTATTAACACAGGAGGTACCCTTTGGTCCAAATTGTGACCTAGAATAATTGTGTATAGTTCCCAATAAAAAGAAAGAAAATACATCCACATACTCCAGGGTGGAAATTTGCCCTTTTGTGTCCATTCCATTTCTCTTGGAGGAGAATTTCATTTTTGAGTAAAGGCAATAAATTTTTGCTGCTCAGATAAGTGACTACAGAGGTTCATCATCAGGATTTGACGAAATAAGTCTCCTGAGAAGATGGATGATGACAAGGGGAGTAAGAGTTGTTATCCAATCATTTGTCATAGTCTAGAACATTAAGATATATGGGTAAGCCCCCTAAAAATGTGTAAAAGTTCCTTTTTCCAGCAGTCAGTTGGTACATAACAACTTATCTTGTGCATTCAGCCAGCATTACACGCTCTCTAAAAACTCATTTTGTTTACATCTCTGTATACACAGTACATAAGTAGTAACATCTTCTGTATTGCTGGGAAGTACTCTGAACATCATTGAAATGTAGCCCCATGACTGCTGAACGTACAGACGGACTTCCCTGGTACTCACATTAACTCCATTCTCTCTATCCTCCATCCCTGTCCAGATATTAATATTATCTGTCTTGCCTGGTTTGCTGATGCTGTTCTGCTCTGGGCTTTCTCCAGAGACTTTTTCCTCTGACTGCTTTTCTGTGATTCCCTGTTTTATGTTAGTTTTCCTCTGGTTCTTCCCGTGTCTCAAGGCTTCAAAAACATGCAGCAGCCATTGGGTGCAATGTCAGCTAGTGAAAAATTAGATTAAACATTCATGGCTGTAGGAGTTCTTGTTAGCATATATGTATTAATTCAACACTTCCTGCTGGTTTTCAATATGTTGGGAGGTTGCATTGCCAGGGAGGTGACTTTAAAGTCTTTCCCATCTGTAGTGGAATACATTTCGACTGCTTAAGAGCAGGTAAAACCTTGCTTTGCTTACTGAGTTTCAAAGAAACCTTGCGCCTTTCTTTTAACAGACAAGTATTCCTCTCTAAACCAAGAGTGGTCAAGACCAGATTTCTGAAATACTTTCTCATCCTTCAACAGAAATCACTCTTCATTGCTCAGCTGCAAGGTTGACCGCTTTCTGGCAGAGGATCTCTTTTTCCTGCCCCGTGCTGGTTTGTCCACTTTACGATTACGACAAAGTGAGGCTTTGGCTGCGTTGTTCGGTTCTGTTTGCTGTTAAATGCTGGCAAGGCAGCTGAATTAGCTGATCTCAGACAGTCACCTTACTGTAGGAGGTAATGTGATAGCTTGCTACAGTGAACTGCTCCCTGCTTTACTGCTTGTTGTGGGGATGTCACACGAAGATGAGCTTTGCTTTGTCCCACCTGGGCTTGCCATAGCACAGAGTAGCTCAGGAACCTAAATTTCACCATCTGAGTCTGAGAGAGCTTGGGATCTTGCACTAAGTCCTACAAAACTCTGGGAAATCCTCCAGTGTGGCAGCTTCACTATATCTCTGTGCTGGAGTTCAAATCGAACCCTCATGTGTTTCCCCTAGCCTGTTGTAGTATTTCACGACCAAAAAGCTTAATCAGCTCAATGTATTCACTTGCGTTTCTCTCTTGTAGCTAGGTCAGGAGGCTGTACTGACTGCTGATGACTCACAGGCAGAGGATTTTTACCGTAGTTCGCTTTGACAAGGTTTTTAGTTATGAAACTCTCAGGCTTAGTCCTCAGTGGTAGCCTATAAACCTGCGTAGAGACATAGATGTGGTGGGAACCGAGTAATGCTCCGGAAGGATCCCGATGTCCAGCAGAGGTTGTGATGCACGTCAGAGGTTTGTGATGAGACAAGCTCACGTCTGGGTCTGACAGCAGTCCTGGCTGTGTGGTTATAAAAGCTCCCCCTGTGTGACTGTGTTGATGGGTGTGAAAGTCATGCTGGCACAGTCTGTAGCCTGCCACAGGGGCGGTGGATGCGGTGGGTATGGGAGCACGTTCTGACGGCGTGACTTCAAGTGTTCGGGTGTTCGGTCCTGTGGGCATTCGGTGACCTGGCCACGACTGGGCTAGCTGCTCCTGTGGGCTCAGGAGGCATCATGCATCACATATCCATGTTTCCTGGGAAGCAAAATACATTTCTGAGTCCCAGCCGTGGAATTACAGCAGTAATAACAGCTATCATTTCTGGTGCCTCAGTGCCAAGTGTAAAGGTTTTGAGTTCTTTCTGTTACATTTTCAGAGTAGTCTATTCTGCTGTTTCTTCCCTATTTCTGCCTTATCTATGACTGAACAATTACTAGAAATGTGCTGAGGACATTGTATGCAGAAAGTCATCCCGTTGTCTCTTTTCCCAATGACTCTGAGGCGTGTGTGAGCAGCGGTTATCTCAGCTGCTGATCAATGAAACTGGAGCTAATGTACAAAGTGACCTTTTGGAAGAAAAAAAGGTTGTACCAATATTATAGTTGCAGTTTGAGTCAACTTTTACACTTCAACATGTATTTAGTTGCGGGAGCTGTTACCTTACTGACTCGTGTTGCTGTATCATTCATGATTATATCAACCAAGTTCAGAGTTGTCTGAAATTTTTCTTGTTTTGTCAGTTGTCATGTTCTCATTGGCCAGGTATTATTAGCGTTACACGATGACCTTCATCATTTTAAGATTTGTTTTCACCTGATCGTCATGGCTCCTCAGTCGTGTTTTCCCTCCATCAGCAGGTAGCTCTGTCACTGTTGAACTCAGACTCATGTGCATCGCACCTCTCACCAGCATTCAATGGGCTGCACTTAAATATTTCCAAGCTGGCTAAATTCCTTCTGTCTTCTCACCTGTTTGTGCTTCATTTACTTTGAAGCTCTTCCTGCATAGCTCTACAATTCCCAGTTTCGTGAACCCAATGGGATTTTTTCCTCTGGAATTAGGCCCAGTTTACAGCAGCCTGTGGGTAAGCAAAGGTTATTTGCTAGCACTTCCCTTCTCTACATTTTTATGGTGCTTATGATTCTGATGGATGGAGCACTCAATTATTTGGCATCTATCAAACTTTTGCTTGCAACACCTAACCAAACACCTTTTTACTTTTTCTTTTTCTAAATACATAAGTTATAATTCTGCTATGTTAATCCACAAACTAAAAAATAAGCATATGCTGTTGCTTAAGTCACGCTTTTAATGAAATGGGTTTTGAATTGAAATTTTAAGTATGTATGAAGACAGTAAGAAAGCATTTGCAGTGTTAGGATTTCAATAATGTATAGAATTAGCAGAGCTTTATTATATTTCTGTGCCTGCTTGCCCTCCGTTGAGTAAAAGTTGTAATAAATATAAGTTCAAAGGTAAAATTTTATTGCTGCGCATGAGAGGATAAAAAATAAATTAGAGTAACGTAATCGTGCTCATATATGTTATGAATTTTGAACACTGTCTATTAGAAAGTTTGTCAAAATGTGCTTAGCTTTGAAAATACAGATTAGCGCTGAAGGGTTTAATATTGTTCTTCCTTATGTGCATATTCCTTGAGAATATAAGTGTAAAAAATCTCCTGCTGAAAGCAATTGTCATAAAATGGCACTTTCCCATTTTAATAGCTGAATAATCAGAACAGAAATATTTTCTAAGTCATGGAGAGGTTATTGCTTTTTTCATGCAAAGAAATTTAGTAGTAGAAAACCAAATTTTATCCAGATTTTCTTCAGTTTTTCTGTATCAGTTCTTATATTTGAAAAGCACGTCTAAATGCTTCCTGACAGTCCTGACACTTTGGCGTGGTTAAAAAGGGAGAGGAGGGCCTCTATTTGATTTCATTTACTGATTCTGTGTTTTCCTTTAATCTAGTAGCAAAGTTAAAATAGTGGTTCTCTAACAGTAGCTGGAAAACCTGCCAGGGAATGACTGGTTGGCCCTTTGCAGTTCATGCATTTCTTTTTCTGCTTTGGAGGAGCACAAATAAGGAATAGGTCGGCATGGCAGATTTACTGGGAGAGTGGCTGCTGGCGTGGGTGCCTCTGAGCTCGCCGAACTCCATTTGTCTGAAATGCCAGCTCAGCATAGTCCTGGCATTAGCATCTCTGAGAAAACCCCAGCTTGATGAAATTTTGACATCAAAGATAATTCCTTCTCCTGTGCTTTCTCCAGTTACTGTGCATTTACTTTGTCCTCTATCATCTTCCTCACTTTTTTTTTTTTTTTTTTTAAAAAGTGAGCAGAGGGCATACTCTGAGATTACCCTAGCATGAGCAATGGTCTTTTTTCGAGATGTTTTTAATTCAGTCTTCAGATTATAGCTTCACTGTTTGATCCAAAATGAATCAACAGGTGTAGGCATGTCCAAACCTTATTTTGTTTTTAAGTGAGGGGGCCAGTGCTGGATGTAATGGCAATGGTCCAGCTCTGGGTGTGCCAGCAGCTGGACTCGGCTGCTGTGGCTGAGCCCCGCGTGTTGGTCAGAGCTCTCAAAGGATGCAGTGGTGGAGGCCTGGGGACGCAGTGTTCATGTCCTGGTGGATGCTGCTCTTCTGGCAACACCCCTGTTCCCAGGTGAGCATGATAATGCCAGTCGGTGCTGCAAATATGCTTCATCTTGCTGTGTCAACACTCAAGTGACAGTGTTCAGCTCATCAGAACAGCAGAGAAAGAGTGAACATTTTTATGGAAAATAGTTTCACCAGATGAGAAAAAAGGAAGAGGAACATGCTGCCTTGTCTGAGCAAGCTTCAGGCAAAGTGGCATCTCAAGCCTGCTAGGTGTAAAACATGTCACTTTTTGTGATGCACTAGCAGATCTGTTGTCACCTTTTAATTACACCACCCAAATACAAGGCCCTGTACTGCTGGGAGAGATTTCCTCATGGAAACCCTCAGTGGAAACTTCTTTTTTCTTTTTTCCCCTTCCTGACTGAGAAGTATACTCACAGATACCAGCTCTTAGATTTTTATTTTAATACATTTGAGGCTATTTGAATAAAATTGGAAAACAGTGACAGTGGGTCCTGTTCCCCTCCCTCTTGCTCCCCCCAGCTATTATCAAACTTAAATCTATGCAAACTTTCTAGAGAAACAGGAAACTTTTCTAAATATACCTTCCATATTTTAGGTCATCATAAATGCTTTTGCCTTTAAATTCCTTCATTGATGCCATCGTAGTTGAGCTGTAAGCAGGGTTAGGCTGTCGTGTTACAGTATTATCAGTTACAGACAGTGGAGCGGTTTGGAGATCAAATGCCCTTTAAATGGCTCTGAAAGAATGATGCAGTACTGACTGAAATGGTAGGCGTCATTATTTATGATGTGATTAAAGTTCTGCCTCGTGGGCTAAGTGGAAGCACACAGACAATAATATTTATATTGTTTCCTATGTTTAATTTCTCCCCATTTTAGGTACTAAACGATCTATCTGCACAAAATACAATGGGAATTAAAACACTCTTTTCTTCTAAAAATTATGACTTTTTAATATAAAAATGGTTCAAGCATACTCCCATTCTTCTAAAATTTGCAACTTTTTTACATAAAAATGGTTCAAGCATAGGTAAGGGTGCGTTAGCTAGAAGTAACTTAATGCATGTGAAAACTATCTTATGCAGTTGAGATGCCTATTTTTGTACTTGGCAAAAAGCTGTGTTTACAATAATAGGTTTTACTCAGTAACCAAAGATAATGGTTTGTGATTTGTATTGCTTTTGTCATGAACAGATTTCACTCATTCGTTTAGACCCTCGACTGGTAGTCAGTCTGTTATTGTGTGTATTGTCTTGTAATCTTTTAAAGTTATCTAAGAGGACATCTTACTACCAGTCTGTTTGGAGTTTTGTGTATCAATTAGAGACAAAATTGAAAAATAAACTACTACTGTTAGTAGTACTAATATAAATAAAAAATAGCCTAGTATTTGGTCCTGCATGTTCTGAACATTTCCTCATGGATTGGGGAAGCTCTGAGTTGCTTAATGGGATTACACACACATGCACACTCTGCATCTGAACTAGAACACATTTTTGTGTTAACTGCTTCTAAATGAGCACTTATTTTTAAGTGGTTGGCATAAATCTAATTTTAATTTACCATTTTCATTTTCTTTTGCATTGATCCTCTTTTTGTGGAGATTCAGTTTCAGACTTGGAGAAAGATGTTTTTCAAAGATTCCAGATGGTATTTGCAATTATTTATTATCATTAGCATTCACTGTATCTGAAAGCAAGACTTTTGCCAACTTAGATAAACCATTTCTGCTGCAGTGTTTACAATTTTTCAGTCTTATGTTGATAAAAAACTCACTTTTCAGTTGATTTCTGTTACTACAAGAGTAAAAAATGTTTTCCACAATACATGGGAAATTTCTAACTCTTATTTTTGGGAATAACAGTCAGTCATAGCCTTGATGACTATGAAGAGCCAGCAAGGTACATCATTCTTAAGAGTAGCATAATCAGAATAAATATCATAATAATCCGAACAGTAAAGTAGGCTTTTCTGTGTGTACACATGTGACTTCTCTTTTTTGGGTTGCCCACTGTGTGAGATCACCGTTACCGTAGTTTGTCCTTTCTAATATGTCCCTTATATTTTTTTTTTCTTTTGAATTTTTAGTGCAAAAATGGCACCTTAATTCTGTAGAAATGGAGTGTTTTGAAATTTCTGGCTGTGATGCCCTGGGAATAAAATGTCACCTTCTTTATTCATAATTAGTGTCTGAATACTTCCACTAAAATTGACATGGCCCACTCTACAGATATTTAAGATGAAGTTCACTATGTACACTATTGGAATAAACAAGTCTTCGTAACAGTTGTTTTTATTCTTAAAGTTTTTGAAGTATATATATATTGTAATATTTTAATACGTTTGACTTGTTTGTGTAATTGATTTCTACAATATTTTGTGTTGATTGACATTTTGAACAAAGCAGCACAGAGAAGAAAGCTGAAGGACACCTGCTTCAGTTACGCTGCAGCACCAATTTCAACAATAAATCTTAATTGTAATCAGTCTTGATCAACCCACCTGTGTAGATTCCTTCATTTATAATTACTAGGGATAAAGAAGAAAAAGAAGAAAGTATGAATAGAGTAGAAAAAACAACACTAATATGGATTATGTTCAGTTCTTACTCTTTATGTTTTCAGATTGCTGTGCTATGTTAATTATTAGGAGAAGCTACTTGAAGTTATGTGCTCTTCTCTGAGAATACAGCAAACTCATGTTTACTTTCAGGTGCCACGTGAGCAATTTCTCTTAATTCGGGGGGGTTGTACATACAATCACAAGGTAGAAAGAGGTAGAATGAATTCTTCGGCTGTTATTTCCAAGCCCAGCAGGCAAATGTGCATCAATATTTTTAAATGACTACGTGTCTTTGTGCATGGGACAGGAAATACATTGGAGCCGGTGTGCTACATAGGTAACCTCATGCAGCTCTATTTTATTTTATTTTTTTTTAAGTTTAGGACTGATAGCTACTGCAAAATACTCCATGGTGGGAATATTCCACTCCTGGGATATTCTCTGCAGTCTTGTCAGCTGCTTACTGACGTACTTCCCACCAGTGCTTGCTTTCATGGAGCTTCCTAAGGGTCACAAATCAATTTGCTTACGTGTATTTACACAAACAAAAAGGGAAAAAACAGTTGAGAGTAAACAGTCCAAATTGCAGTGGAAGTTGTACAGGAAAGAAAAACAAATACCCCATCTTTCCAGGCTCTTCTTCTATTTCTCATAAACACTCTAATGGTCATAAGGGAGTCCACTTGGATAAGGGACAGGACTGTGGGCAGCAATGCAGAGATGAAGGCAAGCCTTCTGATTTTGCAGTGATTTTGTAACATGTTTACAGTCGTATTGTTTCTTTTTCAAATTTATTCTTACTCCCTCTTTTTGTCATACTTTCTCATTTTACTTCCCTTTGTTCTTATTACCCTTAAACTTTATTGTTTTTCTACATTGTGCATTATGCAGTTGAAGGTGTTTTTTTTTCTTAATCTAATGCTTTGTTTTTTGTAATTGTTTTTTAACTAAGCCTTTTGACTCAAACCCTTAATGATTGTCATCTATTCTTTTTTCCCCTCAGAATGATCCTTGTTGCATTAGTGCTTATTTCCTCTTTTCCATTGTGAACGGCTCTTTTTCCCTCTCTGCTTCATCGTTTTCATGATAGATCTTCACCTCCATTTGTCTTCACTGTCGTTCCATTCTTCTTTTCTGGTGTGGGGTTCTGATAATAGTGATGGACCACCACAATTAAATGTATTCCATACGCCACTGCTTTCCCTGACAAACTGACACGGCTCTCCCCAGATGCTCTTACCTATTGACTGGCGTTAGCAGAAGTCAGCCAGGACCCAGGAACTTCACTGAAGTGTGACTTTGCACTCCCAGTGCAAGGCAATGTGTGTGGGATGGCTGAGCACGGCGGTCTCTGGATGGTCCCAGGTACTGACAGTACCACGTGGAGGAGAAGTCAGCAATGCTGTTAGAAGATGAACACATTCAAAATGGTTATAAGCAATCTCTCCTACTGTTGTCATTTGATTGTTATTACTTTTAAATTTAACATTTTCGTTAGTTGATGAGATGCCTAGGCCAAGATATTGTCAGCAGCCAGCTTTGTCTGAATGCAATTGCTGTTAGCGAAGTGGAATGCAGTCAATATGAATTCCTCTGAATTTACTACTGCCTGTTGACATCTTATTCTGTTACAGGCAAGTATTTAATCAAAGTTTATTGTCATTCTTCTCTGAGATTTAAGTGGGACATAAAATTTTACGATACATATAGTATTTTCGATGACGGCTTCATTATTTCCACTGAATAATTTGAAATGCTACAAGGAGAAATATTGATGTCAAACTGGTAATTGTCATTAAATATGCAGCATTTTTGTAGCAGTCATTTGTGCAAAAAATAAATTTTCTGAACTTGTAGGTAGCAGTGCAGAACCATCTGAAGAGCGATCTTAAAGCCTTTCCCTGCTGCACAGGCTGGTGAGGGCCAGAGCTCCACGCGTGGATGCAAACATGAAATCTTCAAACTAATTTTTCAAATTCTCCTTTTTAAAAATGAAACCAGTAATGTGGTGTCCACTCAATTTGTTGACCTTTCCAGTCCTACTGCCTAACAGGTTTTGTATTTTTGTTGCTTCAGTCATCCAATGACCCATGGACATTCCCCGTGATGCAGTACTTCTGCTGCCAAGCCAGGAGGGACAGCTGTGCCGGTGTAACTACCTGGGTCACGGGATGGGAGGATGCAGGTCACTGGGAAGAAAGAGAATATTGCTCTGGATCTGGGATTTCTGTGAGGTGTCATGTAAAGTAGGCAGGTGTGGTTTAATATTGAACTGATTCAGAATGAAGTGTTACTGTTTATTCTGAACCTCACTATGAAATACTTTATTCAAGACTATGGAAATGTCGTTTTCTTCTAGAATGGAAAAGACAATAGGAAAAAATAGGGAAAATCTCACTCTTTTATTTCGAGCAGGGTTTTGTGTTTTTCCTTGTTTTGTTTCGCCTGTTGGGGAGAATTTCATTTGCTTTTAAGATGAACCAAAAATTCCACTCAGTATTGTATTTCTCCATGTAGTTTCTTTAAGTTTCTTTGTTACGTTACCTTGTTAAGGAATTCAAATAAGAGACCCGTGCATTTGGTAATTTTATTAACGAATGTATTTGCGAAAATGCCGTGTTCGTCTTTTCTTTCATAATTATTACACCCTGACTATGGAAGGCAAGGGATTCAATCTTTACTATATTGAGAATATTATCTATTGAATGGCTGTGGTGATCATGGCTAGCACGAATCAATTAACAGCTGTAACTCAAACGCAGGCATAAGTTCAGTTTTACAGCTAGTGCTTTCCCCATGCAGTTTTATTGGCAGAGGTTGGTTGTGGTTTCCACGTGGATAGAAAGCGTTTCCCGAGGTTCGCTCAAATCTGAGTCCCACTGAACTTCCACCCGCATGTCCTCAGCATTAGGTTGAAGCTCTTCAGTCGCTCAGTCGTCGTCCTCACCAGTCTTCCTGTTTTATGTACGTAATAGCTGGGGCTTTGTGCTGCTCAGTATTACAGCAGAAAAAATACTCTTCGGAGTAAGCACAGTTCCCTGAGACTAATTCTGGGCACTTTGCCAATGTCAAGGGAGAGGAATAAAGATGAGATGAGCAAGTAAGTAATACCTGAAGAGAGGCAATGAAGACTGTGGCAGTAACCCCTGGAGTAGGATAGTTTGGATGGGTTGGGTCCATTCCAAGCTGATTAGAGGACTCCACAAAACCTAAGAACCCTTTTTTCTTTCTTTTTTTTCCCCCCCCTTTTTTTTTTGTCCTTTTGCCTTGGGTGGGCTATCTTTACTGATGAACAGTGCTCTAAGTTTATTATGACTTCACAGAAATTTGCAGGCAAGAACCGGTTTCCTATAAGAGAACTGTTGTGGGCTCTGAATGGGAAAGACCAGGTACCTGAAGAAACACTGCCGTGCTCTGAACTGCCACTGAGTTTAATTCCTGGTTATTACAAGAATAACTTCACTCCAGTGTCATCCTTTCTCATCTGAAAAACTAGAATAGGGAGCAAATTTGTAGTTGTCATTGTCAGTGCTGTCTCTTCCGCTGTTTTTCCTGAAGGACGAGTGACTCACAAAAACTGGCATCCTTGTCTGCCACCCCACAGCTCTCCATGGCTGATTTCAGAAGCTTCATCTTGAGATCTAAACACATACTTGGAGGGGAACTTGTATAGCATTTAGATAATTTAGGTGCTTAAAGCCTTATTTAGCAGAGAGAGAAATCTTCCTGTAGAAAGATTATTCGGAAGATCTGCAATAAGAATTACACCTTCAAGGTATTGGGTGGACAATTTGGAAGCTCTGGGGAAATTAATATTCCCTGTAAATCTGTGTTGATGCATAAAGCACTTTTCAGATGTATCCTGTTCGAGCAGTTTTCATGGAACATGAGAAATATTATTTTCTTTTGTAATATATGGTAGGCTTCTGAAAATTCTCTGCTGGGCAGATGGTACAGAAGAACGGTACACCTCTACATTAATATCAGCCAGTAATTAAACCTGAGCACAGTGAGTAGAACTATAAAGTAAATCAAACTGAGTCTTGAATTATACCTGCATGCACTTGTTGGCAAGCTCTTTATAACAAAACTCATATATTCATTTCATCGCTGAGGAACCATGAATTGCAGCCTCTGGTTGCAGTGGTGCTGTTGCAGTCACTTGTTATAAATCAAATGTGAAAAGAAATCATGGATAGAAGTGGAAAGCAGATTTTGCACCTTTGCCTCACTTTGCCACAGGGTGGTTGCTCCAAAATCTGTGGAATGGGAATTGGGGTATGTAAGTGCACACTTTTACCTAGGCTCATGGGTGGAAGAAGCCACCCCACAGGAGGCCTGAATGTTTTGAACCATCTTCCAAGTGGAGTGCTGGGCGCTTGGAGGCAATCTTTGTAAAGTCATAATGGCATCAGTGTAAGGACTCCCCCAGCTTTCGGCAAGTAGGACTGTCTGTAATGCTTATGTCTCTGGCACAATCTGATTTTTGGAAATAATTGTGCCAAGTCCAGAATTCATTGAACTTCATGGAATTCCCTTGCCATAAAGCCCATGGATAATGAAGATAACTCTCACAGGTGGAGGGAAGGGATATGTGCTTGTAGGACCAATGTCTGTGACAACTCCCAAGGCCATGATCTATCTCATCCCTGTCATTGACTGCACATTTCCCTGTGAACATAAGTGAGGGGAGAGGAGGATGGATGTTTTACAGTAGTTCACCAAAGCTTATAATCTCTTGATTTTACTGTACCAATGACTCCTAAAATCAAGTCTGCCCAGGATGCCCTCATGTTATCTGCTGCTGTACAGACAAACTGTCTAAATGTTAGCAGGGCTTTTGACACTATGATGACCCAAGGGGACTGCTGGAATAAGGCTTACGGGCTTACGTTCTATTTATTTATTTATTTTTACACTGTTTTTCTCTGAAGATAGTTCTCAGCATTATGTGAGCATCCAAAGCAGTGGTGGTGATAACAGGCTAGTTGAAGCAAATGATTGATTAAGCACGGTTTGCACGGGATGCCAAATGCACTACCAAAATAGACTCGTGCTGCTCAGGACTTGGGGCTGTCTGCAAAGGGGGTATTGGTCTTAATTTTGTTATTCAGCAGACTTGCAACAAATAGTACTAAAATAATTGGGCTTATCAAGCCTTTCCTGATGAACACAGGCAAATGCAAGGAAAAAGGACTATAAAATATTTTTAAACATATTTTGCAGTCTGATTGCCTGCTAGGTTCTCCGTTACTTCTTATAATATGCTTGGAAAGTTTTATTTGTGCCTTGAGGGCGATGAGCCTGTCTTCATTTAGGGATGCAACTGCAGATAATACGACGGTGCTATTGACAGTTTTATGCAGTCTCGCTAGCAGCCTCCTTCTCTTATTTACTCACCCGTACATGTATTGTCTTGCAAAACCAATACTGATTTCTATCCTCCTGGTTATAATTGCATCTTGGGTTGCCTCATCACAGACCCTGTTCCTCTAGAGTGAGGTGAAAGAGCCAGTGTTACTCTGCTGTTGCCGTTATAAATTTAACATTTTTTTTCTCTACATATAATTGAGCTTGGTTAGTCATTATGTTTTTTCATAGATCTATAATTAAAGAAACCTCGAAGGAGAGCTTTGTAGCTATTATAAGGGCAAAAGAGGTAGCATTCAATGTGAGTTTGTTGTTTATAAACAGGAAGATTTGAGCCTCCTGAAATTTTGGATTTTAACTGAAAATTCATGAGGGTCCAGAAACACTAAGCAAGAGAACAGTGTAGCAAAGTCAACCGTATCTGTTCATTTGAATTATGTTTATTAAACGTTGGGTGTAATTTAGTACCATAAGAGTTATGTTTTGTGAATATTTATCAATTATGATGTCCTTGTAATGTCTGCGTAATTAACAAAATTACTGGACATTTCCCTTGATATTTTGAAAGTAGAATTCTATTTTGTTTTACTTTTTAAAGCAATAGTCCCATGTGTTGTATGCCACATTACATCCCTCATGTGCACTTTGTTCTGCTGCCCATTCTGCCAGCTCTTCTTTTGGTTGGTAGGCTTTTCCCCGCCACCCCCAATGTCCTGCCTTGTTGAAAGGGATTTTGGAAAGATGTATGCTTCTGGTCCCTGTCCCTTAGTTCATCCCCATTGAAAGTATTTCTTCCTTAGGCGAGGTTGGTACAATAGAGCCATTATGTTGGATTTCTTAGTTTTTGTGTGACAAGCACACACAAATGGTATGTGGTTAGTTCTAGTGAGGTGACAGGACAATGACCAAAACGTCTATCAGATACTTTGTCCTGCAGGAAGAGGAAAACCGTCTTCTGTGGGGGACCTGTGTAAAATTTATATTGTGGAAAATAGGTTCTGTAGTTGGAGTTTGCTGGAAAATACGGGGCTTCTGATGATAATTGATATTACAGCTTTTTATTGATTATCACATTCCTCAAGCTTGTGTGCTTTATAAAGTGGACTGTAGTCACAAAGTTACACATAAAGCTTAAAACACATTTTTTTTCTCTGAAGAAATAATTTAGATGGTTGTTCAAATATTATACCTTCCAGCCTGAAGCTGAATCCTGTGCTCTTTTGTGGTATATTCCTCCACCGTCAGGCAGACTTTTGATATAAAGACAGTCTGTTCGATACAGACCATTGATATTAAAGCAAGTCGAACTTCCCTCTGTTTTGTTTTGTTTGCTTTAGGTGAAGAAGTACCTCATCACCTTTGCTCAGAGTATCCACGTCCTGAAGTCATGGCTTGTGAAATCCCTTGTGCAACAGACTGTGTGATCAGCGAGTGGTCCCAGTGGTCCCCGTGCTCCCATTCATGCTCCAGTAAAAATGCTGAGGGCAGTCAAAGCAGGAGTAGGTCCATCTTGGCCCTTCCAGCAGAGGGTAAGTGGTAAATATTTTGGATTAACCACTGTTTGTTTAATGAATTGACTTGTGTTCCTCAGCTGAACTATTTAGATCAAAACTAATCCCAATACTGAAGCAACGAGAAATAATACGTCTTGTCTGTACTTCGTGCCTAGCAACTAACCGATGATCTTTATAGGCTTGAGTTACATGTGTTACTTAGTGAAATTCTGTCATAGTTCAAAATTATTGCTTTAGCCTATGAATTATTGTATATCTTAGGGCCAGATCTGTGTGTGAATTTATTTCAGGAGAGCTACGTCCTATACTAATGAAATCGCATCATGATATAGTCTTACCATGCAAGTGTTTTCGTATCAAAACATATTAGTATCAATTTAAAAGAGAATAGTGAGCTGTGTAAAACAGGGAAATAGAAAAGGACCTATTTGTTTTATTAATGCAGACCTAAAAAGTATTGGCCTTCCTATTTTTCTATTGAAATAAGTAAACAGCTCTTGATGAATATACATAATTTCTGCTGGATCTTCGTGGACTCATCATGCACCTGGATTTTAATGTACCAACATCACAGTGATATGATTTCTACACAAACTATGTCTTACTAGAATTATAGTCTTCTAACAACAGTCACACATACATTTCATTTACGTGTTGGTTTATTTCAAAAGATTTGAATGATATCACACTGACTGCATAAAAATTCATAAAACGTGAACAGGTCTAACAGACTAAAGCCTTGTTGACACAACAGAAAATATCTACTATTGTCAGCACTATGTGCAGTTAATCCAGCAGCAAAACACTTCAGATGCAAATCTAGTCTAGGACAAGCTCTGTTAAGTGCTGTTTTGTAAATTATCATTAAAACCACCCACTGTTTCTGGGGCAATGTTAAGGACTTGATCCTGCAAACCCTTGCTCATATGAATGGTCTGTACTCACATAAACATCTTTATAAGCACTTGCAAAGAAAATTGGGACCCTTCAGGATGTAAACTGCTATATAATTGTTGATTGAATGATAATAACTACTGCTAAAAAAAGTCTATGAGTGAAAGAATAATTAAAATGAAAAATAAAGTTGGCTTCATATTTTCTGTAATGGGAACAAAATGCAAATGAGAGACTAGCATGGAATTATGGAAGTAGAGCAAAGGCTGAACTATTGCTATGGCTGAAGTAATGAATTCTAGAAGTCCGTAAGCTCAGTGATCTCAAGAATATGTAGTCTGAAGCGTACTAAACTAAAAATGGCATGCTTTGAACTGAATATTTCAAGCTTCTTAGAAAGGAATAATTAATTAACAAAACCAAATACTCCAACTTTTTCTAAACATCTTTAGCAAAGTATAAAATGTTTTACCATGCAGAGTCATACAGCTAATCAGAATTTGGGGAGACTGAAGTAGAAATGGATTTATTACTGTTTTCATTGTAATACTAAGGTAATGTTCTGTTTTCTGACTCTTTCATATCCAGCTCATAGGTGAGCCGCCAGCTTCTGTTGAGGTCTGCTAACCATTGCAGATCATATTTCTTTTGTCCTCTATCAGCTGAGACAATGTTGGGCTTGGCTGTGCTCTCAGGACTTTTGGATGCCGTCTTGCAGGGTGACCTCAGTTCAAACCCTTTGGTCATTTTCCCCAAGCCGTTCACAAAATCCCATTATATGAAACCAGGAGGCAGTTGATGAAACTAGAAGAGGTTGCTTTAAAATCAAGTTTTAAAAGATGTTTCTCAGCACAGCAAACTTCTGCAACTCGGTGCAAAAGGGAAGTGTGGAGGCAGCGAGTCTCAGCAGATTTAAAATGGATTAGAGGAACTGATGAACAACAGGTCCATAAAAGGTCCATAAATGTCTTCTAAATGGGCTAGACAGGGGTGTGCTGTTCTGCTTTCCTTGCACAAAAGTTGTGAATGAGCTGCAGAAAGTGGCCAGGCTCTTGTGCTTTTGCTGAACAGCATCTCCTGCTGCCACTTTTGCAGGCAGACTGCTAGGCTGAATGAACCATCAGGCATTACTAATGTTCTGAAATTAAAACTGCCTTATTATTCTTGCTGGTTTAAGAGTTCTTCCTTACTGTGGGTATTTTTGAGAAAACAGCATATCATTTTTCCCTGGGAAGCCCAAATTTTAGGTTAGATTTTTTTTTTCCCTGTCTAATGGACCAGACATTTTGCTGTTTGCTTTTTGTTTTCATTTTATTTTATTTTATTTTTTTTGGAAGTGTGCTCAAATGCTCAAGTGCATATCCAGTCTGCAGTTTTCCTTCCAAGCAGAAGTTTTTCAGGAAAGTAAGATATCCAGGGGCATTTTCCACTCTGTCATTGTACTAAACCTTTCAGAGACTGAACATGATGTGGAACAGTCCATGCTCATGAAAAGAAGAAAAAGAGGACAGTAATGTAGTATAATTATCCAAATCAGTGTGCTAAGAAATTTCTATCCCTCTCTTTTCTCAGTGTTATTGTGGCTGTTTGGGGTCATAACTCATTTGGGAAGGCTCAGTCCTGCAAGGTGATCAGCATCCCTTTGAGGAGCAATATGCCTTCATCTCCTGTTGATTTTAGTAGGGCATAAAGGTGCTCTGAGCCTTGTGATATCTGGCCCCAACAATTCAGTTCTTTCAGAAACCTGTAGCTTTAATTTTGATGCCCTTTTGCTGTGTCATAAGTTGCCCGTTTCAGCCTCCTGGAAGAGAATGGTTTTGATTTTAGTCATTTTTACTTCTTTCTTCCTAAAATGTCAATGCTTACTGTTACAATTTCACTGCATTACTCTCTAGCTTTTGAGCTATGAACATCTGCAGCTTTTATGGAATAAATTCAGGCTGCTGACTGGAGTGTTAAGGCTTCTGGGGAGACTGTTCATACTCCTGTACTTTGTGGATTTATTACAAGTTGTTGACAAAGTGCAGTATCTTAGCAAAATCTTTGGACACGAATTTGGAGGATGCAGCCTCAGAAAAGATAAGGCTTCAGACTCAAATTCTGTCTTTCAAGTTTTTCCCACTTGATTTGCAGATGTGGGTATCAGTTGGTATTAACAAATCTCCATCAGTATGGGTTAACACCCTATACAACTCTGTGGATATAGTACAAGTATTACTAAGAGATATTCCTCCTTGGGAAATTAGCAAGGAGTATGAACATAAAAATAATGCTTAATTTGTCTTTAAAGCTAATTGCATGTTTGCTGAGTGATACTGCCATTTAAATGGAATCAACTTGGCTGTGCGTAGGAGTATCAATAAGGTAACTCAAAAATATGCTTTGCCTATTTCTGTTTCCATTATGTGTTGGAACACAATTTTATGCAAGGCTAGTTTAATGGGGAAACAATATTTTAGAAAGTTGTTATTGCAGCCATAAAGGTCAACAGCTTTATTTAAGCTTTATTTATTTATTTATTTTTAAATGGAACAAAAAAAGTTAAGCGAACCTATCACATTTATTTTTTTCCATGACTTCCTTTTGCCACATGTCATAAGATAAAATATTGTATTCTTTTGATACTTTCTAGGTGGAAAAGCCTGTCCTCCTGACCGAGTCCTGCAGGAGCATCGTGCCTGCAATGATCACCCGTGTGTGCATTTCTACTGGGAGACTTCTCCCTGGAGCTCTTGCTCTGAAGACGCCCTGCTTGCGCTGAATACGACCTTCAGTTGGAGTGGAGAAGCCACTTGTGGAGTGGGCATACAGACAAGGAAAGTCTCCTGCATGAAGAGTAGTTCCGGCCATGTTACACCTAAAAGGTATTCAAAGAACGGTTATTAGCAGTATTCCTTCGTCTGTATAACTCAAGTGATGATTTGTAGTTACAGTACATTAAGTATAAAAGCATTTTCAGCTACTGTAGAGAATCAGCAGCTTTAATAATTCTATTTCTGGGCTAATTCTCCAGCTACTATTCCATCACTACTATGTAAAGGTTACTAATAGGTGACAAAAATGAATAGCTATCTCATTTTTAATTTTTATGTGTAAATCCACCCCCCCCCCAAAAAAAAAAAAAAAGCATGTTCTTAGTGCCATTGATTTTTTTCTGCTATTATTCTAATTCACATTTTTTTTTTTGCAAATGTTTTTCCTCAAGGACAGGTGTGAAGAAAATACAAAGTGCATCTAGATATAACATTCATGAATGCATTACTAACAATGCTCTAATGAAATAATAAAAAAATAGTTTGCATTATAGTTACACCATAACGAGAGAGAACAATATGTTATATATATAATTCAGTTGATTTATATAACTTCTATGATGTGATACCAAGACACCAAAATTATGTGTTCTGAAGTACAAATATTCTGAATTTTGCTTTGCTTTTAGTAAATGAGGAAAACATCTGTGCTGCTTATTTTCCCTAATATCAAAAAATCAAGACGCTGCTAATTATTTTTTCCACTGATAATGAGTCTAGAGACTGACAACTGAGTTTCATTTCTTATTGTAGCTCTCAAAACAATCCTGTTGGTATAAGCAGACTGTGTTGATTTCAGTAAAGTTAATTAAAATTCTTGAGGTTAATGAGATTAATTAAATAAAAGGGAAGAAATCTAGTACTCATTTATATCTAGAATCTATTGATATGCTGCAACTTCGCCTAATTAAACATATTGTTTATAGAGCTACATAACATCTAAAATAGTTGTTTGCCCCCTCCACTTTGAGACAGTGTAAGGGGAAAAGGAACTGAAGGAGGAAAGTAAGTAGTCACATGAAGTGTCTGAAGGGAAAAAAATCATACCAAAAGAAAAGATCTGTGTATTGGAGCTTTCAGAAAGGGGCTGCCCTTGGCTTTGGTGTGGTAGCTTCCGCACCGCAGCATTCCTTGTGTGATGGAAGTAGCTGTACCAGAGAGGACTTCAGAGTCCCTAAAAGAGCTTCTTACTGATTTTTTTTTCTCTTTTTTTTTTTTTTTCTGCCTCTCTGGGTATTGTTCTTATAGAGATAGCTGCCTTAGGAATGAAAACCTTAGACATCTTAAGAAAGATGGTTCTAAATCAAGGGATAAAACCAATGTAGACTCGGGGTTTCTGAATTAAAGCAGTATCTGATTACTATCAAAGAGGGTCCGGATGGTTATGGTGCTGGAGGGGAGGGCAATCCTCCTTGGTGAGGGCACAAGCACTGGGTTGCATGCACTGCCCTTAGAGCAGATGCCTGGGGTGAGGGACTCTGTGGGGAACCCAAGCCCTTTGTACCGAAATTGCAAATTGAGGATCACTGAACCAGAGCAAGATATTCTGCTGACATAGTTTATGTTTGAGTTGATGAAAACTGACCTAAAGTAATGTTGCATTTAGAACTGCTGCAGGGAAAGTCTACCATTATGTGACTTCAGAAATGGGATGTATTATGTAAATTAATAGCCTTTGTTTGTTGGCGTGCTGAATTTTTTGTATTCTGCATTTTTCCTGATTTCATGAAGAAAAATTACACTATTTGAAGGAGGTGCATGGCACAGAAAGCTGAGTAAAACTAGAATTACTGCAAAAATGTATTTAAACACCTTACTAACCAGAAACAGAAGAGAGATAACAGAATTCTGCCCTCTAGAATAGTCCTGCTTAATGAGTACAAATGCCTCTCTATATTTATCTTCTTTTAAATTTTACCTTTCAGTATTTTATTACCATCTCAGTAACAGAATCATGACTTTAAATTTTTTTTCTTTCCTAGCTTGGCTTAGTGGCATGTTCCTCTTTCAAATGTGATCATTTTGGGTTGCATATATTCCTAAGCACCTTTGAGTATCTTTTTACTAGAAATTGATAAAAATTAGAAAAGGGTAATACCCTTTCTGACCACCTACTTGAGGAGCACGATATGCCCATTTCCAGAAAATTGTCCCTTTTCCACCCTTCTAGTTTTTAAATATTAATTGTCTGTGTCTGAAGCCTTTATTAGAATATATGTTACATATTATTCATTTAGGACTTAAAAATTCAAGAAAAAAATACAAGTTTTTTCGCCTACACTATGCTGTACAACTTTCCAAATAGCAATCAAGGCCTCAGTCCTGCAGGCTCCTGCTGCATAATGGGAAGGGGGCACAAATATGACTTTAAGTTACTTTTGTATTTCCTAGCAGCTTGAAAGTAGAGGAATATCACATCTGTCTTTACACACAGTTGCAAGTGGTTTGAAGGCTGTTGTATGTTGTGCTAAACAGGGCTACCTTATAAACATAACTGCTCGTTTTCTTCAGCAATAAATATATCTGTGTTGCTTCAGTGAGCGTTGTATTTTAGGCATCATAGGTAGTGTTACATTTACTCTGTAGTCATCAGACCAAAGATTTGGTCTTTTTTAAATCATTTTTAAACGTTTTTTTAATCTGTGCAAGTGTGCTGAATTCAGTTTGGTAACATGAGTGCAAAGGGGTATAAAAGTGAGGCTTGCTGTGAGTGGGAGTGATATCTTTCATATGGCAGTACGCTCGCAGCCCTGTGAGACTCTTATGAGATGAACATTTCCCTACAGATTTGGTGTTTATTGATGGCATGGTATCTTTGCATTTGAACTGATAGATGTCCAGATTCCACCAGACCTGAGACTGCGCGACCATGTGTCCTCCTCTGCAAGAAGGACTGCATCGTTACGCCTTTCAGTGAGTGGACTCGCTGCCCAACAGCATGTCAGCCTGGTAAGCCTTTAAAAAGAGAACAAAATTTTGGGCAAACTGTTACATCCATGGCCATGGGGAATGGAATGACATGGGGGGTGAGGTCTTGAGGAACACCCAGGCATATGACGTCTGCCTTCACCTCAGAGTTACTGCTGGGGCTTTAGCAGCTCCCTGGTCTGCAGGATTTCTTATCAGTTGTGTTTTCTGGCAGCAGAGGCTGCTAACAAGTCTTGAGCATCTCAGGCAGAGACAGGTGACTGCCAGTGCGGATAACACTGAGTTGGGAAATGCAAACACCAGTGGGCAGGGATACACAAGTGGGTGGAGAGACAGAAAAGATCTGCAGGGACACAAACCCTTCCTTTTCTCACTGTGAACTTCCCTATCACCTTGTACTTCCTATGGATGCCTACAAGAGGGACAAAAGGGTATTTAAGATTCAACATCCCAAGCATTGAGGGAGAAATCCTTCAAAGACAAAAGTCTGAGGCCCCAGTGTTGTATGGATATTTGAGGAATTGCTTCATTATATGAAATTTATTTCTCCTGACCAATCCAGATGTATGCACAGGGCTGTGCAAACAACTCTGTGTTTTTTCAAGTACCATATGTTTCTTTGATCTAGTTGGTTAGCTTTTGTATGCTAGGTGTTTAGCAAAGTTACTTTATAATGATCTACTGCTGTTTTTTTGTGGCAAATATATGTTTCATTAATTGTTCAGATGAAAGTCTTCTTAGTTACCAGAGTATTTCCTTTTTCTGGGCAGCTTCCTTGCCCTTCAAAGATTCTCAGTGGATGCTCTAGCATAGTCCTTGTTAGATTTTACAGGAAAATGAGTTGCTTTCTAAAACAGTGAATCCTGTTTTAATTAGCAATTTATTTTTAGACTTTAAATGAGCTGCCTATGAAGAAGTAGAATAAATTACCTGGCAAATTACTTTGTTTATTAAATAATAGTCTACAATTAAAATGAGAAGAAATTAATTATTTAACCTTCTTGGCAATGTTATCATTTTAATATAATTCTAAATTAAAACTTCTTAGATGGGGGAGTTTGCTTTCTGCTAGATCCATTATTGATATGGCTGCATTGCAAGATTTTTTTTTAATTTGCATTGCACAATTAAAACCTCAACATGATAATGAAATTTTGAAACCACTATACGTATGTGAGTTGTTTGGGGTTTTGTTGTTTTATAGAAAAGTTGTATTTAATGAAAACAATATACAGATGGTGAATTACTAAGCACATCAAGCTGGAGCAGGTATTGCCTGGCAGATTTAAAATTAAATGTGTACCAGCATAAGATCAGAGCTTAGACAAACATGCAGTCACTAAATCAGGTTTACACAGAACTTTACCAATTACGCTGTTTGTAGTTTATCTGAGAAAATGCATCCAACTTTGCTATTTAACAGTAAAAAAGCTGACATTTTCCCTACATTTAAATGTCATCAGACAACAGGCTGTCTTCTGGCAACGGATTATCTCATACCTCGGAAGTGTAGACAGCAGTGAACTTAGGGCAATAACAGATGGACGGACAACATAATTCACAAAGGAAGTGCAATTGAATCAAAACACCTGTTGGTGAGGCAGAATGGAGAGGTTGTTGCAGGTTATTGATTCTCTGCCATTTCAGATACTTAAAGGTGACAACTGTCTACCACAGTCTCCTATAATATATCTGTTTTAATGGGTCTTTGAGGATGAATTGAAACAAGAATCGAAGACTCAACATGGAGGTTTCAGAAAATTAAATGGTTTGAATGAGGAGCATGTAGATATTCCTGCATACTTGATGGTCAAGGTATCTGGTGAGGTATCTGCTCCCAGCATGGGTGATGTGCTCTCTGGTCAGCCAGCATAGCTTTAAAATGAGATTAAAATGAAACAAAACTCACAATAAATAAAATTTTTCATCTCCCTCCTGAAAATAGATGGTATCTGTAAGTAACTTTCCTCTTCTGGACATTGGTTGTCCAGGGTGAAGGTTAGCCATTTCATTGTTGCTTAATTCTCTAAACAAGTTTACATGAAATGTTAGGCCATATCTATCAAATTTATTTCTATGACTTAAAACGTATTTGAAACGAGGTAGAGTGAAAGTGGACAAAATGTATGGCTTGCCTCAGTAAGAAATTCCAGTGACCTTTACCTTGTGTCAGACAGTTTTTGTCAAGGATCTGCCACTGTCAGTTCTCATAAATACTCAACCAGAGTTGGTCAAACTTAGGCTTGCGCTTTCAAAAACTCTTATCTGCGCAAAAATACTGGAGACAGATCTGATTTTTGCAACTAAAATCTTGGAGGGTCTGTCCCTATTATTTGTGTACTTGAAGACTGGTGCCGACAAGTCTGTCCCCTTCCCTCCAGTCAGGAGCAAAAAAGATGAAGCTGAATGCTTCCTGTAAAAGCTGGGGCAGCAATTCTGTCAAGAGAAAGCCAGACCTTAGAGTAGTGAGCAAGAAATTTGTCCCTCATCTGACAGTGGGAATCCACCTCTCCAAGCCCTGAGCAGTGTGCCAGGGAAGCCGTGGGGGTCAAATGGAGAAGAAGTGAAGATGCGATAGCAAAGGAGGCATTAAAAGAATGGATTGATGGGAGGAGTCATATGAGTCTTTGTGTAAGGATAAGAGACTGGAGGTGGTGGGACAGGAAGATGGGAATAGGAGCTGAGGTAAGACACCCCCAAAACTGTCAAACACCATTATCTGAATTGTAGAGTCAAGGACATATAAGTTGATTGTTTTGAGATCCTGGGGCTTGATTTTTCAGGAGGGCAGTCATAACCTTACTTGAAATCAGCTAAAGTTTGGCTTTAAATGTAGAGTCCTACATAATGTTAATACTTTGGAAAACCAAGCTATAACAATCTTAAATGAGATATAAAAATTGCATTCAGTAACATTTGTAAAGAAGTCTATAGAAAAGCCAATGAGGAAATTCAATTTTGAAAATGGGGTTTGAGTAATGTGCAATAAATGTTGAGGATAATTTAGTTTCTTGAGGTAGAGAAAATTACTATGGGAAGCTCATTTGGATTTGGTACTGACTAATCGGAAGGAAATGGCTAAGATTCTAATGGTGATAGACAATTTGAATTAAAGTCATCACAAAGAAATAGAGTTCATGATTCTTCGGAGAAGGGAAAACTAGCAATATCAGCAGGACAGCTTTAAAAAAAGACAAATTTCAACAAGCTCAGCAAATTGCCTGCTACACCTATGCAGACAGGAATGAGGAAGGTCTGGAAGCTACCAAGAAAGACCAAAGGTCTCGAGACCAACTGCACTCTACTTTGCCACTTTCTGTCCTGAAACTATTACAATAGCTAGTAGGGCCAGGAGCACAGGGGAACAAGGTGTGCATAAGCCTCCGTATGACTCGTGTGTCCAAGCTTTAACCTGTGAAGAGAAAATATCAAGCACAGCTGTTTTTATCTCTTCTCATCATCAGAATTGTTCAGAATCTTGATTCTTTTTTGATAGCCAAATTGTTGTGCTAAAGTTAGAAACGAACATATAACTGAATGTGAATTTAAAGGAATGCCCAAAAACATAGTACCTAAATCAAGAATGCAGATTAAGTTATAGAAGAATATTAGGTTACAAAATGGATTGGATAACACAAATGGATTAGAAGTAAGTGGAAACCGAATGAAATACATATCCATTACTTACTGAGAAATGAGGGAAATGCAAAACAGGGAATGTGCAATGCTGCTGTTGTTTTCTGTCTGCAGCCAGGAGAGGAAAGGACTAAAGAATAAATATTTCAAGAAATTAGCTGTTTCCACGTCAGTAGGGCTGTATGAATAGAGAAAGAAGTAGTAAGTAGTGTCAGAGCATCTGGCTACTATCTTCTGGGTGAGAAATTGCTAAGTCCTAGAGAACTAAGTAAAACCCTAGTAATTCCCCACCTCCTCACCCCAAACAAACAAGCAAAACAAACAAAAACAACAAAAGAAAGGTCAAGGAAATCAAGGAAATTATAGATTACTCATCCTAACTTCATTATGTGGAAAAACACAAGAATTAGTTATTACTTGAGATGTAAACATCTTAAGAATAAGATTATGATAAACTGGCCAGTATGGATTTGTTGAGAACAAACAATGCCCAGTAAATTTAATCTCTTCTGACAGCATTCCTGCACTAACTAAGGGAAGTGGTAGATTTTTGACACGTGAAACTTTTATCAGAAAGCTGAAGAACAGTGACTTGAATTAAATCACTGTAAATGGGTATTCAGCTGGTTGAAAAATGTCGCAGTGAAGATCACTGTGAAAAATGTCTGGCTCCCTCTCCTTTACCATCCCCCGTTGGGTATACTGATATGATCCCCCAAGCTGCCTTCTCTCCATGTTGAGCAGTCCCAGCTCTCCCAGTCTCTTCCTATGTGTCAGACACTTCAGTCTCTGCATCATCTTTGTGGCTGTTCACTGAACTCACTCCAGTATATCCACGTCCTTCTTATCCTCTGGAGTCCAGAACTGAACACAGCACCCAGATGGCTCACCAGTGCTCAACAGAGGGAAAGGATCCATTGACCTGCTGGCACTGCAGCCCAGGATGCTGTCACCCTTTGCTGCAAGTGCACATAGCTGCCTCATCATTAACATGTCTGTCAGGACACCTTGGTCCTTCTCTGCAAAGCTGCTTCTAATCAGTTGGTTGACAGATACCACTCCTCAGGATCAAACTGGAGCATGAGCCAAGGAGAGTTCAACAGAAAACTGCTCTTGTCCCAGTTCTATTTGGTATTTGTCTGAACAACTCATCTGTCTGAGTAATAGCATTAGTGGATGGTGCTGAGCTGAAGGAGGTAGCAAATAAAATATATTAAGTGATACTGAAATCTTTGAGAAATTTTTCAAAATATGACTTGGGAAGGAAAAATCAATTGCACGAAGACAGAATGGGAAGTAAAGACATCAGTACTGTCTCAGGCAACTCTGGAGATACTACAGACTACAAAACGAACGAAAGTCAACAGTTTGAAATGCTATAACTCGTATTGGGCTTGTTAAATTCAGTGGATGTGTGTGTACACCACCGAAGGTATTGGTATGCTGTGCACTGGTGAGGCTGCAGGTGGGATTCCTTGAGCACTGCGTTGTAGGAAAGGGATCAGTGAGAGATGACTGAACAGCACCTATGAAGAACTGGGTTTGCTTAGTTTAGAGAAGACTTAGAGTGGATACAAGCCCTTAACATTTCATAAAGACTATTTATTCATCTGACAATAGGAATAACGTTTGTTATGTCTAGTGCACAGAAGATTAAAAAGGTTTGGCTTAATTTATAGGAGGGATGACTTGTATTCGATTTTAAGGAAAGATTCTCCACAAGTAGTGGGCCCGTCATCTGAAAGGAGACTGTAGGAAGCTGTAGGGCTGCTTTGGGTGGTGGCTGTGAAGGAACTAGGAAGGGGATTGCCCTGGGTGTGCTTATCCTGCCTCAGGGTACGATACTGGGGCGAGCAACCTTTGGTGCCTCCTGCCAAGCCCCTCTGTGGTGATTTCACAGTGATAGCACACGTGTGAATGAAGGCTTGTATAACTGATATTTTTGGAGCCAAACATTTTCATTGGACCTGTACTTGCACTTTGTGTCCACGGTGTGATGTTTCTCTTCTGCTGTAAAGCACTGTAATCTTGCTACTGCAGCCTTGTCCTTATCTGGGGCTCAAAAATAATTCTCATATAATTGGGTTAATTTACAGACCACTATTCACTCTTGGACAAATCCAATGAAGTCCACTGTCATAAGACAGGTTTTCCTGGTCTGGAATATTTAAGTTCTATTGAGACCCCTTTTCCGTTTTGCAGTTACTGATGTACACAGCAGTTACACCAGCTCTCAGATTCCACGTCCCACTTACGCAGTCAAGGATTGTGTTTGCTTTAGCTATCAGGTCACACTGGTGTAAACCCTTGCCTCGTCTCTCGCACTGCATTCTGTACCACAGATTGTGAGGTGTGTTCCAGATGCATTGACCTTGTGCATAATTCAGGCTAAGCAGAGAATTAGCCTCTGTTGGTTGCAATGGTTTTCTTATCAGGAAGTTATCATCTATAATTTCTAGGCAAGACAGATAGCAGCAGCCTGAGACCACCAGAATATGTTTTCAAGAACAAAATCTTTCATTGTAACAGGTTTTTTTTTCTTCTTCTTCTTTTTTTCTTTTTTCTTTTTTCTTTTTTTTTCCCTTGCTCAGGTGTTTAAGCATTTGCTCATAGCTATTTTCTTGTCTGATTTGATGTTCTGTAAAAAAGCCATTTCTGATGCATCTCTTAAGCTGTTAAATTATCAACCTTCCAGGTGCTGCTCTGCTGAACTATTTGTAATTTTAAAGCTTTTGATCCGATGTACCATTCCCTTGCTTCTTTGTGAGGGGTCATGAGAGCCAGAGGGCTCACAATTTCAGAATATAAATGTAACGTCAGGATGTTTTTAGTCAAGACAGCTAGATCACTAACACAGGGTGCCAACTGTGTCTGGAAACCATTTTTTTTCTTTGTTTTACAGGCAATGCTACAGCAGTTAAGCAATCCCGGTATAGGATTATCATTCAGGATGCTGCCAATGGGGGACATGCATGCCCAGACACCTTGTATGAAGAAAGAGAATGTGAAGATATTCCCATTTGTCCAGTGTATAGGTAAAAAATATTAGCTTTGAATCAGTTTCTTGCTAGTGGGTTTCCAGTTCTCTAGAAATTAATCTTGTTGGATCATCCTGCACAGTTTTCACAAGAAAATGACATAGAACTGGAAAATGCAAAGTTATAAAAATAACATGAATAGTAATAACAATATATAAATAGTAAGTTTTGCAAAATATGTAAAAGTAGAGATAAGTTGGAGTTTTGAAATTATCTGGCTTCATCAGAATGAGCACCGATAGACACAGCTCCTGAAAATGGTAACTTCAGGGTCTGAAGTGTTTAAGGATAGTTTTACTGGGAACTCCCCCCTCTATGTACCTAAAAATCAATGCAAGCTATTTTGGTACCACAGGCACTCAACTGCCTTAATCATAATTGTATGCTTATTGCAGAAACACAGTCTTCTCCCCTGATGCTCTCACTCCAGTGAATAATATGCACTTTAAAAATTTCTGATTAGACAAATAGTACAATAGGGCAATTACTCACCGCTCTCATTAAAATTCTATGACCCATCTGTTATACAATGTTAGTAAATAGAAATGTATTATATCTTTGCATATAAATCTTCAAACCACACATCCTGTAGCACATGGACTCAGAGCAGAGCAGGCAACTGAACGTGGGGCCAGAGCAGGAGCTGAAACATTCAGCTCTGCATGGCACTGTACTGCACGGCACTGTGGAAAGCTACTGTCTTGCATTCCTGACTGACACACATCATAGCACGGAAAGCAGCAGATTGTGTAAAGCATCAGTTGTGTGAGAAAGGGTTTGCAGGAAGAGAGTCTGATTTCAAAGCTCACAAAGTTTATTTTGTGACTTTGAGTTATGCCCCACAAAAATAAAAGGAAATATGGTGGAAGGATGGTGTGGCTTTCTAGAAGGTGAACCTTACATCTGAATTTCAGTTCACAATGCTTATTTCAGGTCTGATTAAAGCTTTTTGTTGTTGTTGTTGCTGTTTTTCCTTGAGTCTCTGCAGTATATCATCATCTATGTCTCAGCTTTCAGAAGTTTTTGTCTGGACATATTGTTTTCCAATTTTAGCTACTTAATTCTTGACCTTTTCCTCTCGCAGGTGGAAGACCCATCGATGGAGTCACTGCATACTGGTACCAGATTCAGTGAGACAGGGTGTGCTGGGATATAATGAGGCGTGTGGACATGGCTTGCAGTCAAGGGGTAAGCTTTCTCCATGCAACCTTGAAATATTTAAGGTGATGGAGGGTGACATTTAAGTAGGGTCTTTACAATTTTACAGTAGCCCATTTGGAAACAGTGACTGAAGCACTTCAAGTGTAAAATAAAGTGTTTTAGGAAGTGGATTCATTATATAGCTTTGCTGCTGTACTGAAAACTAAAGTACCAGTAACATGATAGTTTACTAGGAGTACAGGGATGGATTTATGCTGGGTATTCATGTATCCTTACAGTAAGTACCCTTGTTCTTCTGCCTAAAGATGAAGTATGTGGGCTTTGAAAGAACTATCTATCTATAGATCTCTGTGAAGTAATCCATTCTTGGCGCTAAAAATGGAAAGGATAATTTCCTCGTGATTTTAAATTTTGCTAATAATTTGCCTGAGGCCTGATTTTTATTAGGGCTATTTGAGGAGTTCAGTGTGGGTAAAGGCTTTGGGCTCCTGCCCTTTGTGTGATTAAGCACTTGGAAAATACAGCGATCCAATTGTCTGAACAAAAGCGTTAAGAAGAATTTCACTATTCAGAGTATGTGATGGGAGTCTGTAGCAGTTCCTGCAGATGGCTTGAGATTTGACTGTTATCAGTCTGCTGAAAAATCTAATAAAACCTTTAACAAAAGGTTATTTTTATTGAAAAAAGATTACTATACAGGTATGCTAACTGAAGAAACTTGACATAATAATTTACTCCTTCACAAGGTTAGAAACTATTCTTTAAAGATGAACTGAATTTCTTACATAATCTGGAAACAAAGGAAAAGAGAGAGAAGCCCTGACAGTATGTGGGCTGCATCTGAAAGAAGAAATGTTTTAAACTAGAACTCAAAGGAGTAAATAACTTTAACTAGGTTTTGACCACAAGCCTATCCACAAGGTTTTCAAAGAGAACTCTGTAAATTGAGATGTCATTAAATGTGTTCCTGAATCTCCATGTGAAGGGAAGGTAATCTTTATGCTTCAGTAGGTGCATGAACTTTTTATTAATCTTACTCTGACAGAATTTGAAGCATAATAGAAAAGTATTTTGCTTATTTTTGCTCTGTGGAGAGCTCTCCAGAAATTAAGGAGGCTATGTAGTGTTTTGGGGTAATCATGGGAAAGGAGTCTCACAGCCTGGTGGGTTTAAGCAAATTTTGCTTCAGTGCCAGGTTCGCTTTTTATAATTAGCTGAAGTTTTCACAACAGCTCCGATTTTCATAATTGCATGATGTGATAGAACCAATCTGCTAGGCACTACTGAGGATGAATGAAGTTTCTGGAAAATGAGTTTTCAGTTGAAATGCATGGAAGATTTTTGAGACATCTCAAAACAAGAAAACTCCTACAAACGAGAGGAGTGATGTCCACGGAGAAGGCAGTTGAAACCAAGCTGCTAACTGATGAAGTTGCTTCTGAAAAACAAGCTGGTAGATTTTCAGTGATTCTGCACCTTATCTGTAAAAGTGTTTAGTAATGGAAACTTTCAAAAATCTTATGTTTGAACCTTGTCTTGCTACCTGAACTCTTCAAGAGCAGCTAGCATGTGTGAAGAGGTGCTGTGTTAACAAACTGTCACGGAGTAGCCGTTTAGCCAAAGGTGGCAGCTGCTTACACACCTTGCAGGATGTCTTCCAGCATGTAGACTTCAGCACTGGAGGACTTCTGAACTTATCATCCTTCACCATGAAAGCAGCCTTTGGAGGTTTTCTGAAATAATGTATGAGGCAAATCCAGAGAGTTGGCTTTATTCAACCTGGAAAATGGGAGTGAGGATGGAGTTGCACTCCTTCCAGAAGGGCATAGTGAAATAACAAGATAACGATCATAAGTTGTAGTGACAAAAATTCCCAGATTGCCTAGGAAGGCTGTAGGTGCATTGGAGATGCTTAAAACTCAATTGAATAAGGCTCTGAGCAATCTTTTCCAACTTATAGGCCCGTCCTGCTTTGAGAAGGCATTGGACCTCCAGGTGTCCCTTCCATCCCAAGTTATATTGTATGATTGTGCGAGTCTATAGAGTTCTTTTGAGGGTGAACTGTGCTATCAGTGTAAGAACTCTAGGTGCCCTAAATCTATGCTTTCCTGCAATATTCACGCATCCTACAACAGTTTGCGTTTGAGGTATCACCAGTATTCTACACAGTAACTGGCTTGCATTGTGTGTCAGTGTCTTTAACTGGTAAATGCTTATTCTCCAAAGAGTGTATGAATTTGCCCAACTTCTTTTTTACTATATAACAGCTATCACCCTTTTAGGACTAAAGAAAATCAGCCACAGAGTATTCACTTTAGAATTTGTTTTTTCTTTTGCTGTCCATGTCCTGACTGTCATGGAAATAAGAGGATTTCAGTTTTCAGTGACTACCAGGTCTGGCCAATTATAAAGGCATTGAATTAATATCAATTATTCCTACAGAAAGAAAGTGTATGTATGTGTATATGTTTAGAATATATTTAAAATACTTAGAACTGTGACTCTGCTGAGGGAAAAAGAAGTCTGAAATGGCTTTCAAGCTCCATTCTTAGGGTAGATTCTGAGATAAATACTTACAGATCTTGTTCCATGAGTGTTTTCACTGAAATGGCACATGTAACATGCTGAAGATACTGAGATTTATCTGAGTAATGAGCAGAATAGCCAAAGAGATGATGCCTCTCTGAAGCTGCAGTTTTCACAGCTTTATCTTGGAATGATGTTGCACTAATTAAAACAGCCTTTCATTTTGTATATCACCTTCAGTAGACTAACTTATTCAGAAAAAAGGCAGGAAGGTAAGAGGAAAATAATGTTTAGAGCTAAGAAAAATACTTGTTATTTAAACTTCATTAAGGCATTATTTGCAAAAGAACGTGAGATGGGGCACTTGAGAATAAAACAGGGTGGGGGATATTACTGTTGCTTGACAGTGACATAGACAACATTTCTAGCAATAAATGAAGAGCTTTACAAGCTTTTCTATTGCTATATAGCTGTCATTTTCCTCGAGAAGTGACTAATTTACTAGAAGGTGTCAAGACTGTGAGAAAATTGCTTCTGCTTCACATGCCCTTTGGTGACTTTACTGTTCTCTGATGTTTGTGATGGAAGATCCTCCAGAAATGACCTCTCTCTTCAGTGCTGACATGATCAGCCATCTTAGACATTCACGTTTTTGGGGGAAAAAAATGTGTTGCTCATTACAAGGGATTGTTAACATTTAATTAGTGGATGGAAAGCCTGCTTTAAGCAAGTGTCTTTGAAGGCTGCTTCAAAAGCCATTGGATAAAGTAAATGGACACGTATTAAAGACCAGACTGATGTAATGAGGCTTGGCTTTAAAAAAAGTAGTCTTGGAAATACCTGACAACATGGTTATGAAAAAAGTAGTTACTTTCCAAAAGCAGGGAGAAGCTGCAGCAATGGAATATGTCATATCTTATTTTCTTCTGCTCCTGCCACATCTTAACAGCGATTCATTTGAGGGATTTGACCATATCTCTGAGCATTAAAAGAAGGGATATGTCCATCTCTGAGCTGTAAGTCCCCATTGGAAGAATACAGAAGTGCAATGACAGAAAGCAGCAAATTAACACAGAAGCAAATATTCTTAGAGAATAATTTATTGATTTGTGTACAGTAAAACAACAACAAAACCACCAATGCCGTAATGAGAAACTACTACTCTGCTTTGGAAGAAGTGTACTCTCCCTGGCTTACCTGAGGTGACGGGGTGGACTACTACTGGATAACCTCCTTATGCATCTTAGTAGAACATTTTTTGGGGGTATGCTGTACTGCCAGACCATGTGTGATCTATTTCTTTTTTCCGTTAACAAGGTTGTAAATTAATACCACATGGGATTTGATGAGATAGTTGTTGATATAGATATAATCTATTTCAGTGCAAAAGTTGATACATGAATTGACAGTGAAAAATTGGGAATGCAGGAACCACTGGGCTCGAGGAATTTAGGATTCCTTTCTCCTTCATTGCAGGTTTCTGCAAACTCATTTGGAGTTTCTGTGGTGTAGCTATAGTAATGTTGTAAATGAGTCTGGTTTTAGCCTGAGATGCAGATCAGAAACTTATCATTAGGAGAAAAAAAAACAGTAACAGTCTGCCATGTAAATTTTTATTGGTGTGTTTAAATGCAGGGATTGTTCCAGTAAAATCTTATCTAAAATACAGGTGGAACTGTGATTACAAACATAATTTGTAATAAATTAGTGACTAAGTTAACATTTGTTCCAAACTAAGTAAGATGAAAGGATGAATTTTGACATTGCCTGTTAATACTGCATCTACAAAACTATTTTAAAGAGGTGTCTTTTAGATATATTATCTACTGTACTATCAATTTGGAACACAGTAATGGCCATATACATTACTCTTGTTTCTACTGAAATTATTTTGTGATAATCTATTTATAATGAGATGTGCCATCAGAAAAGCATCAGTGTTACCTTTTTTTTTTGCTTGTCAGATAGTCACCCAACAGTTCTTATATTCCCTGTTTTGTAGGTAGTTAATATAACAGAGATGCATTAATTGTATTTTGAAGTGCGAGGTGCTGCAGAATGCTTTTGCATAGAAATACCAATTTCAGTAGGTACATATTGAAATCCTTTTATAGTTTACAGGCTAGAGGCACTGTGATATCCTAAAGTTTGCAGTGGGTATGTTTATGATGGTAAACATGGCAAAACCATGGAGTACTTGAGTTAGATGGTGATATTTTATGAGCAGTGGTTTGTGATTCAGTCCTGCCTGTGCATAAATCTGTCCAGCTGATAGCAGCTTACCTGTAATCAGTAGCTCACTCCAACATTAGCTTTGCCTGGTAGGACACTGGCACCTTGAGCCTTATTCTGGGTGATACTGAGGGTTTGATAGGTTTGTCAATATATTTTTTTATATTATTATTTTTATTTTTATTTATTTATTTTTTCCTGATGATGCTGGTCTAGGGACCCAATGGTAATTGGTGGTTGCTGGGAAATGACTGGGAGTGTGGACTCGGGAGCACAGCAAGCAGAACATGAGTGGTCTTGGCCAACATCACTGTCTGGAAGATACCTGCTTGTCAGCTGGTAGTACTGATAGCATATAGCTGAGGGAGAAATAATTACTAGGGTAAGGACAGGAGCTGGGTCTTGTTAGTGATATATTTGAAAAGGTTCGTGAAGTGAAGTCTGTCTAGGATCAACATTCAGGGATAGTCTTTCCAGGATGCTATCAGTTGCATCTCTCTGCAACTTCGCCAATGTAGCCAATCTGTGTCATACTGCAAATTCATACAGTACATGTTATCTGTGTTTTTATTTCCTTGTCACTGATATTGCAATTTGCAGCTTACAAACACATGGGGAGTAATAAGGTGATAAGAAGCAACCAAAATAGAATAGATTTTACTATTATTTGTTCTTGATAATCTGATTTCTTTCCTTGGCAAGGCAGCTTGCTGAGGGTTGGCAGTAAGGTAAGTGGAAAGCAGGACAGATAACATTCCCTTGACTTTAGGAAGACTTTGAGTCCAGTCCTACATGATAGTCTCCCACAGGCTATTCAAGTTCAGAAATTCAAGTTGGATAAATTGGAGAATGCTCTGAAATCAGTATGACCTAGAGAAATGCACTATGAGGTGGTTGTGCAAAAATAAGTTCAAAGCTCTGTTATCAGCTGTTTGCTGTCAACCAGGAAGGCCATTTCAGATGTTATCCCACCCGGCACATGTAGTCTTGGCTGTCTCCACTGTTTTCACTAACAGTGTGCATAATGAAATAGAGAGTACCAGTATAACACATCTGAGTAATCACAAATTGCAGGTTGTGAATACTTTGAACTGCAAGCCAAAAAATTCAAGTTGGATAAATTTGAGAATGCTCTGAAATTGGTAAAGTGAAATTTTCATTAAAGAAAAAAAATACGTAGCAGTTACACTGTGTAGAAAGGCAGCAGTACTGCAGAGGTGAGTGTCGAATTGAGTTATGGACTATGAGTTAGTAGCATTATGCTGTTGTAAAAAAAAGTACACATCATTAAATCATCTATTTCTTGCATTTTATTTCTTATCTCCAGCCTCCTGAAATTGATTTTTCTAATTCCTAAAATAGAATATTTTTAACAGGTAATCCCCACTTTTATTTCTGTTCGGTAATGTTTTCTGCCACTGTAAATGATGACAAACAATTAAGATCAAATACAAACATCAAACCTTTTCTTAATTAATTCTAATTCCTTGTTTACCAGCAGAATCAGAATAGATTAGGAATTTTATTTTTCTTCCAAAATATCCAACTTTCATTCATCAGAAAAAGATAGTTATTTATGAATCTAAGCTCTGGTGAATATTAGTGAATGATTTTAAATCTCTTGAATTTAATGAAAATTTACCTTTGATTTTACACTTGAAAATTATTTACAGTCTTTGTGAACTATGCATGAACTGTGCACAGGAATTTGGAATTTGAGAGATTTATCATGACAATATGGATGTTTTACTACATAAACCTGGATTGTTTGTATCTAATTTCTACCAGTTTACCTTTATGGTCTGATCTTTAAAATATTTCCCAAAATCTGTGTTTAATTCTGACTTTGATAGTAGTTTCATACAAAAAATGTGTGATAATGTTTCACAAAGAGGAAAACAAGGAAAAACTGAGGAGGAGACAGTAATGCAAAAAAAAATTTTTTTTGGATAACCTGTATGTATGCATTCGTAGCCTACAGTAGCAGTATGTGGAAAGTTTCCACTCACAGGCAGGTTTTTGATGGGATATATTTGAGTTTGGGCTCAAATAGAGCCAAATTGGGTTAGAATTGACCAGTAGCAGAGAGGAAAGGGCAGATGTTGACTATGTGAGATGTGGTGGATAAATCACTCTGAGCATTTGTGGCTGACTTTGAGATTTCTGCAGTTTTGAGATCTAAAATCACCTACTTGTGTAGAGATCATCCTGAGCCCCTTTCTGAAATCCTGATGACTTAGCAGAGTTGTCTGTGTAAATATTTGCATGGCTTTATTGAAGGCCGCAGAAGGTAAAGTAATAGTTTGGGGAATTGAAATTAGTCCTTGTATTGTATTACATCCCACTGATTTCCAGGTAATGTTTTCTTGTAGACCAATTTTTCTTTACTTTGGACTTAGTTGATAGGACAATGGGCAGAAAGATTGATACCGATTTTCCAGTGACAAGTTGCCGACAAGAGAATGATAGTGGCCTACTCTCCTTTTTTATGGAAGATGTCAGCAGACATCACAAGACACTTAAAACAGTGCTACTATATTTCAGTCTGGGTCTGGTCCAGCTTCCATCTCAGGTATATCTACTGTAAGAGTATTTCACGGGCAGTAGGAGAATTGGCATGACCTTACTTTATAGATGCTAACTAATGGCATGAGAGACTCCGACTCATTCTGTCACTGTAGCCTTGTGCCAGCAAAACATAAAAACTAAGGAGACTCTTGTGAGAATTTGTCCTGACAGTAATCTACAGTGCAGCATTTTATCCAAAGGCAATTCAGTATTCTGTAGACTTTTCATAAAATAAAGATGATGAAGTCTGCATCAGATAAATTATATGTATTTGATTTCCTTCAAAAATAGGACGATATATTCTACTCTGTACAAGGAAACAAGCAGGCTTTCTAGCTTAACTCTGTACAGTTCCTATCTGATAAACAAAACAGGAATATCAGCATCTTAGTACCACACGCAGCATTTATTTTCTGGGAAAAAAAAAAAAAAGTCTTGATAAGTAGAAAACTCTTTTGAAGCCAGAAGGCATAAACACTGAAAATGTATATTACAAGCATGTACCAATAGAGGGATTGTTAAAAGATCAAAATAATGAGAAGTAAAGCAGAGGAACATCAAAGCTTTCCAGGCTATGTATTTCTGCCTTGATTAGGAGGAAGGAGGGAAGAAGGGGGAAAAGAAGGCTTTAGATCAATAGGAAATGGCCCAATCACCTCAAAGTCAAAGGCAACACCATTCAAATGTGTACAATTTACAAGAATTGCTAGAGCATCTCAATCATAAAAGTCCCAAATGATCTGACAGTACTCACACCATATTTAGCAGGTACACATAAAGAGTCAAGATCATCTTATCTGAAGGAAACTCCTTTTAAAATGTAAGGGTAGATAGATTTTCATTTTGTCTTTCATCCCTCTGATTAAGTTCAGCTCTCTTTGGTCCTCCTAAGATTTCTTTCATCTAGTGCGTAGTCTCTATGATCTAAGAAACTATCTTTGGTGAAAGTCATTTTTGGGGTCCGTTTTTTAAATGATGAATTGTCATTAAACAGAGTATAGCAGATGAAAGTGGTCCAAGGAGAACCAAACTGTGCTGAGACTTACTCAGGAGGATGAAAGACATAATGAGAGACATAATGAAGAGCAATCTCTTCCTCCAACTGGAGACAGGCCCTTCCAATTACAACTTGTTTTAGCATCATCTTCCATTGATTTGAAATTCAGGCTATGAACTGTTGATTCAGACTTTTCATACAAACCTGAGAAACTTCTATTATCTGAACAGTAGGCGTGTGTGGTCACACTTCTTGTTTTGTGCAGAGGGTGTTATAAACTATAACTGAAACCTTTCTGTGACCATGGATTGTTTGTAAGTAGAGCTGATTGTGCAGCTTTGTCTGCTACTTTTCAAAAATACAGGAGCCATTTTGCTCTAAAACTCTGTGTTTTGATGACTTAGAACCTGAAACAAGAGGGTTTATAATCCTTCGTATTTTATATGAGCTCACATAACTGTCACTGTAACTAGTTATATATATATATTTTCTTTTTCTCCATGTTCTTCCTAGTCTCTTTGCCTCTTCTGTGTCTGGTATACTGCAGTTCCATGAGTTAACCCTGCAGTGTGTAAACCATTTCACTTTATTGGTGATTTTCAATTAAATTCAATTATCCGTTTTTCATGAGACAATTGAGTCCATTTTGGTCACCTTTTGTGTTTGCTATTTCATATAACACTTTCATGTCCCTCTAGCTCACATCCGTGCTGTAGACAGTCCCATTCCGTACTGATATAGATCTACTTTTGCTTTTATAAATTTTTAATTTCCTTCTTGTTATGCTTATGCCGCTTACAAATCCAAAGATAGTTCATGCTAAAGCCATCCTGGTTCACAGGAAAATTGTTAAAAATTCATCTGAGCTGCCCATGATAAGATACACCTACTCTGGAAATGGCCTGAAGGAGAACTTTTCTTCAAATAGGCTCTTTAAACTGGAGACCTTAAAGCATGACCAAAAATAAGTAAGTTTATTAAAAAGCTTTTATACTCTTAGTTGTTGGAAAATCATTAGAGATGCTTTTCTCTGAGCCATTACCGGAATAATGTCATCTTGTCCATAATGATCTCAGTCAAGCGGAATAACAAGTTCTAGAAATTCCAGAGACATTAGGTGGGAGGATAAAGACAGGATATTTATTCTTACAGTATGGTGGTACACAAGATACTTAGTTTGGTATTTATTTTACCTACTTGAAGAAATGGTTGGTTCTGGGTTGAAATGCTGATGCTACTTAAATCAATGAAATATTAGAGGACTTTGTCAGTTCTGTGGGAAACAAAACAAAAAACAAACAACCAATAAACAAACAAACAAAAAAACACAAACAAACAACTCAGCTATTGGTGAAAGGAAAAATAGAGATGTTGAAAGGAATGGAAAATTTTGTTCTTGGCAGATATTGTTTATTGTCATGCTGCTAAAGTTTGGCCCGTCTAAGGATTTTTTGTTAGAGGAGCTGAGTAAAAGTTGCATTTTGCATTTTTCCTTGTTCTACATCAGTTAGAAAACACTTCTTATTAGAAATTATTGTCAGATTTCTTTAAATAATTAAACTATGGTATTGAACATGAATATTAGAATCCTAAATGACAGAGCTCATCAGTGTCGCATACTGTAAATCTTCAAGCACAAGATATGTTAATTGTGGCATGCCACAAAGGTGCAAAATGAATCCTGATGTCGTGTTGACTGAATGTGAACTTGTGTATTTATGTTACTCCAGCAGTTTCATGTCTGCAATTGAGGTTTAGACATGAATTTTTCAGTTTCAGAATACGTGAATAACCATGGCTTAAACTGCCTTTCAAAAATCCCACAACCTTACTGTCAAACAGGTGCAGTAAAATGGCAGTATGGTAACTGGAAGTGACGAGAATACTTAGAAAATGCTTGTACTAACACAAATACTTCAAGTAACTGTGAAGTGGTCAGTATTTCCTACATTTTCTTTACACATCCAGTGCTGCTCTTTTCTCTTGGCACCATTTCTAAAGATGTTCATGTCACTGTGTTCAGCCTAACCTGGAAAGAGAATTAATTGATTTTCTTTTTTTAAAGTAGCCTTTCTGTTAAGGAAGATGAGAAATAGTGGTTTCTAGTACACAGAGAATTTTCATTGGGATAGAAGTTTTCTTTAATGTTCAAAAATATATTAAAAAAATCTAAGCACTTTCTAAAACTGTTTGATTATTGCAGCATTAATGCTTCTGAGCATTCTTCCTGTTCAAAACAGCCCCTTCTTCCCTTTCATTAACAGTATTGTCATTGAATTGCTTCTCAAAGGATTCAGAAGATTCAGTCTTCCTTATATTATAATAAATCAAAAGAAACTTCATCCAAAAAATTGGAATTCCACTGGAATAAAATTACTACACAAGAAAAAGCCATCTCTATATTTTGATGGCAATAGATAGTAATGAAAAAATGTCATCTCCTAACAAAGATTTTTCTAAAGTCAATTTTTTTCCTGGCAGCCACTGGTTTTGCCTAGTGCATGAAGCATTTATTAAAGGATTTCTGATATTGGCTTTGTGAAATAAGGAAGGTATGGAATAATATATTCTGATATTTTACAGGTTTTTCCTAAAGTAGGGTATTTTGTAATGTCAAATTTGGATCTTGAATGTGAAGCCCTGTAGAAAATGTGACTTCCTACCACTTTTCTGGGCAATTCTAACATCAGTACTGTCGTTTCTTCTTGACAGTCCCCAGAAGTTTCAGTCCTGTGATCATATATTTATTTTCTTTGATATGTGCCCCAAGGTGATGGAAATTTCTTCGAGTTATCTCTTTTCTGCTATCTCTTGGATATTAACTTTCTGTATCTTTGTTTCTATTCCAGTGTTTGTGTTGGCAAAAGAAACGCTTGAACTAGAGGTGTGCTATATGAGGGAATCTAACCAACCTATTAAAATGTAATAGGCTTGTCGGAGGCCATCTACTTCAGCATTTGTTTAATCCAGGGTGAAGTAGATCAGCATGTCCTCAAGGGATGTATTACGTGACAGAACAGCACTCCCAACCGCTGCTGTGTGATAAGAATATCTGGGCTTTCATAGCCTTTGCCCTTGCTGACCACGAGCCTTCACTGTTGGCTTATTTTGTTCCTTCTGCTCTCAGAGGACATCTTAATAATAATAGGTACTTATTAACAAATTTTGAGAAAATCAAGCAGGAATTGGTCTGCAGTACTGAGCAGATATGTGTAGACATTAATTATTGACAGGGCCTGGAGGATTTAACTCTTCTGTTGCATTCTGACCTCACAGCATGAGATGCGGTCATGACACATATCGTCATTGGGGCATATTGGGGCATTTATTTCATTCATTGAGGCAAATCAGACATACTGTGTTTGTGAGAAGTTGCTTTGACCAGCAGGTGCTTTTCAGTTCCACTTTGAAATGATCAGGTAATGGAGCACACAAAAATCACTGCCTGCAAGATGGATGGGTTTGGTGCAGGCTGCATTGCTGGTGAAGTTGCATGTGAACAAACCTCCAAACAAACGGGAAATACATTTGTGCTTTAAAATAAATAGATATCTTCAGTGCGTAGTTTCACGGAGTATAAATTTTCATGTAATCTAAGCACATCTGCTCATAATAATTAACTTCTGTGGCATATGAAAGGAAAAGCTACATCAGCTCTCTGGTATGATGAGATGGATTGCTTTCTGTCTGTTCATCATAATGATTAATTGTAGCATTTATATGAAAATGGCTGCTCTTTATTCATTTTTGTTTTTAGATCATGTACCTTGCTTTTTTTTAAATCTTATTTAAATGTAATTACTCTGAAAATCTGGTATGAAAGCATAAACTTTCCAGTTTTAAGTGCTTTGATGAGAAACCAGGCAAAAATGTGTCTCTGCTTAAATTGTCTTATCTGAAGACTTTGAAAGATGCCTGTCTTTCCTCGTTACATGGATTTCAGAGGTAAACATAAATATAAAAAAATAACCATGAAAGAAATTTAGAAGGATTACGGAATTTCAGTTGATTCTGAAGGCTGGTGTTTCCAAGAGGCAAACAATAATACTGAAACATAACAGCAGTTTTCAGTTGGTCCTTTGGTTTTGCAAGTATTAAATATTTACAGTGAGGGAAATATAACCTGTTGCCCTTCCAAAAATTACATACAATTAATTTATGGGCTTTAGTTTAGTAAAATTTGAGTACGTGCTTTATTGAATGTAAGCTTTCAGATGTGCAGTGGAAGAAGTGATGGATGTACGAGTACAGCTATCAACTAATGCTGGCCTGTCAAGTAGTTTGAGCAGGGGACACAAATGATCCTATTGTATTTACTCCCAGTGCAGTCATTATCTTCTTCCATTACTTGAAAAGAAGTTAATAAATGTTGTACAGGTAATCCCTGCTCTGGTTCCATTATTACTGTGTTTTGAAGTCTCAATATTTTTTTTTTCTTTATTGATAAGGTGATTCTACACCTGCCAGTGCAATGCTCTGGATAAGCAATATGCCTTCACCCACAGCATCTCTGCAGTCAGCAGTAAAACTCGTGGCGTTTCCTTGAACAGAAACCCTCCTCTAACTTCTGTCCAGAAGTGTTAACACCAGCAAATAACTGCTGGTGAACAAAAGCATCAAGGTGTGGAATTGGTCTGTGTACCCTGCAGTGCTAACATGCTGTGCCATGTGAAGACTCCTAGACCCTCATATAGCAACTACATAAAGCAAACCTTTAGAAATCTCTGGCTGACCTATTTTTTTTTTCTTGTGGGTATAAAGATGAAGGAGGTCACTCACAAGTTTTTACTGGCATTGAGTTTGTACAGTAAGAATTGTGTAAGCAAAAGAAATGATGTGTGGAGAGCATTTATTGAGTGAAAGTCTAAAACTCAGGTAAAGTTGCAGTAGGTGTGAACAGAATTTAGCTTACAATTTAAAAATCTTTCTAGGTTGCTCAAATCATATTGATTAAATGATAAACAAAGTACTTGAAATCTCATGGTGACTGGCATAAGATCCCTGATCAAATTATACTGCAAACAGAGCACTGTAAAGGAAAATGTCTTCCCCAGTTAGTTATGTCTTTTTTTTTTTTTTTAAGGATTTCTTATTAAAAATTCCATCCCAGGATTTTCTCAGAAGATAAACTAAACTCAACAAAGAAGTTAATGCAAAAATAAACTATTGCAAGGCATCAACAAACAGCTACAGTAAGCAAATAAGCAATTTGCAGATAGAGTCAACATCACATGAAATGTTTATAAAGGTAATATTTAAGATCTCATAAAATCAAATTGTATTCAGATACAATAACAAAAGTCAGTAATAAAACAGCGGTGAATCAGGTCCAGAGAGAATCATAAAGCAAAAGGCTATGTTCTGTTTCAGAGTTTTTTAGTGCTAAGCGTACTATATATTTTTATGGCAACTCCACCCAATCTTTGCTTACCCAGTTACTCACTGTCGAGTGTGTGCATACAAATCAGACTGCTAAAGGCATGTGCTTTTTGATGCACTATAATTTAATTATTAAGAAAGCCATTTGGATGTCATTTAGGATTCATGGTGCTGAGCATTTTTAGGATTTTGTCCTCAAGGAAATAAGCTATTTCCTGTAGTATGTTTCAAACCACAGCGTATGTAATGCCGTGTGTATAACGAGTGATCAGGGAAAATACTATGGAGCGAGGAGGGAGGTTAGGAGGAACTGGAGAGCTGTGTTTCCTTACAGTTCAGGAAATCCTGACTGCAGAGTCCTAGATTTTCTTTACATTGCACATGCAGCAGCTCTACTGCATTTGGAGTCTTCTGGAAGTGCATCATCAAGGTTGTTAATGAAAATTTGAATTAATAATTTATTCCATCTTAATAGTGAACCTTTACCAACTACTGTCTGTACACAGTCTTCCTGCCAGTTTTTCTTCTACTCCCTGCTTGTTTTGGTAGGATATACCTTGAGTACCAGAGGAGTATCTGTGTCAAAAGCCATTCTAAAGTGAAGGTAGATAGCACCCGTTTTTTGTTTTCTTTCCTAGAGTGCGTTAATCTGTTACAGAAAGGAAGTTCAGACATTTAACTTTTTTTTTTTTAATTTTTTTTACGTATTGGATGGGAGAGATGCCAGTGGTGTTTGCCCCTGTCATTGTCTGGATAATAACTTGTTTTTTGTGCAAATACATTTGCACAAAATTTTACTTCCCTTTCCATACCTTTCTTTTTGTGTATTTCCATACCCCTTACTTTAAAATAAATAAAACAACAGCACTGGTACAGGCTAGGGAGAGTGTTTCATGGTAAGTTGCACTTCCTCCACCAGATCACAAAGATCAGGTCTTTAGTTTGCTAGAGCAAGGATTCATTAGGACTGCCAGTTTCAAAATAGCTGGCTTATCCTAGACAGCTCTTTCCTCTGTAGAGGCCTGAGATTTTAATTTTGTTTTAGCTGCTAATTGTCACACTTGCAGGATTGCAGCCGATATGCTTGTTGAAGTGGGGGGCAAACTTCTTTGGGCCTCTTTTTTGGCAGGTGGGGCGGGAGAGCTGGAGGGTGTCCGTCTGTCTCCACATTTACAGAAGGATCCTTTGTTACCTTTAATACCCTTTGCTCATTCTGAATTATGTATGCTTGTGCTGCAGTCGTCTTCTAATCCTCAGGAACTTGACCTAGTTTCCACCTTTCTTTGAGGGCACTGAATAGCTTTTGACTGAGCTTAGCTGAGCTCCCATGCTCCTGCTTATCTGTGGCTATGCCCAGTTCCTAATGAGACGGCTTTCACTTTGCCATTTGTTGTTTTTATGAGCTGCAACTTCCTGCAGTTTTTTTTTTGTTTGTTTTTCTACCAGCCCAGCCTTTCAGGACACCTCCCGTACCTTTAATAAATTTATATGAATGTATTCATACACCTACCCATCCGAGCTGTTGTTACCTGTGTAATTTTATGGTCATTCACTTTCATCCTCCCTCTACCCTGCTGTTCTCCATGGGTTCTTCCTCATGCTGTATGATCTCGCTGAGTAGACTTTACTCTGTGTCCTGCCCCCAAATTTTGCCAAATTCACCAGAACAGTCTCTGAATTCTGTGGACTTTCTGAGCTGTTCTGTGTTCCTTTAGCACCAGGTGGTGTGCTGTGGATGGTGTCCTGCTGCTTGCTCACAAGTTCACCTCATTTGATGTCCTTTGCCCAACATTGCATATATTCCTTTCCAATTGAACCATCGCCTGGGTAAACTGCATGAATTTGTCTGTTAAGTTTTGGCTGTGTCAGGGCTTTGCTCAAAGAAGTATGTAATGTAATAAGTAAAAATTATCAGTCGATTTTTTAAGACTTTGTTGAGTAAATATAGCGTTATTGCGAAACCTCAATTACCTTTCCTGAAGTGTAATGTAGTAGATCTCCTTCCTATCTTACCGTGGAAGAAAAAAAAAAAAAAGGCAACTAAGACCTGTCCTGGAAAAGGCTACTGCATGATGGAAGAAAGCTATTCTCTAAGGGTAGTTATTCTTATAATTATTCTGTATAGCAGTTATTCTGAAAGGAAAAGTCAAATACTGATAGCAGTTGAGTGTTGTTTGCTATTTAGTCAGTGTTTTTGTAGGTGCAGCAAATTTTGTGTTGATAAAGGATAATTTTATTTTTGGAAGAGATTGTGTATAACGTGCTTTTTTGGAGTTACTGAAGAGTCCCACCATAATCGTAACGGAAAGTATATTAAACTTCATATTAAACATATACTATGAGAAAGGTGGGTTAGCATTTGGAACGTAAAGAGTTAAACTTTACCTCACTTCTCCACAGTCTTCGCTCGTCCTTTTGCTAGGAGAAGACTGTCAATCTCGTGTCTTCTAAATGTATCCTATGACCCTACCTCCAATGCATGCTTATTTTTTCTACAGTAATTTTATATAGCAGTGTGAAATAGGCTTCTGTTATATTGGACAATGTAGAATACAAGAATCCATGCAAAACTTCATATGAATCGTGGCTATTTTGCTTGCTTACTGTGCTGGAAAACCTTGTAGTCTCATCAAGACTTCTGGTTTATTGATAGCAGACACATCAGCATTGGCAGTTCATCTTCTTTTTCTCTTTATTAGAAAAACTTTCTGTATTTTTGTATTGAGTAGAGGAAAAAAAATCTGGTTTTGTGTTTGTAGTTTATGTGAATATATATGTCAATAGTAGCTGCCGCTCTCCAAAATTTTCATTCCACCCAGGAGTTAATCCTGTGTTTTTTTTTTCTTTTCTTTTTAAGTTTCACTGGATTTTGACAGTTGTATGAGTACTTCGGAAGTGGGTTAAAGCTAAAATAGCCATTTAACGCCTTCCTTCATAATTTTCAGCAACTAGGGAACAACTTTTTTTTTTTTTTAATCTCGGTGTAATCAGTAATTTTACTAATAGTATGCTTTGATACATTTTTTCTTTACCTTTCGACAAATTGCATTGTTAATCTTGTACCTCCAATGTGTGGTACTTAATCCTATATTCTAACCTTTAATTATTTAACTGTTAGTTTTGATCCCTGCATGGAAGGCTGTGGAGATGTCTTTGTTTCACACACCTAATGCTTTATGAGATAAACAAATAAGTAATTCATGCTTTGTTTTCTCTGTGTGCCACATAATGACCTAGTCATAATTTTTGAATCGGCTGTCAACACACATTAAATCAGAGCATCTATTTGAAACAGTAGTATTTCATAAGCTGCATGTGACAGTTCATTATCTTATCTGTGAGAACTCCTTTATTCCTTCATCTTGCCTCAAAAACAATATCCCTGCAATTGAACTTTTGGTAAAAGTCAAGGTCACAGCTTTGGAATAAAGTTATGTATGAGAATTGCCTGTCTCCCTATTGAAAATGTGAGTAAATCAAAAGTACTGATACGGTAATCTCAATCTACAGGATGTTCTCTTGTGTTTTGTTGAAACTAAAGGATAAGAAGTTTTATTGGCTTTTAAAAACTGTTCCTTTTAGAGAAACTTCCTTGAAAAAGCCTCTTATTAATAAATCTAAATAGCGTTAACGCTACACACACACACACACACAAAAATAATATCAGAAACAGCAGTAAATTATAGCAGAAAGACATATATGCGTGTGTGTGTGTATACATACACAATAAAACCTGCAAGGAATGGAATTTATGTATGTATTTAGGTAGAAGTGTGACATCTACTTAAATTAAATTAGTTTAGGAAATTCTCTTCAGGTTTGCTGAAAGTCAGCAGAAATTCCCTGTATTTTCTGTTGGGTCTGTTCCTTGGAGGGTTCTGGGAAGGGGAGAAGAAGGGAATATTTTAATCAGAAAGCCACCATTTTTCCATGGATTTATAATTTTTTTCATGGAATGAATGTCATGAAAGGGACTGTCTTAATGTGGAAGAATGATGCCATTTGGTTTCATTTGATTAAAGGAAGCTGGAAAACAACTTTGCTTTTGATTATGCAAACTGCAGTTCATGTACAATGAAATGAGAGGAATCTCCCAGAAATCTATTTCAATTTCTGAACTAATTTTGGTTTGATATTGTCATACGTCTTGCTAATATGTCAAATCGTTATGAGTTTCTATTTATTTTATTGAGTGTAACAAAAAATTAGAGTCTTTGTAACCTTTTAATTATTGCAGTAACTTCAACTTCTGCTTACAATTTGACATTATGACATTGAAAACTGTAGTCAATTTTTTCATACTTTTGAACAAAAGTCTTTGTTTGACTTTTGGCCTGCTGCAAGGAATCATTTAATGCTTCCTAAAAATTATATTCCAAACTTTGTAGGTTATTTATAATGCAGGTGATTAAAGCTTTCTCAGTACTTCTGTGTTTCTGTGTGAATCACAAGCCATTTGCTCCTGGAGGAGACTCAGTTTTAAGAAAATTTCTGCATGGATGGATAACTTCTTAATGCTTTTTAGGTCATCTACCTGTAAGAATCAGCATTGCTTTTTAACATTTTGCTGAACAGCTGTGTGCCATGCAGAGAATAACGAGCGTGGTGATACACCTGATAGGGAAAACATTTCAATTCTCACCACTCCAACACCTTCCCTCGCCAAAAACCTAACAACTGCATGATTCTCATGCCTAGCAATAGATATTCATTCCGTTCTCCTATTCCTTTGTGGGAAGAAGGCCCAGCACTGCACACGGGATCATAAAAGCCCAGAGAAGCCTTTTTCCACCAACTGCAGGTGACCTGGCACCAGTAGGAATGCATAAGGCTGTGGGCTCTGTAGTAAAGCTGGAGAAAAAGCCTCATACGTGGCTAGCATCATCTTCATCTTCCAGGGGAATTAAGTTTACATCCTCCTTTACATCACTGGGTGTTGCGTACAGGTGTTGGGCTGAGGGGGATCTGAGCAGACTGCTGCCCTGGCACTGCCAGTGGGACGCCTCTTGGTGCCTGTATGGGTTGCAGGGACTTTGGGTTCAGAACCGTGTTCTTCACTTACAAAGTTTGTCTGTAGGAACCGTGGTCAGTTTTCTGCCTTAATTCCTGACATGGCTTAAACTTCTGCTCACTTGTTATCTGATGAGATTGGTCTGCTTGGCAATTGAAATCCTTTGTGGAGTATTTCACCTACAGGACACATTATTTTTTATTGACCTCTTTAACAGGAATGACTGTTATTACACTTGGCTGATATGTATAGATTTTTTACCCCTCTTACTTTATTACTAAAAACCGCTGCTATTCTATTTTTTCAAGGATAAAATATACAATAAAATTCATACTTGACATTCATTTCTTTCTAGGATGGCTTTTCCCAAGGAGTTTTCCCAGCTGGTTGCCTGCAGCTGAGCTCTCAGAGCTATCCCAGCACACAGTTCCCACCTTCTTTCCATTCCTGCCTCTGTCTTTGCCTGCATGGGGATAGACCCCTGGGCAAATGCCAGTTTTAGTGGCACTGATTGCACTGCTTTTCTGAAATGATTGGAGTTGGTAGCCCAAGAGCCTGGGGGAAGAGGAGTGCTCTATTTGGGCTGAAGGGATATGGGCTGTTCCAGCCCCCCAGCAGCCTCTCAGGCTCTGATTCCTCTATTCCTCTTCAAATTCTTTTTTTTTTTTCTTTTTTTTCTTCCCTATCTAGGGTTTCTGTGCTTCATCCATCGTCATGTTGAACTGTGGGCAAAATTGTTTTCAGACACTGCCTTTGTTCAATTCTCTTTTACCAGATTATATTTTTATACACATCAATGAGATCTGCGATGTTGGGTGAAAAGCCATAAAAAAAGAAAAAAAAAGTCAAAGTAATTTCTGAGGATTCTCCTTTTCCTTATTTGAACATTCAAAATTTCAGACTTAATTGGTTTCTCCTTTATTCCTCATTGCCTGTGATGTTATAGAACCTGAAAGAATGTCTTGGTTTTCATTGCTTCTAGTATTTTGTTGCTAAACTGTTCATTAGTTTATAGTGAGGGATCTGATATTTCCATACGCACCCACACTTCCCTGCTAGTGTTGCCCTCATCTACTGAATAGTAGTGTTAACCTTTTGTTTTGTTTTGCTTTTTGAAAATAAATTGTTTTTATTTTAATGAATTTTGCATTGTTTTGAGTAAATGAAAACAGTGGATGAAGCCTTGGTATTTAATAATGTAATGCCAGAACAGAACTTCATGGCATAAAGTTTAGTGGTTAGACCAATATATTAATATTTAATCTGTATAGCAATGTTATTGCTCTAGTAAACATCATCACTTCACACATTTCTCTGCAGGACCTTCTTTGGCCTCAAGCTACAAATGAAAGATGCAATTTTATTATAAGTCTCTTGGATTAGATGCACAGGAGCTGCATTGGTTGACATTGCCTTTAATATATGTGAGCAAAAGTTTATAGTAATTTTTTCTGTTTCCATTCTAAAAGTTAATTAACTGATAAGATATAACCCTGGAGGTCTTCAAATAGGACAAGACAAAGGTTTAAAGAGAAATTGAGACAAAGGTCTGAAGCAGTGAAGGATCTAGAAAAGGTAAAATATAGATACAGTATTTTTAGAGAATCTCTCAGGTCTGTGTAGTGATACAAATTTATTTGGCTGTGTTATGTCAAACTTACTCATAGAAACAAGTTACTCTGAATTCTTGGTGTGCTGTAAGTATTTACACTTCCATTAGAGCAACAGCCAAGAGTAGGTTTCCCAAATATAGCACATTCAAATGGAAAGTTTCCTTTCCTTTGTGCTTCTGATGGAATTAAAAGCAGCTATTTACTGTTACTTTGAAAGACACGCTTAAAAATTTCAAGTATCAGTTCTCTCTCCTGTAAAGGAAATGTGAAGTGAATCTTAATGGATTTTCAAAGTATTGAGTTGGTTCTGCTTTGAATTTTATTTCTGAAATAACTTATTTTAAAATTAAAGGTAATTACCATACCACTTTGGGAAATTTTGGAAGTTCCTCTGATTATGTTTCCTAGGTTTAAGGAAAAATGATAATGCTGGGTATAATTGGCAATTTCCTGTGTTCTCTCTCCCAAGTTTTTGGTTTTGTCATCAGCAGAACAGCGAAGGAGGGTGCGAGGGTCAGATGTTCCTTTACGCTTCATTTTGCTGAGGCCGACTCAGCACTGTATCAGCGATGGCTGCTTCGTGATGTCCTCCATGCCTGGCATGGACCTGCCTCTCTGGAGGTGGTCGGAGGTCCTGATGCTGTGCTTGGCCACTGTGGCAGCCTCATATTTCCGCCTTCATAGGAAGGGGAAGCTGGTGATAACTAATTGTGGCTCAGCCCCTTTCAAATGAGCTAGGAGAGGCATACTCAGGATTTATAGAAATAAGAATACATCCCCGGAGCTGCTGTCAGGTTACTGTTTCTTCTTTATGTTTCACGGGCTACTGTTGTCCTGATATTTTTTTTTCTCTGTGAAAATATTTTTTAAGAAGTCAGAGAAAGTAAACATAAAACACTTTTGTAAAAGTTTTGCTCCATGTTACATTCCAAAGACAACCTTCCCCTGCTTTAATTGTTCTTCATTTTAAACACGATGTGTCCGATCTTGTTGTAATGGCAGCTGGCAGAAACCTTTTGCATCAAGAAGGATTCGCACACACAACAATTTCATGCGACAAACTGCTCTGAGCTCCAGCAAAAATGAACAAAACTTCACAGGTGGAAAGGGAATAAGATGAAAATCAAGCTGTTGATTTATTGTAGCCAAGATTAAAATAGTTTGTCTTGGAAATACTATAATATAAGAAAACTTATGATAGTATCACAGTCAGCTGTACCCTAAGGTTAGCTAGAATGAAGCATATGAAGACTATCTAAAAATACTAATAATCTTCCAGCAGGGTGGAAAGTATTGCTAGTTCTGATGCAATTTACTTTCTGTTGTGCTAATTTGTTTTTATTGCATTTGATTGTTTTTCAGTTAAACAAACCAGCAAATTATGGTTCCATTATTTATAATTATATGATTTGAACCAATGGTAAAGAAATCAGAAATAGAGAACTTTTTGTGCCAAATATTGTATTTGTTATACACGAACAAGCCTATAGTAATCAATCAGTATTTTGATTATGTATTTGCTTTAGAAACAAATGCTTGCAAACAAATGCTTCGTTCACAGATATTAATAGGAAAGTGTAATAGGATCTGTTCCTTTCCTATTGAAATAAATGTGATTTTTGGTATTTTCATCAAGAATGCAATCTGCTTTATAATCCCCGCACAGTTACAGCAATTTGGTACAAATTTAAGAAAAGTAGCAGCAGCTAAGTAAAAAATGTTGTTTCCTTTTTTCTGTCTATAAGAAAGGAACAGAATGTCATCACAAGAAAAAACATACCGTACGCTAGGATATCTCCCTTCACATCTTCTCTGTGATCTTCTCCCTTGTTTTGGGGAGAGTAAAAGGGGAAAGTAAATCGTTTCTTTAGATCTGTTAGCTTCAAAAGAAGTGTAAAAAGGAATGGATTACCAGAGAGAATGATCTCAACAGCAAACATAAGAATTATAAAAATAATTACTCATCTTTTGTTAAAAGGCAGACTGATTGCAACTCCTTTGCTCACATAAAAATAAGTTAATTTGATGTGACCCAGGGGAAATGCCAGTTCTTATATGTATGGGAATCAGAATCTTATGCACATTATATATAAAAACATCCTTTATCATCTTGGGCTGTTACTGATTTCTGTGACTTTTTTTTTTTAATTTTTTTCCTCAATAAAGAAAGGAAGTATGCCATGAGGTAGGGTTTCTCTAAAACACTTTTTTTTTTTCTTCCACATACTAAGGATGTTTAGGAAGAAGTATAAAAAGCTTTTCTGCATGTATAATTTCCACATTATGTACACATATATAGTGCTCCCACACATCAGCATAACTGCTCTTACTGGGAATCAAATCTGCATACTGGATAAATCTGCTGAAAAGCCCCAAACATTTGATTTTTCAAGGTTCTGTGTGGGAACCTTTCCATCATTTCTTTCTGCCTCTTTCACCTTTAAATACCAGCACCTTTACGGTACTTAGAAAGTACTGATCTTCCAATCTCAAGTACAGTATCTTTATTTTGGCAGTCAAGGTAGACAATACTGTAAGACAGCTGAAAGATCATTAATTTAGATCTTGTATAATGAGTATGCATTTTTATTGGCTTTGGTCAAAGTAGACTTAGTTGTTTATCAGTTTTAGGCTGGAGGTGAATAGGCAGACGTTAGAACTCAAAGCATTTAGTAATTCTTTTTTTTTTTTTTTTTAATTATTATTATTATTATTAATTTATTTATTTTCTGTAGAAAAGTGATGGGTAAAGTGGAAAGTTGTATGCAAGGCCATATGTGTAACGTGCAGTGGTACTTCAGGAAAATTTAACATCGGTTTCCTTGAATAGACTACAGAAAGTAATGAAGGGGTTTCCAAGTTTCCATGTTAGTCCCTTCCTATTGCAGTTTTGGACTTTGATAAAGATGACAAGTCTGTATGCTGTAAAACGCCATGGTTGTCTGAATTCTGCAAAAGCGTGGTTAATTACAAAAAAAAAAAAAAGACCACTTTCTGGTCTTATTTTAAGTCTGTCCATATCTATATATCTTTACTAAAGTGCAGTGGTACAACCAGCATTATGCAGGCACTACTGTCAAGGAGGAACTGATAATTTCAGCCCAACCTACTTACCCTCCCTTAAACATTAGCCCTGTGGCCAAGTAGTGAGAAAATCTGAATTTTGGGGAAATAGGAATGAATACAACCCAATGGACAACGGACTGCCATATAACCCCTTTCTGCAATGAGAAGACCTGTGTAACTGCACATTAATTTCTGCTGTCTTTATCTGACCCATAAATGTGACACATCTCACAGGAGCAAGACCATGTCTGGGGGTTTGTCCAGAGAGAAGGTGAGTGCCCTTGCCCATACTCCCTCTCTCTTTGAGAAGCAAGAAGTAAGCATTACACAAGCTTTCACCATGACACTTGTCCTTCCTTTTCTGACTCTTGTAACCTTGATTTTCATGCTTTGCCCCATTTGAAACTGAACAGTTTCTGAGCAGGACCCAGATCTTTATTTGTTCTTATGAAGCCTCATGGATGTTTATTCACTGGTTAGTAACCATGAAATTAAGATTTTTTCTTCCCAATAAAATGCCTGTGAAGTTCAAAGGCATCTCTTTTGAGAAAAACATTTCAGAAAACATTCAAAGCAGATGTGTATATTCTGAAGTCTTGTCATTTAAACATAGGAAAATAATAGAAACAGTGTGGGGGGGGTAGGTTCCCCCTGAGAAGTAGGGCTTCATTTAAGGCTTCACTTTTCTGAGCTTCTCCCAAAATTAGTTGGGTTAGGCTGAAGGTAAAGTGCCTGGAGGGCAGATTTATGTGGGGCTTGGAGCACGTCTGGTAGGATGGGATTTGGGCATTGACAGCAGAACTGGGGAGGAGGATAACAGGCAGGTGTGAGCGGGAGGCGTCAGGATGAGCTGAAGATTGCTGAAGGGGTCATTAATTGTGTGTTCATGATGGTTTAGTTGTTGGTCTCTGTCGAGGTGACAGCAGAAAGTAGAAAGTATCTGCAAGTTGGTATCAGCAGTTTTGTCGAAATAGTCTTCTGATAACAAAAAACTTTGAAATGCACATTTGGCTGGACAAGCTTGGAGGGGCATTTTCCAAGACTTTCCTCAGCTTGGTTTTGCCGTGTGAGCTGGCTGTCGTGTTCAGCCCCCCACTGCTGTTGTGAAAGATACCCGTGAGGTGCTACTAAAAACTGGACCTGCGTAGATAAAACAGGCTGGATTAGATTTAAACCCATCCAGCTCTCACTAAAAGCACTGGCCAGTGAATATATAACTGAGGCAGAGCTCTCCAAAGGAAGTCAGTACTTTCAAAGTATTCAGCTAAGTGCTTTTCTGATTTGAGTTACTAGCAATACTGTAAATATTGTTTGTTTTCAATTTTCTCACCCATTATTTGGCATATTTGATTCTCTGCATTTACTGTGCTCTCAATGTGTGTATATGTAACAGGCTGTCTTAGTTTTATTTTCAGGTTGTGCAAAAATAATTCATCTTACATATAACTTGATGATTGGTGCTACAAATAAATTGAACTTGAGTACTTCTAGTAATTGTGGGCCACAGAAAGAGGGGAAAAAAAAGAAATATATTTTTGTATTTTGCTATGTTCTCTGAAAGGAGCAGGAGCATAATTTATATCATTAATCATCTAATGTGCTTCTATTGATTTTTCTTTTTAATAGAAAATGAAAGTAAAAGCAATTCAAAACCTGTAATAAAGTCAGAAAAAAAAAAGGAAATTGTGAAAGATTCCTTAGACTGATTGCATAATGTAGAAGTGCTCAGATTGAAGTTATTCACTGGCCAAAGTGAATTTGAAACATTAAAAAATCATATTCTTTTGTCTTTCTAGCCAGGCAATGTGTGAACCACTACAATAAGAAAACACTTGTATTAAAATGGAAATGGTGCTAGGTGTTAATGTATCAATCCCCTGTTCTACAATTCCGCCTGTGGGTGGGAAGAGGAATGGGCCTCAGAGCAATATATTTCTCTCCTATTTTTCCTTAAACAGTGGGCAATCCTGGTTCAGAGATGAGGAAAAATTAAAATATCAAGTCACGTAGCTTAGCAAAATTGACATGTACAGCTCCATCCTTTCAGTGATTCAAATCATATATTCCCCACCAAATAATCAATAACTTCATCCATAAATATTGAAGGAAAAAAACGTACTCTAACAAGTTACTTTAAAGTGGAACAGAAGTGAGTCCTGTTTCAGGCATTGCGTTGCAGGATTCCTCCTGCACTGATTTTACTGGTTTTAATATGCAGCCTTGGACATTTTCAATCCCTTTCAGACAAACTGATTCGTTCTAGTTCTTGCTCTGCGCTGTTAGCTGAAAGGCTCTCACCCATGAAGAGCGGAAGGTGTGGGATGTACATACACCTTTGGCACCCAGACCTTGTGTGCAGACCGGTTTGTCCCTTCCCGTTGGGTGGATGCCAACGACGTTTGCTTTGGAGCTCCACGGCTGGCTCAGACGCGTGCAGTCGGGGCCGGCTGCCCTGGTGGCTGTGCAGGGGCTGGAGGTGACCCCCATCGGGCTGACCCCCGGGGGGGTGCGGACGGATGGGCTGCATCCTGAGGTTCCTGTACCTAGGCTAACCTGTCTTCTGCCAACATACATGCCTTCTCGTGGGAAGGCTGTGGGGAGAAACCAACCCAAAGAGCAGCTACAACATGGACCTTTAACTTGAGGACCTTCAGTTTTGCATGCTTTTTTCCCCCTTCTCTTCTGATTTTATCCCCAACAACCCCTTTTTTTACCTGTTATAATCTCTTCTCCACATTAATGCTCTATACCAGACTTGTCTACCCAATTCTTCCCTAATCCCCTCTTTATGCAAATCATTTCAGTTGCTTTTCTTTATCTTTTCAGTTGATATTTACCATCTTTATTGCTTCCCAACCTCATCTCAGGCCTCCCGTTTGTTTGTAGTGCATGCTGGTTGGGGTCCGCGTTTACTCAGAGCTCTGTTTATGTGGTGCCATTTGTTAGCCTTTTAGCACTACTGTCAATATCATTAATAATTATCAAATGGGAAACTGGTGATCTCAAAGTCAGTTTCACTGCTGAATAACTAGTTGTTCCAACTCTGCCTCAGTCATTTTTGCTAGATTTGTGCCTGCGATGTCCTTCCTGACATCATTTTTTTCTTTTTTTCTGACCTTAAATAGTTATGTTGTGGTTTCCTCCTGTAAGTCCATGCTTCACGTGAGTGCTACTGAATCCAAGGAGAGCATTGCAGTGGTAAAGGTCTGTGTATGCTTATGTCCTTACAGGATCAGGGCCTTAGACTTAAACCTGAGTCTCAGTAGAGCCCTATATTACGTATTCTGTAAAGTGTACAGTACTGCTTATTGTCTCCTTCTATAATTAGGGATTGTGTAACTTACCAAAAATAACATAAATGTTCCACCTGGGATTTTTGAGAAACTAGTTGCAACAATGAAGGAGCATCAATATCAAAAATAAATGAGATCATCGTGATTTATTAGACTGGTTACAGCCAACAAGTCTGAATAAGTCCTCTCCTCTCCCCTCTTATCCTCTCCTCTCTCATCACTGAACTCCTTTTTCACTCCTTTTTCATTAATGGCACATGTAAGAAATAAGTTAACTAGTTAGTGTTATGTTGGGGGTAATGAGAATAATTATACAACACAAAATGAGAATTTTTCTGATCAAAGGGAAGGTAAACAGCCACATTAAAATAATTAATTTGACTTTATGTACTGGCTTTGATTTTTCACAGGATTTTAGAAATTGAAGCCAAAGAAGATCATTACACCATTGTGTCTATACCTCTTGGAGGTTATACTTCTTGTAAGCCTCATAGGTCATCCCCTTTATTAAGTCCACCCATCTGATTTACGCTACAGCATAGCTCTGGTTTTAGTGTCTGGCCTGCACGTACCTTCCTGGAATTATCCGTCATTGTTTTCAGATGTTCTAATGACATTTAATTCCAAGTTTTGAAGCCACTAATGTAGGTGCCCCAAATTGAAGTGCCATGGTACAGCATAATTTTACTGGTTGGTAGTTGGTATTCTCACTCTTCAGCTTTTTACTCTTAGGAAACTGTTGAAATGAATTTTTAAAGGAGAATTGATTGTAACTTTGGTAAATGAATATGATTACCAAGACTGTCTGTAATTGGATTTTTACTTAAGAGGAACTATATTTATGTTATCTTTCCTTATTGCTTGCAATGCTGTGCCTATGACATTTCTTTCCCATACACTCCCTTTTGCCGGGACCATCTGTGGAGCTGTAAGTCAGGCGTGTGCCTACTGAGAGCGCTTGAGCTCCCCTGGTTTGATGCTCCTGTGTTTCTTTGGTAGTGGTGTAACGTCCTCCAAAGATGTAGTCAGCGTCTCTGCAATTTGTCAGCATACAAACATTTGATTTCACTGTGTTCAAGTTTATAGAAGTAGTGTCTGCTATTCACTCTTTATTTAAGATAAACATAGTTAAAGAATATAGCTTCCATATGCTTCTTTATGCCATATGCTAAGAAGATGGCACACAAATGCACTGTTGTGAGTATAAATACAGAAGAAGAAGAAGACAGAAATTGTCATACTGAGTGTCCCGTTAGCAATCCTAATTCAGTATCTCGACAGGGCCTTGTCCCATCAGAAGGGGAGATCTCCTCCCCAGCCCATTCAGGTAGCACTTGCCTTATGCCTCGAAGTGAAGCAGTTGCATCTGCAGCTCTTTTCATCGCTCATATTAATCACTGGATTCAGCTGGCGTCTTAATGCACGTATCCACGTGGTGAGTTAAACAACTCCTGCTCTGCTGTGAAACCAGGCTTTGCCTCCTGCCCAGCCGGGCTGCCAGCAAGGGGTCCTCTAGTCACACTCCTTCATCAAAAGATACTTTCTCTTAGCATTTGAAACATGGTTATCTTTCAGTTCAGTTCATGATCTTGTTTTTATTGTTATGAGTGAAAATGTACTTTTTTTTTTTTTGTGCCAGTCGCTGTTTGATATTTATGTCGGCAGAACTGCATTAAATTGTCATCCTGGAGTTTGGCCCCAAGTGTATAATTCCAGTTTGGTGGTGTTTACCGGCACTAATAAGAAATAGTGGGACTTCAAAAGGAAATCCTCTATTTCTCCTCCTCAGAGGAATCAAGATTGCAGTTTGAAACCCTTTATCTGGCAGTGTCCTGTTATTAGCTGTTTCTATTCATATGTTCGTGTCCATTTTAAATGCTGCAGAGAAATCATACGCTATGTCTAGGAGGGATTTGCAGTTACTATGGGATTATTTTTTAACTCATTGCATAGGGCTGAAAATGGACTGTATTTGCCCTTCAGTGGTATCCCACTTAAAAAAAAAAAAATAAAAAAAATTGAGATGTTGACAGAACAGAAATTGCTTTGCAGTGTGTTTGTTTAAAACCATTGTGACAGACCTGAGGATTATGAGGAAGTATTTTCTTTGTAACAGAAAACACAATGAGCCAAACCAATCAGTGGTTTGAAACCACTGAGGATGAATAATTTTATTAACTTTCCTGAAGGTCCACTAAGAAGAAATTTGTCTCATTCTGTTTCCAGAAGTGCCTGTATTTGAAAATGTTTTTCTCTTAAATGACAGACCTAACCTAACTGGGAAATAAGTTTGCAGCAGGCACAAAGGAGGTGCCTGTTTCCTGAACAAACCACTAGGATCGATCTGGCAGCTGTGCTGCTCCTATCTGCTACTTCTGAGTCCATTAAAATGCCCTAACAGGCATTTGTTTTATTATTTAATTTATTTTAGCAATTCACGCAGCTCACCTCAGACATAGCATATGCATACGGCAGAAGTCCTACTGGTTCTTGTGACTGACATGCTGTATTTTGCTTTTGTTTCCCATTGTTGCTGTCAATAATATCAGCCTCGTGTTAATAATATCCTCTCTTCCTCGCTCATGCTTCTCCACGGTACATTTCAAGATGTCTCTTATTAGACAAACCATTACTCTTTCTGATTTTCAACTCCTTCTTGTCTCTATGCTTTTTTCCTTGTTGCTTCTTGTGGCAAAAATGTGATTACCTTTGCTCATCTCTGAGAGTCTTCAGGCTCTCTTTTAAATCCTACTCTTTTTTTTTTTTTGACAAGTTTTTGTGTGTGATGTAATCCCCCTCAAATCTGGTTACTGTTGTCTTTACCATATGTCTTCAAAATTACTACTGCATGCATGCAACACAGCATAATCCATATTACTTGTTGTTTTAATTTAACTTTCCTCTACCCATGTTTACTATTGCCATTAATTTCTTTATGCTCCATAATCTCTGTCAAATATTTGCCCTGACCTTACATATCCATTACTTTTAGCATCTAAATAGCCTCAGCAAACTCAGTGAGTTATTTGTGTGCTTAAAATTAAGGGCATTTGTGCAGAAGATGTGGCCATTACATAATAACTCATTGCAGCATGGAGCGTCTGTTTTAACATTGATATTTAAAATTTCCATCACTTGTGTCACCATTAATAAATGTCAGGAATGAATTGTGGTCTTCTGTCAGATAGTGGTAAACATTGCAACAGGACAGTTTATTATGCAATTGCATATATTGCTAGCTGGGCCTGCAGCACAGGGTATTGCTCACTGCTCCCAGACACAAGCTGTAGCAAGGCTGAGAAGCCCTTGCATACACTTGACCATCCTTCACGTGGACGAGTTTGTGTTGCTGAATCTTTGGTGTCCTCGGTGAAGGTAATGAGGCTACACAGACCTTGGGCATCAGTCTATTACTTGTTTAACCTTCCTGGAGAGGGCAATTACCCTGCTTTCCCGTACAGAGTGGTGACCCCTTCCTCCTGCTTTCGTTATCGAGAAGGGGAATGTCTCCACGTTTCTGACTGCCAGCGTGGAGAGATGGCAAGGGTCAAAAGGATTGAAAGTGAAAGGCAAGGATCAGCAATTTAGAGGTGGCTATTAATATGCTGATTTACTGTCACTTGAGTCTAAAGAAACTTTTAACAATTGCTTGCCTTTTGCATGCTCTTTAAAATGCTGTGGTTTTTTTTTGTTTTTTTCTCCTTAGAAATCAAATTGCATTTTAATAAATTACTTTTATTTCCAGGTGGTTGCCGACTCATCCCTTACTCCCATGCAGTACTGTACTTTAAAAAAAAAAAAAAAAGAAAAAGTGTGAATTCATTGCAAACTTACACCCCACTAAATCCTTAAACTGTAAGAAAGCAATGAGTTACTTTCCCCTTTTTCTTCATGCACTCCTAGTTACAATAAGTGCTGGCAACAAAAAAAAGTATATTCTGCCTCAAAAATCTGAATTATTTAGAAATCTCCATAAAATAATAATACGGGTTGTTAAAGTTAAATAATAATATCTGGTTTAAATCATTTCATCTTCTGTAACTTTATGATACAATGGGAGGACTTGCCTGAAGTCAGAGGACCTAACATGACTAAACTCTTGGGGCCAAATTTAATTCCTAACTCTGTCCCTGGTTTTACTACTTAAATCAAGTCATGACCTATCTTTGCCTTGGTTAATGACAACGTAGGATATAAATAGCCTATAATCTTGGGGATTTTCTGAGAATTAATTATTATTAATGAAATGAAAGACTCCATGATGTGCAGACTATTTTTATTTATTATAATTACTTATTATTAATTCACTGAAACTTTAGGAAGTTTTATTGTTGGCTCCTTGTGACTCAGATTTATACGTTAGTACTTTTGTGCTCCATCATGACTATTCAGTGCCATTACCCAGCCTTAAAAAATTCATCATTACAGGCTAGCTCCAAAAAAGGATGGGGGTGCTGAAGGCAAAGGGAATTGGCTTAAAACGAAATTCGGGGAAAATCAATGCCTCTCAGTCTTGGGCTGTGCTCTTGGCAAACCCCATTTGACTCTTGCCTTACACAAAGGCATCTAAGCCCAAATTTGTAAGACCTCAGTCCTACCCCAGGCCTGCTCCTGCTCTTTCCTATTGCCGTGGTGCAGTCTTAGAGACCGGGTGAAGCTTTAGGCAGGGGGGCATCATGTTTTAATGTGACAGTGGCAGGTGTGAAGGCACTTCAGTCGGATGGAAGTCATCAGAGTGACGCTGTCCTCACCTGAGACCCAGAGTAGCTGGTTTTATTTGCTTGTTTGTTTTCATGTTAGTGCATCCATTCAGTAGTGCTCTTATAGGAAGCTGTCATGCTCTGGAAAAGCAGGCTGGCAATAAAATGCAGTGGCTGTGTCCCCTTTCTATCATGGGATTACCAAGGAGGAGGAACGCATGGGTCTCCTGCTTGCCAGGCTGCAGGCTGAGCGCTCTTCCCCTTCCTCCTAAACATCTCCATCTATGCAAAAGAGAGTCAAAGGCTTAAATCCAGAGAGTGGGAGGGCCCAAGAGGAAGCACAATGTTTAGGGCACACAGTTTGGAGGGTGCTTACATCTTGCTGCAGGGAACGTTGAGCTTCATAAGCAGCATCTGCTGCTCAGACAGTCATTCCCTTCATCTGAAATACAGAAGAGATAACAGTTTTGGAAAAAGAAGCTTTCTTTTATCTCTTTTCCTTTTCCTTTTTTTTTTTCTTTTTTTTTTTTTTTCCTTTCTTTTCACACTTCAAAACAGTTTCAGTTCTGTGGGCGATGTGTGCATCACAGCTCGGGAATCCTGGCCTCGACCAAACATGCTTTATGGCACATAGCTGCAGTATTATATCTCTTCTCCTTTGGTCGTACAATGTATCATTGGTTGAACTGTTACCCCAGCACTTAAAATGACTGCCTCCTTGAGAATATTGAATTTATATCATCATTTAGATAACAAACCGCTCAAATAAGAATGTGTCTTTATGGTTTTGTGAAGCTCTCAGAACATGTTTGAGTGATGCATGAATAATGACCTAAAAATAAATCAGCTTTATATTATTAACCCAGAGGTGTGAATCTCCCATGGAACACAAGCACGGACTAAATACAGTGTAATACAATTCATACAACAATATAAAGATTTCTGTCCCTTTACTCTTCAGCTGTCACGTGCCTGTCAGAGACCAACGAATCTGCCGATGTCACTGAATGCCTGAGGTGGGCAGGACCGATGCCGCCTCTTGTGCAGGAGTGTCTCGTTCCCTGCAAGGATGACTGCACGTTTACCCCTTGGTCTAAATTTACAGCATGCTCATTTGATTGTGAATCAACCAAAACTAGGAGACGGTCACTCACAGGTATAATCTTTTATAATATCTATCTGGTGATGATGCTCTTGAATGATGTTTCTTGGATGTTGGTGAACTGATGTTGGGGCTTTGGAAAATTCCAGCTGGGATAGTGTACATCCCTAATTGATTTTTGGTCTGATACTGGCTGATTTTTGGTCTGATACTGGTCATTGCCTGCTTCTGCTTTATGCATGTGCATTTCGGGATGAGAATAGTGCAGAAAGTCTCAGTGGTAGAAAGCCATTTTTAGACATAAACCAAATAGTGACAATGCATTATGCAAGTTTACCTGACCTATTAATCTGGGAAACGTGCAGCAAATGTGCGTAGAAGTAGAAAAATAAATGTATTTCTCTGTTTAAGACTGTTGAAATCTGGATAAACTTTAAAGCAGGGAGTTCTGTGCTCAGCAGTATCCAGTAGCTCAACAGAGCAAATTAATACCATGAATGAAGAAAGAACGGTGTTGTTTAAACTGTTTTGCTTGATCTTTTATGTACGTTCATAAAATGTTCTAGTTCAAACTGTTTAATGGAACATTCTCCCATACTTGCTGTTATGGTGGTTTGTAATTACATTCTTTGAATGCTGACCAAACTGGAAAGCTTTCTAACTGTGTGGAGCAACTTGGTTTATTGGGATTTGTTCATCCGTCCCCACTGTGTCTCCCCATCCTCCCTCCCACCCCCAAGTTACTTCAAGCCAAAATTAATTGTACTGTTTTTAGAAGGTTTACAATGAAATTACTGTTATTATCCTGAACATCCATGTCTTGTCATACTTTTGTGTTTGAGAGCTATAGAGTAGCTGGCTTTAGTGTGTTCCCTTCCTGGAGTTGAGCTCCACTACCAGAGGTGAAACTTCAAAGACTTCTACTGTAGAGCAAAAAATCCAACAAAGCCATAAAAATGTGCTCTGCTCTGATAATGTCTGGGAACTAAGTGACAGCAAACTGTGGCACCTACCACTGTTCCTTGCTTCTAGAATCACTTGTACCACGATTTTTATTTTGTTATTCACTTTGTTACTGCTGGAATGTTCCAAGTTTTTAGTAACTGACAATCACAGCATACAGACATAATGGCATCAAACTGCCATTCATGAGTATGATTCGCTATAGGATAAAGATTTCTCTTTCATAAAAATCATTATTATAAAATGCTCTATTGTTTCTGTCAAAGACCATATTCTAAAATGTTCTCCATATCAGTGCTTGTACGTTTAAAGAAGTAGAAATCCCTATCAGAATAATATATGCTTGATCTTATAGAGATTGTGATACCGTAAGAAATATTAAGTAAATATTTATAAGTAAAGTAATTTACTTACTTATAAGTAAATATTTACTTCCAGGTAGTTTTAAATCAGAATTTTCATTATGAACATGTGTACAAGCTGCAAAACAGTATGGTTCTACCTATCTCCTTTCTTGCTCTGTTATACATCAGACATAGATCCATTCAAGACCAAAAATGGTTTCTGCTATCCAGGTTTTGGTGGCTTATCTCCTCACCTATACTGCATTTCTCGTGATCTGACTCTCCCATAACACCTTGCTGGGTTCCCTTCTTCCCAACGGGAAGGATTTTTAAGCCTCAGCCCACTCCCTGCAAAAGCATCCTGAAAACAGTGGTGAAATACAGCAGGTGTCCCAAGTGGTGCTGGGTGGCACAAAGCCACAGGGAGCAGCCAGGGAAGGGCCAAATCAGAAATCGGCTCTGGTGTGGCCACAGTTCAGAGAAGTCAGCGAGATCAGTGCTGACCTGTCTTAGAATAAAATTCATGAAAATTGGTGCTGGCCTTAGTCATACAGCTGGAGAGCAAAAGTCTTGGGAAAAATCTCTTCCATATAAACTCAGTCCAAATATTTAAGGAAAGTGCTGTTTAGGGAGTTCTTCACAGTTTTTAAACAAGTCCTTTACCCATTTGTATTTCACCTTTTCTGTGGGAGCGTGTAAGTTGTATCTCCTTGCTCATCATTGCATACGTCTATGCTCAAATGAATGCTTTGACTTCATTTTAAGAGTTCGTTAACAATGTCATATTGCGGGAATCTGCTAATTGTTTGCTAAGTATTTGCTAATTGTTTGCTAAGTGCCTCCCACTCAGTTTTCGATAGTATTATTCATTTTACTTTGTAAGTAATCATAGACTCTACATTCAAAATTAGTCGTTACTTAAGAAGCAAAAGACTTATTACAAAGCATATCAAAATTCAAAGTCATTATGATGAATATACATTTTATTAAGCAAGTCTTCAATTAATAGTCAAATATTCAGTGTACTATAGATATAATGCATTTTATGCAGATAGATATTTTCTTAATGTCATACAGTTTTTATGGATAGTATGTACTACCTATAATATTTAATGTATCTAAAGTTAGTGTTCAGAAGTTCAAATTAAACAAAAAAGCTTTTTAATTGAAGGGTTTGTGTCCTTGAAAATTTTGGTGATGACATTTGTAATCATCATTTTAAAAGCAGTCTGTGAAGATGATAAAAATATCACCATCACTGATTTTAAAACTACTTCTTTGTGAAGAGTATGGTATGAAGGCCACTTCAACCTTTGATACAGGGCTTTAATAGCAGCTTCATTAGAGGATTCCTACGCAATGGATGGCAGGGCAAGATGGAAAAAATGTTTTGTGGGAGAGTGAGATTATTAGCATCCTTACCTATATCTGATATGCTTCATATAGTCATGGCAAAACTTAGAAACCATGCAGTCATGGGCAAGTCCCAAAGTCCTATGTTTACTAATACAATGCAAAACATTTGGCTCTACATTTATACTGGTTTCGTGGCTTCCATCAACTTGCTGAACATGAAATACTGGAAATGCCACTAGAAAATTCCCTATCTGTTTAAAGCCTTTTAAGAATTTCCTTGAAGTATGGGGAGTTGTACCTCTTTTACCTCACCTGAATTCATTCATAAATATTTGTTATGAGTGTTAGGGAGGATAATATGAATAATTTCAAGTTCCCTTATAGTCCTTCGTGGTAGCTGACTTTGTAAAAGCCAGCGCGGCATGTCCCCTGTCTCCCAGGTGCCAGGCTCAGCCGATGAAGGCTTCCCCAAGGCTGCGGATGAGGAGCCAGCCTGGTCCACAGCTGCTCTTGGGGATTCTTTTCCTCCCCCTTGGCTGTAAGGGCACAGGGAGATGGGGCACAGAGCCAGGCACACAGATTCACGTGCTTAAAGGGTGCTGCAAACATGCCGCACTCTCCTTTAGGGCTTGCCCGCTGTTGCGCTGCGAGCTGAAAAACAGATACTGGCATTATTTGCTTTCTTTGAGTTTATTATCCCTTTGTGTTTGCAAACTTTACCTTCCCCAGGACTCTCGACGTACAATTTTGAAAGAGCTGGGGCTTGGAGGACGATAGTAGTAAGGGCCCTTCTCTTTGGAGATGCCTGCTCATAGCAAGCAGGTGTTGATAAGGGCAGCTGTGCTCCTGCTGACATTGCTGCTGGTGCTGGACCAGCAAGGGGCTTGTTGGGTATATAACTTCATGTTTCTTTTTACTATCGTACTGGTCTGCAGTTGCAAGGAAAAAACTTTTTTTTTTTTTTTTTTTTTTTGAGATCAGAGCTTTAAAAACTTTTTGCAGAAGTATTTTTAGAGTGTTCAGGATCCCCAAAGAGTGTTTGAGGATGTGATACAGAGGCAGTTTGTTAGCAAAGATGAGTTCTCCCCGCCTGTGTGGATGACAAACACAAAGGCATTCCTGAGTTCAGACAGCATAAAGATTGCTCCACTTCACATTGGCTAACCCATGCCAAGAAAAGCATTGATTTTACCTTTCAGAGGCTATACCCCTTGAGCAATTGTAGGGGTTCGGGGAGCATGGATTCTCTCCTTCGCATTATTTCTTCTTGTACCGGGGACCTCTTCTCATGTCTAGAAGTCCTCCAGGAACGGGGGCTGCAGAGTGCAGTTGCGAAGAGCTGCCCTGCAGGTTCATTTAAATGCGTCTGCTTCCTGAAGCTACCGAAGGGGAAAGATCTGTAAACAGCCTTCTTTTCAAACCTATTGAAGGAATAAAGCAAAAGAAAAGATTAAACCAAATGTAACCACTGAAATGCTTTCCAGCCCTAATAATTTACTGAGGATTATCTTCTCTGGTTTCTTCAAAGTACGGTTTGTGTGCAGAGTGCATCTTTAACTAATTTGTAAAGTAGCCTCAAAGAAGAAGTTGTGGCTAATGTGGAGTCCTTTGTAAGTTGTCCTGGCAACCATTGATTGCAAGCGAATGGAGACAAACAATCAATTTATTTTCATCAGATAATTAGAGAAAAGTGATATTATATAAAATTACAAAGTGTTTTCTGGGCAGACCGTTACTCCAGTAAGACTTTGAGTTTTGCTCCTTGCCCTATCCATCAGAACAGTATTTCCAAGTTCTCTGGTTGCCCCTGGAGATAAATACATTGTCCTTGCACTCCAAAGCACTGGCAGCAGCTAATAGATGCTTCGGAAACGTTCCTGGATATTAACATTCAGATTGTCTTGGTTCTAATGTGTTGAATTCCTGCAAGTATAAATAATATGACATGTCGTTATCAAAAGTAGCAGATGTTAAGCTAACGAACAGCTTTCTCTCGTTGGAACAGGGCGAAGCAGAAAGCGAGACAAATGCCAGAATACAGAAGTTTATCCTCAGGTTGAAACAGAGCTGTGCCCCTGTGAGGTGTTTACCTCCCAGCCCCATGGGAATTGGTCAGACTGCATTATCGGAGGAGGGAAATCAGAGCCACAGTCAGGAATGCGATCCCATGGAGACACCAAAGAGTGTGGAGAGGGGATACGGCTGCGCGCTATTGCCTGCTACGATAAGACCGGCAGACTCGTGGACCCATCTCACTGTAGCAGTTCAGGTAAGGAGGTAAAAATAAAACAAAATTGGACAACTCGTGTAAACAGCCCTGATGCTGGGCACTGTGATCCACTCAACAGTTCATTTTGGAGCCTATCACACGTGCGCCTGTTTGCTGGTTGGATTTCACGAGGTTGCCGTGAGTGTTGGACACAGTTCTTCTAGTATCTTATTGCTCTTAGTACCAATGTCTTCTGCAGTCTGAGGGTCTGATGACATTTTTACAATTGAAATGAAATAGAAGAGGGCTAAAGTTGACTATGGTGTCAGAATACCAGATGGATTTCTTTTCTTTGTATTAAAATCCCATAAAAGTATAAACTAGTTTAGAGACAGAAGCTATATTCCGATCAGCACGTTGTTTGATGATATATCCTACTTCAGCTTTTACTTGCTTTTAGATTTTTATTCATTTTCACTAAATTTGGAGGTTCTTAAAGTTGTTTTCAGTGTGGGAATCAGAAACTTTCTATGGACAATCATATTTAATTGTAAAAACTCCGTAAAGTCCCTGCTATGTTGCTCATGCCAAGTACATGTGACTTCAGCAGTCAGTGGTCTCATCCTTGCAATTTTGAGACGGTCTTCAGCTCAAAGTTGTACAGAGCATATATTCCAATTCCACTGCTTGCTGGGGCTCTAAGCTATGCTTCTGTCTTAGTAGCAATTTGACTCTACGTATAATGTAGTAGCCTATATTAAACACATGCTTCAGAAGGTGGGCAGAAATAGAGCTGAAGTAGAAACACAGCAAGAAGGAGATGTCATTCTATCAGGATATTTTTTCCTATTTTTCATAATTTGCAGTTCATCATAATCATTACTCTAAATTGATTTACAGGCAAAAGTCATTATCTTAGGAGCAAATTCTGTACCCATGCTGCCCCCAAAACACTATTGCTCTCTGACTTCCAGCCAAAAACTTAGGACACCACACAATGTAATATAGCGAGTTGGAAGACTCGGTGAGCTGTGTAATGGGAGAAGGAGAAATGAAGTCTCAGGAGGAGATTAATAAGTACAATGGGAATCACTGACGTTCCAGAGTATAAGGGAGCAGAGAAGCTGCTCTGTGGAGGGTCTTCAGGATGAGGATCAGCAGCCTGAGCTGCATGTGGTAAAGGGGAAAAAAAAAAACACATCCTAATGAAGTGATTCAGTTCTGGAGTGAATTCCTCTCGCAGCTGTTTATAGCTGTTCCAGCTGGCTGCACGGATTCATAAAGCAGCTTTCTGTGGTTTGTGTTTCAACAATGTGCTGTTGTACCAGTTGATTATGCCTCTGTGGCCCATGAAGGAGGAATGCTATACCTTACCCCACAACGTTACCTTTTCTTCTGCAAAAAGCGAGCTGTTGAGTTTTGAAAGGTGGGTTTGCCTGTGCGGTGCCTTGCTCGTTTGCAAAGCTCGAGGCTTTTATCACTACTAAAAAAGAGGAGCTCGTCTATGCGTGGGGCTTCTCTGAATAACCTTGAAGCCTGCTTCCTGTCAGTGATATTTATGTGGTGTTTTTAATGGTTGGGCTTCTCTTAGGGAGGTAATAGGGAGTGGTAGCTCAGGGGGATTGGCTTTCTTGTCTTCAGCTTTTTATCAAAGCAGAAATGATTGCAACACAGCCCCAGCACAGGATCCATATCAGAGTGTGGTCAGTACTGTACAGCAGAATCCTCTCATGTGCCCTTAACGTCTGCTCACAGAGTGCTCTTAAGACTCGTAGTTTTGGAATTGGGTGGTAAATGAGGAGTGAGATGTTTCCACCTTCTGGATACCCCGTAGGAGTTCCCTTAAGGGTGAATTATTTATTTCCAGCCAGATCCCTGTGTAATGTTCAGGATGTATAAGCTGCTCTCCCAAACCAGAGAATCTCATTTGATGGAGGCAGTCAGGATGGTCTCTTCATCCTAAGAAGCAGACCAATGTCACCATGGTCCGGGAAGAAGTCCAGTAAGACGCTGAGCCTTGCAAAGCCTTTGGAACTCCTGGTCAGACCAAAGCAGTGGTGCATCAAAACCCTTCGTGAGTTGAATCCTGTACCTGTGCAGGCGGCTGAGGCTGTCATTCCTCATTGTCACCCAGTGTTGGACAGCTTCATTTCTCTGCAAGGTGAACAGGAAGCATTGCACCCCTCTCCAGAGCACACGGATATTTCTGTGACTTTGGGCACAGAGTGCTCTAAAGTGGGCAGAAAGCTCCCTCAGCTCCATTTCCACCACTTGGGACCTGCCTTCCAACCAGAGCCGTTAAGTGAAGATAAGGCCAATATTTACGGTCTCAAGAGCTGGGAGCTTTCAAAATGCACTTCTGAACACATTATTGAATTAGTGATAGCAACAAATCATTATCCAATTAATAATTAGCAGAATGTTATTCAACCATAATAGAGAAAAGCAAATTACAGAAGCATGCAGAATTGCTAAGCCCTGAGAAATTATTCATGACAGGTTTTTCTGAGTAGCCTAGTTTGTCTTGTTCACAATTAGTATCAGCTGACCTTTTGACATTTTCTAGGTGACTACATTTATATCTAATTAAGTCATGGCCTTGTTTTCTGAATGCTGGGATATCTAGGCGTTGTTCTTGCTTTATGAGTTTTGGGGGTGAGCATGTTCCTCTTCTCTTTCTTTCAGGTCTCATGACCTCTCTGTTTCCTTCTCTTGTCCTTTTGCCAGGACAATGCTCTTCCTTTCCATCCTTTGAATAAAAGTGAGAATTTGTAATACTTACTTCTTTGTTGGGTGCTTTTGAAGAATTTTTACGAAATGTAAAAAGACGCATGTAGGGTTACAAACTTTGCCTTGGAAGCAGATTTAAGTTTGTCCCAGACTTGATAATACGACGAATATAAAGTGTAGGACAATGAAAGTGGTCAGTCTGTAGCTTTTCTAGAGAGCAGACTTTGGGCTTTTGTCCTCTTGCAGCAATGATTTTCACTTTCCCTGACTGAAACCTGGCTGTTAAACTTGCCTCTTCAGTAGGATTTAATTGATCTGTATCAAAGTGAATGTATCAGTTATCATGTGTACATACAGTGAGTTTGAGTCCAATGTAGAGATTGATCACTGCTTAGAGAGGTTCACAGTCTGAGGCCCTGAACTTACAGTGAGTTTTCGGGGAAATTCTGCATTTGCAACTTGGGGTGGGGGGGGAACAAAACAAAAAACATACCTTCCCCAACCACAGTCACTGCAATTAAATATTGGATTAACTCATGATCATTAGGTACAACCAACTTCAGAAATATAAATCCCAGACTTTTCTGAAACTTACTCCCTTCTGCACCAAACCTTTTGTTTTATGTCCAGAAAACAACACACCATAGCTTTTTTAATTTATCTTTTCATACGACTGGCTTTTGTGATGGTGTACAGCTTTATTTTAGTGGTGTCATTGTTTTCCTTGTTGGCCCACTCAGTAAGCTCAAGAAATAACCTGCAGTTTCTAAACTGGGCTAATTCATTTCTCCTGGAGTTGGTTTGCTTTCCTTTTCCTTCCTTTAATCTGGAAATGCAACTAGGAAATTACGGATAGAGGTAACTATCTCCAACTATATTACAAAAATATAATTGATAATTTGCCTCAATTAGTCTTCCCAGAAGAAGACTGGATTGTCTTGCTTTCAGCTTACTGCTGCTCCAGAGGGTCTCTGTTTGCTGGTTGGCATTTGGAGCATCCTCTTTGGATGTGAAATTGTCCTGTTAATTGCAGCTCATCTGCTTCTTTCAATCTGTTATCTGAATTCCTCATACTATTTTTGCATTTCCACCTCCTTTGTTTTGTATTATTTCATGTGGCTCTTTGCCTCTTTTTTTTTTTTTCATGCTGTGCCAATTTTTATTTTTTTATTTTTTTATTTTTTTATTTTTTTATTTTTTTATTTTAAATCTTAGAGGAACATAGGGTGTCTCATCTGTTCCAAATCAAAGGCTGGAGATCTCTGTGCTGTTGCACAGAGGCTTAGCTTTTGATCTGATGGGGAATTTATGGAAAGCTGGAATTTATGAAGTGTGCTTATACTATTCAAATTGTGCTTTGCTCACAACAACAAGAGTCTGGAAGAAAGACACAACAGACAAATAGATCCTGGCTTTAAATCACGGAGCAGTTGGCTTCAACCTACAGTCACCTTAAAAAGCTTTAATTATCTCTAAGTTTTTGAAGGGCATGGCAGGGATGCTAATATACCTCGTTATTCTCAGTAGTAGAATGTTTTCTTACACAGTTTACTTGCATCTAGACAAATCAAAGGGGGTTGTGGCTGCTGAGAGGGTTCCCGGGCATTTCTGGTGATGCAGAGGTGTCACTCAGACCCTTCCCAACAGGTCCGTTCCTGCTGCTACCAGGAATGCTGCTGTCAAGGTCAGTCTTTGAGAATGTCACTTCTACTCCCATGAGGACCTGGAATGAGCGGGATTAGCAAGCATTTGCACCGGGAGGAGTTAAAAGCTTTGACAATGTGAAAGCTCAGAGTTGCTGCTCTGCTGGAGGAACGTTCCCTGCTCCGAGGCACAGCAGGACAGCATTCGCCAGCAGTGACGACGCTGCTGCTGTCCTGCAGAACTGTGTCCCTAATGCTGAGAGGTTCAGGACAGTATGCAAAGGTCATAGAGCAGGCATTTCAACTCCTGCTGCTGAAAACCAGGTAGTCTCAAGACTTGTGAAGTCTGATTTTCTGAAAGATCAGCCCACAGCAGTGCTATATTTCTGCTCATGGCATTCCTCTGGGGCTTGCGCTCCCTCACTTGGAAATCCTGGCCACCAGCTTGATGGACATGGCGTGACCGACTGGTGAGCAAACACAAGGACCCACTGCCTGACCCTCGGGCTTTTATCTTTTTGCTTACCTGAAAGCAGTCTTACCTTCAATTCTAAAGCAGTAATTCCACATTTAGCAAAATTACTTTGTTTCCAGCTGAAAGACACAGGATGCTGAAAGCATCTGAGTTAAAAGAGGATGAGTTATTTTAGGAGAAAATAAGACACTTTCAGATAGCTTTTAATCGCTGGTCTTCAATAATCTTTCCGCAAAATGATATTTGTGTACCTCAAAAAAAAAACTATAAGCAGAGCTTAATAGATTAAAGAAATGTGACCCAAGTCTATCCTGGGCTGATAGCACACTTATCTTTTCTACAAGGTAACAATTATGGAAAAATCAAGTTGGAAAAGCTATGTAGAATAAATGCCTATTCATTTTTGCAAGTGTATCTGTTTTGACATTTGCTGTAGTATAAATTTATTCCTATGTGGTCAGTTTTATTTTGAAGAATGAAAATGTTGCCGAAGCCCCCAATTTGGTTTTGAAGCTCTTCAGAAATAGAAACTTTTCAGAACAGATGTTTCACCAATTTTTGAAAATAAGCATTTAATTTCATTTTTAGCCTAAACAAAATTGTATATTGAAGTTTCGTTTTTTTAAAACACAAACCATTAATTCCAGATTTGAAACAGATTTAGTTTTAAGTGATATTTGTGCTGCCATAGACAGCATCCAACAAACATCCACAATTTTTGCCTCTTTTCTGGCAGCCTCAATCTTGACTGCCTTACTTCTTCTACAAGGAAAGTTGGCAGTCCTGCCTAGGCTGTCCTCTTCCAGCTCTGCACCTTAAACTTGACAGCCCTGGGATGCCTCCTCCTCTTAAAAGTATGGCACCACCAGTTGATGGTAAGATGTAGGCTCAGTGTTCAGACTATGCTGCACCACCTCCGTTTGGCATTTGGGCCATGAAATACTGTCCTACTCTTCTTTCTTTCTGTCATTTCTCCTGTGCCTCCCTGTGGCCTTTTTATTATAAATAAATGACTCTATTACTTACCAGGACAAAGCCTTTCAAAGACTGCTCGAGGAAGAAGTTTCAGCTAAAAATTCACCTTGTTTTCTGCCCATCTCATCCCCTGGCATGGGAATTAAGGCAAGCTTTGGATCACATGTGTCTGAATGGCCTTGCCAGCTGCAGACAGGGCTGTCCTACCCTGCCTTCAGTCCCCACTTCAAGTGGGGTGTCAAGGTGCTATTGTCACCTTTGAGTGTTTTGGTTTTTTTTTGCTATCTCAGAGCTAAATAGCTTCTAAATTTAGCCCTGAAATCCCATCTGGGTTCTCCTCTGGACCTTTCTCTGACATTTCTACAGGTTTCCGTGGGTGCGAAGTGACAATCTTAATTACAGCTGTGGCTGCCGATGGAGCTGTAGGCGTAAAGCTGAGCTGTAAAGGACCTGCCCTCTATTTCTTGTCTGTATACAAGACTTTTACTTATTGCTCTTACAGCAGTGCTCACAGAACAGTGCTTTTCCACTATCTCTTCCTTTCCTTTTTTACCAACATCTACTCATAAGAAAACTTGGCCACAGCTCTTACTTCCTGGATGTTAAAGAACTATCAAAAGAAATTGGATCAGAAAACAACTGTTTAGACATTGCTGTTCTTTATGGTTTCTGTTTTTGGCAACAGAATCAAAGGTAAAAAGCCATCAAAAAAACATCATTTCTGAATGGGGCAAGCTGTCTATCAAAGAAGTTTATTTAAAGCAAGACTTCCCCTGAGGCACTAATACATAGTAATGCACATTATTCCAGATCTGTATCTTCTTACAGAAAGCGAGCATGTATCTTATGAGAAAATATTTAGAGGATTAGGTATTTGAGCACCATCCTCTGTAGGTGCTGCATTTAGTCATAGTGATGTGCTATTCTTTTTTCCCCATCTTTCTTTTATGCTTTTTGCTGCATTCCATAAAATGACCCTTTTGAAGAGGTGGCACTACCAGCCCATGAGAAAAAATGATTTTTTACGAACCTCAGAACTGGCTTTCTGCCTTAGAATATTACGTTTTTTGTTTCAGAACCCATTCCAATAGCTGCTGTCTGGGATAGTAGCGTTTGCTGTAAGGTGAATCAGGCTACAGGCTTTCAGAGGAAGAGTTGCCCATGTGCTGGGGCTTCCTATCCGATGGGTTCAGGTGCATACCCCCTGGTGGTGCAGGCATGCACACGAGCACTTACTGCAGAGCAGCTGATGCACCGCGAGCCTTTGCTTGCTGAACCACCTTTGCCCACCCTTGCTTATGGCCCTGCCTTTTGTTTCTATTATTGGGTTCAGTCAGTTTTTCTGTTGTTGACAGGCTGATTAAAACTCTTCCATGGGAGTTGAGAACGTTTTTGGTGTAGAAATAGTAACTCGGTGTGGAAGTAGTCTATCAGAGACTCAGGACAGTTTTGATAGCAAGGTAATGCACTGGGCAATCTACTGCTGACTTCTGGAGTAGGCTACAGTAAAGGTATCTTTTTGAAACGTGGCCAGTCTCTTCATCCTTAACAATGCATTTATCACAAATATGGTCTGTTACGAAGCAAGGCTCTAATAAAATGTTATCATACAAAGATGGACTCAGAATTAACATTTTTCTCTCCCTATGTATCGTTCCATTTAGTACGTTATTCTGGAAGTATGAAGAAACACTGTTTTCACCGAAGGCATTTCATGAATGGAGTACTCTAATGTTAAAACCTCTACTTTTCCTGCTCATGGAGAGCTTCATGATCCCTTTGAGAGATGTGTAACTGAACTGGGAAGTGACATATATTCATGTAGTTCACAGGATTCCTCTCGTGTCTTACAAGGCTTTTTATTTTTCAATGTTTTTTTAAGCTGGTTGCTTTTTATATAGCTCCAATGAGTATGTCTGTAAGGCAAATAAATGGATGACAAGTCATTTGTAAATGGGAAGTCACTGTTTTGTATCTTTACCACTGGTAGGGAGCCCTGTGCAACCTGCGTATAGTAGGCATCGTAGTTGTTTCCAGTGAGTGTTTACAGGTTTCATGTTTGACATATTCTGAGGATTTTCAGAGACAAATTAATGTATTTCTGCTTGTATGGAGCAAGAATCCTCCAAAAACAAGAACTCCACTTATTGCATTGTTGTGGTTTAGCCCGGCTGGCAGCCAAACACCACACAGCCGTTCGCTCACCCTCCCCCCTCCCTCTCCGGGATGGGGGAGAGAAACGGGAAAGTGAAGCCTGTGAGTTGAGATAACGACAGTTTATTAAGACAGGAAAAATAATAACAATAATAATAATAATAATAATAGTAATAATGTGTGCGAAACAAGTCATGCACAATGCAATTGCTCACCACCCGTTGACCGATGCCCAGCCTATCCCCGAGCAGCCGGCCCCCCACCCTGGCTAGCCACCCCTATATATTGTTCAGCATGACCCCAGATGGTATGGAATACCCCTTTGGCCAGTTTGGGTCAGCTGTCCTGGGTCTGTCCCCTCCCAGCTCCTGCTGCACTCCCAGCCTGCTCGCTAGCAGGACAGAGCGAGAAGCTGAAAAGTCCTTGGCTTGGTGTAAGCACTGCTCTACAACAATTAAAACGTCAGCATGTTATCAGCGCTCTTCTCATCCTAATCCAAAACATAACACCCTGCCAGCTACTAGGAGGAAAATTAACTCTGTCCTACCTGAAACCAGGACAGCATATAGGCAAGTGTCTAAATAAGATGAGCTGATTGCCAAGGCAGCAGTGAGTTTGCTGGTGCATGACATACAACAATAAGGTTAGCATGGAAGGGGGAGATGGGCGGGTAGTTGGTATCTTTAAAGGTCCCTGATGTAGTCTGCTTGATCAGAGGTTGGGAGACAAACTTAGAAACATAACAGTGGCTGAGTTTAGAAGCTTTGAAGAAGTGAGTCTTAATTAAAAATATAGATAAAATTAAACTTAAGCCCAATCTGCTCTAAGGATTATTGTAATGATATTGATGAGTATCTGAGCAGTTATCTTTCCTTAGCCTATGTCTGAGTGTGAGTTACACTTTGAAATCTCTCTGTTCTCCCATGTTTGTAAGTGAGGATGGTGTAAATTAAATAACTATGAGCTTGGTTTACAAAGCTTCTGGTATCCCTCACTACAGACAGATTCCCGCTGGGAAATCTTGGATCTCATTTGTATTTAGTAAACCAGGGGAGTGACCGTTATAAACTGTAGTATTTAACAAGATTGCATTGCTCTCTGCTTCTGTCTGAATGTATTGGCGAGGAAATGCTCCAGCAGGGGAGATTGAAGTGCACAACCGGAGTGCTCAAAGTCACACTGCAAAATTGAAACAAAAATCTATAAGGAATTCAACACATCAATACTCCATGTGGGGGCCTGCTTACGTCACGAAAATGTCCTATTTCCATCTCAAGGTTTTCCATCATCTGAATGAGTTGTGCTGCTCTCCCCGTGCCCGTGCTTAAGCTGTGAAAAGCCAGGAGGACCGTTCCTCTTCTTAACACCCTGTTTCTATCAGATTTACATTTTTTTAGTACATCTTTAATTAAGGTTGGATGTCTTTGTGTCCCTGACTCGGTATGGAGGTGGAATGAAACTCCTTATTGGAGCAGGCAGGACATCACGACAGAATAGCCTCGGTCAGGAGAGCCTGGGGCTGGACCTTGCAGCAGCTATCTGCCATTCAGGGCAGTGCTCACAGGTTTTCCTGACGTGCATAATGGTTAGTGGCATCTTCAGAACAGCGTGAGTATAATTAAAGCATGTCGTTAGGTTTCTCATTTAGCATCAATGAGACAAGAAGGAATCGAGGCAGTGTATTGATTTAGATGTATTGATTTGCGAGGTCACTGTGTCACTCGCCTCCTGTGATGGTGGGGAGGGAGGCTGCAGAGGTCAGCAGGGGCTCAGAAACTTCTCACTGCCTTCCCAGGGGCTGGGTGACCTGTTCTTGAGCAGAGGCCCTTACACTTGTTAATACTTCCCACGTTTGTAAATTAAAGTACAAGGAACGTATGTTTAAAAAAAAAAAAAAAAAGGAAAAGAAAAATAGTTATCTTTTGCTCATGTTGTCACGGACCTCCTTGATAATATTTATTGCAAATTTATCTAATTGCTTTGTGCTCCCTTCTGCAGAGTCATCTGGTCGTTTATGCTGTCTGAAATAATCGCAGTATTATAGTGCACAATGCTTGCTAATTATCAGGGTACAAAGAAATGCATCAGCATTTCCTATTCCGTAAAATGGAAACTGTAGAGTTGTTTTGCAAGCTAAGTTGTCTGAATGAGGCTTGCCTGTGTCTTGGGGTCATAATTTGGCAGCCGAAATTCGGTGGCATATTGTGTTGACAATGCTTGACGTCGTATGTTTAGGAACTGGCAGAAAGATGCTCTCCGTGGAGGGCACTGAACTTCGAAACTGAGTTTCTTGGTGTGCTCCAGCAGAGCCTGAAGCCACTGACCTTCCGGCCGGCTGTGATTTACTGAAGGGGGCAGATATTTTTGGTGCCATTTGGTGACAGCTTTCTCCCAGTGTTGGACCCTTGTCTCTTGAAGACGCTTCCCACCCGGTCCAAATAGCCCAAGACTCTATTGATCTTCAGGGCACTTGGCAAAGTACATCTATTTTTGCAGCTACTGTGGAATTGGGCCTTTGAGAGAAGTCCGATGTATGAGAAAGAGGGGAATTTGACGTTCTGTGGACAATTTAATTTTGTCTTCATGGTGTGTTGCAGATGTGTGTACAGCCTTCAAAAACAGCCTTGTTTCATTATCTACATCTCATAATAATAATAATAATAAAAAGTAAACGTTATCTCAGGTTTGTTTTACCATATCTGCATTTATTATGAATTGAGTCGCCTGTAAGAACGTGTACGCTAAACAATTCATAATGAAGTACGGTGGGATGAATTTCTTTCCTAATATACAGAGGATAAATACACTGACAAAGGGAAAAAAAGAAGAAAAAAAAAAAGCTATTCAGTTTTGTTTGGAGAAAGCAGATGATTTTCCCAGTTGCAGAGTGGTGATCAAAGCATATAGGAAAACACAGCTGAGCTCCCAGCCTAAGCGCCATTGATCCTGGTGCATGAGTTTTTATTTGACTAAAGACTTTTGTAAGACATCGGGGCTCCCAAGCAGCCGGCCCACCCCTTCACGGCAGGGGAGCTGCTGCGGGAGGAGCAGGGATCATTTCCAGGACTCGTTTTGTGGTCTGGAGCCGAGACAGATTTGTGCAGTGAATTTCTGCCCGTCTGCGTCGGAAGTTCCCCGCGAGATGAATGTACGCTGTGAGGTCCTGTTTATTTGCACTCAGAAGACAGCAGACGAGTCTCTCTTCTCCAGAAGAGTTCTCAGTTTGGTTTGCAATGTGCTGTGAGGAATGTGCTAATTAATGGAAATTTCCTTATTTAGTTAACAGATTAAATATAGCAACTAATACAGCTTGTATTTAAGTCAGGACAAGGTGTAAGCTTGCAAATTTTTTAAGAAAATGTAAAATCAAAGTAAATTAGGAATCATAATGCAAAGTCAGCATCAACCCGTCTGCCTTGTCAGGATTTATAGAGGCTGTGAAATTGAACAATAAAACCAGCCTTTGGATGAATTTCAATAACAATAACGATGAATTAAACTTACCAGCATTCTTTACAGGTCTTCTCTGGTCTATTTAGAATCTATAACCAGTCTGCTATGAGATAACGAGAGCATGTGCCTTTTTGTTGGGAACAGCCAGGTGGAATAAATAAGCTAAGGTGGTCCATTATTCAAGCTTTGTAAAATATTTGATGCAGAAGTTATTTCTGCTGTTTTTTCGTTGTGTGTTTAATGAATGAATTCATTAGATTATCTCTTAAATTTCCCAGCTAGCAAACTAATAATGCATAAAATCTCTCAAATTCTCGCATATTAGAAAAAGTAAAAAAAAAAAAAAAAAAAAAAAAAAGATTAAACATTTATTCTGGCAGTATTACATCTTGTTCAGGTGCAATTGAAGTTGTTAGAAACTTTAAGAATCCCAGATTTATTCTGCTTAGTTTCCTTCAGCTAACAACGTTTGCCCTTGGAGCAAGGTTTAAATGTTTGGACCAGAACTGCTTAGGACAAGGTGCTCCTCTTGCAGCTCACAGACCACGGGCTGCCCTGGCTGGGGCACAGTCGTGGTGCTGTGGTTAGCTGGCAGATCCCGTCACAGCTGCTCGATGCAGAATTTTAACCCAAATTAAAACACCAGCTTGCTTTGTGTTTGATCCCAAAGCTTCAGCGGAGCAGAATCTGGCCCACCGAGTGCCATGGTCCACCAGGTCTCGCTAATGAAGTCCCTAGCTATTAGACTTTCAGCTCTGCGTGGATTTACTGGTCTTATTCTACATATTTCACAGCCGGTTACCAAATAGCAAAATGATTCAATTTTTTTTCCCCTCTACCTTTGGTCTGTGTAATTAGAAACATTTCTCCTGTGTCACTGTCCACTTTGCTTCTCCCGTGTTTGTAGAAGGGTGATCTCTTTTATCCTAGAGACTCCAAGGGAAATTACTTGTGTTATTACTAGCGGCAGTAGCGGTGATGCAGAATTGTCCCTCTCTTAGTAATGACCTTGAATTTTATGAAGCACCTCAAGGTTTACTAACAAGGGTAGAACTGCTAGAAGTTTGTTAATTGAAATGATGAAATATGCTAGAGAGGATACAAATGAGTTTAAAGCCAATTCAATTAGAAGTGCATCTGTTTCCAAAGCTGCCAGAGGAATGTTGTTTATTTTCCAATCACTTTTAAGTCTGCCTCTTGGAATCCTTTTGGCACTTTTGTTTAACACTGCGCACAGACCTTACACCCTCGGCAAATTTATCATTTGGAAGCGCAACAATCAAGTGGATGTCAGCATCTCACATTAGCCTGTAAACCTACTAATTGCCTGCTTCTCCCACCACGAGCCAGTTGTGAATGTGGAGGGGGACACAGACAGATGCTGCAGACCCTCGCTGGATGTGCCTGGTGTGACGTGTGTTGTTTGGGTAGATGGGAAAGAAATTGTGCTACTGCACAAATCCATCCCCCTGTGCTGCCGACATCCTCCGGACCATCATTCAGCCACCTCCTCGGCTCTTTTGGGTTGCACAGCAAAAATGAGAAAAGAAGAATAGTTTCTACACCATGAGTTTGAGCCTGCACTTCCAACACCCACCAATCCTTGCTTTATTCATCTGCCTTCTCCTGCTTCATCTCTTTTAGGTTGCTCAGAAAAAAATGAGACAAGAATAATAGTTGTTACATCTTGTGCATTCCCAGTGCATACTGTGTATTCTGCGGGTACTTTGTTTATTATGGACACTTTAGGGAAGAGACTCCATTTGTGGCTTGTAGAGCAACAAGCACATTGTTCTTAATGAATAAATAATAATTAAATGAGCTTGGCAGCCTAGGTAAATGCATTTGGTCATCCTATTATACTGGCAATTTCTCAGTACTAAAACAATAGCACTTAATCATAAAAAAACCAAACAACATCAACAAAAAACTTATTTGATCAACCAGTTCATTTTTCTCCTGTCAATTCAGGACTATTCCCAGTAGCATGTTTCAAAGTGCTTACTTACAATTTCCCATGCAGTCGAGTTTCTGTCGCTACCTCATGCGACACCTGTGCTCTAGCTCAGTGACATGCAGGAGCATGATTCACACAGTGCAGAGGTTCTCATCTGTAGTTTCTAAATTAAATGAACTTTAGTCTAATGGTATTTGAGATTTTGAGGAATAAATAAAGAGGAAGGAAGCTTCAAAAGAAGAGCAGACGTGGAAAAAAAGGCTGGGGAGAGCCTGTATCTTTTTCCATAGAAGGTCTTGGAAACACAAGAAATCTTTCATACCAAGTTCTACGGATGAGAGAAAAATGGGGAACGCAATGGATGAGTGAGGTGCTTAAGGATGACATTGACAAAACCATATGAGTAATCTCACCCATGAGTTAATCTCCCCAGGCTGAGTGACAGTGACTCAGAAATATATGCACGCTCTTTCCTTTATTCATGTTCTGTTACGGTCAAAATATTTCTCTGGTTTTGGTCTGTAACTGTGTTTTATTGTCACTTCTACTGGTAATAGCCTGAATGTAGAATTTGTTATTAATAGCTGGTTTTAATAATGTATCTATTTACTTATTTATTTATTTATTTATTTTCTCTCTTGTGTTATGCACCTTCCCAGTGCAAAAAGTTTGCTCGGAATGCCAAATCTAGGTTTATTGTGTGTATCCAAACTCAACTCTTTTCAGCCCCTTGACACTGGCCAGCCATTTCTTGGCTCCTACAGAGAAAACCAAATATCCCATTCTCATAAGTAATGGTTGTAGATGAGCTGAGTACAACATTATTTAGTAGTTTCTTGTAAAAAGATATCTGTAAAGACATTGTATATCTGAGCAGAGAAGATTCATCACACAAAGATTTTTGCAGGAATTTATTTTATTGAATGAAATCTTTGATCATGGGAATCTCAGCAGTGGATTGACCTCAAGTGGTTAATAGAAGGTATAATGATGGCTTGTGAGAAGAGCTTAAAAGAAGGTTATATTCCCGTTTTGATTCTTTAGCACTGTCGAATATGGAAATTTGGTTTCTTTTGGGCAGTAAGGTAATTTAATGCTCTATTAGCTGGATATTAATTATTTATACTTAATATAATTTATAAATATGGGTGAGGAAACTCAAAAAGGAATAAGCTGGCCTCTTAGCACCAGGAAGTCTTTAGAAATCCTGTGGTTTGAGGGATCCCCACAGCACTTTGCTGCAATGAAGTAGAAAAGATTTCTTTAGTTTTGTTTATTATACTTTTCCTTTCTCTTTCTTACTTTTCTATTTTTTTATTATATTTCTTTTTATTACAGAGGTAGATCTTGAACTGCCAAAAGGCTTAGCCCATTTTGCCTTCACTGATAAGTTGATAACCCCTCTGTCTAATCCTCCTTTAAAACAAGGCACTTTCTTTGTTTCTGTTGAGAGTTAATTACCTAGGCTGTCACACAGCCCAAGGAAAAATGATATTTCATGTGGTGGTGGATGAGAACTCTTTGGAGAACTGCCTAAGAAATGCTTCTCATAAATCTATCATGAGAAAATTTCTTTTACTTATCATAACGTCTTATGAACTGTTCTAAGTGGCAACCTAAGCAGGTGGAATAGAATGTTAGTGGGAAATTGGGGAGTTTCGTTTTGGGAAAAAAGTGAGTCTATTTTGGAAATATTTGTATATGTGTGCGCGTGGGTATAATCTCAGCTCGATGAGAATACAAAACATGCAAAGTTGAACTATCTCAGATATGTGATCACCACCATAATGGGTTTGGTAGGAAATAATTAAGATGCCTAATGCCAGTGGCTTTGAAGCCACAAATGAAAAGGCAACGCAACTCACAGAGATAAGAGGCAGCAAAGTGAAGCAGAGCATGCTGTACGGGGACAGCTGTGGAGCTTTAGGAAAGAGTTCCAGCAGGAGCTGCTGTGCAGAAACAATCGCAGCTGTCAGACTAACAGGGTGGCTGTGCAAAGGAAGAGGGAACAGAGTACCAGCACGAAGCAAAAGGAAGAAGAAATAGAGCATCATTGAACTGAAGGAGGGAACTACTGTTGTTTCTATTTCTTTTTTTTAAGGCAGTGTTTGCAGAAAACAATGTCAGTATTTCTTGTACTCCTAGGAGGGGGATGTTTTCTGGATGGGAGATGTCTAAATAAGTCTGAAAGCTTTCTTGATAATGAAGACCAGGATGGAGGCGGCATGCTGCTGCTGTGGATTGATGCTCTGGATGTAACACGGTCCTGGTTTAAAGTCAGCAGCAGGTTTGGACACGGCAGAGCCGGTAAATCCAGCTGCCAGGCAAGACTAATCTCCCTGCCTTGGCTTCAGCATTTCCTGGGTGTTCAGGGCTCTTGTCCAGACTTTGTGGAGGGAAGCTGCTTCTATTTTTTTTTTTTTTTGGTGTGTATATTTCTGTTTCCCCCTGCTGTTGTGACTGTCATCTTGATAGAGAGGGGAGAAATCCTTCTTAAAAGCATAGTTAAATCAGTTAATTTGGTATTCTGCAGGTAAGGAATACATAGGGAGCGTTAGTAGGCTGAAAACCAAACAAAAAGAAAGGACATAAAAATGAGAAATGTCAGAAATACTGTATGGATGAAATTCTGTTATTTCCATGACCATAATTACTAGAGCTGTCAGAGGGACTAAGCCTTCTGTAATAAGGGCTGATCTTAGCAGCCACTGACTTTCATGGTTGAACATGAAATCTCTTTTTTGTTTAAATCAAAATAGTATGTAGAGACATGACAACCAGATAATAGAAACTGGAGGAGAATGAATGCAGCGTGGTGAGCAGGGATGTGCAGGAGCTCCTAAACCAGCTGTGGGGCTGTGTCTGTGTAGAGGAAACCTGGTTTTGTGCTAAGAAACCCTACTGGGTTTTAGTGTGGTAAAGTGTTTGGTATTCTGACTTTAAGTGATCCTGGGAGCACTTTTAGGTCAAGTCAGGTGAAGGTGAAAGCAAAGTTTTCTTATGCCATTTATGAAATGCAGAACAGTCAAAATGGTTGCAAAGATGTATAAGGAGAACTGCCAGGAGAAAGAGGGAGTCACATTTCCTCTCTTCTCCCAAGAACAAATCCCACCTGGATGCAGGTGGCAGATGCATACCTCGTGCATCTTGGTGGAGCTGCCAAGAGCACAGCCCCGGCGAGTTCATCAGCCGTGGGATGTCTGCTGGGAAGAGAGCCTCTGACTCCCTGCCCAGGGTGACCATATAGACAGACAGAATAACACTGTAGGATCACAAAATTAGGCAGTACGCTTAGTTCTCCAAAATATATTATGGTCAGATTCTCATAGGAAGGATAATTACCACCTGTTGTCCATTGCCCACTTCACAACAGATACTTTTTGCCAACGTGCGTCCTTCATATCAATCAGTTTTATCGTGGTCATCCTAATTAATAATAATTGGACTAAACCAAGAAATTAGTTTTAGTCACTGCTGTTCGTTACAAATAAAATCGTTATCTAGCATTGGGAAAGCGTTGACAGTCTGCCAAATTTCTTCTCTTTAAGAAGTTCTCATTTTGGGTTGATTACACAGACTTCAGAGACATTATATCATCAGAGTTCACGAGCTGTGGTGATTAAAACCTCTCTCTTAATTTTTTGGTTTAGGTTACATTGAAGAATCTTGCATGGTTCCTTGCCCATTTGATTGCAAATTAAGCGATTGGTCCACCTGGACCCCTTGCAGCTCTTCCTGTGGAACAGGGGTGAAAGTCCGATCCAAATGGCTTAAGGAGAAGCCCTACAATGGAGGCCGCCCCTGCCCAAAACTGGATCTCAAGAATCAGGTGAGTGGTGTTAAATAGCCAACAGAAATCTCAATGTGCTTACTGTAGTTTTAACTAGGATCATAAAGGACTGAGCTGATGAAGAAATACAAACAGGAGTTATCTCGGGGACCCTTCTTCGTTTTGGGTTTTGTAGGCACTTGTAGAACTTCTTGAGGATTGAGGGGAAGATGCTCATGTTACAGCAGAATTTGACAAGAAACACCTCATTTCTTATATAAAGACAGGTTTTATCTACCATAGCACAGGAAGCCCTGGACAAATAATCCCACCTGGGTAGCATATAAACATCAGAGAACTGAGATGTCACGGACATTTTAAAAATCTTTAATTCTTTCTGAGACTATGGTAGCAGCAGAAACATTTGTTAAGTATATATTACTATTTTTGGCAACATTTCCCTTAGACACAGCACAAGTTTCCTTCAACATTAATCTCTGTATATTCAATATCGAAGTGTCCCATTAGAGGGAAATAATCTCTAAAGTGCTGCTCTTAAAAAAATCAACATGTATTTAAATGACATTTAATGCTGTATGCATTTCTACAAAACTAATAGAGATTTCCTACACATACTGATTAATTCTTAATGCTAATTAACACTGATGAAGTACTATTAGTTTGGCCTGCTCTTTCAAATTCAACTATGAAAATTAATTAATAGGACAGAAACTGTCATGCCGAAGGGACTTGATGTATATTATGAATATGTGAGTGTATATATATAATGAGTTGTACAATATGTGTAGAAGGCCTTTAACAGTCTTCCTACGAAGATGTATTTGTATAGTGGCTAGCAGGTGCTAGAGCTGCTGGATCCTGTTTACTGTGCAATCGCTGCAGCAGCAGTTGTGTCCCAGGAGGCAGCACCACTTCTACCACCTGATTCTCAACTTGCTTAATTTTCCTCACAGTTTTTTTTTTTTTTCCTGTGAGAAGCAGTTAAATACTTTTTTTTTTTTTTGCTTATTACTGTTTGAAATTCATAGGCAGTATGACAGAAGAAGCAAGAACTAAGAAATATAAAACTGCAATAAAGTGTATGTTGTCCATACCTCAGTGCTTTTCTTAATAGATCAGAGAGGTCGCCAGAGAAGCAGAATGAAATCCCACAGTAAGTTGTTAGGTAACAATAAGCTCCTTTGTAATGAAAAGATACTGGGATTGTTACCCACAGACACAGCAGACTACTTCTGTTAAAAGGAAACATTGCTATAAAGTGTTGCCTATTCCCACACACATTAGATTTGCTAATTTCAAAACCCTTTTTGGAAGATACTGAAGGAAAGAAATTGTTTAAACTTGGAAATTATGTCTCTGTAAGGTTTATCGGCGTTATGGCTGGTATTAATATAAATGTGGCTGGTGCTTTTTGCCCCTTTACCAGGAACACAAGGCTTGATCTATAAGTATGTGTATATATTTATACACACGTATGTGTGTGTGTTTGCATTTGTTGGCTCCCCATATGTTTCTTAATCCTTTGTGCAGTTAGGAAGGAGTCTTGCTTGCTCTGCACCCAGTGGACATTGACTTCCAGCACTGATTTAGAAATGCTGAAGTCCTTACGCACATTGCAGCATGCAAAAGTTGTCTGCTCAGGTGGCAAACTGGGTTAGCTGATTGTACTGATGTGTAATGAAGCTGGATACACATATTTAATCCAGGGCAAGGCAGATTGTCTTCTTTTTCCTCCGAGGTGGGCAGTGTTTAAATCCTAGAGCAAAACTCTCCAGAATTCTGTATATATTCATATGTGACTTCCTACTTATTTTTACGTAATCGTATAATCTGGGTTAAATACCTGAAATACAATACTTGCTCTTCTGTGGTTATCAGGCATGAGAAAGCTAAGTCACCTTGGTGCATGATTTTCTTTATCTTTTGCTGGTGACAATGCTATATTGTGTTTTATGCTTTGATAAAGACTTCAGACAACTTAAAATCAAGACTAAACCTCCTCTAGGTGCCAGTAGATTTCTTTTATTATTTCCTCCAGTATTTTAGTTGTCTTTTTAAAATTATTGTTTCTGAGCTTGAGTCTTGTTATTACTCAACTATCTTGGAGAACCCTCAATTTTCCAGTATCTTACAATTAAAACCCTTGGTCAGTTTGTGTCTTTTCCTCATTAAGCCAAATAATTTTTAACTCTCTTCTTTTGAAAGGTGTTTTCTAGGCTTGTTGTCAGACCCTTGTAAGTCCTTTTTTTTTTCTTTTTTTTTCCCAATGCGTTTCAGATATTTGACATGAATTTAAGTACGGAGAGCGTAACTTGAAGCAGTATTCCAGCAGTTCTCCCTTACAATTTCCCATTGTTTCCAGATCCCTGCCAATACAGATACTTCAGCAAGGCTACTGCTTTAGAGAGAAGGGCAATTTGTATGATCAAAACAATTTATTGATTAATATAAAAATTACTGATTCACAGAAACCTTTTTACAGTGCACTGTCCTCCTAGAAGCAGTTCAGTCATGGCAGTGCAGTTCGCTTGTGTATTTAGAACCGAACTTTTTAGCATAAATTTAATTTTATACTGAGATAATGAGACGTCCTGTTCCTGCATTATATTCCATGGAGTTTATGCTCCTAATTCCATGGAGTATTTTGGCTCTTCTGGCAGTAAATTCGGCTGGTGCTAACAACATACCATTGGAGCCCTGGGTGCCTGCTTGGAGCCAGACATCAGGGCTGTTCCTGCAATCCCTGTGCAAAATGGGGTGGGGGAGCTGCCTAGGACCTCAGGGCTGCACACCTGGCTGGAGGTGCCTCTCCCTGATAACAAGAGGATCTTGAAACCACTCTTTGAGATGTTTTAAGCTCATTCTGCCTGTAGAGCTTCTCATTCAATGGACCTTCTCGGGTGCAGTAGATGTGAGAAGTAAACTCTGAGCTATCACTTGATTTGATACGGTCACTTTAGCTTTCAGCTTGTTCTGTGTTATTGTCCCATGAAATTAGATAGTGAATTACAATATTTGGGGGAAAAGATGACAGTATTTTAATGCAAATCCATGTGATATGTTGAATTACTTTTGTCTTGTACCTCTGTTTGAAAATTGTTGAAGAGTTAGTTAACTATATTTTGCTAAATCTTTTAAAGAAAATGGGCGTTGCATGTAGAAGTTGTGGAGCTCTTATCTAAGGCTATGATTGCTTCTGAACAGCCAATTGGATTATAGGGTTAGCTGGCAGATGTTCTTGGCTGGGCATTGCATGTTAAAAGAGTTGTAGCATTTACATTTTTCTATTTCTGCTGTTATTTGAATGCACTTACACAGCATGCAGTTGCTAAGCTATTTAATATGTAGTTCTACATGACTAAAGGTTAAATATGAGTTATGGGGAGTTTATTGCTTGAATATTCTTTTATAGGTTTTTAGGATTACTACAAGAAAATGCATTTTCTTTTAAAGACTCATGAATTCCAAGGATTATCTTTCTATTGATTGCTCTAATATATATTCTTGTCAAGATTTTCCTTCCTTTTCCTTCCTCCCTCTCTTGCTCTTACCTGCTCCTGCTAAAGGACAAATATCATAGCAAATGGTTTATTGCCTTTGTATATATTGTATATATTTAAGCAAACATTTTTAAAGGATTAAGAGCCTTTGTAAAGGCAGGCATAGCAGGAAAGATGTATTTGAAATTTAAGTTTACAGCTTTATTTAAAATGAAGATTTTTTTTGTTCTTAATGACATTTTCCAGTTTTCACTCTAGAATATGAGAAATACAGACACCTGCACATTACAAATGAAAGTACTTTTCCTGAAATTGAATGCACAAGTTTAATAATCAGGAAAAGGAGGACAGTGGTATCTTTATAGCTCAGACCTCTCAGAAACAAGTGTGAAGATGTATGATTTTCTGGTAAACTTTTCATAGAAAATGACTGGTTTAGTTCAACTCACACTTCCAAGGGAAAGAGATTTTTTTTTTTTGATTAGCAAAAATGTGTCAAATTTCAAAAGTAAAAAATATTACAAAATTATAAGCTTTGAAAACTCACCATTAGAATGTGCAAGATTGGATGGGTTTGAACCCTCATGCTAATTGTAGAAGTCACTGTCATTTGGAGCCAAACATGGGCTTGGGTGTTGGGGAGGGTGTCATGTATGTGATCTTTCCCATTTTCTAATCTGCAATGTTAGTAAAGGTTTGTTCAAGAAAGACCTTTTGTTAAGATGTTTCCTGGGCTTCTTACACTTCCTCAAAAAAATTATAAATAAGCAACACAGCAGTATGCAGACTAAGGTTTGATTTACATTCATAGTGGTTTCTCAAGGCAATTTTTGGCTCGCGTTTTGCAAGCTAAGTTTCCATGATCCAAAAATGCCCTGACTCGTAGCTTGCAAGCTTTAGACTGTCAGAAGAACTCTGCCTAAGGAAGAGCAATGTAGCATGTCTTATCACAAGACACTGTAATGAAACAAGGTCCATTTTCACTTAGGTAGGTAACTGCTCTCAGAAAGAGCAATAATTTTGCATACAATAAAGTTTCTGAAGAAGCAACGTATAGCATATAGCACTGTATTTCTCCTGTTTGTCTTCCTTCAAGTTATATTCCAGTACTTACCTGCTGACAGGAAATATTTGCAACCTCTTTGGTTTATCTTTCTGTCTCCTATCTGACTGTGAAATGTTATAGTAGTATTTTTTCTCTTAATTTTGAATGTCTGATTATAAAAGGTTTTGGTATTGTGTTTTATTTTGTTATAATAGTTGCACTCTTCTCTTGCATAAATATATCTTTTATGCATACATAAGCATGTATTTATCTGTGTGTGTGTGTTCATGAAGCATTTTCAAAACTGTTAGGTTCCTCTGTTAGAAGTTGTGTCTGAACCCAACATTCTTTCATTGCTGTCAAAAAGTTAGCTCACATCCAGTTCCTGGTTGGATATCCCTTGCATTTTAGTGTCAGAAATCGGTCTTCAAGAATATAATCGATAATGTATTATCTATAAATAGCGCCTGCATAAATTACTTCTTTTATAATATAGATTGCTGATTGTCAGAAAGTCACCACACTTTTTGGAAGGCACTCGTAAATGGATGCCAGTAGTTTATTCCTGAGCCCTGTCACAGGCTGCTGTTCCACCAGCTGGGGGAGATCCCTTTCTGTGGCACGCAAGGACACGCCTGACCTATATTTTCCTCTAGCTCTATCAATGTTCATTTGCTTTGTGTGCAACTTAACTTCTGGAAACGAAGATCTGTCCTTACTCTTGGTTTTACCTTCAGAAGATCAGATTTCCTCCCACTCAGAGTTAAAGGAAGGAATTACACTATAGAAAACATTGCTCCTCTGATTCCAGGCCGTTCTTACAGTATCATAAAAACAATGTGGTTTTTTTTTGTTTTGTTTTTTTTTTGTTTGTTTTTTTTTCCTGGTACAATCATGTGGGAGAATTTTCAATCTCAAAAAATAGTGAAAACTTCATGGTTTCCTTACACTTTTCTTTCTGTGACTGAGAGTTTTAATAACTGTAATTCAGTTCATTAAATGGGCCAAAAGTAGCAAGCCAATTCTGTACAGCCTGAGTGCTATCTCACCTTCCTGAAGAAAGGGTCTGAAAAGCCTACCATGTGAAGCAGTACTGCTTCCTTTGCTAAAGGAAATAGAGCCATTTCCCATGTTTTCCGTCAGCATAATAACCTGTAGCATGTACTGTAATTCTCAGCATACATTAATTTTGCATCCGGTTTCAATAGCTATCCACATTTGATTTTCATTTCTCCTGCAAGTTTTCTGGTAAATAAAAAGTCATGTAAGCATATTTTCGCAATTGCCATTCATGAAAAGCTTCATCCTTGTAAAATGGAGCCATTTGACAACTTCCTGGGAAGTATTTTTCACTTTACTAAGTATTCTTATAGCTCTTTCACACTCCTCTGTAATAATAATACACATTAATAGATGCTGTAATGCTATTTTTTGTAATTGTGAGGATATGTGCCCTTTCTAAATTAAATATCACGCTATGTCAGTCTAATTCTCAGAATTGCTCTGAATCCACAAAAATTAACACCCTTGTGCTAACTGACTAAACTGCACTTTTCTGTCTACTACAGACCGTACCAACTTCATGAAATGTGGATCAAAGCAGGACATTTTGCTGTAAAAGCAAATGATACATTCGCACCTCTTGAACTGAAAATTTACCCATAATTATTTCTGACTGAAGTGCAGAGTTCCTATTTTTGTTGTTGAAGAAAATAGTGATTGTTTAATATGATAACATAGTGCAAATGTTGTGAAAGACAGGAGTTACACTAAAAGTGTTTTGTCCTATTTGCTTTTGTACAGAGGAGATAGAATTAAATGGAAAATCAGTCATAGGAGGTTGGGTTGCCCAGTGGGCAAAGTATTAGCGTTTCACCTAAGGAACTGAAATTAAATTGGTTTAGGCAATATTTTTTAAGGAAAGAAGTTTGGTTTGTACTGAATCTTTTGTGGACAATATGTCATGTTGGAGGACCAGCGTGTGCTGCGTATCATAAATCAGCATGACAGCGTCTAACACTGAGACTGAACTTACTCTTGCTTGTCTTTGTCTTAGGAGCAGAAGAACATAGAGGATTGATGCCTCGGTTGTTCCTTGGCAGCAGATTTAATCTTGTTCCACCCCCCCCCACCACCTCTTCCTCCTTTTAGAGTTTTTTCTATTTCTTTTCCAGAAAGTTTTGTGGTAGAATTTGTCCTCAGCTGTAGGTTCACAATAATTCTGGAAAGGAAATACTGCATAACAGTTAAAATAAGTAGGTAGGTTTTGCTCTAATTTGAACAAGCAAGAATATTCAGAATAAAACATGTTGGTCCATCTTCCCCATTTCCTATGGTAGAAGAGATGAAAAACACAGCTATTTGGCACCATGTATTTTATCACGTTACTTAGTCTTCAGAAACAGTGAATTACAGAGAGAGGTATCACTTCTCTTGCTTTTGGCAAGTTGAATGAAGATGTTAATGTGTTTTCTTTTACTCTACACTCTTATAATTTTGGTGTGTACAAAATTGTTTTCTAAAATATTATTTTGTTGATTGCAAAACAATGTTTGCTATAATAGAAGACATGAATATGGAAATTTCTTCTGAAATAGATTCCAAGTCAAGTAATGAAATTAATTGCAATAATTTATAGTTCTATAGAACTTGGCACGTGATGATTTCAAAACTTTTTGAGGTATGAGCTCAACAAGATCTTGGCATTAGACAGGAGTAGATGAAGCAGGAGGCAGTCCAGCTCTGTGTCGGGTCTGGGGAGGTGTGTGTGCAATCTGAACCACAGTGCAGAGCACCTAGATGGAACAAAGTGGGGATTGGGTTGGGTTGGACAATTGGGTTGATGGCTTTGGCTTGATTTAGCCATCCGCTACCGTCAGAAGCCAGTGCAAGGCTACTCTAGGTAAGAAAGCTGTAAGAAAGGATGTCACAGCTGTCTGCTCCAGCTCTGATGCTGGAAAAATTGGGGTGAAGAAACGAGTTTCCTCTCTGCAGGGCAGAGTGTGTCACGTATCCTTTGGTCAGCCAAATCCAAGTCTGAATGGGTATTATATGGACCTCTACACTGAGGTCTTCTGTGCTTGCTCTACTGTGGCTGCATCTCCAGCTTTGTTATTGATTAGGATTTTAGTCACTTTTTCAGTTTTCAAGTAGGCAGCACCATCTCTTAGAAGGACTGAATTTTCTTCTAAACGTGTAGCAAATTCCGTGTCCCTGGTTTGAAGTCTACTAAATTCAGTTGTTTGATTTTCTTCTTAGAGGAATGGGTTTCTTAAGGATGTCTTGACACACCTGTATGCTGTGAATATATTCTAGATTTCAGAGCAGAAAATTCCTGCGTCTTCACTAAATCTATGATTTTTGCATTTTCTGACTTTTATGAATAAGAGGCAATGATTTGAAATGAAGTTGCTGTTCAAACAGGGAGAATGGACAAGAAGATATATGTTATGTTATCATCTGTCAGAGCTACTAGGAAGCCTGGCGTTGCTGAGACACTTCTTGCATTATGATCCTTAAAATAACCCTGATCTTGCCTTTTTAAGTGTTGAATATATCTGTGTTGTTCCGTGTACGGCAGTTATCATTGATTAATACTTAACAAGTGTTAATAATTTTTCTGGTGCAGACATTTCTTGTGGCCATTTCCCAGAAATTATACCCATATCATTTGTTCAGTTTGCTTTGTTTTATGTAGGGTGGCTGATTGATAGATTCAGGAACAGATTTTATTTTCTTTTTATGTTGCTTAATTGGTTTCCTCCTCTAAGACAACAGAATAAAAGTGAGAACGACCTTCTGTATGCCTCTTGATGCCTCCTCACATGACTGCAAGGATTGTGCTCGGCTTCCCACCAGCTAGACGTGTGCATTTGAACTGCAAGCTGAATACATGAATCTTGCGTCTTTTTTAGGTGACAGCATCAGGATCATCAGCATTACCAGGCTGATAGCTGGAATATGAGCCACTTTGTGATTTTAGCTTTCGAGGCCCAATTACAGCTTTCTGAGTGATTGCAGATACAACCCCCATGTCAGGGAGGTCTGGTGTTTGCAAGGGATGTTTTCCAGAAGTTGAAATTCATTCTGGTCACATACCGGTTGGTTTGGGGGAAAGAAAGGAGAAATTGTATTTACTGTAGAGCTGTGTAGGGCTGTCCCTGCCTCCTGAGTTGCCTGTTACAACGGGCACACTAAGAAAGCAGCTGTAAATATGGCTCTCTGGGAGAGTGCAGTATGGATGGAGCCTGTGTAAGCTAGGGAGTGCATACGCTTCCAGTCCCAGTGAAGGATTTTAGCTTTTCCTATTGTTCTTTCCGTTCTTTCTGCTTCCTTTTCTTCCATGGTAAAGCACAGCTAAATGAAGACGAAGTCTGCAGGTGCATCCTCAGCCCCTAGCAGCACCCCAGGTCCTGGGGGGAGAACCTGGCTGTTAGGGCTCTGTGGTTTACGTACAGATCACGTACAGATTCAGCTAATCCTTCCTCATTTCCTATAGATCTTGACATGTCTTACTGTTACAAATAAGTACGTTGCAGGCTATAGCCACCCACAGAAAAACTGAGGACAAGTGGATTTTTATGTATTAATGCAATGTGAATGGATAGATTCTTCTGCTCCAGTAAGACGTATATTCTGTCCTGTCTAACTTTATTTACTGCTTCTTGAGGAGTGCGTAAATCAGCAGTCCCATGTAGTCTGTTGTGACATATTGCTTAATTAAAAGTTATGAGGGCTTTTAATCCTTTATATAATTTATATTATTTTTGAGTCAGCTGTTTCCCATATTGTAACTTAACCAGGAAACACGCATTACTTTATGAAGGGAACGTTTTGTGAATCCTCGTGCTCTCTAGCAGATGTGGCACACAACAGCGTCTCAGATCTTCCAGATTAGCTTTAGAATTCAAACTCACAACCAAAGATAATTAAATGTTAGTGCACCTAATAAAGTTTACCTAGCATTGATTAGAGTTTGATGGCAAATATGGTCTGTGTGTTTGTTAGAGTTACGGATTAGTTTTAAAAGGGATGAGACTGATTTGTGGTTTCACAGTAAACAGATATTAGTTGCACTTTAATAATTTAAAAAGTATGCTTGCTTAAAATGGTTATTTATGTTCTAACACAGAACTAATTTGGTTTAAGTATCGACCCACATGTTGTCAGAATAACAGAACAACCAGTTTTATTGTTTTGTATTAGCATTACCATTGGGTGATTTTTATTTTAGTTTAGTTTATTTGTTGGTAGGTTATTGTAGCATTTATCCCTTAATTAAAGTTGAAACTGGAATGCCTTTTAAAAACTGTTTTTTTTTTCCATATGAGTTAATATTAAAGATAAAGTATGAAAACTTCAATTCTTTTTTTTCTTTTTTTTTTGTAGAGCAGAGATGCAGAGGTGGCTAGGTTGAGAAGTTCTACAAAATATTAACAGTTTTAACGGAACGATTTTGAGTTGCATGTTTCGGAGGAGTCATCTGATTTGAATATTTCTGTGTTTATCTCCCTTTTTCTCAAATGTTATCTTTATAAATTGAAAGTGTGTGTGCCAGTTTCACCAGAAAAACTTTGAGATTTCAGGGGGATATCAGTATCTAGTCCCAGCATTACGGATTCCATGTCAATTTGCATAAGATTTGATATCAATTTGGCTTTAATTGATAGAAAGTTGTTGGTTTTTTTTCAGAAATAAGAATTTCCTATAGCTGGGAGTCAGCTGCCCTCTGTTGGTTGGTTCAGCTTTGCTGTGATTTGATTTGTGTTTCTTATGACTTCTGGTGGGATGGGTGGGAAAAGCCTTCCCCTGGTTCCAGCTGCTGGTCATGCGTTTAACTTCGTGGGAGCCCTTCCAGTAATGCACCTCTGCTGAGTGTGTGGCGTAGCCTTAATGAAGTGCTCAATTTCTCCTAACCTTACTTTCAATTTTGGGTTTTCTAAAAGGCTTCATACATAATTACAGTGTTGTCACTGAACAGTCTTAATTGTTTCTGAAACAAAAATATGTTCATGGATTTTTTAAAAACTTACTTTTAAGATTATATTTAGAATCATTAATAAAAATCCTGAAACTCTGTTTAACTTAATACATATTCATTAATGCTCTTAGGTAGTGTTCTATTTAATACATGGGATTTAGTTTTTTCTTATCCAAGAGGAGTGATGAATTGAGGCTCAAGCCTGCCAAGTGTAAAACAACTTTACTTTCCCTGGCTTCCAGCAGGAATTCTGCCTGCCTTGTGATTTAAACCAAGTCCTTAGTGTATGAAGCCCTGGGCTCCTTGGTCCATCTCTCAACATAGTGTGAAGTGGATGGAATTTCCTATAGCACCTCAGAAAGTTCGTTTTGCTTTTTGTGGGAATGCTTAGTGGTCACTAAGTCTGAAAATATGATGTCTATGAGTGTACACATTTTCAAAATTTCTTAAAAGAAATCCAATTTGTTCCTTTAATTTAAATTCAGTCTACTCCCAAGTGGCCATCTGGAATATTTATATGTATATGTAAATCATTCTTTTGACTGCTAAGTAGTAGTATCTTTGCTGCTGTTGATCCAATTATTAAGAAATTACTCCTTTGTAACCATGGACCTGGGCCTGAATCAAAACACACACGTCAATTTTTTATCCATCTTATATATACTCGTCTCTGTGAGAAGTTAAATCCTAGCTTTGAATTCAAATTTTAAATGTAAGTTTTGATGTAAATCTGTGTCCATATGCCAGGCCCGGGGATATTAATTTTTGTTAACATAATGCATATTTTTGATTATGCTACAGTCACAGCAAAACAGCACTTTAAATTTTGTTTTGGTTCAGTATATAGTTTAGTTGGAGTTTGATGTACAGGAAGTAATCACTGCTTTTAAGAAGGCTCAGATCCTGTGCATGCTTGCTGCAGGACGGAGGTTTCAATTCTGTGAGTTGCAAAAGGGGATGCGAGAACATGTTCAGATCATGCTGCAAGTTTGGATTCTAACATCTCTAAATGCACGGATGTTGGTGTTTTTCTTTCAAGGGGCTTTCCCCCAGCTAATAGCTGGTTGTAAAGTTGGATAGTAAATGAACAGATTTATATTTGTTGGAACACAAACATCAGTGAGTACTTTAGCAACTATAGTTGCAATAGATATTCATTAAAAAATCCATTGGAGAAATCAATTATACTTCAAGTTTGTCTTGTTGAGAGAATGGGAGTACTTGGTCCGTGTAAAGCAGATATTACTCGAGTGATCAGCAGGTGGGCAGACAAAATAGGCTTTATGGATAGTCTCACAGGTGAGCAAAATAATAAGAAAAGATTAATTTTCCATTCCTCGTGTTCCCAGAGCAACCATTGATAAAACAAGCATTTTTTGAGAATGGGAGATGGAAGACTGTATCTTATAGCGCATCGTACATACACAGCCCTCAGGAAGAAAAGTGATGATTAACCTCAATCAGATTAAACATTTGCATATAAAAGAGGTCTTTCTTAATATTCATTTCAGGTCAGTATTTGATAAATGAATCACAGATTTTCATCAGCATTCTCATGTCTTCATTCTTGCACAATAAGTATCCTCCCTGGAGTTGTGTGCAAACAGCAGCATTTTCTGTGTAGTCACATATCACCCAGGAAATTCTAAGTACAAGTTGGATTTAGGTCATATTTGCATGCTAACCACAGAAATTAATCCCGGCTAGAGGAAGACTAAATTATTTTAAGCTTAATTTCCTTTTCTTTCTCATCCTGTTGTAATAACGTAGCATATCACAGTGTTGGAGAGTTTATCAAGGGAAGATGGACAATTTTGGAAGTCCTTCAGGTACTTGTTACCTGATAAAAAGAAGTGGAGTGTTTAATTCTGTGAGATTAATGTTGATTTTATACAGATTTCTTTTACTCCGTATGCTATAGCTTGATGAAAAACAAATAATAATCCTTTCTAGCAGGTCACATAGCCTTCTAGACTATGCAGAGTCCTCAGAAATATTTTTATTTTCCTGTTGTGTAGATCTGAGTAGAGCGGCACAAATCAGCATTCCTGTTTGTAACTTGTGCAACTCGGGTCATAGAAGGGAGCGTGTTCTCCTCCTGCTGCCATCGGGTCTGCTGTTAATTACAGTTCCTCACCCGTTTTCTATTTATCTGGATTAAAAAATCATCCTTAATCAAAAGAAAGCAAAAGTAATCAGTGCGTGACAGGTGTTGATTTTTGCGATGACAAAAAATGTTTAAAGCTGGGAGGTTTTAGCTATGTTTAAAACTGGGAGGATGTGACTCTTTTCTTGTGGTGGTGCCTTCCTAATGACGTTATGGGCAGTGCTGAGGTTTATATGGCCGGCAGTGCAGAAAGACCTACGTAATTCACAGTCAATCTGTGCTGAAACCCGGCTCAGCACTATGTGCAGACACTGCCGCGTGCTCGGGCTGGACAGCCCCGGTTGCTCAGTGGTGCTGGGTCGGTTTTACGGCTGCTCCTCCCTTCTGGAGCACGCCAATAAAGCCCCTGCATATCCCATGGCAGCAGATGCAAACGCCGGCTTTATGCCTTGTCTTCCAGCTAGTGCTTTTCTAACGGCTGCGTTACTCCGACCAAATGTTATCCCTACGGTCTTTGGCCGAACTCTCATCGTTTAATTAAATAAAGGCAAATTCCAATTAACTTTGAAGAGACGTGGAACTGGCTCTGCTTTTTTAGAAAGCGGTGTTAATTTACACAGTATTTCCCTTTTGTCTGCCTATTTGGTGAAGGCGGGACCTTTGATCCAAGTCACACATAAAGCCCTCTAAGCAGCCTCCCTACAGAACCAACATTTGCTTCGTATAGTGGAAGTTTGCACGATTTTGCTGGGTTGTGGTCTGATTTGCAGACTACATAACAGATGAAGTTTGACTCTAAAAAACAGATATCTTTTGGCTCAAATTGGATGTTTATCAATGGAGTTAATGCAAGGAACAATCAGTCTCCACATGCTTCTCTGAAATGTGTCCAACAACATTTGCAGCGCTATTGCAGCATATTTGAAATGGTGAAATAGGGAACATTTGTTACTTTAAAAAGGATGTGTCTGTTGTGGGGGAAAAATACAAAAGTTTGGAGCTTGTGTCAAAATCAGGCATGTGTAAAATGCTGCCTGGGTTGTATTGCAAGCGTCTAAGGAAAGGGAAAGGAATATGCTTCCCGGGACAGGGTTACTGCAGAACCAAGTGAATCCAGACTAACCTGAAATAATGTAATTCTATTAAAAGTAAAGGACAAGCATTGTCAAAGGTCCATGCTTTACGTTTCATCAGTTTGTTTAAATTATAGCTTAGGTACAGTACTGCCCCTTCATTAAGTTCAGTGGAAAAAACTTTCTTTGTAGTTTGTTTTGCCCCTAATAACTTGTGTGGAAAGCAGAATGGATAATTTTTATGACGCTTCCACATGACTTCCACCAGTCTTGCTGGGTGTCTGAACTGCAGCTGTGCTGGCTCGTGGTTCTCAGTGTTGCACACAGCACCAGCAGGGATGGAAGGAGCATTTTTGGTTACCGAGAACAAGTATGCTTTTTAGAATTAAATCTTAGAACAAGCTGTAAAAACCGAGAGATTATTTTACTCGTTTTACATCAGCCATTGCTTAAGTCACTTTACCTTTTCTTTGGTAGCACAGAACTGCCTAAATCCATTTGTTAAATACTAAGGACAAAAACCAATTCATTACCTCCTTCTAGTCAAAGAACAGATTTTCAGTGGTCTAGAATTTAATTTGCATTTAATTCAAGGTTTCATCAAGATAATTGTCTGTTTGGTTCACTCCTCTAATTGAACATTTGCAAGAAAATTAGTGTATGCTCACCCATGGGAGAGAGGAGGCGCAGCAGGTATTGCACTGCAGTATTCCAGGGTCACCGGTAAAATGCTTGTAGTGTTTTCATGGGACATGGAGCTCATTTCTCTGGCATAGTCACAGAAGTTGCAGGCAACTGTATTGGCCAGCTGAAATCATTATTGAAGTCTGTCTTGGCATTAGGCAGATTGTCTGCATTACTCCAGTGAAAAGTCTGATCCATCTTCTCTTATTTAAAAACCTTGTCATTCCCAGGCTGAACGGATGGGTATTTTTTCTGCCTTGTCTTTGCTGAAGTTTCCATTAGTACTAAAAGCTCTGCTCTCTGGTATTTCGCTGCCCTGCAGATGTTACAGGGAGAAAACAGCTCTATTCTCTAATCATCAGAGAGCCATCCCTCGCAGCGAGCAGTCTCCAGACATACCAAACCCTTCCAGCCTCTCCTTGCAAGACGGGAGCTTCATTCTCACAAGCAACCTGATACTTCTCTTCTGCATTTGTTTCTGCTTGCATATGAGAAATTAAGTGCCCAGATTAATTAAGTACACTAGAGAGGGTTTGTGAAACACCGGTAATTGCATCCAAGGAAATTCCAACATAATGCCTTCCTGCAGTGCATTTTCTTCTTTTTTATTTCATGGCCACATCAAAAACTGTTTCATCTGGTGATATGCCTCCCTGTATTTTCCCGAGGCTGACCTCCCAAGCTATAGCAGATTTTTTGTTATTGTTGTTGTTATCAGTCCCCAAGCACGTGATCTTTGCTCGGTACCAGTGAATCACAACCTCTCTCTGTTACCCAGTCCATGTATCACTCAGTTCTTCCTTTGCACTGTCCCAGTTCTCTCTGTACAAAGATGTCACTTAGCTTCTTGCCTTCAGTAAACTTTTAGGAGGACTATAGCCACTTGTGTGCCAGTATAATTGGTGAAATATTAAACAAGACTGGCTCTAAGACCAGTCCTTCAGCAGTGACGCTAATAACTTCCCTCCAGCCTGAGGCTTCCCCATTTAACATCACTGTTACTCTCCTACCTCTAGCCAAGCTAAATTTTTTGTACTAATCCCCATCTTCTTCAATTCAACTAATAACTTCCCAGGTGACAGTGTAGTAAAGCTTTACTAAAATCAGGCAGCTGAAAGATCTATTTAATTTCCTTTGTCCAGAAAGAGAGTTTTCTTCTCTAAGAAAGATGTCAGATTAGTCTTCTATGCCTTACCTGCATTAAACCCAGGTGGTATTTTTCCCTATGTTCTCTTAGCTTCACTGGCTTTGATTATACTTTCCTTAAAAATTGTTCTAAAGCTTTGCTGCTGTTAAAGGTAGAATAAAGGGCTCTTAGTTGCTCTGAGATTTTTTTTTTTCTCTTTCAGTGTTGGTAGGACATTTATTATTTCTGATCGCGTGATACTGTTCCTGTCTTGCTTGATTTATTTAAGCTTGCTACCCCACGTGAATTCTCATATGCCAGTTCTTTCACAAATCTGGATGGAAATTACTTAGTTCCCGACTTTTACACATTTGATTTCTTGAGATGGGTGTTCATCCTGACTGTGATAGTTTCTATGTGGTTACCTTCATTGGCATTGAAATGAAAATCGAGGCATGTCTTCGTGCAATTTGGAGTTATATACTATCTTTAAGCTGTACTCTAGCCTCACTGTGTAGTAGCTGCACTTCCTTGCAGATTATCTCTTCATGTAGCCAACAAAGCTTATGTTGCTTGTTTCAGTATCTCCTGAAGCAGCTCCCTGGGCTGGGTTTTGGTGGCTGCCACTTGCTCCCTTCTTCGCTGTCCTCCCAAGCCATTCCTGAGCTCTGGTGCTTCTTCAACTCCAGATGAATGCCTTTAGCCCCGCTGGACTTGTTCTGTCCATTTGTCTGGCTGACTAGTGAGGCCTGACATGCTGCCTTCCATTTTTTCTTACTTGAGATATAAGTCCCTGTAAGTATTGGCATCTTTGACTTGAAAAATTCCCGTCATCCTCCCCAGGCAGATCTTTCAACCTCTTTATTAGCTGACTTCCCTGGCTGGTTCCCTGGCTGTGTAGAAGTTGCCCTTTCGAAGCCAAATGCTGTGACAGAAAATGCCTTTTCTAAGGGGTCTGTGGATTTCTGTAACTACTTTAATTTAGAATCAGCATATGAGCACATACTCCAAATTTATTTTTAAAATCAGTAATTTTATTCCTCTTATTTATCAAAAAGAAATCTGGAATAGCATCACCTTCCTGTTTCAATTAATGCTGAACTAACCTGTCAGTAACTGCTTTTAGGAATATTTGGATCTAATATTATTATTAGCAGCTTTTGTTCTCCAGTAAATCAGAAATCTTGTTAATACATATTGCTCTAATAACATTGCATTTATATTAAGATCCAGCTCTGGAGGTCTGTGGCATGTTGCCCACTGGCATCATCACGATGGAGTCATTGTCACTGGTTGGTCCCCAGATAATTTCAGTCTGGTTTTGATAAACTTCATCAATAATTTAATTCACCAAGTCTCGCTTACCTTTCTCCTTGGTGAACCTCCATGACTTCATGTAAGTCCCTTCTGATTTGTATCTCTGTAAGAGGAAACTCAAGCCAGCTAAATGTCATCTTTGTTTAAAGCCTTACAGAGCTGTGTTGTGCTTCTCTTCGGTAGGTAGTGCAAATGTTTATATTTGTTTTCTGATACATAAATTGTAATTTGCTGGGGAATTTAGATTTTGCAGTAGAATAACTCAGGCAGTATTTTATTATAAATTGTAAATTGGGATGTGAATGTGTATTAGGATGTATGTAGATACACATGGAGAATTTTCAGAGATAGAAAAGATGGGCTAGGTTGAAAATACATTGTATACTTATTTTGATTGTTCTGAATATTGCCATTTAAAAATATCATAAATTCAGAAAGAATATCTTGTAGTTACTTGGAGAAAACACACATGTAAGATGCTGAGATGAAAAATACTGTGAAGATGTGCAGAAACCAACAGAGCACTTGGATTTGGGTTCACTTGAGTGGGCAGCTTTGTAGAAGCTGAAGATGTCTTTCTCCTCTGGCTGCTTGGTATTGATTGCCCTTTGGCCAAAGGTTACCACCTCTTCAGCAGCTTGGCCTCAGCCATCTCCATTCCCAGTCTGTCCCCAAGGCTGGATACATTAATCTGTGAGCTGGGCAAATTCCGGTGCTGGCACAAGTTTCCTTTGATACTGTAGTCAGTGACGTGTTAAGCCCCTACAGCAACCAAGAGGTAAACTTTTCAAATCATGTACCTTTTGGCATTTTGGAAAAACTTATTGTTTCCTCTGAGGATGGTTGAGAGGGACTCGAGTAAGATGTGCAGCAGTTCCTCTTGGGGAACAAAACAAATCCCAACAGGGCTTCTAAAATACTGCCTTCCCCTTCTTCCCCTCTTTCTGGGAAGAGATTGAGTGAGAAGTTTTAGGCTTAATGTCATTTGATGATGTTCGCTGGGATGACCTGCAGAATTTTTGGCATCACCCAAAGTTTCCACCACTGTTAACACCTCTCTGTATCATCATGTATTCTTTCTGTCACGAATTTGCTTATACTCAGTATTCAATATTTCCACTCTTTAGCCTTAAATTAAACGTAAGTGTAAGAATTCAGCCACAAGTATCGTCATGTGGAAATGCAGAGATGCTAGCAATTGGTGTTTGATGACTGAGGTTTTTCACCTTGCAATTAAATAAGGTCCATGAATAAGTTCTTGTGAAAGATAAATAAGAATGCATGATGCTGGCCAGGAGGTCATAGATGAAATGAAAAAGATTTTTTTCTTATAAGTACTATGGAAAAATGAACTTTACAAGTTAGTGGTCTGGATGCTATTACTGAATACAGTTTATAGCAAGCAAGAATAACTAAAGAATAACTATATAAGAATGTACAACAGCATAGAAAAGATTGAGAAGAACTTTCAGCCATTGGTTTATCCTGTTTGTTTTCTGAAAATGTTCACCTTTGGGCATGCTGAGTTCAAAGATAATTAAGATAAAGACCCATAGAAAAGAGATTGCAAAGAGGCCTTCATTTATAAATAGTGCAAACCAAAGAAAAAAAATCTGTTGTAAAATACCATGGTCATTTTTTTTTCCCATTTAGCCCCCAAGCTGCTGAACATTGAAAGGTCATGCTTGACAGACTTATTTGGGAGTATGTGCCCACAGAACAGTATGAAATGGACAACATCAGTGGAAGAGTCTCTGCTCTGTCGTGCTCTCTGTGTGTTTCAACTATACTTAAATTACAATTTATCTGCATCTTAAATGGTGGTCCTGTCTGCATATTGATTTCATCCCTGGTCTTCTACTGAAGAGTCTCATTAGACAGCCTAGTCACTTAGTATGTTGATTCAATAGGACTCTCAAACACTAAATATTAGCTATACCCAGGCAGGGCTTTGTTGCTAAATAGCAGAGACACTCATGAAGTGCATGCTCCAGACTGGATAACAAGTTTGAAGTAGGAGAGACCATGATCATGAAGATGCTTTCTAAGCTCTAGAGGTGCTACTTAAGAGTTACTCTTCTTTTATTCCTAACCTTAAAGGTTATTCATAGGTCTTATTTCTTACTTAAGCAGCACTAAGCAGGTAAAAGCCACGTTTAGAGGAACATATTTAGAATTTACAAGAGAGAACCTATGTTTTGTAATACTGTTTATACTGAGCATTACAGAGGCATTTAATTATTGTGCAAACCTAAAAGATATATTCAGACCTTGATAAGAATGCTTTCTGATCCCTACCTAAGCAACAGATGAGAAAATCTGATCAGATCAGATTGGTTTAGATAAAAAACTAATGAGCATGAAGACTAAGTAAAGACTGCCAGATTGGGTTCATTGTGTGGTGCTTTGGGCTGAAAAGTAGCAGTTTATATGATATGTGATGATGACAGATTTATTAGAAGAATCATTGTTTTGGTCCCAGTACAAATATCACAAGTATCCAAAGCCCCTGAACAACTGCGTTCTCTTTTCCTTTTTAATTTGCAATTCTTTTTATTCTTCATGACTCTTCCAAATTAGCGCAGCATTCTTCTGTTTGTCACATAAAATGCTTTTTTTTTTTTTTCTTTGCATCAGCTACTACAAATAGCCCAGACACCTCAGCATAACACAGAAGGGGATAATAGGCTAAATTATCCTTAAGCAATTGTGGTTGTAACTGTTTCGTGTCTTATCGTGGTATGTAAATTTGATTCTTTGCTGGATCCCACAGACACATCTTCATTTTGACTACTGGAAGGCACAGTAGGATAAATGGATTAAAGAAGGGAACTAGCTCTTAGCGTTATTTCTTATCAGTTTTATGGTAATGCCTTCTATGAGGTAGTTGCTGTATATACACATAAAACAGATTTCCTCCCCAAAAGTGGTTGCCTATCAGTGTTGTAAAAAATGTAGGGAAAAAAAAAGTAAAACAAACAAAAAACAGCCAACCACACAAACAAGAAAAAGACAAAACAAACAAATGAACAAAACAACAACAACAACAAAAAAAACAACAAAAACTATAGGGAAAGGTCTAAGAGTAACAAAAAAGGTAGAAGTACTGAGATTCTTTGGCCATACAGGTTAACAGTAGGCATAATGTGATATGTAGGCGTATGTGATAGTATTTTAGCAATGTTATTTTTTGAAAAAGCAAGCATAAAAAATAGCAGCCAGTATTACTGAGAGTGATACAACCTAGATGCCATGTCTGGCTGGTTTTAGAAGGAGAGGTGAGGCTTATGGCAAAAGTGGATCTTGAGAAACTACTAAAAGCTGGGAGGTGGGATGATATTTTATGTTAATTCCAGTTGAGTATTCCGGGGAGGGCAGCACAAAGGAAAGTATAAGAGAAGTTCAGACATGAGTGCTCCGTGCTGGTGTCATTGACAGAGCAAAGTAGGGACAACTGAAGTGAGAGAGAGAGGGGCTAAAATAATGTGTTGGCTGGAGAGCAACACTTCAGATATGACAGTATAAGTGCTAGTTTAAAATGGAAGTTGAAGCCATGGGGGAGATAAAATTAGCCATGGACACGATAGGAAGAAAGAAAAGCAGGAGAGCTGAGAGATAGCTCTCTGGTGCCCCATAAAAAGGAGGATAAGTGGAGAGAACAAACTTATGAAAGGCATAGCAAAGAGACAGGTAACTCCTGTTCTCTATATAGTCGTTCTTTGGTGCAATACATACAAAATAGCATGTGACATCTTTGGATTAGATACCAGCTTTTTTGTTCCCTGTTTGAACATCAAGCTTTTGATACCACACAGAAATCACCAGTAACGTGCTCTGCCAGGAGCACTACCTCCAGAGGAAGGTTGTACACATACTCTTGCCTGTCCAACCTAGGACTGCAATTTTTGGAAGGCATCTTGTGGCTGATGATTAAGTTCCCATGCTAGAGTGTGCTCTGCCAGGCAGGGATGCACACCTTCTGCCTTTGCAGATGGAAATCCCTTTGCAGGAAATGTTTGCAAGGAGGCAGGAGGGAAGAAGTCCATCATCACCAGCAGGTGGGAAATTGTGGTACTGGCACTTAGCTCATTAATTCTGAAATAAAGCCCAACCTGTTGCAGGCCTGTCAATGTGTCCTCTAAATCTCCATGAAGCTTTTCTTGCTAGGAAGGGTAGATTGTTAATTTTTAGTTAAGTGTCTTCTTGCCTTCATTGGGGCTTCCCTGTGTCTAAGGTGGTGAGGAGCAGCCTCTCAACCACAGGGGGCTGAGGTGGTGTCACACAAAGGTCGGGATGGACTCAGCGAGGAGCCAGAACTGGCATTCCCTGGGCTGGAAGAGGTTCATGGAAGAACAGACACACCCTTCCTCCAGCTGCCCCAAATCAATGGCCTCTAAAATACAGCTGTTCCCCCCTCCTTTCAAGCTCACCTCCTGGAACTTGTGCTGGCTGCTCTTGGTCCTCTGTGCCCTTTCTTGGGTCTCTCTGCTGCCACCACCAAATTCAATTTTGCAGCCTGTAGAGTTAGAACAAAATAACTCATTCAATTTTACCTACATTACTGAGCAGCCTGAGGGCTGGCTCTGAGGGCAGGTGGGTATTTAATTTGACGTTTGTGCCTCTGCAAGTCTCCTCTATAAGCTGGAGGAGCAGTTCTAGCACTGTTGCGGGGGCCAGCTGATGCAGGTGAGCAATTGCCAATGGAGGAATAATCTCTTGAAGAACAGTAATATGTCAGGTTATACTCCAGACTTCTCTCTGTGGGATGATACTGCTCAAGAAAATTAAGCCTAGGAGATAATTTGGCAACAGTCTTATTTTAAATGCTGATTAATGACTATTGCTTTAGCTTTAATGCTGCTCCTGTTCCACTCATGTGATGTTTTAATATGGCAAAGGAATTATGATTAGTGCATTTAAGTTTTTAATGTTCAGATAGTTAAAATGCCCCATAATAATCGCTGCCTTTAATATTCAGCAAAACTATTACAGAGATATAATTGTCCTTTGGTGTTGAAAGGAAGAAACTGGGATCCCGACATGATCTTCAATGCCTTTCTCTCTGGTAGCTTAAATCAAATCCTTAAATTTCAAAGTCCTTGGCAGCAAGTTTTAGGAACTTTAATTAAAAAAGAAGTCTTCCATAAATAAATTAAAGCTGAAAGACTAGAGATTGTTAAAGGAGAAGTTCAATAATTGCAATAGGAAGAACAGTAGAAGGTACAGTAGGATATGTACCAGAAAATACAAGTTAAAGCATCAAAATCAGAAGACAAATTCCGATTCAGAAGTCCGTAATCCAAAACACACCTGTGCAGCATACAAAGTACCTCAAAGATTTATAATTGTTATTCTCATGACAGTAAAATATTCTAGATCCCGTTCTGCAGTATCTCACACTTGTGGGAGTCAGGAATGATTTTCTAATAGAGTTACAATAAAATAATAAAAAAGAGCAGGCTCCAGCTCTGCAAATTTGGCTGATACTTGGCAGAAGCAAGAAATGGTTGTGTATTTTTTCCTCCTTCTGCCTTGGAATTGGTATTTCTATGCAGTTGTTAGTTTTCATCTCACCCAGCTTGCAATTCTGTTGCTTTCTGTTCTTCATATTGGGGAAAAAAATATTCCATTGTGATTTTGTAAACTGTGTAAGAGTCAAACGAGCTTGAACTCAAACCTTTCCTTGAAAAGGAGAATCCCCCAGCTCCTCTGCAGGACCGCTGTAAGGCACAGAAAAGCATCTCTGCATTTCGAGTTGCTGAACTCGCTGCAAGGGGTTTGGCAATTTGTCTAAGAGAATTTTTCATGTACAGCCGCCTCGCTCAAGAATCACAGCTCTCCCACTCAGCCCCACGAGCTCTGCCGCTGCTCGGCTACAGCAGCACATTGAACTCATCCTCACCTCTGCCTCCTTCCAGTGGAAACCCCCGCTGTTGTGCTGGGATCTGCTTGTGCTGCCTTTTGTCTCGGCCCCAGCCGCCCGCTCACGTCCCTTTGCACCGTGCCCTGTCCCGTGCTGCCTCAGTGCGCGGGTGCAACGTCCCGCTCAGCTTCCTTAAAGAATTACCTTGCCTCCTCTCAAACACTATCTTAAGACGATGCCCCTTTGTGGGTATTGCTGCCAGCTGATGTTAGTCTAACAATTCAGGAGACTCAATTTTTGGTAAGCTCTTTCCTTTCTGTTTTCTTCCTTGTATTCCCTCCTTGCCTCTTCCTGCGTCTTGCTTGACCAAGGCTGGTGTATTCTTGCTGTTCACCCGTATCTGTAGAAGCGTTCATTAATAATTATTGTCCTTTCTTTCAGTGTCATTTTTTTTCTGATGGTTTAGCTGATCTTGTCCATGTGTTGATGTACCACAAGTACTAGGAGTCCTTTCCCTCAATGGGCCCTTCCACTATCAGTCTCTCTTTCTGCTCCACTTCCTTCACCATATACTATAAATAAAGCTAAATATGGATGATTGATGACCCTCATTATCTTCCTGGCATGATTCCCACTCCTTCAGGATGAACCCAGGGCTGCCACTAATTAAACAAGAATTAAACAAAAACTAAGCACCTAATTGACCATAGGCATAGGAGTTCCCGCCTATTCCTGTAGGAAAACATCAAGGAGAGGATAGAAAGGGCAGGCAGCAATATTGTTTGTACCCATGGGTAATTAACTGTACTGAGGCTGTTTAGCAGCTCCTGACTTTCCCTGGTGTGTTGCTGAGGTAAGCCTGAGGTGGAGAAAGGGGAAACAGCTGAGTATTTTGCTCCCGATGTGATTTTCTGTATGCATTTTCCAGAACAGAAGCAACCTCATTGAACTCATTGTTGACAGCAGTAATGTATAGGACTACATAATGTATGAAGCTAAAGTGCTGAGCATGACTAGGAAAGAAGAAACGCTGCACCATCTGGAAAGGAAGTGAATTCCTGTGCAGAAAAGCTGTTCCGCTGCTTGGTGCCATTTACAGAGCAGGCATGGCGAAGGGGGGAATGGCTTAGCCTCTAGGGGAGGTTGGAGGTTAAAGGAAAATTGGGGGGAAAAACAGACCCTGTGGAGATATTCCCATCAGTCTTTAGATCTGGGAGGCTGGCAACCTGGCATAGCCAATGGAAGGAGGTGGGATGCCTATGACTACAGCAAGCTGTAACTAGAAGTCTAAATTAGAGGGTTTCAATACCACCTGTTTTATTGTTGTGATCCATGACCTTATTAACACATTTTTAGAATGAAAGAAAGTGTCAAACTTGAAGAAACATAAAGGGTAGGTGGAGAGTCTGAACATATGGTAAAGGTTGTTCTTTTTTTTTTTTTTCCTCCTCCTTGCTATATTATTTTTAGGGAAATGAAATTGCAGTTTAGCATTAAACCCATTTTGGAAAGAACTTTGTCTGCATGCTCCTTCTTTTGCAGAGGTGACTTGATCTCTGTAATGCATTTTTTTTTTTTTTTTGCATTAATGCATGAACCTGTTTTATTTATGTTCATTACTCATTTGCAGTGCAGTAATCTGTTCCATAAAGATGTGTCCCCTAGTGTGGATCACTAGATTAAAGGGTTTGACCATGTCTGTGGCCAAAAACATTTTTTCTGAGCTATTTAAATGATTTTTTTTTGAAGAAGTACAATGCTGTCTTCACTCACTAAATGTTTCACATATAATGAGAATAGCTGCATTTTTTTTTTTTTTTTTGTATTATGGGGCCTCTTGTGTTTTTGCAGGGACATACACATGACAGAAAAATTTGCACACCCAAATGCAGCTCTCAGTTATTGGCGATGTACAAAACTTTGCAAATGTAGTAAGTGTTTGAACATGTCTGAATTCTTTCTTCATAGGAGATCTGGAGGAAATAAACTGGATTCTGGGAAGAATCTTCCTAGAAGCATCCAAATATAGTTTGACCGTTTTCTTCTGTCTTAAAATATGTCAGAGTGATGCCTGGGAATTCAGTGTCTTCCATTAGTGCAATGCTAAATCTCAGACAGGTGGCTCGCTGGTGGCTGACCCCAATATAATTGTACTGGATCTGCAGCAATCATCGGTTCTCTTGTGTGTCTCTCCCATACCGTCATCACTTCCCTTAACTTTTACAGTAATATGCTGTCAAAGTCATAAATGCCTTTCCCATTTTATTTATTTATTTATTTATTTTTAATCTCTGAGGGCTAAGCTTCTAGCTGACTTTCTGATAGATTTTCTAAGAAAATGCCTACTGAGCACATTTTTGACAGCAGTTCTTGTGTCTGACCAATTAGCAGAACTTATGGTAGGTGTCTCTTGGCTGCACAGGCAGAAGTCCACTCAAGATGGTTAGCTAGCAGCTGCAAACAAATGATGTTTAGTAGGAGTTGGTAATTACTAGCTCCTCCATAACTCCACGATCCCACAAAGAAAATTGGGATTAAAGTGGATTTTATTCCCTGAGCCAGTTTTGGAATCTCTCTTTTCTGCCTCTGAAATTACAGCGCTTGGAGCATACTAATGACATATGTCACTATTTAGGTTGCAGTCATCTGATGCTTTCAGTCTTTTGTGAGGTTTGCATTTTGAACCCAAGTCACTCAAACATAGGGAATGTCTTTGCTGTATGTAATGTTACCTCCATGAGGAGACAGGAGCTTAAAATCAGTAACAGCTCTTTGGATACCGTTTGCCATGTTCATCTATATATGTGCTTGGGCAATTCTCCCAAGTCATGGGAGGTTTACAGACGCCCCCATCCTTCAGCTCTTATCTCTGCTCACCTGAAGGATGCAGTAGGTGCACCTGTATGCATCACTGTTTGCAGCTCAGAAAAGAAAGTTTTTTTGTAAACCACCTGCAGAATAATGACTAGGACCAAACTATTGTGACTAAGAGCGTGGTGTCTGTTAGCTTGGGCATGGTCATTTCTTAAGTTATTCAAACAGGAGTCCAAATAATCATGAGTGGCTGCCCAGATGCAAAACTACATTTATAAAAACTTATGGCTACAAATTTTCATCCTCAAGAATCTCTTCAAACTCTGTATGAACGAATACTGAGGTGTAAGTTGGAAGGATTGTTTTATTCTCTCTAACTCACGTACTTTCTGGAAATGGTACTGACACTTAAAACATCAGATTAACCATCATTTTTTAGCGCTGATATCAGAGTTGTTTTAGGCTGAATATTAAGGAGAAAAGAGCTACGCACAATGAAATAATATCCTAGGTAACCTGATGAAAGCCCTATAAATAACTGTTTGAAAATAAGACTTTATTATACTGAAACTAATACCGTATTGAACTACTTGGAAAGTTATATCGACATTGTTCAAGAATGCTTTATCTCTACTGTTTGTGATTCTAAGCTGTGCATTTATTAGATACTGCTATTGGGAAAATGGACAGCTATATATTCCTCTAGGAAAGGACAGCCATCTGAGATTCAGTGCATGGCTGTTGGAACAAAACAGAAGAGAGAAAATTAAGTTTCAATGAGAGAGTGGGGTAAAGATGAAAAAGAAAAATATATATATCATGGGAGGTTGCTGAGTAGAATCAGATAATCTTAAGACCAAAGATCACCTGTCAAACCAAGTAAATAATTCAGGAAGACCCTTGATCCCCAGAGATCCTGGGCTGAATCGGCAATTGAGCTCTCCCAGTCCTTTCCTGTGGATGTGAATCGATGCCGGACTGCTACGCTCCCCCATGCCAGTAACTTGCATCTCTGCAGGCTGCAGCATTGGCTTTCATTGTCCTGAGAGAGCCGTAATTTCCCTGCCCCACATTACTGGATGTACTCTCAGAAATTACCTCCCGCTGAACTGGCCATCTCACTGACATACTGCTCCTGCAAGAACTTCCATGCTCTACACCTCCAAGGCTGTATGCTTTGAATAAAGGTTTAACATGAATAAAATACCAAGCAAACCACTGACCCTCCTGATGTGGACAAGAATATGGGAGTCCAGAAAGGTTGAAGGAGTTGTGAACATAAATATGCCTGTAGGGTGAAGTCCTGTAGCACTTAGATTCCCCCTGCTTAGTCCCATCTGAAAGTGTGATGAAAGTTTCTGAGGTGGTTTGGGGCACTTGCATTTTAGCCTCCCATTGTTCTTAATGTATACCCTAAATAATTATGTCTCTACCTTGAACTGTACTGCAGCCAAAAGGAGAGCTCATTCAGGCAATAGAAGTTTGTCCCTGTGTTTATTCTGACTTCCAGGAAACTTTGTCAGTTTTCCTGCCTCCAGGTTTCTGAAATCCCCACCATGAATCCCTGTGGCAGAGGATCCGGCTGATGGACAAAGTGGTTCGGGAAAACCAGACCATATACATCAACACCGATTGCACTAAATGTCTCATATAATTGTACCAAATGGTGTGTTGAAGAAGGAATGGGTGAATGAAAAACATGAGTGCAATTTTGAGAAAGAGCAAAATAAATAGGGAGACCTGGGCTATTTTTCAGGCTGTATCATACAATCAGAAACATTCAAAAATGGGAAGTGTTGGAGGGAGATAAGGGACATGTACAAGGTGGCAGTTATGTTGCAGGTGATAATCTGCAGGAACCTGAGAGAAGCTGCCCAGTCTAATCTTCTTATATTTATCTCTGAGAAGAATAAAAAACAGTTATACAACATTGAGATACACCGTTCCCATTTGTTGGGAAAACGCAGACATTTCATATTGCCAGCTTTGTCTCTGTTGTCTCAGCTCAGAGGAGCTATAGTGAGATGAAAGCAGTGGGGAATGTCCTAGGAGCCAGTGCATCCCGGTTAAGGGAAAGTATTGAACTGAATCCCAAAAGACTCAGTTCAATGGTTCTTTGCTAAGGCAGCAGAGTTAAGCATAAGCAAATTAAATTTGTTGATATAAAACTGAGTTGTGCAATAAACACAGAGAGCTTGCCTTCCCTTTAATGCATGGGAGGAGCACTGTAAATGGGCCAAGAAGCCAAGGGAGAGCAAGCAATGTGATGTTTGGAATGATGTACGCCCGTTTTCCATCAAAGTCTGGATAAACTTGCGTGTCCTTATGTTAGAGACTCCAAGGGCTTGAGTACAGTGAGGTTATACAGCTTATCTGTGCTACCTGGGCTGCTTTTGGTGTGAATTCATGCTGTATTTAATGCCAACCACCTCATCCAGCTGCTCTGGGCCCCCTGATGGGGAGAGGATGGAGGTGAGTACTGGCGTGGAAAGGCTGCTGTGGCTAAGTGGTGTCTGCAGGTTCATAACAGTTCATGAATACGGAGAGGGAGTAAATATCAAAGAAGGACAGCGGTTATACAGCATGGGACCCAGGGGTGCAGCTAGGGGTAATGGGGTGGAATTAACAGAGTGGAGATGCAGGCTGACTGTAAGGAAAAATCTCCGTAGCTAATCAACCCGTACAACAATGCCCTTTTCAGACTGAAAGAGCGGTTGGAATTGGCACAAACTAATTCTTCCTTTAGGAGTGTCTCGAGTTCGTTAGGTCCTCTCAGAGGCCAGGTGTGGATCACTTCTGCGTGTAATTCCGCTGATGGAGCGGGGCTATGGAGAAGAAGGATGGCTGCGTGCGTGGTATAAAGCGCGTGTGGGAATGGCCCCATTATTTCTGCTGTGTCAGATGAGCGCTCGTGTCTTTGCTGCCATCCCAGCCTGATGGAGAACGTGGTCTGCCTGAAGATGCGTCAGCTCCTACCTGCTGCTACTGCCTCGGTGCTGTGCGGTGCAGCATCCTCCGTGCGGGGAGGCCCCGACTAGTGCTGGACAAGTTGATCTGGTGGTGGTGTAGTGCCATGTCATCTGTGGAGGTGAAATCAGGTGGTATTGGAGAAGCCCTCCTGGTGGTGGTGAGGTGTGAGCATATGGCTGTGCTGCCTTCCCCGGCTGAGCCCACCAAGCCCACCCCAGCTGCCCAGCGCTTCCCCCGGCTGCCTTTGTTGGCCCCGAGCGCTCGCTGCGGAGACAGCTGCACCCAGAGCAGATGTAAACGGGGCTTTGGAAAGGAAGCAGTCCAAAAGAGACAATGCTGCAGAGTGAAGTCTGAAAGCTTAGTATCAAATTGCTTTGGGAAAAAACAAGAAAGATAAACTAAGCATTCAGCCTGAGGAGGCTAATTCCCAACAAAACCATGCATTCTTATCATTAGAATTGTTAAAAATGTCAGTTATAAGTAGATGTGCTATAGGGAAGTCTGGCGGCTTGTATTACTGCGCACAGCAAAGATAAGCTTATCTTATTGTATCCTGGTTTGGTTTCCCTATTTTAGAGCTCCTAGTGCACACGCCTTTGCTGGAGACCACTGGGGTCTTCCCTCAGTACCTAACCTCATTTTCTTTAAGCCTCCCGTAATTCTTCCCCAAGGAGAAGGTTATTTTACCCACTGTGGCATCTGACCTCATTGTCAGGAGGTCTTAAAAAGCACAGCCGTTAAAATAATCGGTATTGAAATTTTCTCTGCCCCAGTCCTCCCACCGGTGACCTGTCTTGCTGCTGTTGGGAGTGCAGAAAACGTAAAACTGTAATTTTTTGCAAGCGTGAAAGCATCTTTTCCAAATGTAAGGATGTTTCTTTGCCAAAACACGGTGCCGCAGTCCCGTGCTTGCCTGGCTGCTGTGCTCAGGCTCCCGTAGGAGCAGTCAGCAGAGGTTTGGCTCAGCCCCTGCCATCACTGCAGTGCCTCTGGGCTGGTTCGGCTTCACCAGTGCTCGGTGTTTGCCAGAGCTAGAAAGTCAGCTGCTGTCCTTGAGCAGCATTATTCACAGTATTTAACAGGGAAAACACATCACCTCGGGCTTGTATTTGCCTTCAAATTGTAATGTCTTTTGGTTTTATTAAGAAAAATGTTTCCATGTCTAGATACACACGAGCACAAATATCAGTTACTCAGTTGATTGGTTTTCTTCATCTCCATGGTGCTCAGGAGGGAATTTGTTTGGCACTTTTCCTCTCTGATAATTTTTGTTGATAGAATAGAAAGTAACAGAAGGTAGCTTGATTATTCCGTTATACCATCTGAAACAATTTTTTTTAAAAACTGTTTTTTATGCCAAATGCAGTGGCTTCTTCAGTGATCTATACCCAGGGTGTATTTCTCTATACCCATCTGAAGAAATGTGGTGTGTGTCTGTCCTTCGCAGCCTAGCCCTGTCAACATGTGGCCATTAAAAATGTCATTTGCAAACTGTCTGGTGTCTGTATGATAAACACCGAGAGGAATTTAATGCCACGCGTAAGTATTTTTAAATGCAGCTTTGAGTGAGCAGTTACTTCCCTTGCTGTCTAGTGTTCATCCCTAAGTTATTTATCAGCCTAAATGAAAAGGCAATGAGTTGTGGATTGTTTCCCGACTCGGGATGCGCTGGGAGGGGAGGTTTGTGCACAGGCAGTCTGGAGGCTTGGGCAGGCCAAGAGCAGCCACAGAAATGTTTGTGCCTGGCCCTTCGTCAGCATGATGCTGTGCTGCGGGAGAGGCTGGCAGATAAATCTGAGGGAGCCTGGCCTCAACGCCTGCGCGGCAGGATTTCCAAAAATGACTTTGCAAAATAAGCTTAATTTAACCGTGGGAGAGTTGCCCGTTGTTCACAGGTAGAGCAAAAGATGACGCTAATGTCAATATTAGACTAACGGTTGATAGGGGTAAAAACATTAGCCTTTTTGATATTGCTTATTTTCAAACGATTCTGATGTGTTTCATGTGTCTGATGCAACCAGAAGCTGTTACAGGACTTACCGGAGCACAAAGAAGCAGCTGAAGTGTGTAGCCCAGTGGGGCTCCGCTGGTTTTCTGTGGCGAAGTAACCCCGGCGTTGCCTCGCGGCGTGCCTCTGTCCTGCCTCATCCATATTTGCTTTGTGTTGTGCTTTGTCAAGTGTTTGTGAAACACAGCGAGCCTTTTTCACAAGCATTTCTCTTTGTCAGTCTTTGAGTTGCCTTCACCCCTTTCCGTGTCACTGCCACAGTTCCTCGTTACCGCATTTCTCCTGTTTTCCTGGCTTTCTTTGACTTGCATTTCTATAGTGATTGCTCGCCCTTCTTTTCCCACACGCAGTTACAGTTGTTCTTTGTTTTCCTCTCCCTTATTTTCCTATCAATTAACTCGTGCTTATCCTTAGTGACTTCCGTGCGTACAGATGGGTACCCACACGTGCCACTGCAGGAGGGGCAGGGATGCCTTGTGAAAGGAGGGTGGTGGTGGTGGTGATAAAAGCCAGCAGGAGCAGTTGGCTCAGCCTGGGGCAAAGCAAGGACCTAGAAGCCCCTACCCTGGACCAGAAGCCCCACTTGCATGTCCAAAGATGCCATCTACTTTATCCCCTCCAGAGTTACAGGTGAGAAATGGCAGAACTTACTCATGAACTATGCAGCCAAGAGAGTGTTTGCTTTACTTTAATGATTGCTTTTCTGTTTTCCTTCTCCATCCTGCATGCTACTGGCACTATCATGACCTAGTTAAAAAGTTTATTCTCTTTGTTCGATTCCAGCTCCTGTCTTGGTTACAATTTAGTAGTCAGAGCCAATGCAGTAAAGAAAGTATTGTTGTCTTCATGGGATCAGTGCTTACGGGGTGATATGTGGACTATCTGAACTCCAATGAGCTTCTGATCTGTAATGTAGAACAATTTTTTTGACAGCCTCTCAAAAGGCGTGTAAAATTCACACAGGCATCAATCCTCCCTTCAACTTCAATGTTCAGTTTATATTGTAAGTATGTAGTATGGGTTAATAAACGTGGCACTCAATGATTAATATGTGATTTAGAAGTTTTCTATGGAGTTCTTCATTCAGAGATACTAAGGCTAGAAGTAGACCATGATGGTGATGGGCTGTTCCGACCTCTTGTATAGCACAAGCTACTGACTTTGTAGTCAGACTCTTGCTTACCTGCTGAGTTGGAGCAGGTTTGTGGAAAGGCACCCCACCTTGGCTCACACTTCAGTTCAAGGAGAGTTTTCCTTGGATAATCTGATTCAGTAATTAATTTCCTTCATGCTTAAAAAGGTCCTCTTTTTCATAACTTGAATATGAATTTGTCTAACTGCAGCTCTCAGCCTTGGGGACATTTATCTTTATCTACTAGCTTTAAAAATCCTTTTCTAAAAGAAATCCCCTCTGTATATTCCCAAAAGTGACCAAGGCTCCTTTTCACTACCTCTCACCTGAACCAAAAAGGTAGGTTTCTTTAGTTTGTTACTGCAATGTGAGTTTTTCAGACCTTGAATTATTTTTCTGGGTTTTCTTTAACTACTTTTCTTTAACTACCATGTCCTCAGGAAGGACATGGACGTGCTCGAGCGAGTCCAGAGAAGGGCGACCAAGCTGGTGAGGGGTCTGGAGAACAAGTCTTATGAGGAGCGGCTGAGGGAGCTGGGCTTGTTCAGCCTGGAGAAGAGGAGGCTCAGGGGCGACCTTATCGCTCTCTACAGTAGTTTAAAGGAGGCTGTAGCGAGGTGGGGGTTGGTCTGTTCTCCCACGTGCCTGGTGACAGGACGAGGGGGAATGGGCGAAAGTTGCGCCAGGGGAGTTTTAGGCTGGATGTTAGGAAGTACTTCTTTACCGAAAGGGTTATTAAGCATTGGAACGGGCTGCCCAGGGAGGTGGTGGAGTCACCATCCCTGGAGATCTTTAAAAGACGTTTAGATGTAGAGCTTAGTGATATGGTTTAGTGGAGTACTTAGTGTTAGGTCGGAGGTTGGACTCGATGATCTTGAGGTCTCTTCCAACCTAGAAATCTGTGTCTGTGTCTGTGTCTACTTTGTTGTTATCAGTGTTGCTTTTACAACGAGGATCTAGAACTGTAGGCAGTGTTATAACAGTGCTGTTAAATATTTAATATAATGGTAATTCCATTGCTCTATTTTTACATGAGGTATAAGAGTCCCTGTTTTCCAAAATGCAGTCTGGCCATCTGTGATTTATTCAAGGCAACAGTGAATTATCCAGCAGAGAATCCATCGATAGGCAGTTTTAAGCTGCTGGATCTCTTTAAAGCTATCTCAGGTGTCATTCTGCTACTCTGCATCTGGTGTGATACAGAAGAGTCATTTCTTTGTGTGACACGGCATTGCTGTTTTATCTGACACTGATACCACGCTTCGCTGGCACTAGACAATAGATGGTCCCAAATTACACTGGTGTTTTAACTACTTACCTATAAGCAACAGTGGGAATTCCACAGCTCGCGGCGGCAATGATTCTGGTCTTATTAGTCTTACTGTCATCTGCTGGCTATCAGTTGTTTCAAATCCTTCACGTTTTTGTTAAAGTGGGGTGCACACATCTGGACATGGTTCATGAGCTGAATCCATGCAATAGCTGAAGTGTAACTTCAGGGTTTTACAAACTGTACTTTTTATTTATTTTATTTATGTGTTTATTTATTTTTGCAATGTTAGTGAACCACATTCTCTTTATGGGTCTTTACAAGTTCTGGATCCCTTGCAGAGGCTGTTTTTCTCCCATCCCGTGTTTCTGCTGTTGAGTACTCAGTCCGGCATAAGCTCAGTTCTGTAGCTCTCCTTCAGCCTGATCTTTCAGTACATTTCTCCAATTCGCAAAGCCCATTTTGAATTCTCTTCTTCTCTGCATTGCCTTGCTGTTCCTCTCACCTCAGCAGCATCTGCAGAATAAGTAGGAATCGTTTTCAGTCCATCAGCCCCAAATTAATGAAAACATGAAGTACGACTGGATACAGAACATAAAGCTCTGCAGAGCCATGCATGAGATTTCTCGCCTGTTTTCCACTACTAACTATTCTGAGCATGATTTTCCAACATATTTTGCACTTACCAAGTATTAGATTCATCCAGACCATATTTCCTTAGCCTAGGAGACAGTGTCAAAAGACTCACTAAAGTCACCATAATATCTGCCATTTCATCCCTATCCCCAGCATCTGTTACCCTGCTGCAGAAGAACATCAGAATGATTTCACACAGTTTCTTCTTCACAAACCCCTGCTGCCTGCTGCTCGTCTCCTTGTTATTTTCTGCTGCTTATATATAATATGTCTGTATGAAAATATGTTTCCAAGAGTAAAAGTTTGGCTGGCTGCTATGCAATTCGCTGATTTACCCCCTTTCCTCCTCCAGCTTTCTCCCATTGCATCTTCTGAAGAATCCTGTGCAATCATGTCCTCATTCCTAAATAACCCCACTGATCCAGAAATTACTTCAGGACTCTCTTGCTCTCCTTGTTGGCCAAACTTTCTGAGCCAGTGCCCATCATAAAAAGTGTCTCGCCTTTCCTACCCTTCACCTGTTGGGTGATCTTTCATTTCCTACCATTCCCTCTGTTGTAAATTGACTGTTTTTAGGGCTGGACTTTTTCTGTGTAGTTCCTGCAACAAGTAACAGCGTTTCCCCTTTTTTGACTCTTCAGTTCCTTTCAGATCTGCCATTCAACTTCAGTTTCTCTCACGCTCTGCTAAGGGCTGAGTGAATATTTTCCTTTAGACCCTTTACATAGTCTTGAAACTACTGTTTCCTCTAACTTATACCACATAGTATTTTTTCTGATGCATTATTTAATTCTCTAAAAGGTTTTAGGTAGAGTGGTTTATATGTGCGACGCACTGCGAAGCACAGCTGTGTTGCATAGTCTTGACCAGTTACCGTCAACTTTCTCCTTTTACTTGCTGTTTTGGGGAACAGCCTTTTTCACTCCATTATTTCCAGAGTCATGAATGCACGAAGGTAGTGCTGTGGGGAACGGCAGAGGTGGGGGAGCTGCAGCATTGCTTGTGCCCTGACACGCCATGGTACTGCAGAGCAGGACTGGGGGCACTGCTGGTGATTCTTACCCGGTGCATTACCCCCAGTGTGTGAGCAAATTGGGAGTTCTTTTTTTTTTTTCTGGAAAAGTACCAATATTCAGACACTACTAAGGTCCTTAAAAACAAGGCAGAAGGAAATAAATATGTGCTAGATGCTAATGTTTGTGCAGCATGGGTGTATATGGATTTGGAGTTCGCCATTGTTCCTGGTCAGATTTATTCCAAAAATGTCTGTTTGGTTTTTGTTTGTTTGTTTGCTTTAATATAGTTTCTCATTAACCATCCCTATATATAGGCATCACTGATGTACATGCTAAATAAGTAGGTACTCCATCAAAAAAGATATATAAATATATCAATATATAAAAAATTATATATATATATATATATTCTTTCTAGATGTGGTACTGGGGTACCTATAAATGTCCAGATGTTCCTTGCATGCCACAGCATGACCTGTGGAACAGTGGAATTCAGCAGAAGACTTTCCATTGTTTCCTGTGGATTTGGCCTCAAAATAAAGGCCAATGACAGAAATGTCAGAATCTGAAAATGTATATATTCCCTGATCTGAAAGAAAGGGATGGAAATCCTGCAGAAAGTTACCAAGAACTGGAGGGGCACTCATTACCCTGCAAGGCAGTGGCTAGCAAGCACTTTGCTGAGGTCTTTTGGCTCTGGGGACAGCATGCGTGCACTCTGGTGTCTGAAGAAGGTTGGGTGGAATTTAACTTTTGGCTCAAGGGAACCTTTAGTTTATTAATTATGAATGTGCTCACTGGAGAGCAGACTCAGGTGGATGTGTGGTTTCTCTCTGCAGCACATTGCTATTGTAGCATGTGTGCATTTTGTAAATAAAACTGGGCTCTTCTGTGCCTAAGTCTTCTCTGTCTGAGTCTGCCTATAAGAAACATCAAAAAAAATAAAAAATAAAAAATCCTTCAAACCAAAAAAAAAACCCTCAAACCCTGTCAGATCATAACAATTTCAGGATTTCTAAATCTGCAGTGTTGTGACTGTAGCTGCCTTCAAATCTCTGCAGAACCCTGAGTTCAGGAGCTTGTCACGGGGGTGGCCTCTCAGCGGCAGTGCCAGGAGGGCTGTACCACCTGTAATTACACACAGCAAATTGCTCAAGTTAATGCTGCGTCTAAACACGGTACTAACATCTGCCTGTCTTGGCAGCGAGACAGCTACCATAAATATGCTATGCAACAGGCTGTCACGTATTCTGGCTCCCGGAGTAACTTGCTCTTCTGAGGGGAAATTTCCAGCCCCCGTTACTAATCAGGCTGTGAGTGATCTGAAGCCCTGGGATCCATCAGGCATCGACCGGCATCCCTCCTGCCCTCCCTCCGAGCATCACTTTCTGTCTCTGTCTCGATGCTGATGAGGAGCAATCAGACCTGCTGCTGAGTGGACTGGGGAGAGAATGACAGTCGGATCCTAATGAAGCAGTAGGGTTACGAGCTGCTTTGCATTTCTGCTCCTGCACGTGCAGGACCCTGAAGCCGGGCCGTGTGTGGCTGTGCATGCGGGATGCCCCGGGAGCAGTCTGCAGTCATCTCCACTTCATGCGTGTGGTGTGGTCGCATGGAAGTGTTTCAGAAAACATCTAGCTTTCAACCGTCTGACACTTCCCCATCTCTTCTGCCTCTTGCCTATACTGCTATCAATCACTTTGTTCTTTTCAGCTAAGTGGTTTTAAATCTCCTGTGGAAAACTTGTGTCAGTCCGGTGTAAGGACAAGTGACTGCTTTGCAACGCTAATTCAGTCTTGCTTAAGACATGAAAATAAACTGATAAAATACCAATTTGAAGTTTTTAGACCTTGAAATGATTTAAAATCTCTTGTAAATGAAAGTCTGGGGCTGAAACTTTTTCTCTGAGGCATCATTTTTAACTTAGCAGTAAGCTCTGATGGTCTTTTCTTTAAATTGCCTATTGTACGAATGCCTACAAAGAAAGTGCTTCTTTGGGACTGTTTGTGTTTAGGATTGGCATTTATTTCATTTCTTGTGACAGATGACTCGGCTTTTCGATCTAGTAATCACTCGCTTGTGCCCCTCGGGGGCAGGGGCTGACCTGCAGGAGGGCTGTTTGCGGTGGTAGTGCAGATGCAGCATGGTGCTGGCCGGGTGGCTCAGGACCACGGGCGCATTGCTCCCATTTCCCCAAATCCCAACCTGCTCTGGGCTCCTGGGCTCCTCTGCGTGGGCTTCAGATCCACAGCTTTCATGAAAGACAGTGCCACCCAATTAAGATTTAAATGTCTGAAAGCCTTTAATGTCTGCTGTGATTGATATTCTGTAATTGTGGGGTTGCTTACCAAATTTCAAGTTAAGCTTCATAGATTTTTTTTTTTTCCTCCTAAGGCTTTGATCTTGAGACACTCGGAGGAAATCCAGAGGATTGCTGGGTGAAGCTGAATGAACTCTGCTTCATTCTTCAGCACAGTCATGCTTCTCATTCACTCACAAATAAATGCCTGATTTCTACTTGAGGGATTTTTTTTTTTTCTGAAAGATGGGGAAATCGAAGAATTGAATGCAACCTTACATTGTAGCAATTTTATTTTAAGCAGATTTTCTGCCTTTTTTTTTTTTTATTCTTCTCGATATTATCATACAGCAGCTCAACTAATGAATATATAATTTTCTTTCCTTTCTGCTTGTCATGCCCTGCTAACATGGACATCTACAAAGGCTCAGGTTGGTGTTGCAATCTGTCTTCATCTTATCTGATTGTTCTCATTTAGTAAAAAGGGGCTCTGCTGTTGTTCTGCATCAATCAGCTTTTTTCCCTTTTCCTCTCTTTAAAATTGGATCCAACATTATTACTGCATTACAGATTCATCCAGAGATGTGCCACATTCGTTTGTTACCCCTGAAACTATCCTTCGGCTTCAGCAGAATGTGCTGTTTCAAAAAACACAGGACATTGATTTATTTATACCTACTTAAATTTGCCATGCTTGCCTTGCTTTGTGACAGGGAGACAGCAGAAGCTGCAATACCCACAGCTTCTGGAATCAGCAAAAAATGCAGCACCACTCTTCCTAACGAGTTTCTGCCTTGGTTTAGAACTCTGTGTTTGACAACGTAGTAAAACGTTAAAGTTAATATCTTGTCAAGATTCTGTATTTTCTTGATACTGAAGCAATATAATTAAAATAAAAAGCAAAGCCACAGGAACTGCCCATTTGTAATGTTATTAGCACATGCCCCCCGCACTGTAACATCTCAATTTTTTGGTGTGATTCCGAAACTAAATTGTCTTGCCTGAGTATTTTGGGTAGAAGTATGCTGTCCTGTGTCTGCGAGGCACCTGCACGGTCGTGCTCCCTGCTGTGCTCTGATCCTCAGAGCCTGAGGACTGCAGGCACAGGAAAACCTGGAGCCTTGGTGCTGTCTGTCCATCCTCCTGCTCTCTGCCTAACAAGTTGCCCAACAAATACCAACAGCCATGTGTTCAGACCCACCAGCACGGGGCAAGGAGGGGCTCAGATGGCATTGTAGGGGGCTGGGAGGCAGCTTGGGGCTGGAAGCTGCTCCTTCTAGGGCTGGCAGCAGCTGGGAGCCTCCAAATTTCTGCCGCTGTTGCCACTCAGAGGAATGGGATTTATTGAAATGGACAGGCACTTGCACAGTGTCTTCTCCCATATTTTCTCACATTTAATTACACCAACTTCTTGCTTTAATCTCCAGGAAGGAGCGCTCATGCTTCACCGTATTACAACTGGGTGTTTTTAGAGCCTGCATGAATTTTACAGAAAATAAAAACACTTAGTAAGAGTAAATACGAATTAATAAATCTTGCTGAGCAACATGTTAGTTCCATAAGTATTAGCTGTAATGACTGTGGTTCAGCAGAGCTCACTTCAGTTAACTTTTTAAACAAGACGTTTTCCATTCATTGCACTTAGGAATTTGAAATACAGTGATGTCTGTCTTTGCATATTTAATCATCCATTAGAAGAAAATAAGGGATTTACTAGGAGAACAGCATTTTTAAAGAAGTCCAACAAAAGTCTAGGTACGGCAAAAGCATCTAAAGGCCATGGTGAGGGAATGTGGAGCATCCAGATGTCTTTATTGCAAAAATGTTCTGCTGCTTTCCTAATTTTTCCTCTTCTTTTTCCTCATTTCACAGCCAGAATTTTGCACTGCTTCTTTTTCTGATGGCTCCATCCTGAAATGTCTTTATCTGAACTGTTCAGTATCTGATTTTAAGCTGAGATGTCATCCAGTTAGTGCGAGAAATAGGGCATTTCCTGCTACAATCCCCTGCTCCTTGAGGGCTCCCTCTTCAGCCTCTAATAAATCACTTAATTCTTCGCCCTCAGCTTTCTCATGTGTAAATTCGGATTAAAGTGGAGCTGTTTTGAGGACTGGGTTATAAATAGATAATCAAGAGCAGTGGAAACTTCAGAGGATTCATAATTATTTTTTACCCTTCCTACTCACTGAAAATCTATCACTTTTTGGCAGTGTTTTTGAAGGCTGTCACCATGGACAGTCACTCAGAGTAACGTTGAGGTGCCTCTTACTGTAGGGGCTTCCAAACTGCCTGCAGGGCAGAGCCTGGGAATGGATATTTCTTTCTGTCTATGAGGATTTATTGCCCTGACTCACAATACGTATTTTGTACTTAGACATTAGAATAAAATTGATCCCACCCTTTTGTCAGCTACAAAGTTTTCGCCAGTTCTAGTTTTTCATTAAACTTGGTTCAACACCGGTGAGGGCTTTTTATAACCTTATGGCAGTTCTAATTGATTTCCTTTTTTCCTTACCACAAAGGAGGTCAAAAATACTAACCCCTTTGGTTTGCGTGTAAATGAAAATGGAAAGTGCCGAATTTGTATCACAAACATTTGTGCATTTATATGATCTGCTACAGGCATAAAATTTCAGGGATTCCAGTCCTTTCTGAAGTCTTCTCGCATGCTGATCTGTTGAAATGTTTCTGGTGTAAGTCATTCCCAAACCAAACCTTCTAACTTCAGTAGCTATTTGCAGAGTCCAAATACCTAAAGAAAAGTTTCGTCACTGCAACAGCTGCTTTGCAAAATCCAAATTGCTTAAAAACTACTTGTTAAATCAGTTGTAGTACTGATGAGCAGTTAACATATTTCTAACGATTGCGATCAATATATAAACTAGCATGAAATAAAATCAATTTTATTTTAAAGAGAACTATTTAATGTTGAAATTTTAATGAGGTCATTTCTGTGATGTAGCGTTTGCTAATGTGCAAGTACTCGTCCTTCCGACATACAGTTAATTAAGTAAAGCTCTTAAATGTGTGCTTAGACCTGCCAAATCAGACGTGCACTTAAGTAATTAACAAAGTACGTACGCCATTTTGAATTCAGTTTTAAAGAATCAAGTAAAATAAATGTATTAATAGAAAATATCTGTTTTGGATTAAATGGAACATGAAGACAATATTACAGCATTACCAAAAAATATTCAATTAATGTATGGGTAGAACAGCAGCTATCCACCAAAAAAGAGATTGGGATGAAGTAGATGAAGGCAACATAGAAGTCAGATGTGCAGGTAATTGCAATGAATGGACATCTCTGCAGCTGTATTTCCCACTGTGCTCTGGGTCCATTCGTGTCAGGCTTCTTGCAGGAGAAGTGCTGGCTGCAGTCCAGATTTTGGGAAGTCGTGACCGTAAGTGGAGGAGGGAGCCATTTGTGCACACTGCCATCCCACTGCTGCTGCCTCTTGAAGTCTGGATATGTGGGAAATAAACAAGTGGGTGTGCAAAAAGTATTAGAAGTGGGCAAATTGCTGGCAAGTCTCACTAGGAGTGTTTTTAATATCTACGCTTGATTTTTTTTTTTAACCTATAAGTGTCATTGCAAACCAGGGAAAATCATCTCTCTTTCTACATGAGAATTTTTAGCACATACATGGCTTTAGTGTTATTCGTGTTGGTCTCCATAGCTCAAAAGTAGGTTGTTATTTCTTTGGTTTAGGCTGTTTCAGTGTATTAAGTCTAATGTAACCTTGGCATAAGGGCAGTGCTGTGAAATGGACTTATGTTAGCAATGAATTTAGAACATTTTTATTAGAAATGAATAGCACAGGGGTTGTCCTCAGGGGTCTCAGGCAACTGCTACAGTGATCAGTTTGGTTGTTCTAATATAATAAGCAGATATTGACTTAAGTTGAGGCGAACACCAAGATTTACTGTCTTGAAAGCTAAAATATTGACTGAGGGAAAACCAGAGTCAATATTTACCTTGAGGGACAATAAATCTTGATGTTCACTGAAATATGGAGTCGCTGTGATTTTCAGAAGTGTTGAACCTTGTTCTAGTTTAAGCTGCAGCTGCTCATCAGGAAAGCTGCCTGAAGTATAGCTATGAGTTTTTTCTAATGAATCACATCAATTGGGCATTTGCTTCTATATGTCCTTTGGAAGGTCAGCATTATTCCTGACCTGTAAGTAAATTAATAAATTACAAAACACTGTAAGTCACCTGAACATTTTCTGGTGGTTGTATTTGGACCTTTCATTAGGAAGTGTCAGCTATTAAAAAAGAAAATAACTAGACTAGCATTTCTATGTATTGTTTAAGTATCAGCCACCAGCAGCCTCCAGTTCTTCCTCCTACCCGAGCAGTCCCAAACAGGGGCCCCTCTCTCCATCCGTTGATTGATTTTTACTTTTTGTCCCTCGGGAGATGCAATGTGGTAGTGCATTCCTTGGTTGGATGGCTCGCCCTGAATGCACTGTAAATACATTGTTGCGGTAATTTTGCATACATTTGGCAAGGGTGAGCTGTAAGTGGATTATTTTCCCAGGAAACTGTTGTCTTTGTGTTTTGTGTCTTTTGGGCATACGGAATGGGACAGCAAGAGGCTGCCACGCTGTGGGGCTCCCTGGGGTGAGCACATGGAGCAGGAGCTGCAGGGCTGGAGTCGGCTGTTTGGGTACCACCAAAGTGGTGTGTCTGTGCCCTGATCTGCACGTACAGGGCAACACGTGTGTCACAGGACAGAGGCTGATGAGCTTTCAAGTGCAGTCAGCCAGGCTTGACATGCCTAGGCAGCAGAGTACAAATGCTCTATTAACAGCTTTATTATTGCAACCCCACCTGCTTTCAGAAGAGAGCGTTTGAGGTATCACATCAGTTGTATTTCTGTAATGGTGCACGGGGTCTTGCGTGGCATCCCATCCCTGCCCAAACTCTGCTGGTTTTCTTATGCAAAAAAGTAACACATGGGAAATACTGCAGGCATTGGCCACCAAGCTGCAGTAGTGGTAAAGTCCTGGCGTTAGTGCTCTGCTGCTGTCTGCAGATGGGTTTATGGGGCTTTGGAGGGCTCTACGTGTTTAACAGATTTTAATGCCAAATGAGAGATCACTGAGATTCCAAGCCAGGATTGCCCAGCCCTTGGTCTTGCCCAGCACAGGAGCAGACACGCTGCCTAGCTCGGCTCCTATGGCCCGTGCCAGCCTGTCACCCCTGTGGGGGTTGGCACAAGGGCTGTGGGAGGGGGGATGCTGCAGGACGGCGAGCTGGAGGCAGAGGTGCCTGCTGCTGAGGGGGAAATCCCAGGCCGAGCAGCGGAGGTGGCACATGGGCTGCCCCAGCCTGCCCTGCCATCAGCCCGAGCTCATCATTCGCTGTCATGGTAATGTGTGATAGCACACTGGTATCAGCTGAGGCTTTACCCCCCGTGGCACTGCCCAGGCAGACGTCTGTCCCCAGGGCTGCGGGTGCCCTGTGCCTGCATCCAGCTCTTGGCACATCCAGCACTTTGCCTCCCCTTGCAACAAGGGAAACTGATCGCGCCCTACACATCTCCCACTGATGTCTGTAGAAAGCAGTGGGTTTTGTCAGACAGTTCAGGCTCAGTGTGGTTGTTTCTCCATCCCGTGGAGCAGGGGTGCTGATAAATACCTTGAGTCTCTACATCCAGCTGCTGGGTGTTGCTGGGGAGCGAGCTGGCTCTTCAGTTTGTGCGGCCGTGTCCCCTGTGCCTCTGGGATCGGCAGGGAGCACAGGTCTCAGGGCTGCACAGCTAGTTGGTGGCACTTGGGATGCCACTTGAAACTTAGCTTCAATATACACTTCATATCATATATGAATATATATACCTGTATATCGTATAGTTAGGCCAGATACCATTGCTTTGGCATTAGGAAATCATTAACCCAGACTGATTGATGAGCACCGTGATTTTTGACAGCCTTTTGTGCAGGCCCAGCGAAAGCTGGACTTGTAAAAACCCTTGTGGCCCAGTAGCCCCTGGTCACGGCTGCCCTTCTGCCCTCTGGGCTGGCTGCACCCTGGCAGCCTGTGCCTCTCGCCGAGCAGCGTCACTGCCGTGGCGCCCTGCGCTCCGCTCCCTCTCCCATCTACCGAGAGCAGGCAATGCTCTCGCTCACCTCTTCGTGCCATGCTTACCTCCTGCCAGCCCTGACTGCTAGCTTACTGGGTCCCTCTCTTTGCTGTTTTTCCTTTGTGTTTTTTTGTTTGTATTTTTCACTTCTCAGCTTATCTTGCTTTACAGACCGCCAAAGACAGACCCACAGTTCAAATTAGTTTCTGATGTTTTCTGTTCCCAAGGGGTACTCTTTAGCAAGGTCTCTCTTTTTTTTTTTTTTTTTTCATTTGATAAGAAATTAATGCGCTGATGGGACGATGGGACACCAGTTCTGTTTTCAAGCTGGTTTCTAAATTTCCCCATCCTTTACCTCTAAAATACTGCAGGTAAGGTTTATTTATTGCTGTGACCACAACATGAATAGTCATAATCTGCTATTTTAAAATGAAGCTATAAATTTCACCTGTTGCTGAATTTCTTTGTTTGAGGGGTGGGGTGGATGGATCTATAGTTATTTTAACAGTGAGACCTGAACTGCTCACAGCAGCAAGGCCGAGGGAATTTCGGCGTGTGGAAGAAGAAATCTTGGGTGTGCTGTATTTTTTCAGGGCAGCACACAGTGCGTTTGGACAAAGCAACAGAGAACATTGTGTCTTCAAATCAGCTTCTGTGGACAAACTGGATTCAAAATAAATAACTTTTATTCGTTACCATAACAGAGCTGTTGACACGCTCATTTGTTTAAACCTAAAAATCTGCTAAAGAGCTATTTCTCAGTGTGTTGCTTCTAACAGCTTGAATGTCTGACATCTTTTAGAAGTGTTTATCAATCTTTTGGCTTTTTTTTCTCTGTATTTGGCTTTATTTTTCTTTCTCCGTAGATACCATAGTTCAGGTGAATGCACAGTCATGTTTGATTGGGAGATACGTTAGAGATAAGTCACTTGCAGGGAAAAAAGCATTTATGGTGTTTGTGTATAAAGATGAGATTTGTAGGAGGCATGAAATTTTGGTCTTCTACAGTAAATGACTTCCCAGGATATGCTAGAAGCAGAGGTAAATGAGTGCTGATTTTAAACTTGTACCTTCTGAAACATGAAAAGATGCAGCGCATATGGTCCTGGTGAATGACATGATGGATTATAGTAAGAGCAGTCTGAGCAAATGAAATTGTAATGGAATTCCTGCTCTGGCTTTAGAGAATAACTGTTATTTATCCTGTGTCCTAAGATGCTGCATGCATACTACTGTTTATTATGTACTTAGAAAACCCTTGGCAAGTCAATAATGAATAAACGAACTTAAAGATATGACAACACTTGTGGCATAAGGAGCATAAGCCAGGATGTTTTTCAGCGTACTCTTTTGTGGTTTTGGCTGACGTGTTTCTGCAGAGATGCTAACCCAGATAGTTCAAATGAATAGTTTTGATTCTTTTTCCTGGCAGGTGTATGAGGCAGTCCCATGCTACACTGAGTGCAATCAGTATTCCTGGGTAGTCGAACCGTGGTCTCCGTGCAAAATCAACAGTGAACAAAATTCCCTCCACTGTGGAGAAGGAATACAAACGAGGAAAGTCAGGTGCGTGAAGACAAAAGCACGATTGTAAATTAAAAAGAGCTCAAATGTTCTCACATAAAGCTGAAATAACTGGCTAAGTGAATACATTGTAGAGTCCAAAGGATTTCAAATGAAAAGAAACATGCATTTCTGTGTAATGGTTTACAGGACGAGCATCTCTGAGATGCAGCCTTGTGTTGTGATTGAGACTTCTTTCAGGAAGAAGGTCTGATGTTTAAATTAGAATTCTTTAACCTACGTGCCATTGAGATATAACAGCCCCTTGAGCTGCACAGCCTTGATATTCTGCTTTGCTAATGTTTTCCCCAAGTAATGGCACTGCATTCACTGAAGTGGTGTTCATTATCAGGAAGTGTTCATTCCCTAGGCATGGGGGAGCAATGAGGATGTTACTAGTGGGAACACACAGGTTTGTTCTTGCTGATTGTCATTTTCTCTTCACTCATCTGTCATATAATGAAAGTTAAAAGCCCCTGTATGAGACTGGAAATGTTTACTCAAAGTATTCATTGAAATCTGTGAGTAACAAACGCCCGTCATGTCTGTAGCTGTTTCGGCTTGCTTTATTAATGCTATTAATACCATGTTTTGTCCAGCCATATTTCACATAGCTTTGTGTTACATCCAGTGTCCTACTGGAGTCGTGCTGACCTGCTGATATCCATCACTGTAATAAGCTGATGATCCTCACATGAAAATTTCTGTTTTCTGTGTAGGTGTGTAAGTACTGCTGAGGACCACAGAGGGGAGACGGTACCCAACGCCCTGTGTAATCAGGCTGAAATCCCAGATGAAGTTCAGAAGTGCAGCTTGTACTGCCCCAGTGAGTGTGCAGTGTCCGACTGGGGACAGTGGAGCACGTGCCCACAGGTAGGCTCGCCTGGCTGTGGTTCCAAGGGCAATGTTCCTCACGCATCTTTCTCTGTCCTTCAATCACTCTGTGAGAAAATTTTCTAACAACAAAGTAAACGATTTTCCAAGGGAGGTCAGGCCTAATGGATCCTCCGGCCAATCTGGAGATTTTTGTATTTCTACAGAGACTGAGCTATAGAAAATTAGTTAGTAAAACACACAGAGGTATTACTGTGATAGTTCAACCCATCCTTCAACCTGGTCTACAGGCAAGGACCCAAACAAGCACAGCAGGTGACGGGATCAGCACTGTAGTTGCACTTAAGGGCTGTCTGTGTCAGGAATTAGTCTCAGGGGAGTGCTGTCTGGGGGATGCACATCTCCCACGGTGGTGGCACTCCTCTGAACAGGTCTTGGGCCAGAGGGAATGACAGCTTTCTCTTCTCAAAAAGGCAGTATTTCTCTCCAGCATCTCCTCCTCCTAAAACCTTGAGGGAAGATTTGAGGCAACAGCAACAGAAGGGCATGGCAGCAAGATGCCTGAATAATTTGTCCTGTCACTGAATACTTGAAACTTTGTGAATTATGCAGGGACTCAAGCAACTGCCAAATGTTCTCAGTTTTTCTAAGTGTGCAAGATGGAAAGAACCTGCAAATCCTGTCTTGTGAAAACACTCTGGCCTCAAGGCACATCGTTGGAAACCTATTGTTTCTCTCTGATCAGTGTTGAATAGGTGCCAACTTTAATCTAAGGGCTTGTGTAATAGACTTGGTTGATGTATTTAAGTGACAAACATAAATTCATTGCCCCTATGTTAACAGGGCCATTATCAAAAGTCTTAGTGGTTATTGGACAGGGATTTATACTACTGCTGACACAGGTAATTTCCTTCCATAATATTTTGTGTAGCCTATCAATATAGTCAGTAAGAATATGTCAAATAAAATCTTGTGTTTCATTTCCTGTATTTACCTCCTCCTGAGCAGCATAGCTTTGATGAAGTACAACGCTCTTGCAACCAATACGGATGCTTGGATACCTTTCAAAGTCCCACTGTGGTTGGGCTGTTTCTTTGTCATTAACCTGTTTCCAAAAACAGATTTTCTTCATTTCAGTATGCAGTAAACTAATGCAGAGATCCTCAAGGCCAGTGGGTATTTTTCAGATGCCTTATTGGCAGTCAGTTGGTCATGAAGGACTGCTTTAAACATCCTAATATCCTTAAGACACGGTGAGTTTTTGCCTGAAGACTCCTTTTCAGCAATGGTGAGGTCTCTGTAGCCCACAGAAGCACAAAAGGGATGACCAGAACTTGTGGGCTGCGCTCCATCAGGCAGCATAGCTCTTGGCAGTTGCAGGGACAAGTGCCACAGTCCCTGTGTCTCCTTGTACATCCTTTTGCCATGGTAGATGTTAATTCATTAATGTGAGGGTGCCTGCATGCCAGTGCAATTAACTGAACAATATGCTTTCACAAGCTGTTCTGCAGTGCTTTGTTGTGAAACTGAGATGACTGTGTGTGGATGGAGCATGTGTTTAAATAGTGCTGCCCAGATACGAAACAATAAACAGCTTGAAGTTTTATGGACAAATAAAACCCTCCCTTTGAAGAGTTTACAGCAGTGCTGTCTCACTTTTATAGCTACACAGGCTGTTTGTGTTCCTTTGGTTTTAAGAGAGAACCACACAGCACAGTCCCTCCCATGCTGCAGGTGCTTAACAACTCCAAGGCAAGCAAGGGTTTTGCTGTACGTGCAGAATGACCAAACCATGGCAGTGGTTCATGTTCATTCTGTGCATGGGTGCCAGTATGTTGGAGTGGAGACTGAGTATAGTGTGTCCAGGAGTGAGGCATTGCCAGCACCAAGATGATTGAAGCATCCTTCAGCCTCCTGAGTAGCAACAGGGAAAGGCAGTCTCGGAGAATGGCCACAAACAGGTGGACACAGTCAATAATAGAGTTACAAAAGCAATGGAGTCTATGGAGGTTCTAGTTTCATCTTTAATGGAAAGGTTACATGTTCTCAGTTGAGTAGCTCCGCTGACTTGAACTGAGAGCTTGCACCTGGACCTTGCCTGGAGACCCTACATATAAACACACAAATATAAGAGTGTTTTTTTTTGCATCTGGAGCTAAATCTCTTGTTAAGTCTTTCGGTCAGACCTGTTGTGCCTCCGGCCTGCATCGTCTCTTCCCATGGAGTCCCAAAAACCACATCAGTAAGTTGGCATACGTAGAACCTCTAGCTCATTAGGGCTGCCTGTTCAATTTTTGAGGGAATGATGCTTTGTAGTTGACAAACTCCTGCATGGATTCTGATTCATCCCAAGCTGGAAACAAATGCCTGTCTTCAGAGGATGTATAAAGCACTTTTTGTATACTCGCTGAAAATACATTTCCTAAGTATGTCTCCTTTTTCTTCCCCAAGTAACCTGAAACTTTTGCAGGATCACATCATATCAAAATGAAAAGGACAAACCAGACATCCTTTTTGCTCTTTTTCAAGCACATTTACATTTCATATCAAAATAGTTGGCATTCCTTTAGTTGTAGCACTCTTGTGAGGCAGCTGCCAAAGAGCATCCTGGGAAATCCTCCTGTATCTCTGGCCATGTTTGGCTTACTGGAGATAAAGAGGATTTATGAAACTTGACAAATTCTAGTTTGTAAGAAATGAGCAACTCCAATTTCAGCATCATCTTTGACTGAGTATCTCTTTGATTCAAGATATTTACCTAAGATTTTGGCCATGGGAGAATTCTTTTCTAGTCACTTTGGTGCTCTGCTCCAATTTTATAGTGTTGATAATAAATTCATCCTGATAGCAGAATAACTAAGTCTTATCAGCTGAATATAAAAAGGCCTTTTAGATTAGCCAGTTTACCTTTTTTGTCAATATGTCATTGTACTCTGGATACTTTCTGGGGTATTACTTTATTACTAGTGTTTTATCTTGTAGCAATACTCTTCCCATGTGGATTTTCCACTTTTAGGATAGTAAATGATCTTGAATCATGTTGAAATCAATGAGTCATAAAGGTGGCGACTGCTTTGTCAATAGGAAGTATTTGCTTCAATACTTCTTTCTACAAAAACATGCAACATCTATTGTATTCCTTTTACATTTTTGGCTCCTTTTGCTTTTAAATATTGGTGTTACTGGGGCCTTCTTTTGTACTTTAAGATACTACCAAAAATCTTTTATGTGTATTTTCCAATTGAATTGCAATTTTTGCAACTTGATTATACTGCTGTTTTACACTGCTACACAAAGATAAATTTTAATATCTCCTCTAACGGCACTTTGCTGTGACCCAGAAATGCAGCTGTCTGAAATGTAATACCTTGAGGTTACATTTGAGGTTCTGTCTCTTTACTGGATTCAAGAAACTCATAATTATTGATTTAAAGCTTCCCTATTACTCTTGTATTCTCTATTGTAAGAATTAAATTCAGAATGATTTTCTCTCTGATTGAAGGCTGTTTTTTGGTTCATAAAGTTTTCTTCTTTGTCGCTAAGTAACATTCATGTAACTTAAATACCAAGCTTTAAAGGCATTTAAAATATCAGTTTGAAGCTTGCTAGTTAGTTAGAAAAAAAAATCATGAGCAAATCGGATTGACTTGCATTTTGCTTCAGAGATTTCATATTCGTTCCAGCTACAATTGCGTGTTCAGCCAGACATCATCACTTGATTGCTCAAAGACCCAGCTAAACAATCTGGAAACTGAAATCCTATCATCTCTGTTAAATATTCAGCTATCGAATAACATGCACTACCTGCAGTGTCTTGACTTTGTATTCATCTGACTTGGAAATGTAATTAATTGACTTCAATTGAATTCATCAAAGCATTCTTAAAATGAGTTAATATGCGAGTTGTGCTACAAGTCCCTGAAATAATTACCTCCTTTTTTTTTTTTTTTTTTTTTTTTTTTTGTTAGCTGTTTGCTACTATGTGGATAGCAGTCACAGCCCCACTATCAGATCAGAGTGGCCTTCTTGTTTGCCTCAGCTGTTGGCATTTCTAGCAGCTAATTCTAAGAGGTTTGAAATTAGTTAATTATAGGAGGTTACATGTCAAGCAAGTGAGAACAGCTGTCTCTATTTCAGTGAGCATTTTCCTCATGGATCAATAGCTATGTACAGTGCTCAGGACTTGTAGCAACTGATTTATTATTCTCTTGAATCTGTGGTGTGTGTGTAGTATTCAGATAACTGCTCATACTAAAAGTGGCACCAGGCAATACAGCTGACTCACAGGTGTAGTGACTTTGGTCTTAGGTGTGAGTCTGAGTCATAACGGTTTGGAAATGCTTTCCCTCTGAGCCAACTGGAAAATAAATTTACGACTCATTTGTAAACTTTGTGGCTTATTGCAAACATTACTGAAGTCTACAATATCACTCAGGAGGTATCAACTGTAGATTTAGCAGAGGACCTGTAGCATGCAAGTTGGACTGAAGAATGAAGCTTGCATAGAGCTGAATTTCTAGACCAAGGGATAATTCATTCGGGTGAAGGATAAGAATTATGCCAGTCTAAGGCTTTCCTGGAAGAACATATGCTGCTCCTTATGCATAGCTGTGACTTGATTTTTTTTTGGATAGCCTTATAAAAAAAGTTATCTACTGATGTATTTTTTTTTAGATTCATTGTTTCATTTTATTCACCTTTGTTCATCTTTAACAATGATTAAAAAAACAATGGTTATGTATGGATGCAGGTAATGTTTCAGAACTTAGATGCATCTCAAAAAGAAAATGTACGCAAATGCATTTTAATTTCAAAAGACTGCTCATGTTATTTTAAATGGCTTGTTAAATTGTTCTGAAATATCCACATCTGCATGAACAATATAATGGTTCACTGCAATGTTAAAAATAGTCAAACCGTGTTGCTGCCAACGCATTTTTACCTTAGTTTGAGGTTGCATGTTTCATTATGAATAGCCTGTTAAATATAATGTGGCCAGCTATTTATAGTGCAGTATGCATTATACAAGCTATTTGATAAATTAAACAGCTTAAAGGGCTTTCTACTGGGTTACAACCTTTGTGCTGTACAACTATGATGCATGTGAAAGCCTGGATCAATGGACAGCTTTTTAAATCTATCACAAAAAAGGTCTGATAGTATATATTGATGTGTAATATGTTAACAACCCTTACTCAGAACTTAGCATTCATAACTTTACAGTTTTATTCTTTTTAGTGTCCTTCTCTTCCAGAACAAACTTTCTGTGCTTTGTCTGTTCTATTATTGTCTGGACCAAAGTCTGGGTACATTCTTTGTGTATGTTTGTATCCCTCACTTTTAATATTAGGTTAGAGTAGTGGCAAGTGGTCACGGTAGAAAAATGTATCTTGCTAAGAGAAATACTAAAAATACAGTAGTTATAGTGCCAAGAGTTCCTCCATAGAACGAAGAAAATGGCTTTTATAATTTCTGAAGTGAGTGGTTCTTTAGCAAAGATGCCAATTCATTCCTCCCTTAATGTGGTATGTACCTCCTGTTGCTTCAGAATATTTTGTTTCTGTTGTTGTTTATATAATCTGGTCTACAGATCCTTGGCTTTAACTCAACTTTTTCACGCTTCATAGAAAAGAACACCGAAAATGTCTGGGACAGTCTTTTTATACATGTAAAGAAACTTACTCTGTGTATGATGTCCTTATGCTGTAGGATATTAATGAGTGCCCTGAGTTACGTGCCTGTTATTACTTCCATCCAGAAATTAAGTTTATTCATACCACTGATATCAAAGGAAGTACTGTCCTGAATCACACACTCCGTTGCTTACAGTGATCAAGGAAGAATCTAGACTAAATCCAGCAAACAACATAGTCTGTGAAGTTTAAGTCCAAAATTTGGTTAGTGCCTGACCTTAAAGTTGTCCAGGCCTCTGACCTTCTACTTCCATGCGTCACAGCTATGTCAATTTCTTGTTTCCTCTCTTATATTTATGGCCAATTAGCACCCGTATTCATCCTCCTCCTTTGATCCAGAAATCTATAATCTATGTATAGCCTGGGTGGTGTAGGAAGTAGGTTTCAGTTATGCTGAATAGAGGCAGAAATTAGACAAAGGTTTTCCACTTGCCATGCAGATATCAAACTCTCCTAATCCCCAGGCAGAAGCAAGACTGAGCTGTCTTTCTGGTAGTACCAGCCCCCTGGCAAAGTAGAGCCTTTGTTTCCTGGGAAGATCAGGCATAGGTGCCAGCTATCCACAGCTCTTCTCGTCGCAGTTTGCTGGAGGTGTCTCCAGAGCCAAGACCTGGCCTTTTACACTCAAGCTAGAGGCAGAATTTGAACCCACCTTCTTTTCCTGTTTCCTGTACCTGAGCTGTATGCAAGAGTTGCTCCATCTGGACCCCAGCACAAATCAGCGATCTCTGCACATGCGTGATACGGAGAGCTTCAGCAGCTGCCTGGACTTCTGCACTGAGCTCAGTTCAACTATCTCCTGGCTTTGACACTGTCTAAATCTATCTTAATAAATCACTTCAATCTAAGTCTGTGACCTTGACTTCCAATGTCTGGGCAAGAAGATTTCCTATGATGCCCAATTTAAGCCTGTTGTTACATGCCAAATTCTCCAGCTGTGGAACCTAGTTACAGGATTTATAACCACAGGCATAAAAATAAATATGTGACTGTAAGGAGATGATCTCAGAAACACAAGTCAAAATTAAATTCCCACTATTGTATACTTCTATTGTATGTACTTGCCAGTCTCTGAACAGTGGTGGTGGCTGCACCTTTTCCTCTTCCCTTGTGTTTCTGCTGTAGAAGCAGCATTGGCTGATGCTAAGCACAAACTAGTTGCTTACAAGAAGGAATGGCCAACTTAATGTAAAAATAATGATAAAGAGCTTAATCTATGATCAGTGAAAGTAGTATTTATTAGTGGAACAGCAGGAAGTAAAATAATGTCTCTGAAAGTATAACATTTACTTAATGGAAGGAGAAGAGTTGGAAATGAAGATACTCAATAAAGGATTGCTGAATCACAGTGTTTTTTATTTATTAAAAAAAAAAGAAAAGTAAATTTATATATGCTTGTGATAAGAAGCATTCATTCCTAGTGGGGTAGAGCAGATCCAGTCTTGAAGTATATGTCTGAATCACAGAATGGTTTGGGTTGGAAAGGACCTTAAAGACCACCTCGTTCCAACCCCCTGCCATGGGTAGGGACACCTCCCACCAGACCAGGTTGCTCAAAGCCCCATCCAGCCTGGCCTTGAACACTTCCAGTTCATGTCAAGCTTCTCATCAACCACCACCCCCAGGTCCTTCTCCTCAGGGCTGCTCTCAGTCCATTCTCCACCCAGCCTGTATTTGTGCTTGGAATTGCCCCGGCCCAGGTGCAGGACCATGCACTTGGCCTTGTTGAACCCCAGGCTCAATTGAGCCTCTGTGAGGTTTGCACAGGCCCAGCTCTCAGCCTGCCCAGGTCCCTCTGGATGCCATCCCTTCCCTCCGGTGTATCAACTGCACCACACAGCTTGGTGTCATCAACAAACCTGCTGAGAGTGCACTCAATTTCACTGTCCATGTCACCGACAAAGATGTAAAACAGTGCCGGTCCCAATACCAACTCCTGAGGAACTCCACTTGTCACTGGAGTGGCATCTTTGCTATTTCATATGGAACAGTGTTTTTGAAGAGTCAAGTTGTCTGTTATTTTCTTCATTTGTAAGAATACTTATTAACCCCTTCTCCAGACTTGCCCAGATCTTAATTAATTCTGTGATAATTGCTTACTTAAATTACTCAAATCATTTTACTCTGTTTTGCTGCCTTTTCTGTAATATTGCTGGTAATATCGTTCCTGTCCTACCTCCTAACAATGTAATGTGCAGTCAGTGGTGATTGTTTTTTCTCTTTTATCTTTTTCTCTTTTTTCTCTTTTATTTTTTAAGATCTAAATTCAGGACCAGATGCATGCTGCTGTTAGTGATGGCAGTGGTGACATATCTTCTTCCTGCTATGCAGCTGACACGCTTCTCTTCTTTATTTCTTGTTAATACCCTCAGTATCTTCCCACTGGAAATAATCCCTCTTCTTTAATTTTCACTGTTCACATCACCTAACTACTTCGCGTCTCCTAAGCCATTCCTTATTCTTTGTCATGCAGTAAATATTTAATTTTTCCAGCCTGGGATTTTTGTGGGGTCCTGCAGGAGTTGTGCACCCAAGCCCATTGAGATTACATGGTGGCTGGATACTCAGCTCCCTCTTGCTCCTTTGAAAATTCCAGCTTTCATCTTTACCTTTGCAAGTCATTCCCTCCTGCTGCTTATTCAGTTCCATAAATATTTGGTTCAATTTTTTACATAGTTAACTTGAAAGAGTAAGGCCAGAAAATCAATTATAAAACTAAATTGACTTCTCAATTGACGTAAAGGGAAATTCAACAAATAATATTACAGGATATTAGTTACAGTTTGCAGACTTTGAGTTTTTGCATGTTTCCCATGTCCTCAGCTTGATTAAATGAACACTTTTCCTACAGAGATTCTTTATTATTCAAAACAGGTAAAAGTGGGTAGCTTATCGTATCAGCCCTGGCTTCTGAACAAGGTGGCTCATCAGCGCGGTGAGAATGCCAGCTTCAGAGCTGCAGTAAACTCCTTGTTTGTTTGGATCCCGGCAAACACAAGATATACTTCGACCTGTTGGAGTCGGGGCTGCTTCACTGTTAAAGGACATCTGAGAGGGAAAATTGTCTGGCTAGCCAGTACATCTCGGTGGCTGTGTGACTCTGGGAACCACGCAGTGCAGTGCTGCATCAGTGCCCTGTGACCACGCAGAACAGGATGCAGGCTAGACAGGGGGAAAATACTTTTTTATTAAGAGCAGTTATTTATCTATAAATTATGCATTATTTCTGTCTACAGGTTCTTATTTTGACAGGGAGCAAAGGCAGGTATTTTGGAACTGGCACGAATTTAACTTCCTTCACAACATTCATTGATTTTTTTTTCCCTTTTGGTAACATACTGCAGAAAAACATTAATTAGGAGTAGCTACTGAGATACCCTCTTTGATTTTTTTTTTTCAATTGGCAAATCATTTAAGTTATTAGTCTTCACTGTGAGGATGAGCAATCAGATTAGTTGTGGAAAAGGCAGTAAACAATTGGTAAATGCTTAGCACAGGTTTAATTTTTGGATAATTGAGAACAATTAGTTATTTTAGATGAGCATGGATATTCAAATAAGATTACCATTTAAAATGATTTGACAAGGTGTTTGTCAGCATGAGGACATAATAAAATTTCCTTCACATAGTAAACACATAAGGAAAATAGGCCCTGACAATTCAGTTTTCAGACTGGACCAGACCTTTTCCCTATTTATCCTGGTATTTATTCTGTTTAGTTATGCTGTCATCTGTGCAACTAATCCAGTTTACAGCAGTCTGAGATCTAGATTTATGCTGCAATGCCATGACATTTCTCTTTAATATTCACAATACGAAAATTATCCGTACTTTCACCCATGCAGGGTTCTGTGTTTGCCAGCAATTAGTAGCATAATAATAAGCCTGTGGCTTTAAACTGTTAGCTGTTTTTTGTATTTAAAATACTCTCTAGAAAAATAATGTTTAAAATTCCCAAGCACTTATGAAAACATATTTCTACATGCATTGTTTTCTTGGTTTACTTTGCTGTTCCTGAGCAATCTTCAGTCCTAATGAGAGACTGTTAGGAATTAAATAGGTCGTCTTGTTCAGTAAATGGCTCTGGATAATAGGGATTTATTTAATAGGGATTCATTGCCATTAGGTTCGCTGGGACTGCTCTCAATTGCCCATGACTGCTTTGGGGGACTGTAGGAAAGCTCTGCCGAGTCTCGGTGGGCCAGAGCCCACATCCTTGGGGCTGGTTTTCCCTCCCAGCCTTACAAGTCCAAATGGCTATTACGTATTCCCATAATCACCCTGGCTTCAGAGCAAGCCTATTTATACTTTTTTATGAGTTCATTTAATGAGACAAAACAGCTGTCTGTAGTGCTCCTCACCACCAATTAGCCTTGCTTGGTGCCACAGGCATTTAATCTGCAGCGCTGTGACTCTGTCCTCCCGATGCAGGCTGTTCTCCTCGGCACGAGATAGGGATGTGACAGCCAGGCTGGGGACACTGGCAGCAGCACAGTGCTCTCCATGTCCCAGCCAATGCTTATGTTACATCTAAAGATTAAGTAAACCAAGGGAAAACTTAAGAAATGCAAAGGCAGAGCTGGGTGGTGCCTCCGTGTGCCTTCAGAGATGTCTCTCGTGCTGCTGGGGGCAAGCAGGAGGAGATTTGTGGGGATGACCAGGTGCTGTCCTCTACAAGAAGGGGATGTTCCTTGTGAGGCTGGAAGCATTTGGTCGCTATTGCTAAGTCTGCTACCAAAATGAAAAGCAAAAAATATAAGGATGGAGGGCTGGTAAAAACAAACATTTACAGTGGTTGTGATGCACCAGAACAACTGAAAACAGGCCTTCGTTGGCTCATACTCACGTTAAAATGTGAGCACACCAATCCTGGATTATAGGCAGCCTGACATTGGCATATGATATCACAGGCTTTGAAAAGTCACCCCATCTTGTTGTCAGCATGGTTATCTCGCACTCAGTGTGGCCGTGTGCTTGCATGTGGCGGCCGCAGCAGTCAGTGTCTGTGTGATTTACTAGACTCTCTTGCGCTGTCCATCCCTTTTGTGTACAGGTGTGTGATCCAAATGTTGTGCAAACCCGAACTCGACAAGTGCTGAGGTCTTCTGTCAATACCAAGCCCTGCCCTGAAGATTCGCAAGTGAAGCCATGTATTCTTAACCAAAATTGCTTCCAATATCAGTACAATCTAACAGGTAGGTATAATTTTCCGATCTCTTCTCTGCAGGAAGGGACACCAATTACAAGGCACATTAAGCTGATGTTCTGCTTTTCTAAGTGTCTTTGCATAAAAGACCCAGCTCCTTAAAGACTTTCTCCAGTTGTGTTTTTAGTTATGTTTGCTTGTTGTGTTGGTTAAAGCCTTGACATTACAAGAATTACTTGTAAACATCATGAATTTCACTAACGTTAATTACATATGTACATTTTTACAGGTCAATGGGTAAATGCATGATTTTAGTAGTTGAGTTAACATTGCAGGCATGCTGGAAATAAAACAAGTAAATGGGATGTCATGTTTTTGCTGGGTCAGGAGGATGTAACATCGGTGTGATTCCAGTGAAGGCAATAATACCAAAACCAGTCTGATCTGAAGGCAAAAGAGGTTATATGGGTGGGCATAGGATACTGAGAGAAAAATACATTGTTTAGCACCTTAGTCGGAAGTAGTTAGATATGTCTCAAACGAACTAACAAAGAGAAAGTTCTTTTGTTTTGACTAGCTCAGATAATTGAGAAAAAATCCTAAAAGAAGATCTGAGGTGAATTTGTGGGCTGCTGGGAAGTGAGAATAGAGCTGGAGAAAATGTAATATCTGAGTATAAGCCGAGCCTGTTTGAAAGAAATCCCTAGAAGCACAGACAGCATGATGATGATGCCTTTTTTTTATGATCATATTTCAGAAATGAAGATCAGTTGTGTGTTCATGTTTATCAAAGGAGGAAGACACAAAGTAATAGGTTTTCCTCTTGTATGCTCCTGATTTGTTTTTGGCGTATGGAAATTGTAGTTGTGTTGGTTTCTGCTTATTTTAAATGGTGTTTTATGGCTTGTTTTAGCTTACTTGTATTTTGGCCAGAATTTTCTTCTACTAGTAATACTGTTTTTAGTTCATGAGTATTAGAGCTCATTCAAATAATGGAAAGCTTTTGCTTTGAGACAAGAAATAGGTGAAATTATAGTTGCTTGTCAGAAACTTCCGCAGCTATCAAAGTGAAATTTTGCTTCAGACAATACAGCCCTGTAAATGCGCCAGCTGGGTTTAATTGACACACTTAATCAGCATTTAACAGTGTTCTGTGCCCTCTGATGTACTGGTTTTGTTGAAGGATATCTGAGCATGAAGCAACAAAGTTCTCATTAGAGACCTGCTCTTATTTAAGAGCAACTTTCTTTTGTGGGTTTTCTTCTTGGGTTTGATACGAGCTAACGTGGTGAAGCCAAGGACTGGGAGAAGACGACTCGTGTGCTGAGTTCATAGAGGTAAAAAGTGAGTTGTAGTAGTGCCCTGCCATACCGAGTCCTTTGTCTTGTGCCCGCAGACTGGAGCACGTGCCAGCTCAGCGAGAACGCGACGTGCGGGCGAGGAGTTAGGAGGCGGCTCCTGAGCTGTGTGCGCAGCGATGGGCGGACGGTCAGTGCACAGCACTGCCAGCAGGTGAAGAGCAAGGCCACGTGCCGTGGGGAAATGGGCAAAGATTAATTTGATTTTCCTAATTTTATGCCCGATGCGGCACAGTGTCGCCCCGGGGCTTCTTAAGGCTTAACGTGTGTGTTTTGTTGCTCACCGACAGCGTCGCCTGGAGAAGCCCGCAGAGATGAGCAGCGAGTGCCTGGTGGGATGCGTGGTGGACTGCCGGCTCTCAGCGTGGTCGGCCTGGTCACAGTGCTCCCAGACGTGTGGTCCTGGCGGTGAGTCCACTCCTATCCTCCTGCCCTGTTCACCCCACGCCACAAAATTTGTTGTGGATGGCACCCCCAGCCCTGCTTACACCAGAGACCAGGCACTCTGGTTCACACCAAGCCCTTCAGACATGGACACACTCAAGTTCCCGAGGTGCAGGGTTTTGGAGACAAAGCAGGCTCTTTTCACAGTACTCCAAAGTGAATAATGCAATTTAGGGAACAAGTAGATAGATGCCCAAAGGATTATTTTAGTAATTAATTTAAACTCTCAGAATTCAGTCATAGGAAACATTAACCCCTGAGACACAGGGAGTGCTCAGAGCTAGCAGAAATGCTAGGGAGTTACAGGATTCGTGATAAATAGATAAGTAAATAAAAATCCTTTGAGGAAGTTACTTTTAGGAACATAACTATATTAGATTGAAGAAAAAAACAGGAAGAATATGGTTCATGATTTAGTATGTGCCTCTGCTTCCATCCTGTAACCACAGCTCCCTCAGTATTTTTATTACTCCAGTATCTTTAGCATGGTTTTCTGTAGCTCATAATGCTTACCTACATATAAAAAGTAAAAGAATTAAGGCCTTTCTTATTGCTATATGATTTAAAGAAAATTTTCAGTGTTATCATGAGGAAATGCATTGAAGGTTATATTCAAAATAGACTCATGATGTTATTTCCCAGGCTTGTAATGTGCATCGCATATACAGGTAATGGCTTCGAGATTCAGGAGCCATAATGTGTATTTGAATCGAGTTCACTTAAGGTCAAAAAGAAAAAAGTTCTTAACTTCCACAAAGTGATCCCTTCAGATGGATTTCAGAGATCAAAGCATGTTACAGGGGAAGCTTAATATTTGGATTAGTGGTGTTCTTTCTTTGCTGAATTTTTAACCCTTTCATGAAGTAGTACTCTCTCAACATAAATGAATAATTCATAGTGTTTTAACAACAACACACTAGAAATACTGTTAATTCCAATTTTTATTTTTTCTTCAAAACCCATTTTAGATGGATTTTGCTGAATGAACTTAAACTTTTTTGTGAGTGTTCAATCACTTACTAAAATAAACAGAGTAACATGTGCAAAAGCAGGTTGTAACTTCTTTATGGTTTTTAGCATGACTAACAGAGCAGCTCATCCTATGTAATGCGTGAAGGTCTTTTTATCCTGAGCACTCGCATTACGTAGTCCGCAAGGGATGCGCTACTACTCAAGTAGAGGTATGCCTCGTATTCCTGATCCTGAAATAATTGTCCAAATCCTGAAGACTGGTTAAAGGCCTGATGGTTTCTAATGCATTTAAGGAGCAAATACTTTCTTCATGTCCTAAGTCAGAGCTGGGCTTCTGCAGAGACCTGAGCCAGCTGAAAATACCAGTGCCCTGCAGAAGTCGACCTCAGCTGTTCCTGTGAGTGCCCTTGCTGTAGGTGTCAAACCACATTAAAGATAATTAAACCACAGGGTCAAGTGCAAACACTTCTGGTCCACAAAGAACAAAAGTCTGTTATATAGCTAGCTAGAAAACTGGCTAGATCGGGCTGTAGATATACAATTCAAATATTCTGTGAACCTACAGAAGATAAGCATCTGTGAAATCAGCTTTAAACATTGATATCAATCACACGTGATGGAGGCACCTAAGCACCAATCCTGCAGCTGTGGCCTTTGTGTAGTTCCAACAGTAAAAACTGAGCCACTTTCCTGCTAGCTTCTTCGTTATGTTCCAGTTGGATACTACCTAATGATAGTAATAATAGAGAAGTCATTAATTATGTACTCACCTACAGGTGGTACTTCACAGATGAATGTTGCGTGAGTTTCCCACCTGAATGTTCCCACACAGCAATACCTTCAAAATCACCATGAGTTTCTCATTGGCATTTGTGAGAATAGGATTAAACCTCAAATTAGACACAGAAAACCAAAGGACGACAATAAACGAGCCATGGGAATAGGCTGTAATAAACACTGATTCTGCTTCCTTTTGCCAAATAAATAATTGCCTGCTTTTTGATAAAGCTAAAATGTAGGACTTAAATGCACACTTCTCAGAAATAATTCACAGCAAATCATCTGCATGTGCTGTTACTAGCTCCACTCTTTTCCTCGTTCACTCCAAATAATATTCTGCTTTTCTGGCTTTTCTTAGAGAGCATGTGAAGGGCCTGTTGAAGTACCATAAGTGACTTCAAAGGGAAACATAATTTAAATATCATTCAGATCAAAATTTAGTGTTGCTGGATGTATGCTTTCATGTGTTTCTTAAGCAACATTGCTAACATTTTTATTTTGTCTGTCTCTTCCAGTAACTTGGTTTGCTGTGATGTATTTTAATGGATAGTATCTTTTTCTTGCTCAGGTTTTATTTTATGGAACAATGCATTTAAACATGATCCTGTGCTGCTGTGTACGTGGCACTGACATCTCGTATGGTTCTGGTACACAGCAGCCAAAGGCGAATATATTGATTTTTATAAATGATGATGAGTAAAGTAGATCTCGCCTGCCTGCCTGCGCTGAGCCTGCAGAGATGTGTAACAGATATTTGCCTCTTGCAGCTGTGGTTCTGGGCAGCGTCTGCTCTGGGTGCTGGCTTGGGCTTTATGCTGGTATGGTGCTATATATCAGGGGTCCTCATACCAGTTGCCGTGCAATTAGGAAAAGATGTATGGTACTGTGTTAATGCATGATGTTCCCAAGGCCTGAAACAAAGTTATTGGAAAAGATCATGGATAAAGATTGGAGAAAGGTAACTCCCAGCACGCTGTTTTTCCTTTGTTGAGGCAAATGAATGCACAAGGCTGTTGTATTTTTCTAAGTAAACGTTTTCTGGTCCTGGATGATGTCTCTCAAGTTGTCCAACAGATATGCTTTTTAGTATAAAACTAGCTAAACCTGTGCCTCGTCACTTATAAAAGTGACCTCATCAGATAAATTTTGGGGTTTACCTGAGTTACCCAGGGTTGAACACACTGCCGTGTAAACACCCCCAAGTAAATACTTGTTATTTCCAATTTTCAGCACACATTTTGTCTTAATTTTCATACCATTTGATGTTGCAGAGTGGAGGAAACAAATGTGCGGCTAATTCATTGGAAAGTTAAGGTAAAATTAATTGGGAGATTAAAGAAATAACTAGGATTGCTTTGTCTATACCAGCGTTTGCATTAAAAGGAAATGAATTTCAGATGCAGTGAGATTCCTTTCTCCATAGGCAGTAAAAAATAAGGTATTTAGAAAGTAAAGACAGGTGGAGTTTTTCTGCTACTTGAGCGGCAATGGAGCACCTAGATAATGTTTATGGAGTGAGGAAAAAAAAAGCAATAGAGCTTTAAGAAATTCACTGCAGTGATTGTGCCCAAGGGAGATTTCAACAAAATTTCTTAGACAAAATTTATTTCTTTAATGATTTATTCACAGCAGAGAAAGAAAGCGGTGGAGAGAGAAACAAGTCAGACACCAGCTGACCACTGTGAATGGAGTGAATTTAAAAGGTTTGGATAACAGACTGCAGGAAAATAAAATGTAAATAAAAACAGAATGGTTGTTAGTTCCTCTTAAAAGGAAAATCATGGGTTTTGTTCATTGATCTTCCCATTTACATTTTGTTAGAAAGTTGTTAAGCAGAGAGCATAAAAGGAAATTATGTCCTGAATTAAAGTAGCTTGATGAATACTTCAGGGTTTCCAGCCCCTCCTAAGGAGATCAGATCTTTTAAATCTCTGAGCGCTCCATTTCTGCCGCTGCCATTTCAGAGCCGGTGCCTGCAGGGGCTCAGCACTGAGCTGCTGCCCCAGGGCACCCCCGGCCCTGTTTCCCCAAACCCTTGCACCCACAGGCTTCCCATGCTTTCCCAAAGAGCCCTTTCCCTCACTAACCAGTCCCCAGAATCCACAAAGCTATATCCTAACAACTGGCCTAATTTTTACGAACTGCAAATCGCTGCTGGCTGCAGCAACCTTTTACATGCCAGGGGCTGGTTCTCATGTCTTCCCATTCTGGGGTAAGCAAAATCACTTCCCTGTCTTTGATTCTCCTGTTTTACAAATACCTTGGTATGTGTGTTGCCTTTCTCTGGACTGTCTCCTGTTTGCCTCCTTTAGCCTTTTGGAGCACATTGCCCAAACCTCAGTGCAAGCAGAGGGAGCGTTGCTGTTGTGCCCCACCTCTCGGGGGTCACTTCAAGAAACGAGAAGAATCGGACAAATTCAGTCCAGCGCAGATTTATCAAAGACCAGTTATGAGCCACCTGCTCTCCCTCAGGGTGCTGTGACACGATGCATTTTGGCAATGTGGGCCTGGAGGCAGCTGCAGCCCCCCTCCACATTAATACACCCCAAGCACCATCAGCGGACCAGGAGCTTTCCTCCCAGCTCTGGCGCCTGGTGCACCGCAGGAGTTCTTACCTCTCCTTTCCTCTCAGCTGGTGGGATTTTTCCACCTCCTAATGTATCTGATTCTGTGATGGCTGAATGCACAGCCATGTGGATAAGAGCTTTTATCATCACTTCTGTTACAAACTCCCCCGGTCCAGAGGATTAGACCTGGAAAAGGAAAAAGTCTTAAAATTGGTTTAAATGGGTTTAAAAATGGAATTCAATGGGTCAGAACAGGGGAAGAGTACTGGAAAGGGAAGAGAGCTCGCTAAGATATGTCAGTACATTTTTCAGGCGAGTGAGCTTTTAATTTTTAGTTCCTAAAATTTTGTGGGAAACCCTGCTCTGTAGACATTCACGATGGCTGCTATTAGAAACGTACCCTAAGCACAGCTGCAGCACAGTTAATTAAAGAGAGCATCCATAAATCGCTGCGAGCAGGCTCTGGCTGACTATCACGGCATCCCCACATTGCAGGGGTGTTTGCTTCCAGCACGGGCTCACCTGTACTCCAGATTGCAGCTAAATGACTGCCATACAAGCGGAGCGCTTCCCAGCAAAACCTCCTCCCTTTCCTTCTCAGGGAGTTAGCAATTACGGCCTGCATCTGTCTCATTGCATGTGTGTGCTCTTATTACCGAGTCCTTTTTCCTTTTTTTAGCTGCCTCTCAAATCCCCGTCTACTGAAAGGCAAGGCAGAAATTTTATCCATAGCACAATCTCATGCATTGCGTTGCATAAGGGCTGTTTTCACTTTTCTTTTTAATTGGAGCCCGGATTCTAATTGAATCATTTTGAGTGAAAACATTCCTGGACGTAAATGGACAGCAAAGGAGAAGGAAATGGAATTGCTGTAACTTTAATGAATGTATTCAGTTTTATTATTTCAAAAGTAGTAACGTAATTGCTTTTTCTATTCAGTAGCTGAGGAAGTTTTCACCAACAATAAATAGGATTTTAATGGAAATGGCAGAAGTGGTTATGGATGGTAATAGCCATTAGAGTATTTGCAGTTTTCAAATTAGATGCACATAATTGGTCATAAAAAGGAAATTTCATTTGTTAAAAATCTCTGGAAACATATTGAATGGACAATGTTAGAAATGATGATTTCGTAGGAATTATTTTCTGGCCATATTTAATAATCAGGATTTAGTCAAATATTTAAATGTGTTGTGCAAACAAATAACGTGTTTGGAAAACGTACAAAACCATGTTCAGAAATATCAGTGGTTGCATCACGGAGCGGAAGACTTGGCAATTGCATCCGTATCGTCTAAATACTCTTCCTGAATAATCGCTTTGTGCTGTTTTTTAAAAATGGCTTTTTGTTTATGGCTGTGAAATGAGTCTGTAATAATGATAACCCCCTTCTCGCCCCCAAATCTGCCTTTGCTCCTTCCTGCGGGCGTCTCTCACCGCGCCGTGTCTCCTCTCCCCGCCAGGCCAGATGGTGCGCGGGCGCGCGGTGCTCCTGCAGGCCGCGGGCGAGGGCAGGCCCTGCCCGGCGCAGCTCGCCCAGCACAGAAGCTGCCCGGTGAAGCCCTGCTACGGCTGGCGGCTCGGCCCCTGGTCGCCCTGCAGACTCCAGGTAGGGCTCGCGTCCACGCCTGCTGCCGCCGAAACGGGGATGGGGTGGCGGAATTGATTTAGGTTTAAGAGGCGTGTTAAGGCTGGGAAGTTCAGGAGCGTAAACCTGCGCGCGCGATCTCCTGGCCGTCAGCGGCGATTTACAGTGGTACGGGTTCAAGCACTGTGAGCTTATAGAGGTACTAAAGAAGATTTGTGGGGTAAATGTGCTTGAGCAAGCATAGTCATGGTGACCTATAATTTAATTATATAAAGTAACTCTAACAAGAAAATAGATACGCTTGGTTTCCAGAGTTTCATCTATTTTATCTTTTTTTTTTTTTTTAAAGTACCATATAGCAGGTCTTTCTCTGCAAGGTCTCCAGTGCACTAGTGTTGCTGTATGAAATGCTGGCTTTTACTTTCCCTGCAGTGTGACTTTCTTTGGAGCAACCTGGGACTGGCTGGATTCAGCTCCCCACACACTCCGCACCGCGGCTGTCATTCTCTCCCTGCCATTGACTCGCATCTGGCTTGAATTGATTTTTTTTTCCCCCTATACTTTTTACTTTCTCCTTGGCTGTTAGATCATGTTTCCTATATTAAACCAGATAAATTGGTAACCCAGATTAAGCAGACAGGAATCTTTCATGTTGCAGTTTCCCAGACATAATGGAGCCTGCTTGGGCTGCTGAGAGCCATCTTAGCTGAGGTGCTGGTGGGAGAATCGCCCTGCCTCATCCTGGAGCATGGGACCTCTGCGCAGGTCTGTGGCTGCTTCTCCAGACTGTCAAATATAGGAAATTGAAGGCAGTAATGGAAGTGAAAACACATCCCTTGTGTTTTCTGATCTGCCCTCTATGTCTGCTCGATGTCTGGGTGCAGTCAATGGACCTGTAGCAAATGCTGCAGGCAGCAGAATAGATACCTGGAATTTCCCCAGCTTTTTGTAAATGAAATGTGGAGTGTTACAGCCTTTGGACAGCCCAAGATCACAGAACTGGAAATATATTTTAGGGTCACCTTTCTTCTTGGTTCCTGTGCTAAACAGCAACTCATTGCAGCTAAGGAAAGATACGAATATGGTCTTTTGTGTATGCTGCATGCAGTATTTATTTATGTATAACATCCTCAGCTGATATGTTGCCCAGCAAAGGTAAGCAAATTCTGCTAAACATTAGGGACGAGACTTTCAAGGATAGGAGCTAACATAGCTGATAAAAGAATTAGTAGGGAAGCTGAATTAATGCCCTAGCATATTCCAGAAAAATAACACATCATGGAAATTAAAAATGTGCACCATCCAGAACCCAGCTACATTTCAGCTCAGAGCAAGTAATCACAGCCTCCTCTAAGCCAGATATCATCCTGTGCTTGCAGTGAGATAGAGCCTGCTTCTCTTCTTAAATTACTGTGTTGTAGTTTCTCACCCCTTTGCTTTGTTTTGGAGAGGAGATTTTTTTTTTTTTTGATGTTCAGCTCTCTTTAATGAGGTTCTTTGGAATTAAATGTAGTTCATAAATACAAGGTGATTTATTCCTGTGCTTTTCTGGAAAAGAAGCTTATGTGTACTTCCTAAAGAAAGCTTTCAGAAGTCACGTTTTCAAGGATGCTTTGTGAAAGAAGGTAAATACATCATATGGTAAGACCAAAATGCATATCGTGAAAAAGTTTTCCTGGGGTAATATAAACAGGACAATTAGTTATAAAGCTAAAATATTTCTTCCTTGTATTATGAGATAACTGAGACTGCATTTCTTAATTGTAGAAGGACTGTTAAATTGACTTCATGTGAATAATTAAAGGTGTGTGCATGTTTAGGAGTAGAGCCTGCTAAGTGTTTTGTATTGCTGGTTTTCACAGTATGTAAATCAGCACACTGCTCTCCAGGCACATGTCACAGGCACCCCTCCAGCAGACCTGGGCATTTCTGCTGCATTCAAAGGGGTGCAGAACCTGGAAAATGGTCAATACACCTAATCTTAAAGGGTTGCATTACATTAATCATTTTCTCATTGAAGTGTTTTACACTGATTAGTGAAAAAAAAAAAAGGAAAATATTAGCAGTGAATGACAGAGTTCACAAATTTTCCATTAACAGAATATAAGCCAAGCAGCTAGACATTATCAAGCACTATCTGCCTAACATTCATAAGAAGACTAAGGACCCTTCCTGGGGTGCAGGGCTGAGACGTAGAGGCTCTGTGCAGGTGCTCCTGGAGGGACCCTACCTCCAGAATGACTGTATTTAGGGAACCCAGGGGCTTTTCTGAATCATCCAAAGGGTCAATGTAGAAATTTGTGCAGCCAAACGGACCATGAAACTCTGGAAGTCAAATCCCTGGACCTCTGGAATTCAAATGGACCTGGACCCTTTGGAAGTCAAGTCCCTGCATATTTCCTGCAAGGAGCTTGTGACTCGAAAGGCAGAGGCTAAATCTGTGCAAACCTCAGATCATCACACCTCCCAAGGAAGAGCACTTACAATACAGATTTGATCCCCAGAGTTTTGAATATTTGATCATCTCCTTGGCAATGCTCCTCTGATTAGCAGCTACTCACCGAATCCTCATTGTGCCATTACTGCAGCAAATTTCCACTGATTCCACACCTATTAATTAGGTCTTCAAATGTATAATTTTGGGGACATGAATAATTTTTAGGATGATAAGAAAGTTAATGCATTGCTCCTGCATTGCTTATGACCTTGCCAAATATATCAAGAAAGCCCAGTGTCATTTTCCTCTGTAAATGACAGGATGACATTGTATCTTTTAAATGCATTCAATTCATTGTAAAAATGCATTTCAGGTCGTGAATGAAAGCAAGAAAGTGGAAAACACTGTTAAAAAGCTAACGTTTATTTTTGGATTTATTTGAGAGTCCATGATTTATATTTACTTATTCTAAATATTGGAAATATGAATATATTGCCAATATTTCATGATAGAAGGATGAAGAATGTTGCTTTGAGGCATGCTAACTTTTATAATGGAGATTACCAAAAATGTGTTCTTTTAATCTATTCTTTTTATTTGTGTCTGCATTTACATAACTATTAATACATTGATATGTATAGAAATACTTATATATTTATGTATTGTTTGTAAAAGAACAAGTATCTTCACAATTTTTTTGTCCTTTCCAATAATCCTCAGCCGTTCCTTGAGCCACTTCGCTGAGCTGCGAATGGACTGCAGTTTGATTAGTGCCCATTTCCACGGGGAATTTTCTCCACATTGAATTCTGTTTCCACCAGCAATTTCTAAGAACTCTAACCCAATTGACAGCCGCATGAGTTATTCACACACCATTAATCTCAGGCCGCTATAGAGGTTTCAGGGGTGAAACAGTAATTTAGAAGAGTAAGTTGCATACTGACTAAAATGAAACATGGTGTTAAAAACTTGAAATCTGGCTGCATATGGTAAATCTACACTAATATTTCTCTAAGATGCTTTTGATTAGCAACTGCTCTAAACCCAAATAGTTACGCTTCTATTTCTACTTCACTGTGCGTCAGCAACAGAAAAGGTATGGAGAAAATGAAAATGGTGCCATGTGTTTACAGGAGAGCCATTCTTGAGATTCTTGCTATCAAGCATACTGCCGAATAAATGTATTTGGTAGGAGCCATTCTGTTCTGCAGATGAAGTCCATTACTTTAAAAGAATCTACTGCCCAGTGATTCAAAGTAGCATTTCCCTTGGTTGTATAAAAGCAATGTTTCATCCTCTTTCCTGAGCTTTATTTACTGAATTTTGTAAAGTGCTATTTCCATAAGGCTTAAGATGCATGTTCATAAAGCATCACGCAGGTTTAAGGTGTGTGCCTCGAACATCACCGCAGCTCTGTTTTTCAGAAGAAAATGAAACAATACCACCCTCTAGAAATAGCCTCGGGGCATCATTTTTCACAGCATCTTCAGCCCTTGATCACTGGGTTAACCAAACAACATTGATTTTCTGGTAGAGGAAGTCTTCAGCAAGTGGTTTGGTGTATTACTGAGTGTTTCAGAACTGGACTGAAGAGCGTGGAGTGGCTTGGATGGAGCCACCTAATGCTTGTTCAAACTGGATTCAGTGCTAACAAGCTGGGTCTGGCTTCAGATGACATTTCAGTAAGGCTGGCGATGTCTCCACCTCAGAACCAGAAACTCCCTGCACAATTAAGAAATTACACAAACATCCTAGTGCATGTTAATCCTCGCAGCCTAATTGAAGACGTAGAAGGATTTTTGCTGTTGCAGAGTTTAAAGCATTTAATTGCTCATACTGGGCTGTGTCGTCAAAGGAGGTGAAGGCAAATGTCCCTTGCTTATGGGCACGCTCTGCCCTTGGCTGCTTTAGAGAAGCCAAAACACTCCTTTTGCATCTTTTATGGTACCCACCTCTTCTCCTAGGAGATTCAAGGCTTTGCCACGTGGGAAGGGACCAGCTCTCCTGAAGCCGTGCTCTTCACATTTGCTATTTTTCACTGCTGCACCAGGGAAAGGGCCTGCCTGAGCTCTGCCCCGTCTGCTTGGTGACTCCTTTCTTCCTGGACCTCCCAGACGTGGAAAGGAAAGGACTTGTGTGCTCTTCTCTCTCCCCTCTTTGGTTATACACATTTTTCCATGTGGTTCTGCCTCTGAGCTTCTGTAGAGCTGCTTACAAAGGAGATCTCCATCTGTCTTCCCATAACTGGGGATACTATTGCAGTCCAGAAACTGGATTTATATCTTTGAAGTCTTTATTTACAGGTGGAATCAAGTGTATTTCTTCTGCCATCTGCTAATGCCAGCAATGTGTGTCTCTGTTCCCCTCTGTCATTTCCTAGGGTGGGCAGTGTGGAGATGGATTGCAAGTGCGCAACCTCACCTGTGTAGTGCATGACGCATCTGTTTCTGCTACAGCCAAACCAGTGGAAAATGCATTATGTGCCGAGCTGCCTTTGAAAGAGATCGTGCTGCAGTTACCGTGCTCTGTGCCCTGCCCAGGTAAAGACTTTTGAAAGTCACACGACGCTGCTGTCTGCAATAGCTTTCCGAGACGGAGAGGCTTGCGTAGCTGAGTACTGGCAGCTGCCGCAGTCAGAATTCGTACTTCAGCAAATCACATAAATGCTCAGTCTGCTGTTTCTAGATCACCTGAAAAAGACTTTCTTTTCGGAGAAAATGAGATTCCCCACGAAGCAGAAAATCTGAATAATGCATACTATTGGGTGATAAACTGAGGTTATTTCCCTGTTAAAGCTGTTGTACGCAGCTTGTCCTTAATCCTCTAAGGCTGGTTCCTTCGGGAAGCCTGTGATTTATTCTTTCCGTGTGCAGGTGACTGCCACCTGACCGAGTGGTCGGAGTGGAGCTCCTGCGAGCTCACGTGCATCGAGGGCAGGAGCTTTGAGACAACGGGTCGCCAGGCTCGATCCCGGGCATTTGTAGGTCAGTCCCCTGAGAGCCCGGAGAGCTGCTCCGGACAAGTGGTGGAGACACGGCCTTGCTCAGGTAGCCTTGCCAGAGTTTCTTTCATTCAAGAGGTTATTCTGAATTTGTTGCAACGTGAAGACTAACTGGTATTGACGTTGCAGGAGGGAAGTGTTATGACTACCTATGGAAAACCAGCCTTTGGCGAGACAATGTACGCACAGTGTGGTGCCAGCGCTCAGACGGAATAAATGTCACAGGTATGCCCCAAATTGCCATGCACAATTATGAATGGAAAGTCTTCATACAAGTTGTTCTTCTGTATCAGTTGCTCGGACAGCCTTCTTTCCCGATTCCTCTAGAATTTCAGTTCAGGTTTATGTGTGGGAAAGACAGGTGGGACCTCACCAGCCCTGCTGTCAGATCACCATCACGCATGTCATTGCATGAGAGCCTTTGGGTGACTTACCCAACTGTTGTGTTGGCCACAGGAAGACACGAGTGCACATACAGTAACTGATCTGCCTAGGCAGCCTCGTACAGCTGTTAGTGCAACTTTCCAGCAACAGGGGAGAAGAGAAAATCACATGCGATGGTAGAGAGCCCAGCTTCTGTAACTCTCCTTCTATTCAGCAGACAGGAATCTCAGATCACTCAGACTGTGAGATTCCTGCTGGTGCTGTGACCGACAAATTCTGCCTGCACAGGATGAAAAGTGAAATCCATGGTCAGCACTTTGAAGCTCCACGAGAGATTGACAAAGGCAAAGGGCTCGCACATCCGCAGGATCTCTCTCAGTATGCAGAGGATGAATGAAGAGAGAGCAGGAAAGAAAATGCAGATGTTCTTATCTAGCTCTATTTATAAGGACTAGTTAAGATAATATACAAAAGTTTTATGTGCAAAGGTTGCCAAGTAGTTAAGAACTCATTAACACTTTTTTTTTATTGCTGTGAGGCAGAGTTCCCCAAGTGAGGATGGGCTAAGGCGTTAAGTGTATTATATCTTTTTATGTAGATAAGACGTTAATGAGGACACAGAAGATCTGCATCTAATTCCTGATTCTGTCCCCAACTTCCTATGTGGCCTGGGGCAAATTGCTTAAATCTGAATGTCTCTGTTCTCCATTAACAATATGGGTATGATAATAATTCCCTGCCTTGTTAAGGCAAATTAATTAATGTGATGCCTACAGATATTATGCTAATGAGCTCAATAGACTAGTATTTAACCATATAAAATAAGCAAGCATGCACTTCTTACTCTATGGTGATCCAAGTCAAAACCATTGTACAACATACCCTTGAAAGCACTCTTTTTTTGGAAAGTAACTTCTTTTCCAGGAGGGTGTGCTCTTCAGACCAAGCCTGCTGAAGTTCGTCACTGCAGCCCAGCGTGCAGAAAACCCTTCTCCTACTGCACTCAGGTGCGTGGTTGCTGCAGAACGTGGCTGAGGAATTAACACCACAAAATCTATTCAGTTATCTTCTGGATCTTAAATGCATAGGACTAGGAAATAGTTTAGTGTGCCCATGGTACCACCTCGAGGAAGTTGTAGGAATTTCAGTCAAAGAGAAAAGCTTCTTAAACCTGCACAGATGAGTGATGGTGTATATTAATGTTGTAATTTTGGGTTCGTTTCACGGGAAGGGTTTGGAACCTCTTGGTTTAATTTTTATTGAATGCTATTTTACTGTCACATAGCAAATGGACTGTTTAAAACTTATGTAAGAGAGGAGATAAAAGCATATTTGCTCTCCTGCTCCTCCAAGGATGCAGGAGGCCCCCATGAGTGCAAGGAAGCTGTAGCAGCCTGATCCCACCACCTCCATACCAACCATTAAAGCAGAGTCTGGAACCATTTGCTGAAATGTTCAGCATCAGCAACATCTGCTGAATCTTTGAGGCAGCATCTCCTCTTTGCCTCTGAGCAGATGTGAGCCCAGAGGTTACATACGTCCCTTCTTGTACTACTAAACTCCAGTAAGAGCTTCCAAAAATGCCTTCTCCTTGTTCTCTGTGTCAGCACTGTGACAGAGCACAAAACCCAGAACCCTTGAAGTATCCAGGTGCAGCTGGGGTGTAGCTATTTCTGTTTTAAATACAGCCTCCGCAGCTCTCAGCTTCAGCTGAGTATCTTGTGGGAGGAATTACCATTGGAAATAAGCTCATGGGCAACTGAATACAGCTGTAAGGGTTGTGAGAGCCTACAGAGGCATATAAATGATGGGCAGACATGCATTTATTAGCTATTTAAATTCTTGAGAGTTCCTTCACCTTTTGGTCAAAAAAGCTCTGAATTGTATCTGTCAACAAGTGGGGATGGTGTGGCAAAAAAACTGACGTCAAGTGTTAAATTCTTATCACAGATACTGTAAATCACATGTCTGTTTGGATAATACAGAATGTGCCAGGCCTTCAGACAAGCATTGTAATAATAAGATAATTAGAAAAGAAAGGCAATCTAAAAAAAAATAATTTAAAAATCTGTATTAAAGTAGACATCCAGAAAATGGAGTATCTGTTTAGTGAACCACCACATTCAAAGAAACCGCTTGAAGAAACTGCCTGCACTGGTCCAGGGCAGCAGATGCTTGGTCCTAAGAGGCAGTACTTCATCACAGAGAGCCCCGTGTCAGCGGAAATGCCTTGGAATGGGGGGTTTGGGGCTGAAATGGGATTGTTGCTTTGTTAATCTTTTCTTTTGCCCAGCAGGGTCAGTGCTATCTTTTTTTTTGACAAGAGGAATTGGATCAAGCCACAGATGCCTATTATTAAGTCTGTTGTGATGAAAAAGTTTCCATACTGGGTTTATGTGTAATTAGTAACTCCCTTTCAACCAATTGCCAATGTATTTTGGCTTTTTGGGCTGAAGTAGGTTTGCATGCATCAGCTCCTGGCTTGTTTGGTTTGATGGCAGTTAACTTGCTAATTACAAGTGTAGGATGTACCTTGCAGTTTCTTCACAGTTTACCTACAATTTGTGCTGTTCTTCAGGAGGATACTATTCATTTTAATATCAAATTCCCTTTTATCACCTAGAGAGGAGTCTGCGGTTGTGAGCGAGGATATACAGAAATAATGAGATCAAATGGTTTCCTGGATTACTGCATGAAGGTACCAGGTTTAGAAGATAAGAAAGCTGATGTTAAGACCATTGCTGGAAAAAATAAACCCGTCAACTCAAAAATGCATGACATTTTCAAAGGATGGTCTATTCAACCTTTTAATCCAGGTGAAAAACTTAAATATGAATGGAATACATTTTCTTCACTACATTTCTGTAGAAGAAAGATACAAGCTTTGTAGATCATAACATCAGAGATTGTGTCTGGGAGCGGCAGAGCAGCCTCACAATTTCTACCTTGCATGTCATCTCCTGTTCCTTTGTGACTACACTGAGTAATCACAATCTCTTATGTTGAGAGATAGCAAAGAGAATGAAGCAATAATATTTTGCAAAAGTATATACTCATATGTGATTTGGGGGGATGCTTAGAACACTTATCTGATGATATTTCTGTAAGTAATGTGTTTGGACCAGGGAAGGCATCAGTAGCACTTTAGAAGATTCTGAGCAGAAAGTACTTAAGATTTCATTACAGAAAACATTGATTGTTTCTTGCTGTATTTCAAAAGTGTATGAAAAAACAGGGTAGAAAGTGTAAAGTTTGAAGGTTTAAATGTTGAAGTGAAGACATTAAGAGAACAAAAATAAGCCAGAAGCAGGCAAGCTGCTGTGCCCAAGCAGTGAGTCCTATGTGGATCTTTGGCTTGGTTGGCATAAAGTGCTTCCCAGCTGGAACTGGCAAACTGGATGTACCATACCTGACCGGTACACAGGACTTGTGCTGTAGCTATATAGTATCTGATTACCATTTTGACTGTTATTTTGGAAAATTAATTTATTCAAAATAAATTTCTGAAAAGCAAGCAAAACTTTAAAATGGGAAACAGAAGTATCAGGCGTGTCAAGTTTTTACGGAAATGCATTAGTGTCCACCTATTCAGAAATACTGGCAGTGCCATCTTCCCTGCGTTCTGCTATTTGACATTGCATTTGTTTCCTATTAGTTTGTAACAAACACGGGACTTCAGAAAATATGTAACGGAAGGTTCTGTTGCAGGGTTCAGGGAGCCATAATTCTGTCTGATATATGTGTTCACACTTTGAATGTTACATTTACATATTTGATTTGCATACAGTAGTTAACCTTTGCGTTGACAGTCTCAGAGCTAATAGAGCTTGGTCCAGAGCCTTTAAAGTTGGCTAGTTTTCGATCAGATTCATCATCCAGAAGCCCACACAGTTCACCAGCAGTTTGAGTCACAGGTTTGGGGTTAATTGCCATTTTGTCAGCATCCATGGCCCTCCGTAGGCAGTCTTACTTAGGTATCATGCCTTCACCCATTACCTTTATGGGGTTAGGAAAAGGGAGAGGGGTGTAGGTGGATGCTGCCATCCTCCCTTCCTTAAATCAGCATTCAAGGCTGCAGCCCTGAAAGCTTCTGGTGGGCTTGACCTCAGCGCACCATCTGTGGGCCTGTTCTCCCTCAGGGACTAAAAGACACAAACAGGGACTAAGGAACTTCAACAGAACATGGTGTTATTTAATTTTAGTGTATAAATGTTACAGAAACAACACATGGCAAAGGAGTAAACATGCTACATGTGTGCTAAGTGTATCACCAACCCCACAGCACCCTGTAGGTGCCTCTTCAGTCTGTATGTGCTCTTCAGACCTCATCTCAAGGCTGGCGCTCTTCAAGTCGTTCCCCCTTGTCTTACTTCTTGACAAAATATGTAATTGCTTTCCTAAAACAGGCTTTCAAGCTTACTGGTCTGGGGTTTGCAGTAATTAGTGCTAGCAGAGCCAGGAGACCACTGTTATCTACCAGATACTCTCTTGATAGCAAGTCTATGGTGAATGCTCCCTCTGTGGATGGCATTTACCACCCTTTGGTGCTATAGTCATTGGCATCTGGGCCTGTCTATGGACTTGTATCTGTTAGTAAAATTTTATGTGCCTTTCTCTAGTTAATTTGTGATTTTCCTTCCTGGTTACAGTTTGGAACACAAATTTTATAATGATTTAATGAGGCTGATATTTTTGTTCTTTTAAATGCTCTGCAGGAGAGCACAGAACTGATTTCAGATCAGGCAGTGTTTTTCCTTTCTTCACCACACTCTGGGAGGCCAGAGTTCAGAACAGAAACTTTTCAAGTTGAGAGGCAATTTAAATAGCATTGTTTAAATTGTCGGCTGACATGGTCCAATGCCTTTATGTTGGGGATGGAGAGCACACCTGCCATCATAGCAGACCTTGTGGGATGCCTTGTTCTTGCTGTGACAATCCCTTCACAGGACTGCTGAATGTTTCTTGGCCATTTCTAGTTGAGACAGCAACAAATTTCATACCTAGGCTTCAGGAAAAAAAACAACCAGACATGATGAACGGGGCTCTTCTCACGGGGGAGATAGGCTCTAAGTGTTTTGAGGGGAAGAGAAAATCTGTGAGTGATACTCAGCCTTCCCACAAAGCCTAGGAAAAAACAAAACAAACAAACAAAAACCCAACACCAGAAGGAACGGGAGCTAATGAAATAGGTTTCCCTTTGAATAAAATTTGTAATTCAAACATAAAATGTAAAAGAGGTTTGGTGATTGTCCTGTGCAGTAACTCCCCACTCGCAAGAATGAGTTAAATGTCCTCTGTCAGACCACATCTGGGTGCATGGAGCAGGTTCATGTCTCTGCCTCCAGTGTGCATTAACAACTCCATTGATATGAATCAGCGCTGCATGAAAAAAATACCACAACTTCCATCCACAAGGAATTCTGTATGGCCAGAACTGAGCAAGAAGCAGGAATATTGATCTTTTAAAAATTATTATTATTAATGCAAAGCTTTAATTCAGGGCCTGTCCAAATAACATTTTATGAGACTGCCTTTCAGAAGGAAGTATTTCAACGCACTCGAGCTGAAATGTCTGTGGGGGGAGGTTCTTGCTTGGGTTGCAGAGTGAGTCCCCTGCCAGTGCATGGGGACAGACCAAGCAGTCCTATCCACAGCCCCATCTCACCTACTCATCATATTTCGTGCTCTGGTGGTCCAACTCGAAATTTGTTGCCCAACTTCATCCCTTTTACTAATCCAAAACATATCCTTGTTCTTAGTCTAAGCTGAGTTTATTCCCACTTGCCTTTCAAGCACTTGTCAGCTCCAAGTAGCCTGTTCGCTTGGGCTTGCTGATGTTTATCTCAGGTGACCCCCAAGTACTTACACAGAACAACCGCATCCCTTCTCAGTCGTCATTTCTTTAGGCTGAACACCCTAGGTGTGCCTGCATTGATTTCTGGGTCAGCTCAACACTCAGCTACTCTTTGCTAGAGCAGCCAAGGAGGCTCACGAGTGAGTACATCACAATTATCTCCCTCCAGCCCTGCTCCCTCCGTGGGCAGGAGCCTGGCTGCGGTTGCTGCACTGTGAGCATTGGCTGTCTGCACTGGGCTGCAGGAGCTCAGCCAGAGGGCAGGCTGTGAAATAAGGCTGCTTTGGAAACTGACACGAGGAGTTCCTCTTCAGTTTTCATTGAGGAAAACCTGAAGTCCTTACCAAAGTTAAGATTATGTCTTTAAGAAGATTGATTTTTACAAGAATGTTTTTTTCTATCAAAAACATATTTTAATGGATTATTCCCAGCCAATCCTTGCTGTTTCCCATCAATGATGCTATTAATTTTGCTTGTGTGTTTTCTCTTTATTTATCATCTTGAGAATTTGTGTATTTTAGAATAAAGATTTTTATTCTTTCCTTTTTTCCCTGTCCTTCTTCCTGATCTTCCAACAGATGGCAAACTGAAGATGTGGGTGTATGGAGTATCAGCTAGTGGGTTCCTCATCATAGCTTTCCTGATTTTTACATCCTTCCTGATGTGGTAAGTATGACATGTTTTGTGCTGTGATTGTTCTCTTTTATTTAAATAGCAATGCAGAGATTTAATCCTCGAGGTGTTAAGAAAGAATGGAAGTTGGATGAGGGACCTGCCTTCATTTGGCTCTTACCTTAGAGTAATTTAAAGCTCTCCAAACTGCAAATTCCAACTGACCTGACCATGAAGATGTTTGGTAGCCAAGCAGGGAAAGAGTTACTTTTGCTTATCAACAAGCCCATATATTCAGACTTCTGCTGGGATTAGAAAGGGCTTTTTGTTGTATTCTTTAATAAAACTGAAAAAGGGCAAGGAGACTGATTAGATCTAGGAGCCAGCTCCCATTCAAGGAAGCACCAAATAGAATAGGGTCATTCAGCTGGAAATGGTGTTTGAGGTGGGAATACAATAGACATCTATGAAATCAGGAATGGAGTAGAAAAGGGGGCTAGGGAATTTTTATATCCTGCAATATAAGAAGTAGGAGACATCTGATGAAGTGACTGCTTAAAATAAACAAAAGATTTCATTTTTCATAGAGTGCATTATTACCTTGTGAGCTTACTGCTATCAGGGGCTGTGTGTGCCAGAAAGATAAATGAATTGAAATAACATAAGGGCATAACAGTTCATGGAAGGGTGGGTCTCTTGGCGTTAATTCTGGTTTTCTGGACGTACGCCCCAGCTCAGGTAATCCCTAAATAGCTTTTGGCACTGAACACCTCAGGAGGAGACATGCCAAATGTCTAAAGTTGCCGTTACCAGTCACTGTTAGAAATAGGATACTGGGTGTGCTGAAGTCCTGGTCTGCACCAGGGCATCTCTGATGGAGGGTTTTATTGTGAGGGAGAGTCCCAACCATGTCCTAACAGCAACATTACCCTATTTCATCCAAAATCACTTTATTCTCTCCCGCTGTCTCATTCTTTCCCTCATTCTCTCTTCAACTAAAAGCTTAAGTAACAGTGTTTGGATGATGCCTAGGAGTCATAGCTTCCTATTTTTGAGCTATATAGCTGCCGTTTCTCTGAGATAATACAGCGGAGCATACTGAGGAATTTTAAAATAGCATTTCATAGTTCTCCATCACTAGAAGACTAGCGAGGAGGTGTATTTCGCAATAGTAATTAGGGTTGTTTCAATAGGGTGCCAAGGAAAATAGCCAGTGCGGGAAGATAATTTTTTGTTGAAGTTTGCTTTTTTGTTGTTGTTGACGTGTTTGAGCTTCGCACTCTATTACCATTTGCATTTTTTGTCTCCTGAAATATTTTTATTTTTCTTACAGCAAAAAAAGCAAGCAGCATCAAAGCACTCCTCCACAACAGAAGCCTCTAACCTTAGCCTATGATGGAGACATTGACATGTAACATAAACAAGAAATCCAAATGTAGACATTGACTGCCTTAACTGCTTTCTTTTTTGTAACTCTCAGACTTCTCAGTTTTTTGAGGAATCTCCTGATATGTAATATACTGGGCAGAACAGAAATATTGCAAGCTTGAAATTTTGCCACCTTGTTATTAAAAAAAAAAATGGTGGAATCAAAGTCTTGGATCTTGTGCAACTTTTCTGAAGAGACTGGAAAATGCATCTCTTCCTGTTGAGCAATGGGAATAAAAAAAAAAAAGAATAATGTCTACTGACATCAAAAGGAATTGGTATTGGGGAAAAAAAAAAAGCACCAACAAAAAGGCATGACAATCCAGAGGAAAATATGACATTTACTGTAAATGACAAGTTTGACACAGCATCATTATGCACTATATTAGTGCAGGGTTCTTTATTCTTCACATATTTCAACAATGAGTTTTATAGTGTTTACATTTCGTTCAAAGACTTTAAAACTGGATCATGTATTTTGAGAAACACAAAGAATAATGAGTTGGTGTGTCTGAAGTTATCTGGTTTTTTAAAGTTTCTTCCTTCTTATCCTGTTTTCTAGTCTGGAATATGATTTCACTTCATTTCCACCTACAGGACAGAATAAGGATTGTTAAGAAAAAGCCTAGGTGGTTTCTTAGCTGAAAATATTTTTTAAAAGGTTGAGTAGATAGGTGTTTTGATGAATGGCTAGAGGATTTGATTGTTTAAAAAGTATTTTAAATTAAATAAAACCATGTAGATACATTATGGCCAGTTTAAATTGTTATTCAGTTTAATTAATACAAACTCTGCTTTTGTATTTAAATTTTCTTATCTGAAATATTTATAAATTCTTTTTTTGAATTTAATTACCTGACCTCATTTAATACACATCAAACACAAATACAGTTTGTAGAAGGTCTTGCTTTTTTAAATGTTTCAAAACCACTGAAAAGTTAAATGTTGTAAACATCTGGGAACATTTGGAGAGGGTATGTGTTTATAATAGTACATGTTGCAAGTAAGAAAGTGCCATCTTGTGGTATTGACTTGTATTTATAAGCAAATAAAATGCTAAAGGGAGTAAGAATATTGCTTCTGGTATGTTGAATTAAATGTGTGTAAACAACATTCATTATTAGTCTTTTACTGTGTCTGGGATTGAATTCTGATTTCAAACAATTCTGGCATGTTTTGTGCTGTAGTGATTAGACGAAGAAATATTGTAGACAAGTACAAGTTGAGAGAGTAATTGCAGATCTGGAGAATGCTTGGTCTTATTTTTAGCTCAATGCTACTTCTTATTTGAATAATTAGACGGGGAGAAAAGAATTATTACCAGCCTGGCACCTACACGGCCCTTGTCAATGTGCAGTTACCTCACAGCGGTTCATCACAAGAGAAGAGCTTAACTAGGGCAGAAGGCAGTGCCTGTGGCGTTTTGTTGCTATTCAAGTTCATAATTTTAATAGGATGGTTTCTCTGAAAATACAATGGTGTTGTAGATAGCTTTACCTCCCCAGGTCAGGCAGGATGTCACCTGCTCAGCGTTTATCCCACAGCATCAAGCCGTGGTGATGCTGTGTCTGCAAAGCAAGGTCAGGAACATGCTTTCCTTTTCCCAGAGAAAAAATCTTGATGAAATTGAGAAGGAAAATTGTCTCAGTTGTTGAGAACCCAGTTTCCTGTTGAAGATGTTTGGCTGGCCCTGCTTTCTACCTTAGAGATGTAACTGTTCATGGTATAAACAACAGGATTCGATGTTTCTCAATAACATTGGGGGCCTATATCTTTTTTTAACAGTGTCCTATACTGAACCTTTGAGTTACATATGTGAAGTAAGAGTTACAAAAGGAATGATAACCCCATGCTATTAGGAAGAATACTGCCAGACCTTAATATATTTTATCTGTGGGTTATGATGTGAGAAGAATGGTATCCTGTGAATCGTGATGGAATAAACTCAATTAAGCAAGCCGCTCAAAAATATATTGGAGTGAGAAAGTTGGTGTAATAATAACAAACCATGGCAGCTGCAACCTGTGGCCATTGCCCTTAATATCAGTGTAAATTACAGTCCAAACCAAGATGCTTTCGTCTTTCCCTGGGCAAGCCCAAGAACTGAAAGCATTGCTTTACTTGCAGAACCGCCGGTGTGCAGTTATACGTGCTTTCTATTTTTAATCCCGAGTGAGCAGTATCCATTGGAGTGATATGGTCCAAAATGTTATCCCTCCGAATGGAAGATACAGATAAATCATAATTTTGGCTTCCCAGCATCTCACCTGAACAACTTTCTGTGCCACAGTAATGTCCAGTGCAGGAGACATCAGCTGAATAGTAAGCTGCCTGGCAGAGACGAGGAGCTCTAGGTGTGGGATTGCCACATGCATGTTTACACCGAGTACATGGCTCTGGGTTTGTGCAGCAGTTCGGTGGCTTTCATGCAGCCTGTGCTGCAGCACCTTCTGAGCAGAGCCCCAGGGGGCTTGGAGAGGCAATGTTTTATGGCTGGGTGCTGGCTGGGCAGGGTGCCGGTGCGACGTCTTCTGCGGAGCTGTGGAAGTTCAGCAAAGCCCTTCAGGGAACAAACCTGCCTGTTTGGCTTTGTAGTTAGAGAAAGTGGAGGGGAAAGCTTGTTAAGCTGCCATGAGAAGGCTGCTGCCGGCCTCACATTGTCTGCCGTGCGTGCACGAGCCCTGCGTCCGCTCGTGGTCTGGCTCAGGCAGCACGGTGATGCAAATGTCACGATGTAATTGCATGTGTTTGAGAATTTGGGATTGATTTAAGCTGTGAAATTGAACTACGGAACTCATGGCCCTGCAGGATCAATGAGGCTGAGAATGCAGTGTAATTCAGAAAAAGGAATTGGTTATTTTGACAGATACCAAGATGACTGCTGTTTGTAAGAGCCCTGGATAAGGTGCTGAGAGGGATGCCCAGCTGTCTGTGAAAGCAAGGTGAGTCAATTCCTTTTAGAATCCAAAATGAGTCATGATGTGGAAGAAGTATTACTCCCAGTTCCTACCTATTTGAGGTTTCAAACTTTATGCTTAAGGAGCTGGTGCTGACCACAGCCAAAGACAGGAGAGAGATCTTGGTCCAGTGCGGGGAGGTAACTCCTGTGCCCTCAGCTAGGTTGTCCCAGTAAGACATTTAGGTGACTGTGAGTAAGAGCAGTGCAGGGTCAGGCGTTTGCCAAATGCCCTGGCAATCTGTCCTGGAAGATAATGACAAAATAACAAAGGAGTATTCACATTGTCATATTTTGTTTCGAGGCTGCCAGGTGTTTATTACCGCTGTAAAGCACGCAATTTTTTTTCAAAGCCTTTGAAATCTGTATTCCGTGGGATTGTCTCTCCTCCACTCAGAGACTCCTGTATCACACAGCAGTACAACAAAATAGCAGCAAGCAAAGTAAGACTCCAGAAGACAAATTACCAAGAAGTATTGAAGTGCTGCACACCTGAATAATTCCTGCATAATTTCAGTTATGCTCACAGATGGGATATTTGCATGCACAGGTACCACATCTATAGATAGCCTTGCACCTCAACACTTTGAACATCTGGGCTTTTGTATGCAGAAATATCCTGAAGGCCTGGGGAGTCTGACATTCCTGTCAGCAGGGTTGGAGCCCAGCTCTGCTCCTCTCCCCTCCAGCAGCCACACAAGAAGCATCACTGAGCATTTAGCTTCAGATGCCATAGTCAAGAGCAAAGGCTGTGGTTTCCTTTGCTCTGGAAGCAGAGTAGTGTAAAAATTCCTATCAGCCACTGTAGATAAGGACTTGTAAATTAATTTGTGCTTGCATTCATACGTCTCTAAGAACAGCCTAATTGCATAGTGTTCTCTGTTTACATGCACTTACGTTCATGGCCAGTTTCCTAAGGAAACGAAGAGAACATCTTTCTTGAAAAAAAAAAAAAAAAGAAATCTGTTGAGATTTTCCATTTTGGATTAGCCCTCATAAAGCGTGAAGTTGTCATTAGAGATCAGATCATTTGCTGCTAACATGGCATAGCTGGTTTCTTGAAAGACTTTTTTTTTTTTTTTTCTAAACACACAACCTAATTTGCACTTACGAATGGAAGAAGAGATGTAGTTTAAATATAATTTCAGGGCTTGTTTTCTACTGGGAAGTAGTAACACAGAAAATGGCTCAGGACACCTGATGTATTAATGTGCCTCAGGACAGTTTTAAAATGTGTCTGGTTTAAAATGTGATGTAAATGAATTGACTTCCACACCTTATGGCTGTGACATGTTCCTGTCCTGGACAGGAGCTTGATTTATATTATCTTTATGAAGATGTATCTGTGCGTGTGCCATTACGTGCCATCAGTATGCATGCGTTATTTGGCTCCTGGAGCCACGACCTGGCAGAAACTCGGTACCTGTCATTTAACTGCTGACATGACTTGTGCCACCGGCCACGCTGCTGAGCTGTTGCAATGTGATACAACCTGTGATTACAATGGGTTGTGCCTCCTGCTTCTCTCAGACGTGAGAGCTGAAGAAACCTCAGGTGGTCATTGTGGATCTGCTCCATGGGTGGAGGTGGGCGCTTCCCCAGGCGTTGGTGGAGCTGCAACGATGGGATGTGACATGTCTGGGGGTTGCCACCAGCCTAGAAAGTTGTGTAGCTGTGAGGCTGCCTTAAAAGAGACTGCCTTTATTATTTCTTTATTATCTATTATCCCTTTATTATCCCTCAGGGGACCTAGGACTAGAAACACGAGTGCAACCTGCCCTGCACTGGTGTCACCACAAACACGAGTGGCTGCCCTACGTCTCTTGTGTGAAGAGGGTAAGCAAGCACAGGATGTCCTGATGCCTGCTCATTGGCCTTAATGTTGTAAAGATGAGGAGGAATTTACCTGAACTGTTATTAAATGAACGGAATCATGTGCAGTCACTTCTTGTTCCTTACTGGTAGAAATAAATGAAAGAAGCTCCTCACTGTGAAGTGTAAGGGCACAGGACTCCACCGCCCCTTGAAATGGTGTAGTATTTGGCTATGTTTGGTGATGTGGTTACATTTACACCTGGGGAGAAAAGAATAGCCTTGAATGAATAGTTAGAATGGTAATTGTAGGTGCAGGATGCTTTCTGCATGGATTTTTAGTACATACCCTTATATCTGCCAATCTGATACAGTTTGTCCTTACTTTAAAATGTAAACAACTTTCATTGGTCACACACGAAATGTCTCAGAAAAGAATCCAGAAACCCCATATTTGCACTTGCTGGTAATTATGTTCATTTGCTTTGATTACATGGTTTGTTACAATAGCATATAGAATGGACTCTAGACAGATACACGGGTTAAAGCAATTTATGGGATTTATCCTGTCGGCAAAGAGATGTTTTGATGGAATGAAAAATCAGATTCAATTTCCTCTGATAAGGAAGAATGTTAATTTCCTCCTCTGCTTTATGAAAGTTCACCTGCATGTTATGAATATTGTGGTTGTTACATGCCAATATGACATTTGGAAAAAACTCTTCAAACATAATAACAGTGAAGAATCTTTCAACAGTCCGTGGATGAAGTGGAGCACCCAGCATTAATTTTGCAGCTGAGGAAGATGGCAGTTATATTTTTTTGAGGCAATCTGGCTTCCAGCCCATGTGACCAGGCTTCAAGTGGCTTTTCTGCAGAAGTGTCAGGTGTGGGTGCAGCCCAGAGCTCGTGCTTCCAGGCTGCTGCCTCTGCCCCGTAATCACACAACTATGCAGCAGCAGGATTAGACCAGGGAACAATGCGACATTTTTTCTCCATCACAACAAGCCTTTGGGAACTCCCTTCTGAAACTCTCACTGAGCAGGCAGTGACGTGCAGGTAGTGTCACTCCTCTGACACTGTTGTAACATCAGGCCAAAACCTACTTGGAGATGGAGGGATGTATCTGATCCAGAGTCAATACACGACGCCTGTTGATGTTACATGGAGATGATCACATCAGTTTTAAGCTATTACCTGTTGCTTCCTTTGTTTTCCACCTTTGTGTCCTTTGCAAATATGAATTCATCGATGCAAAACCACCTCATTTAGGAAAGTATGTGATTTACTTACACCAAGTGTGCCACAAGAAATGTGGTTTGCAGCTGCTCTCCTGCAGCAGAAGGCTTAAGCTTCTTGGCTTACATACATTGGGTAGAGCAAGTGTATGCAAATTTATTTAGTTGGAGTAGTTAGGGTCCTCCACCTGAGGACAGAAGTACAGGTGGTTTCAATTCTGAGAAACAACAGAGATTTAAATCTAGTTTATCATCTTTCATGCTTTGAGAAAAAAAACAATGCAAGAGGTTCACAGTGGCAGTTGACATCTTGTCCTCAGGTAAGCGAGCCGAAGGAGGACTTTGCAGGAGAGATTTCACTGTGAGAGTGTTGTTTCTTCCACCGCACACTAAGTGGGACTGTGGGAGTTGCAGCACAGCCAAAGCACCAGTGACTACTTGTGTTTCAGCTGCTGTAGCTGAACAGCTTGTTTTAGGAGGTGTAAGAAGCACATTTGCTGAAACCCAGGCAGTGTGTCTGTGCTGTCTCTCCCATGACAGACGCGGTGAGGGACTGCAAGACAAAGTCACAGCAGAGATGGGTCAGGCCAGAGAAACTTACAGGTATGTGGTGTGTTCTCTAACCACCATGTCTGAATTGGGCAAAACACTTCATCTTGCAGAGTCTGGCAGTCTGAGAGTGGAGAAAACACGGTTTTATATCTCAGCCCCAGTTCTAGATCTGGTTTCTATTGCAATGGACTCAGCAGAGGAGCATCAGAGATAGGTATTTGTGTAAGCTCTACCCCATGACCGACTCCCACTCTATGGGGCAGAAACAATGACATTTAGGCAGGTTTCTCATTGCTCAGAGGCACCACAAGGTTGCGAGTTCTTCTCTAGTGGTGACTGGTGGAAAATGTTACACTCATACAACTAATGCAATCAGCTGACGGAGGCTATTAAAATCTGGATTGAGATGAAAAGCTATAATGCAGATGTGTCACATCACGGTTGCGTTGTCACTCTATTTCTTTGTCTAATATGGCAGATCCACAGCAATTATTTTTAAATGCGGTCTCTGTCACCACAGAGCACTAACTTGAAATATTTACTATTTTGTTTGCTTCATGCCAAGTGAGATTTCACTCAATTTGTCATTAAAACTGCTGTCCTCTTCTGAGGAAAGAGAGTATATTTACATAAACTGCTCTTCAGTAATTCTGTGTTTTCTACAGGAATAGGTGCTGGCATCATTTCACAATCTCATCAAGCTTTGTCCACAAAAATCTGTGCTGATGAGCCCATGGGACCAAAGGCAAATGTAAGGGAAAGGAGTACAGATCTGTTCATTGCACTCAGCAGGCTGTAGAAAGGATGATGGGATCAAATTCCCAGTCCTTTGTCACTCCTGTTCATGAAACATGGGTCACTTGTGACCAGAAAAACCCATCCAAAATCCTTCCATTTTGCAAAGTTGTAAAGTATTTTTGAGGTACTGGCAGAACACTGTTTAGAAATGAATGGCTGCTAAGATAAGCCTGCTGGATCCCATCTACAGCGCCCACTTCACATGGCTGTGATTTGCTTTCTATAGAAATCATAAGACTTGCTGAACTGGCAACCCCTCTCACAAATCATTAGGACTGACTCTCCCAAATAATGAACATTTTGAGGATTTTTCCATATAATGTTAGTGCTTTTACTGCTCATCACCTTATTTCCATCACCATGACAGCCAGGAAAATACAACTCTAAAACCCAGAGAGCCATCAGTCTCACGCAATTGTGTGAACTGAAGAAACGGAAGGTAGGGAAAAATAAAAGCCCAATGCTGTAATATTTGAAATGAAGTGAGGAGTGTCACAGATGCAGAAAGAGCAGCCCAGGGCTTGGCTGGATTCAACTCTCCCTTTCACTATGGAAATCGTCCGGCTCTATTTCATGGGTGTGATGGGGTTGTGGTGTGGCTTTTCTGGTCCTGCTGGCAGGACCACATTAAAATCTAACCAAAACAGAAAAGAAAAGCGTGTCCCAAGTTTGAGGATAAACCCCACTGCTGCTGAGGACCAGGGGGCTGATGTGCTAACAGCAATATGCGAGCCAGTGCAGGGGACTTTGGGAAAGAAATCTCCCTATTATGATTCTGTCAGTGCCCAGAGCTGCTGCTCTGTGCAGTCAAGCACATCTTGTGTTTTGTATTTTGTTAATATTAGACACTTTGTCTGGCCTCTTCTGCTGTTTGCTTTGTTTCTATTAATTATCTTTGATTTTCTTTTGCTTCTTTATCAGCTTTGATTACTTTGTCTGTGAAACTTCAGATCAGCTTTCGAATGCCAAGCAAAATGTAAAGTGGAGCTTTTTTCTCCCTTGCTGACACCGAGACAATGAATATGGATCAGAATTTTCATTTCCTTTTTTTACCACATCCATTTGCCTGATAGAACAAGCTTGCCAGGCTAGCCTTTCTTTGATAAACCTAATAAGGAAAAAGTGCTTTCCAACTCCATATTATTTTATGCCTTGTTTGTGACTTCAGCATCCTTTATACAGGTTTAAAGACAATTTATGCTTTATTGCCCTTGAGTCATTTTGTGAGAGCACTTGTGTTTTTCCCAACATAAAAACGTCCCCCCATAACGTGATGCATATTAAATAAGCACTTGACTGAAGATGCAGCGGGGCGCGCTCGGGCCCGGCAGCTCCATTTCCCGAAATGTCGGTGCTGCTCGGTTGTGGGTGCAGGGCCTGGCCTCTGAATTACTTCATCAAATGGCCAATTTCACAAATGGACCTAGATGGGAAACCTCTTCAGGGGGAGCACATCCCACCTGCATGGGGAGTGCACTTTGTTTCCCGGCCGGAAGCCAGCACTGGCTCACAGCAGCCGGAGCAGGGCTGGCCCGAGGTCCCAAAATCTGGGAAACCTCGTGGCAGTGCCAGTGCTCTGTCAGGGACAGCAAGCTAGTGCTGGCCAACTGTGCTCTGGAAAGATTTCAGGAGGGTGAAACCTTCTCTTAGCCTTGCCTCATAGGCGGCTACATTTGTTCCCTCCCAAATACTGGATATTTTTAAACTTTAAGAGAACAGTGTCACTTTTGAGGTTAAAAGGTGGCAAATTAAATGCCCCCAGGGGCTCCCTGCAGCGCAGGGGTGGGCACCGTTGCTCTCCTGTACCCACGCTCAGCTTCTTCCCCAGCAGAGCACGGGCGCAGGCCCAGCACCGACACGAGTCACAAAATGGCTGACCATGGCGCAGTGTGGGGGTGGCCTGCCTGGGCCGCAGCCGGTAATGGCGGCGGTGGTGGTGCGGCTTGGGTTTGTTGTTCTTCTGCTGCTGGTGTTTCTCCGCCCAGTGTGCTTCGTGAGTCCGTATTGCATTTGTTTCTGTTCCATTTGGTCACTGATGGAAAAGTGGCTGTGCTAATAGAGTGCAATGTGGGTGCCCTGACTGAGTCAAACTCTCTCTCTTACGGTAACTGCTTTTCCACATGGGAGGTATTTATTTTCAGAGGACAGAAAAATGACTGCATCTGCACTATGCCTATAAATACACAGGGGACAATCAGATTAATTATCACTTGCTTTGGTAAAAATGGCTGTGTAAAGGTGCAGAACAAATACCATAAATCTACCCAAGATTATGTTAACTAACTTATTTTCCCTACTGAAATAAAAACAAAACAAAACAACAACAACAACAAAAAAAAACTCTCCCATACTTGCATTGGGTAGGGAAGATCTACAAAATTATTAAGCAATGGTAGATTTGATAAGCTAATATGAGTATTAAGACAACATGAGTGGAAGACTGTTCACCAAAATAGGATATTTTTAGTATTTAAAAAGTACTTTAGTATTAAAAAAGTACAAATTGAGTAAAGCTGTGTTCCCCCTCTAGGCCCTGACTTTGGGGTGCCCACGAAGACACAGCACAGCCCCAAACACAGCATTCATTGTGTTCAAGTCATGGCTGTAGGAACAGAGAGCTCACATATCTCATCACAAAACCAAAGGACTGTGGTGAAACAGCTCCCACCTCTAATTTTCCCCACTGGTAAGTGCTTGTAGAGGTGTTTTGCAACCTTGCCGTGATGGCAATAAGCCTTTATCTGAACAAATTGATCCTGAGACACTGGAGTTTGTACCTTGTTTGCTGCCGCCTTGCCTGCTGTTTCTATCCTGGCTCCAAGCAGGTACAAATAATGAATTAACTGCTGGATAAGCCCCGTGGTCCCCTGAGCAATTATTCTGGCTTCTACCATAGCAGACTCAATTTGTCCTGCAATAAGTACAATTTTCTGAGAAGTTAGTTCTGGTTCAGGCACTAATGATCCACATCTGTGCAGCACAGTTGTTTTTTGGGGGAACCAGTTGTGAGCCAAGCTGTCAAGAAGAGACGTACATTGGCATGCAAAAAAGCACGCTGCTCAGTGCTGTGGTCCTTCAGGGGATGCAAATACACTCACCGCTCCGTGTGGTATTAGGTCAATTAGCAGAGAGAAGAGTGGTGTAAAGCATGCAGTGGTCTCCAGCACACGGGCAGTGTGTTAGCAAGCCTTGCTTCACAGTCTCAGGTACATTGGCACTGGCAATTAGACAAGAATTTTGATCTCAAACATGTAAAATCTGTTTGCAGAAAGTACTCCGGGATGGAAATGCAGGTGCTGGTTAGCAATATTATTTCATACAGCTGCTCATTAATTCTGGGCAGGAAGTGTCGTTGTATGGTAAGAAAGAGCACTGCCAAATTACGTGTTTGAGTAGCAGCAGAGGGGACTGTCACCACCTCCAGTGGGATGAGTAAGCTGGGTGGTGATGGGGAGCCATCGGGCAAGAGATGCTGGGTGCTTGAGGCTTTTCTCTATTTGGTTTATCTTCAAGGTGCTCAAACATGGTGTAAAACAGGACATGATTTCCTTACTTTGCTGTTCTAGCAAGGTTTGTAAGAGTTTCCGTACCAGCTTCATCATTGTAATAAAAGTTTCATTCTTTGCATCATATTCTGCTGAGTCAAAATTGCCTGACCCAGTAAAACATCTGTAAACAATGGTAACTCTACACAGAAATGGTGTTAATCAGTTGTGAAACCTCTGCTGCATCTCCAGAGTGCTACAGGTGCTTTGAGCGCACACATTCTGCACACAAATAACCTCCCTGCGTCACGCCTGTGTCCGAAATGCAAAGTCCACTGCTGAGAAGGTTTGGCAGTGAGGCTTTATGGTATTGTGCCCAATCTGTAAGTAGATGCAAAATCACGGACAGCATTATATCCTGTTTACTCATTTTGAATGTATTATTAAGTGTTTATTGGTACCAAAAGGGCATAATTAAATAGCATGCCAGCTGCAGATGAACACTGTATTGATGATAGCTCATGATACAGGAGACGAGTGAATTTTATTAACTTCATCATTTCCAATCCTCAGCATTGTAAAGAACTCAGACATTTTCTATTACAGTTGCAGATCTACCTTAACATCACTAAAGCAATCATAGGCATAAACTGAAAAATAATTAAAGGCCTGGTGACAACTTGATAACACTGGATAATTAAAGTGTTGGTAACAAAACCTGAATTTTAATTTTTCTCATTATACCTGATACTAGAAATTGAGATGGAAAACATTTTCACTATAGGAAAGCTCACCCACGTATGTATTACTTAAGGAGGAGCAGGTGCCAGAGCCGAGCACTGATTTTCCTGAGACGTTTGGTGCTGGTCCTGCCATGCTCTGTCACACCTTCCTGGGTTCTTCCCCACCTCCCAGCAGGGTCATGCCCCTGCTGCAGGAATTAGCTCAAAAACTGCTTGGGGAAAAGGAAATGAGGTTTTGAGGCTGGGTGGGAGAGCAAGGATATGGAGAGGGGGCCAGGACATCATGGCTTGTTGTTGCATTGGTGCCCACAAAGGCAATTTTTGCCTCTAATAAGTATATATGATATTAATAGTTTGACATTGCTTCAAAGACATGTTTAATCAACATTGCTGAAGTCTCTAAGCTTTACTATGAGTACAAAGAGCACCAGAGAGTGAGCGCAGAAGACCATTTTGGCTCTGGTTGCATGCTTAGTGTTAGGACTGGCAGTGAGTGCCTCTTCAACTCTGTTCTCTCTTCCACTTCTGATCCTTTGTAGGTTATCTTAATATCCTCTGTATCCTTGCCACCTCATCTGGAAGCTCTTTAAGTCAGTCTTTTCAGTCTTTACTTGGGATTCCAGTGAAAATCAAATTGTAAGTAGCAAACAGAAACAGGAGGAGTTTTGGTAGGACTGGGACATAGGCAATGTCTGGGGAATGGATATCTGTCTGCCTTCCCAAAGAGCAGTAAATCTTGAGATGAAATAAAGCACAAATACCCCAGAAAACACAGACTCTGCTCCCAGAAACCAATAATCCCAGGTAGCAAAAGGGGAGCCATCAGGAGGCAGAGAGGAAAAGAAAAAGTATTTTGCCAGGGGCTTGCAGCTCCTGTGCTGCAGGGATATTCTCCAGGAAGCCTACTCCCACAATTTTAAGTTTCTCAGACATTTCTGTAATTCACGCAGTCTCTCCCAAGGAGCTGTGGGGAGCTTGGCCCCAGGAGGAGCAGCGGTTGTTGGGGCGCATCCTGCACACCGCCCATTTTGGGACCACAGCTCTTGCTGTGGTGCAGAGCCAAGGGCAGGATTAAGGTGCATTAAGGCAGGAGTTTCCACCCAGTTTGGCTGTGCTGCCTCTGCCAGAACCGAGCAGCAGAGCGGCAGATTGTAAAGGGACTCAGGGCCCTGCAACTCTATCAGTTTTGATCAATTTTTCAGCCGAGTTAGTAATACACCGGAGAACGTGTCAGCCTGCTTTATGGAGGTCTGCAAGTGCCTACCATGGCTAATCCATAACGCTCAAATGGTTTCCTGGAAAACAGACATTTTGTTGTCACCATGAGGAGACTGCTAAGCAGCGTGGGGGGGAAATACAGAGGAAAACCATGTGGCTGCTGCAGTCCCTGCTGGAGCTGCAGATAGCTCCGGGCAGGACTCGCCTGCAGCACCCAAGGGACGGGCTGGGGTCAGCATGGGGCAGTGGGGAGCCCCAAAAAAGCAGCAGCACTTCTCTTTCTCTTTAATGGAACCTAGCAATCAATTTTTAGCAGTTCATGGAGAAGCAATTTGAAACACAAAGCAGTTTCCTCTCCTGCCCCACAGTTCTGAAATTATGGCTTGCTATGAACTGATGGCTTTATCTGCGTGCTTGAGGCATAGTGAGTGAGAAGGACAGTTCGTCACTTAAATATGCGAATGCTTCTCCCGGTCTTCTAGATTTATCATTCTGATACAAGATTATTTTGCTTTTAGGGTACTTACCAAAGCCTTTTCTCTCAGACTCCCTGTTGGAGCTGATTTTTCAGCCCAAGGCACTCTGACTCCCCTTCCCCTTTCCCTACTCACCAGCTGCTGAAAGCTTTCATGAAATTGCCTTTAAATGAACCCGTGCCTGGACTTCTTTCAAAGCATCCGGGTGACTCCTGAGGTCCCTTCCAACATGAGCTTTTCTATGGTCCCAGGATTCTACGAGTCATCTTTAGGGTGCCCCATCATACCCCAGAGGCTGGAAATTAACCATTAAAAACATGCTAGGAGAGCTTTTTCCCATTCACCTGACTCTGGGAGCTGGGAATTAACGAGAGCACCAACATCCCGATGCTGGGTGCTCAGTGCAGCAGCCCAAGGCCAGGGCTGGTGCATGTAGGGGCCCTCGTGCACTGCGTGTCCCTGTATCCCATGTGCCCTACAGACCAGGGCTGACCCTGCCTGTGCCACTGCCAAACCAGTCTTTTTGATCGTGTTTCTTATTCATAGCGCAAATGCCAGTCTCATAGGAGGAGGAAAAAATTGCCTGGAGATTTGATTGCTGAGCCTGAGGAAAATCTCCTGACTTTTTTTCCATGGTAAATGTTCCGAACTATGGCCATTTTCAGAGATTACCTCTTTCCTGACAACCCTTTTTTTTCCCCACTGTGTTCAATATAAAGTACTTTTCCTTTCCACAGCCTATAAAAGATGGCTAATCCGCAAACTGAAAGCCAAGTCCTTTGCCCTTCCTGGTGCTGAGCCGTGACGCAGAGAAAAATACTCTGCCAGCAGTAATCGCGTCGCAACTGTTGCCTGCGGCCTGCTTTACGCAGGATGGCAAGTCAGCAAGTGATATGTTTCCAAATGACCTCTGTCAGTGCCTAAAAAGAAAAAGCAAAGACCACAGCAGCCCGCTTTACTGGGAAAGGCCGCCTCAAGCACTACCAAGGGAGAGCCGAGGGGAAGAGGAAGAGCAGAAAAGTGTCCTTGCATCACCACCTAGTGGCTGCAGGTCGCTGTGTTTGGTAAAGTAAATCCAGCGCCCACAGGTCCTTTTGTGGGGACATTTTCTCCCCTGCCTGTTAATGCCTTGCAACCCGCCAAGTGACGGAGAAGCACATTGCTATACCTGTGTCAGAAATGCTGGGCTGAGACAAAGCTCCTACATGCGTTGTATTTCTGTGATACAGCTATAAATGCTCCAACTTCCCATAAAAGTACCTTTTTTTCAGGCTCACTTGAACCAGAAACCCTGCTCAAGGAGTGTTTCTCAAGGCTCAGTCTCCACGGCCTTACCTTTCGCACAGCTGACTTTGAAGCAGGGCCAAGAGCTCTTCCATTGGCAAGCCTTTACAGTTCTGTACACAGGTGTTTGAAAATGCCCTGCTTTGGGGTACTGCATGTCAGATGTGTTGAATGCTGCCGATGAAGTGCTGTGAGCAGGTCCCAGCCCCTTCCCCAGTCTCCAGCTGCTCGGGGCTGGCAGCAGCACAAGTACAGCCGTGGAAACTGAAATTCTGAGCGTATTTTCCCCGTTGAAGACCTGTGAGCTACTGAGGGTAAAAGGCACACTTCACCATGACTGTCTCTGCTCTCAGAGATATATTTTTTAAATGCTTTATGGCCTGTAGAGCAAAAGCTGGTCTTCACCTTGAATCAAATATCCTTTTTGGAGGCGGTCACATTAGACTCCCCCTCTGCCCTCGCCTTAGCTCTATAATTACAGCTACATGAGATATGACCTCTAGTCAAATAGTCTGAAAAAAGGTTTTTTAAAAGCTCTGGAAGAACTGCACCAGCAGCCAGAATTTAATGAAAAGGCAGGAAGGGCTGTGTTAGAAAAAAAATTGATCTCCAGACCTAGAAGCTTCAGTTTTGGGGGAGATAGATTGAAATGAAATGCCACTGGGGCAGGCGCTTCTCTGAAGTAAGCCCCAGCGGCTGCCTGCAGAATGGATGGGTTTGTTTTCCTCCAGAAAAGGGGCACTCTCTGGAAGGAGTGCCCTGAGGCTCCCTCTGCAAAAACCAGGGCAGGCACAAGGGTGTCTCCTCTTCCCATCCAGCATGGACACATGCTGCTGGTCTCCCAGTACAATGCTCCCTGCCTCTTCTGTAAACATCACGCAGGTGGTCACCACTGCAGTGCAGGGACCAGGACATGCTGCTGCAGTGTGTTAAAATATATAATGGGGATTTACCCCATCCAGGGTTTTTTCACGCAAATGAGAGAAACAATGTAAATTGAGAAGATGTTTTTAATATCCAGAGCAACCAACAAGGGCATTGAGATATGTTTGTGTTTCCTTGAACGAAGAAAATACTGAAACTGAAATCTAACTGTGGTCCTAATCAAGGTTTAAGTCCAGTTTGGGTAGCTCCCGCAAATGTAGGTTTTAACTCAGCCAGAACCTGATGGATTCTTGCTCAAGCTCAGGGCTCTGTACTGCCCCAAGGGCCCAGGTGGATTATGACAATTGCCTCGTACAACCAGTACTTCTTTTGCTTTTTCAGTGTTTATCAGAAGTCATATTCTTTTCCCTATAGGAAAAAATCTGCATACACATATACTGCATTTTAAACTCCAAGATTTGATTCTACCTGGAATCTGTTAAATATTTAATAGGATTAATGTAAAATTTATTCTGTAATGAGAAATCTTGTTATTAACTATAGAATTGCTAGTTATCTTACTCTGCACCAGATCTTGCCTAATGTAGAATAACACGTGTGCACCTTCACTTAGGAGAATATAAAAACTGCCGGGTTTACCTTAGAAATTTTGTCTAGAAAACAGAAAATGTCTACCTGATGAAAACACCTCCATTAAAAAAAATGCTAAGGAATAAAAGAGCTCTGCTCATAATAAAATAAAAGCTGCATTTACATGGACCTTAATCAATTGTTCCAAACAGAGTTAAGAGAATTTTAAAAATAGGCTAAAAATACCATGAGGAGCTCTGTAAAAATGCTGAGAGCCTTCCTGACGTTCATCATCCTGAAAGCTGATTGCTGCCAAATGTTAGAAGATAAATTCATTGAAATTCCATGTACTCACCAAAGTGAAATTGGCCAGATTATGATTTTTTTTTAAATCTTCACAGTTCTAAACAATAACAACAACAACAGAATATGAAAAAATCCCAAGTGGGACTGTTTGGGAAGCAAGAGGGCATAGAAAACTGGGATTTAAAAAAAGATTTTTTTTTTTTTTCTGGGTAGATCTGTTGCCCAGCACCTTTCCCATGGAACAGTGCAATCCAGGTGTATGTGCTTGACCTGGAGTGGAACAAAGCACAGATTACATAAACCCCATTTTCTAACAGTGGTCAGCCCCAAACTGAATCCACAAGCTGCAAGGGCACCAGGAGCAGGCACCTGAGGCACATGTGCCCAGACCGTGCTCCCTGCATCCCCAGCCGCCTGTCCCATTGCATCCCAATTGAATCTAAAGCTGCAGCTCAGAGGTGGGGTGAGTCCCTGGTGCATCCCACCTCAGGCCAGGGGCTCAACAAGCCATGCCGTGAGCCCAAACCCAGCCTGGGCAATGTCGTGTCAAACCAGTCGTGGATTTCCAAGTAACCAAATGCAGTTATTTGGAGGCACAGGTCTGGGGCACAAGGCTGATGGAGAAGGGAACATTGAAGGGGCATGGCACACTGTGGGTAATATCAAATCCTAAGGAACAGTGGCTGACCTGTTCCTGAAGGGCCAGCAGCTCTCACACTGGCTGCAGCCTGTAGGGAAACAGTGCTGCTTTGTTTTGCCAGCAGGCCAGCCTTAGCTTCAGTCATCATCCCACTGCAACCCTCTGAGTCCAAACCCCAACCTTTCTACTTGCATAAAACACACAGTTCAGCACGGATTTAGTCGGCGGCTTGCCAAAACACCCAAAAGCACAGCGTGCCAAGGGTCCAGCCCCCAGAGCTGTGGCTCCTCTGAGGGCTGGTGGCACAGCAGGGCTGTGCACAAGGCGCCCTTGTCCCTTGTGCCGTGGAACAAAGGCCGATGCTGTGTGCTAATGCCGGCGGCTCGGCGGCGGGCAGGGGGGCGATGGGGCGGGCAAGGGGCGGATTAGCCTCCAGTGAGCCCACACGGAGCTTTCCAAGCACCCTGCAGCTCCCAGATGCTGGAGGTTTCTCCACAGTTCACTGTTGCTTCAGGAAGGTAAGGCTGCGGGGTGCCCGGCCTGCTGAGTGCTGCGCCTTGGGGTGGGGCAGGCAGGGCTTTTGGGGTGAACGCTGAGAAAGGGAGCAGGATTTATGTGCCTTCTGCTTTTAGCTCAGGGAGAGGATCTAACTGCTGTGGTTTAACAAGCCAGGCAGGAGCAGGCTGTGCTTGCTGGCCCCCGGCCACCCAGCATCCCCTCCCCATGTCCCCATGTCCCTGCTCCTTCCCTGTGCCCCCTCTCTGGGGATGGCGATGGGAGGCACTGCAGGGCTGGGGCAGCCAGTCTGAAGGAGAAGCAGAGTTCAAAGCAAATTAAGAAGTGCATAAAACAGCCCCCGGGTCTGCCTGGTGGTGGCTGATGTCCCTCATCCACTTCCACTGGAGTTGCAAAGGCCTCAATCTGTCCCTTTTTCCCCCTTAAAAACAGCACGGCTCCTTGCTAAAGCGTTCCCCTGTTGTCCGCTGTGAGAGAGGACGGTGCCGGGGACGTCACCACTCGTACGGGGCTCGGGTTTCCCGTTTTCACTCAAGTGACACTGTCTGTCCTGACAGGTGCCGGCAAGAGGCCACCGCCAACGTCCCCGCAGGCTGAGCGACCGGCTGGCGCAGAGCAGGACACCGGTGGCAATGCTCACCTAGGAGCCTCGCTGGCCTCTACCCGCACCTGGGCACCCACACACGGTGCTGCCACCACACACATGCAGCCAGGTGGAGGAGAGACCCCAACTCCAGCCCCAGCCATGGAGCCGGCCCCCGAGATGAAGAGGTACGTGGGTTTGGGAAGGGCGTCCCCGTGCAACATGGGGACGCATGTGATTTGGGAATGAAAGTACGTGTGCCCCTGTCCTGGGAGGGATGGTGGCTTTGTGGAGAGATTCTCTGTGTTTATTGGTGATGGAATTAGAGAGATTCTGGGCTCGTGGTTTGGGGTTTCAGTCAGCCTCCAGGGAGGCAGGAGCAGGAGGCTCCTTGTGCCTCTGCCCACGCAGCTGCCAGAGGGAGCCTTTGGCTGCCGTGCTCAGTGCTCCCAGTGGGTTTTGAGGTCCTGGACTAGCTGTGGGATGGGCAGCTCCAGACCAAATTGTTACGGTCAAGTCTATTTTTAATCTGGATGTTAGAGAATGTCCATTTATTCCCAGTGATAAGTAAGCCTGTTCCACCTTCCCAGCAACAAGAATCAAGCAGTTTTAGAAACCCTGCCCGGGGAGAAACACCAAAAACCTCAGTGGAAGAATTAACTTGGCATCATCCTTCTTGGTGAATACTTGTGCTGCACAGTCTGTCCAGGCCACCTGGCAGGTCTCCTGGGATGGTTGGAAACATTTGACCGGTCAGAAATGGAATACGTGTCCCCGGACCATCTCTGTGCAGGGGGTACCATGCCACCTCTCAGCATTTTAATGGGAGATTTATTCTGAAAACTATCTTGCTTGGTTCTGCCAGCAGAGAGGGCAAAATAGTCCTCTCTTTTGACAGGCAGAGACGGATGAGGTCAGAGGGTCGAGTGGAAATTTGAGGGACTGGCCTGCAGCCAAGCTGGAGCTCATGGAGGGAGGCTGAGTTCAGGCTCATTACTGCTGAACTTTTGCACGGCCTTTTCTGGGAGATTTGAGATCAAGATGGTAGAACTGAGACCCTTGATCTGCCTCATGGGAGTCAGGGGAGCTCTTTCTACAGGATTTTGGCCATGAACTCATGAAATGGACTGTTCTTGAAGGACCCTGGCACTGCCCCAGCATCTCCAAGTATTCTGGGACACCTTAGTCTCTTCTTTCCTTCATTCACCAAAGCAGTGCATTATTTGCACAGGTGCCCATTTCCATGCTACCTGCTAGCACAGTCATTGTGTATTTGTGGTTCAAAGCCTCCACTACAAGACTCCCATTTTTCTTTTCCACCCCCTGGCTTGTTTCCTATTCATGTGAGAGCTTTTCCCTGGCAGAGGGGAGTTGAAGGCTGCTTACAGCTTTTGCAGACTGTTTGTCATGAAGCATTTTGTAATGACAAAGCTTTGGGAGCAGCAATATGGCTAAACCAAGGTTACACAGGAATATCGCTCCTAAATCTTGTTGCGCTTCTCCATATTGAAATGCAGTTAAGTAGAAGATGACTTTGCATAGGTAGCTTCATGCTAAAACTTTCTCTGTAGAAATGAGGTCTTCAATTTCATTTCATACCTTCCTGAAATGGTATCTCATACCTGTTTCATAGATGTGGCACATTATCATAGGAAAATGAAGACGTGACTTCATTGCTGGAAATCTTCCCACACACACAAAAAAAAAAAAAACGAAAAAAAAACTACTTTAAGAATGAAAACATTACCTGAATGAAAATAGCAATGGTACAATGACTTCTTTGCCTTTTGCCCTTTGAATCCTATGTCTTCTAATATTCACCCAAGTAACATTTGCATCCAGGAAAAACTGAAGTTAAAAAACAAAAGCAAAACAAACACTGAAACATTGGGCCAATCAATTCACTTCAGATGCGGAAGCTCACTATAGCCTTTTCCTAATTTCACTGTTATTTCTTCTACTCCATTCATGATTAAAGGCTTCACAGAGTGTGTAATATCAGTTAATCTAATGCCTTCCACTGTATTGACTGGTTAATGATTCTTCAGAGGGAGAAAAAGCTTCCATGGCACATCTCAGACAAGCAGTGGTGCAGGTGGCCACTCCATTGGTGACACTTCTGGGTGATCAGCTAACCAAGAAGTTCTGACTTTATTGTACTAAAAGAACACAAACACTATTGATTATTGAGCAAGGACAATTTGTCCTGGAGTATCTTCCTTTTGTTCTGCATTTTCAATGCAGCTACATAAAAGCGTACAGGTTCTTCAAATAACCGAAGTGCTATACTTTCCTTACAGGAATAGGTTCCCCAGCATGAACTTTGAAGCAGAGATTCTGGCAGCTCCACACGATAATTCAGGTATTTGGGAGAAAAATCAAAAAACAAAAAGGAGATTAAAGTAAACTACCCACTCCACTTGCTATCACTACAAATACATCTTGTTTTGGAAACAGAGTTGGAAGTTGTTAAAAAACCAAACAAGCAAACAAAAAAACAGGTTACTACACTGAATACAGTTCAGGGGAAGTCCGATATATGTACTAGGGTATAGTTCAAAGTGCTGAGGTTAGATATTGATACCTTTTCCTCCAACAGGGCTAGACATTGGATCACCATTCATACCTTGCAGAAAAACAGCAGCCAGGGACATGTGGTTTTGGAAAGAGCATAGGTGTCCAGTTAAGATTGCACACTCCTGTATGACACATACAAAGTTTTTTTAACAATAGCAACTAAAAGTGGAATTTCAATAAGCAACTCCTCAAAAGGCAAAAATGAGGATGAAGATGCTCTGCTGAATCCTGTCCTGTCTGTCCTTCATTCTCATTTTGTTTAGGAGGAAAAGCTGTTTTTTTGTGCTTTTTTTTGTTTTGTTTTTCTTTCTAAACACTACCTTTTTAACACCGATCTCAGATGTTGAGGCTGGCACTACCACTGCATCCCTACTGTCATTAGGATGAGACAGCAAGAAAGCGTGTTTTTGCAATAACTGCCTCCATCTTCTTGAGTTGCCCTGGGCCTTTGTTCAGAGCTGCAAATCCTAGTCTTGGTGGCCTGCACTTGAGCATGAGCCCATTCAGCTGAAATGCTTTTGCTGCCATCTGCCCTCATGGCCACGAGCTGAAACTTCCAGCAGGGAATTCACTTACCCGGCACAGCACTGCTGTCCCACGCCAACGAGAGTCGGAAATGAGGCGCATGGCGTTAACTATTTTTGCTTCAGCTGCAGGTGTGCGTTTTTGTGTTGCATCACCCCAATAGCAAGGGTGCCAGCAGCTGGCGGTTTCATTTACGCTGTCCAGTATGTGCAAGAGCCACAGCCCTTCCAGGTCTGGACCTGCTGAGCCTTCTCATTCTTTGCCTTTAGTACTTCAGTCACTTTCCTTTCTGCAAATCAAGTCGTATCCGGCTAAGCATCTTCAGGAAATAATGGGGCCATTTTCCTCAGGGCAACCTGCGGTACTGATGGTGACTTAACAAATATACTGGTGTCAAAGGGCATCAAAGAATATTTTTCACACCTTTAGTGTCAACACACAGAAAGTTTTTGTGTGAGCCCGCTTGCATGGATGGCTCCTGGGCTCCGTGTCCTCTGTCTTCCCGAATCTCTGGCTTCTGTTGGGTTGGGCTGGGTTTGGTTTGGTTTCTTCCACAAGGTAAGTGCTTCGATCCTTCATTTGCCTGGAAGTCACTAACACACAATTCATATTTGTTTCTCAAGAGCTATATGTGGTCCCCTCCATGAGAAGTCTCACGGCTGAGGAGTATGTAGAGGCCTTTAAGTCATTTTTGGATCATTCGACGGAGCACCAGTGCATGGATGAGTTCAACAAGGAAGAAATGCCTCGCATCATGGCAGGGTAAGAAGCGTGTCCTCTGGGGTGTGAAAGCCATCTGTTATTTGGGGAGGACAACCTGTGCATTAGGGTCAGCAAACGTTTAAGGGTTTTCTGGGGCGTGAATGAACTTTTAATGCTTTTCAGTTTTAAGTCCCTTAATAGTGGTCTTTAGGATATTCTGTTTAATGTCTCAAGTATACATGCAATTTCAATTAATACATTGTGTTGCTTCTCAGCTTATGTTAGGGAAAGAATCAAGACCTTATTTTCATGTCCATCTGCTTTCATTAGCTGATTTTCAAAGGATTAACGATTTTTGGATTTTTTTTTCTCCCCCTCCTTTTTTTTTTTCTTCAAAAGAAAGCTCCCTCTTGTGCTCTATGCCTGCTTTTGGGACTTCATCATACATCAGTCCAAACAGAAACACATCTCTAATTCTATTCTAGTGACTAATTCTTGCTTTTCTCAATCCCCTAAGACCTCCTTATTTCTATCCTAAGTCGATTTGCATTGCTTAAGTACCAAATGATAATCAGTTTTGTGAAGTACTGATGTAACATATTAAACCTGTGTGACTGCAGATAGTTTCAGAACAGGCTAGATCCAAACCGCAAGAAAAGTCTTTCAAGTCTGGATAATTTTTGGGTGTTGTAGAAACTGTATTCTCCTTTGAGAAAAACACTTAGGCAGGTAACTTCAGATGCTTATATCTATATCTGTCTGTCTGCCTAGCTATCTATCTAAAGTAATAAAAGCAGTAATAAAGAAAGAAATTGTTTGGGGAAAATTGAAACGCAGCATTTCTTTATGTGAGTTTTAAACAATTCTGTTTGCTGGACCAATTCAAAACATTGCATCTTAGTAGGATTCTAATCTGGGGTTCTAATTCTGGGTTCTAATTCTGGGATTCTAATCTTCAAAATTATTGAAGATTCTGACCTTTGCTCCCAATTTCAAACCAAGGTGAATATTGAAAAGAGAATATTTACAGTCACCTGGATAGCCCAACTTTTGATTTTTTTCTGAGCATTTATAGCCAATGTCAGAAAACCAGACTTGTCTCCTGAGTTCAAAGAGGTTTGCCCCGGCTCACCTTGTCCCCGCAGCCCTGGCCAAGCACAGCCTCACTCCCTGCAAAGCGAACCCAGGCCCAGGTTTTCTCGAGGCTGTTTTGCATGGTGCCAGCCACAGCTTGAAGAAAACTCTGGCAAGAAAAGAGAAACACTATACCCTGCTGCCTACTGTACTTTTAAATATGAGCCTGCTTACACAGGGCCAGATCCTGCTAAGAAATAAGTTATAGCTGGGCTCCACAGGGATGCTCGAATTTTCATCTCAATTCATGTGGCTCATTTCAGTAAAATTCCTGGGCCAATGTGGCATCCAGGATATTAGAATTAAAACAGAGTTGTGTGACACAGTGTGGTTGAGTAACATGTACTTGTAATTTCAGTCTCGGCAATGGAAAATCGATGATAAATGTTCTGGGCGTGGGGAGCGGCACAGGTAAGGAGCTGAACAGCACAGCTAATGCTGGGGGACGGGGGTCCTGGGGGTGAGGGAAAGCTCTACCCAGGTTCTAGGCAATGGGGAGAATTACTCAAGCATTAATAACACTATTCCTCATGGAAATACCTTCCTCTTGATGATTCTCTCCTGACTATGTATGTCTAAAAGCAAGGAGTCCTCCAGGATAGGTAGGAGAACACCTTCAAACCTCATCAGAAGGAATTACAGACACCTGGGATTTGTTCCACCCAAAGGTCCTGTCTTAGGGTCTCCCACCCAAAGGCACCTCTCATTGTGCATTGCCTTCAGGGTCTGCAGAGGTGAAAGCTGGGCTTTGTTTGGCTGCAGGTGGTGCTCAACCAGCGGAGATGAACACGGACTGGCCACAACCATTAGCACGGGGCCTTGTCAGCTTCTTCAAGATGTGCTTCTTTGTTATTATTGTTTTTATCTGGTGATAAGAGGGGTTTAACTGTGAATGGTATTTACGCCCCCTCCCACAGAGAAGAAAAGTCTTTTGGCAGAAATAACCATAAAGCTGTTGTAAACGCATTTTTCTGGAAAAAAAATGCAGCTTTGCTCCTAGGGAAACCGGGAGAAAATACAAAATAGAGAAAAAAAGTAGCAGGTTGATTTGTCAGAGTTTGATTTTGCTTTAGAAGGTATTTTCAACTGAATTATAAGTGTTAATACTTCCTACTGAAAGATTTTTTCTCACTTGTTTTGATTGTTTTCCTGAGTAAGAAGAAAATAGCAGTGATTGTTTTCTCCAGCTGGGAATATGTTGGAGCATATAAGAGAGTGAGGAGGAAGAAATCATTCAGTTCTCAATTATGCTCTGTTCTCATTAAGTAATATAAAACCGAAATTCTGTTTGACTCCAAGAAAGCACAAGGGAAAGGCGAACCCTTTACACTGCCCTCATTTTTCCTTATTTCCTCTTCAGAAGTTTCAATGGGAAAGAAAAGCCCTAAGGCAGGCTGGCAGGGGCACGGGCTCGCACCCTGCAGCGTGCCGAGGCTGCCTGAGCTGAACTTGTGCGTGCTGCACGGGAGTGAGCCAGCGTGGCACCGAGTGAAAGGTCATGTGTGATCCCTGACCTTCTCAGGCTTGGACTCTGGTTTCACGCGGCCAAAATCAGTTTAGTTGACTGAACTATTAAAGGGGAATGCGACCCGCTCCGCATCCTAAAAGTCTGCTGCTTGGTCCTGGCCACGCTTACTCATTCAGCCCTTGTTCCCCGCGGCTGGTGCAAGCACCTTGGCTGTCAGCTCCCGGCGAGTGACCGGGTGGGCTGTGGCTGCAGTGGGGCTGCACTCCCATTTCGGCAGTGCCCTGATGTGGTTCGTTGCTCTTGGTTTCCCCAGTTTTCTGCAGGAGGCACATGAGCCTGTGGATGGGGAAACCTGAGCAGCGTCAAATGGTGAGTCCCCAGGGACCATCTTTGCATTTTATTGCACCTTCTGAGCCCTCTCTCTTTTTTTTTTTTCTTTTTTTTTTTTGGGGGGGGGGGAGGGAGTGATCTTGGGAATATCCTGTTTGACCTCACAGAGCATGTGAAATGGTTGTCTTATCCACAGACTTTCAAGGTATCTGCATCTTTTCTCCAAATTCAAGCCAGCAGCTCCCACCTGCCTCTACCAACAAAAGCATTCAACCTGTAGGAAGGCGGTGACCATGCAAAGAAAGAAAAGGAAAAAAAAAAAAAAGATCTTTATGTAACCATTCATTCAAGGAAGATCCCTGTAGCAAGTGGTTGAATCAATTTACAGTCCTAAATGCCAGCTGGTAGTGCCTTGGGCTGGGGAGCACCAGCAATTAGCAGTTCCCAAATGTGGGCTCCTCACATAGAGCATTGCTGTCCCATGCCCTGGAGCCTCTGGTGGTGGCAGAAGTGTATTTCAGCAGCAAAAGGGTATTTTAAAAGTGATTTTTTGTCTTGTTTTGTTTTGTTGTTTTTTTCTAAAACTCTGTAAAGTTCCCTAATCCAGTCTTTGAATTAGCAGGTGATAATGCCCTTGCCCGTGCATCAGCAAAAACACACAGTAAAATACAGAGTTTCAGAGTAGGAACTCCTCTGCTCCAGCTCACCCGTAACACCAGTGCCAGCAACGAAACTGCCTTCAATGGATGCAGTCTCAGCCTCTTTCCTTGTGCCTCTGGCCAGCCCTGCACTGCCACTGCCACATGTTTCAGGGGTGCTGGGTACCTTTCTCCAATTTCAAAAGACACGTCCTTCCTTGGATGTCAGTGCAGTGCCGGCATGGCTGGTATTTCCCTCCCTGAATTCTGTTTAATGTAACACCTGTCAAAGATGACAGCTTTCCTCATAGCATGTCCATCCATTAAAAGGCTAGAGAAGATGCAGTATCTCATGTCAAGCCCTCTGTGTGTGACATTTTCGTGGGCAGGACTATTTTTAGGCCCCGCCATCAGCTACAGACAGGATCCTCGCAGAGATCCACTGAAGGCTGTCACCTCTGTTTATTACCATAGTCCCAGACAAACCAGATGGACTTTGTACACTTGGTGCATCACAGCCCTTCTGACAGAGAACAAGGGGGACCTGCATCACCTCGAAAGGGGCTGGGTATTTTCTAGGACAGAAAGACAGACTGAGGCTTGCTCCCCCAGAGCTCAGACTGTGACTGAGGAGCACCAATAGCTCCAAATGCAGGGCGCCTACATGACGCTCAAGCCACAGATAAGTGAATATTTGCAGCTCTAAGGTAACAACTGGATAATGGGTTCCTAGAGCTGGGACCATGTGGCCTGGCTCCAGAGAGGACAGACCCTTTGCAGACCTCCAGGTCTCCAAGCAGTGTCACACCTGCGGCAAGGCAGCTGCCATCTCCCTGGGGCAGTGCCAATGGCAAAGCTGCACAGCCGTGCCAAATCCCTCCCTGCCCCCGTGCTAACTTTGTGTTTTTCTTGAAAACTAATGATTCCTTTTTTTTTTTTTTTTTAAACATTGATCTTCGATTATTTCAACCTGTTTCTCCCATGACCCAGAGTATTGCCATTAGTAGGTTTCTGCTCAGTTGCTTATTTCTTCCTTGTTTTTAGCCTTATCTCTAAGTATATGTTAACTTGAGCAGTTAGACATTGAGATAAGGCTGTTACTGTCTGAGATGCCACCATGCAAGGTAGAAAGTGCCTCACTTCTGCTTTGGGGATTTCCGAGCAGCAGGTGAACTGGCATCCTTTCATCACCATTTGAGTGTTTTTTTAAATAATGAATTTGTGTTTATTGAATAGGTGAACAGGATTTGAAAATGATCAGGATCCTGCAGGCTGCACATCCAGGGGTCCTTATTAACAACGAAATCGTAGAGCCCAACGCACAGCATGTGGCTGCTTACAAAGGTGAGGCTCTTTGGGCCACCTCCACTGCCTGGGGTACAGCCAGAACCGTTGATTTGTATGATGATTTGTTCTGCTGTTCTGTGATTTTTTTTTCTTCTACTTTTTAAACAGAGCTGGTTAATCAAGCTCCAGATCTGCAGGGTGTCTCCTTTATTTGGCACCAGCTCACTTCTTCAGAGTATGAACAACAGGTGAAAGAGAAATGCATAAACAAGAAATTTGACTTCATACATATGATTCAGGTAAGGAAGTATTTTTTTGATATAGGAGTATTACATTTCAACACTACCTTCTGCTGGATGTTGGGGGGACCGGGGATGAACACAGTTCTCCAGCAAGCAATAGCTTCTGCAGCAGCTGTACAAATACTAAACCTCATTCCTGATCCACCCAGGTTTTGGTCTCTGGTTTTCACTGGTTTAACTGTATGGTGGGTAATAAAACAGGACTGTCGGACAGATGCATAAAACATCACACAGAGACCAACAATTATGCTTTGCCACTTCAAAAAGCAGGAGTTTTTTGACCTAATCAGAATAATTTGGATGGCATTGAATGGAAATATTAGTGAACATCTGTATCTGTATCTGCACGCTCACACAGGGGCCTTGGCTGTGGGAAGTCAGCAAAAATAGTGAAGAACTTGCCTAAAAACTGATTAAAGGGATGCACACATCTTGCAGCCACAGCACTGCTGGGCCTGAAGGGCGGCGCTGGGCGGGAAGCAACTGGGAAGTCATGTAAAGCACCAGCTCTATAGAGAGGGCCTAAACCCTTGCAGGGCTCTTGCACCACGCAGGAGGAGTAATGGCTGCATGCAACTCTCCCTTCCAGATGCTGTACCGTGTGGAAGATATTCCTAATACCATCAAGTTTTTCCACAGCTGCCTCGACCACCAGGGTAAACTCCTGATCATAATTTTATCAGGTAAGAGGGGCGTCTCATTTTTGGCATCATTGCTGGTATTTTGAAGGGCTATCAAGTATGAGAGCTACCAGTAATTGCCTCAGGATTTCAGTAGCAGTAATTGCATCACAATTAAACAAAACAAAGATTGTGTTATATAGGGAGCATGCAACCATGGGCTTAGTCTCTTGGACCCCGATGTCTGATGAGACTACAGATGTAACCTGTGTGCTCTTGCTTCCCTGCATGAAAAGTAGATGAACAACTCCATACCTCGCAGAGGCCTCCTGCTGTGAAATTACTGGCTAGAGAGAAGTGTGGCTACTCCTGGAGGAAAGCCAGTCCTTGTTCATGGTGAAATGAGCACCATGCAAAGACAGCCTGAACTCTGGGGCACTTTGCACAGCGATGGCTAAAAACCCAGCAGGACAACGGGAGCTGCCCAGAGCTGTGGGCTTTGAAAAAGAGGCACTTTTAAACTCATCATACTTACTTAAAAAAAAAAAAAAAAAAGTGTTTTTTCCTGTGTGCCATTCATGAGTTCCCAGCTCATGGCATAGTGGACAAAACACAATTCCCCATGTTCGACATTAAACCTCCCTCCAGCACTGCTGGGGGGCTGTTTCTCCTGCTATCTGGGACAGACTTTTTCGTGTATATGCTTTTGGATGTTAAAAATGAGGTTCAGTGCATAAAAATGCCTGCAGTATTCTATCAAAGGGGCACTTAAGGAGTAACATGCATGTGCAGGCTCTGTGCACTGATATAGCTGTGTGCACTCCTTGCTCCGGACAAACCCAATGCTGGTAATGGTCACCTGGGAGTTTCACTGAAACAGGAGAGTTTTGGAGGGAGGGATGCAGGTGGTCATGGTTTTACCTATCTTTATGAGTGGACTCAGGTGAGGGGAAAGCCCTTCTACTGCTCCTGGCAAGGTCCGTGCCAGCAGCAAGCATTTCAGCCTCATTCAGTCACTGCACTGGCTGGTGTTGGGCTGCCTTGGCGTTGTAGGACTGACCTCTCCTCCTGCTCTGCAGACAGCAGCGGGTGGGCCAGCTTGTGGAAGAAGTACAGGCACTGCTTGCCTTCAACTGACAGCGGCCACTACATCACCTCCGACGGCATTACGGCTGTTTTGAGGAGGCTCGGCATCCAGTACCGCGTCCATGAGTTCCCATCAGGCTGGGATATCACCAAGTGCTTTGTCGAGGGGGACCCGGCTGGAGGCCAAATGATGGATTTCCTGACGGGGACGAAAAACTTCCTGGGCACGGCCCCGCCGGCTCTGCGGAGGCATCTGCAAGAGGCTCTCTGCCAGCCCGAATGCAGCAGCAAGAAGGACGGGAGGGTCATTTTCTGCAACAACCTGAGTATGATCGTAGTTGAATCCTAGAGTCCGGACCAACTGCAGAGGCCAAGTCGGGGCAGTGTGGGGCGAGGTGGTTGTAGAGGGGCATGCAGGAAAGTGGGGCACAGCCTCCTGTTCCCCGTCTGGAGCAGCCTGCGACATCAAGGATGAGCTCTTTGTCCCATTGAGGTCAACAGGGCCAAGTTTTCACCCTGGAAATCTAGTCCAACCTCAGGAGAACGTTCCAGAAAGTAAAGAGCTGCATCTCACTAAAAGCCGGCGTGGAAGGTGTTTTCTTTAATGGTATGCATCCTCTCTCAACTGTATTTCCAGTTTTCCATACAGACGGCATATTTACATACCTAAAGACATGTCCATATGACTAGGTGCCGGGAGAAGGCTGCAGCCCCCATGCCAGCTGCATACACACCTGTTTCTTCCAACTGCACCTGGACAAAACCACCAAGGTGTCCCTGCTGCTTTGCCCCAAACATGTGCCTCAGTGCACCCTGACTGGAGCTGCTCGCTGCTCTGCACTAGGCTATTTCAATTTTTTTTTTTTTTAATCAGCATAGCTATTTACTACCCTGAACATCTCAGCGTCTCGCAATATAGACATGTCTTAAAAAATTTTCCACCTTTTTGTTTGGAGAATTTCTGGATTACAGGATAGTACTTGCCTAGTACTCTTTCAGGCAGGTATTAATTTTGTTACTTTCTTACTACTTTTTTTCTCCTTATAAAATAAAAGCCATTTTAAACCAAAGAAAGTCACATCTTGCTCTGTATATGTGGGCTTAGAGAAAATGAAGAGCGAAGAGGTTGTTTAGTTAAAAAATGGAAAAATGCAAAGTACCATTTTACGGAAACACTAAGTGCTTCCATAAGTAAGAAGGGTGACCCTGAGGATGTGGAAGAGCCGAGCTGAGATGCAGCTCACTCTTGTGTTTCCACAGCCTGGCCCCTGCCCTGCACGTGCCCATAAGGATGACTGCAGCACAGCACCTACATTACTAAAATACAATGCATGGGCTTCAGATGGTCATGCAGGTAAGTTGAGACTACTTCTGCATGGTTCTGAGACTTTCAGAGAGCTGAAGGAGGTGCTGCCACGGCAGCTGGATGGAAAGGGAGACCTCACTCTGCATTTTGGGCCATGGTGCTGGGCAGACTTTGGGCTGAGCACAAGGGCAGAAGGGGCCTGCGGTCCTGCCGGCCCCTTTGCAAATATTTGTCAGTGCAGGAAGCACCACCTCAGATGGGAAATACCTGCAGGTGCAGAGCTCATCTCCATAAACTGATTTTTCATGCTTAAGCTGGAAAGTGTGGGCCCATGCTTTTCAGAGACATTTCCTCTGAAACTACTGTATGGGGGGAAAAAAGACAAAAGGATCAAAGTGGAAAGCAGTAGAAAAATGGTAGCATAACATAATCTCTGGAAGGACCAAGGCACCCTCATCTGTAAGTACTATTGATTTGGCTTTTTCTTTGTTGTCAGCCTAAGAAATATCAATCCAAACTGGACAGCCTCCTCTGGAGTACCCCGTACCTATGCACAAGCTTTCCATTTTGATCCATATCATTCTTATTCTACAGTTGCCTCCTTTGCTTGCTCACAGCACCAGGCAGGGAGTAGATGGCTGGCCTGGCGGACAGGCTGTCAGCAACGCTCCTGTCTATGTCCTCCTTCCACTGTTAATTCCCATGGTTTATTTCCAGGTGTTTGTAATGTCTCTGTTTCTCTCTGGTAAATTAAAAGAAAAATATTATATATACCAAATATCAGGCAGGCTTTCCAAGTTCCAAAGAACCACCTACCTGCTATGTTCCCCCAGTTTTTCCCCAGCCCAACAGCACTTAGGCTTTCATTTCTCCATGCAGTTTCCCGAGCAGACAGGTGCATTTCCAGTAAGCAGATGCTCAGAAAAATCGGTGAGATGAAAATTTACTCATGTCTTTGCAAATCAATGCACAAATGCTCAAAGAAAATGAGCACTTCAAAGCAGACTGTTCAGTGCCAGCCCAAGGAGATGAAACAGGGCACCCCATTAAAACGCTGCTGCCTAATGCTTTAGCTGTAATTTTTCTTTTGATTCTTGAACAGCAAGTCATTTAACAGCGTGTCTGCTTGTACACCTGGAGTAAATACTGTCCTAAGTGTCTATTCCATTTATTTATATATTTATTCTTGCTTTAATATGTTATTTATTAACTATTTCTTGTGCTGTTTAAGACATGCCATCCTCCCACGCAGAAGGTCGGTCTTTGAGGTGACCACGAGAGGGCTGCAGCAGCCGGCGGATCGGATCTGGCTCTGAAAACGCTTGAGATGCTGAGCTGGAGGAACAGAGCCAAGCAGGCGGGCAGGATAACACCGCTCTGCCTTAGCTCCGCTCGCCTTGCTGGGTCAGCACATCCTCAGGTCTGTGCCTGCTCCATCAGTGGTACAGCTTGTCCCAGCTGTGGTTGGAACAAGCTCGTGGATAACCATGTAGTAAGCTGCTGTGAGTGCTCTGGGGTGGAAGGAATGCCTGCAAAGCCCAGACTGCATTATTTCTAAGTAGAACAGTTGCAGATTTTATTATTTCAAGTTAGTGGTACATCTATTTCAATGGTATAGTATTACTCGCCTTGCATGGTACAGGAGTAAGAGAGAAAGCAGTTATTTTATACTATCAATGAAGGATAGTTAGTCGGCTTTTTACTTAGCCTGTATTCAGTCTTGGGGGCTAAAACTTTTGCCTTTGTAAGGCACATTAAGGCTTCTCTACACGTGAACAGTACCGGGGATGAAGATAGTGTGGGAACTGGAAAATGTAATAGCTCACCAATGAACTGACAAACTCAGTAAAATACTGGAGCATGTATTGAAAAGATTAAAGCTAACCTCAATCAGGAAGCAAAACAAAAATACAGATGCTGAATTTTTTTTCCTTCAATCTTTGCCCACAGAAATCTGCTGAAGTTTGTATCAGGAAAAAAAGAACATATTTGTGTACCCCGTGTATTCTTGATGAATAAATGCATCAAATAAATGCATGGCTGTAAGGTAGGATCTCCAATTGCCACAAACCACACAGTGTCTGTGTTACTAGTGCTTACCGAGACACCAGGCTTAGCCCTGCAGATTTCAGGCTCTGGGTGCTAGATCCGGAGCCACCCTGGGAGAAGAAAGCTGAGGCAGGATCTAGATGTGGTAGAGCAGCTTCCACCAGGTTGTACACAGGAAACCCCAGGAACACTAAGGGCTTGCTTATGCCCAGAAATTAGCCTGCCAGCAGTCCTGAAGCCATGCAGGATTTATAATCGCTTCCTCAGAAATACTAAGCCGGGCGAGCTCTTGGTAGGTGAAGAGGAGAGAAGAGAGGAGAGGAGAGGAGAGGAGAGGAGAGGAAAAAGATAAAAAAAAATGTTTGAAGAGCGCAAGAGAGCACAAGCTACAACTGGGAAGATCTTGGGTCTGTAGAACATGTGAGATGGCTGGATCCTACTGGGGCTCCCATCCCTGAGAAGGAGCCAGGAAGAGCAGAACAGGAGCTTCATTTCCACCAGTCAGTTCCCAATAGTCTGATGATGCTTTTGGTTAGACCTGCCAGCAAGTTTGGAGAGAAAACATACGTTTTGTCATACATAGTAAGAATGGTAACTCTGGTCATTTAGAAACATGATAAGGAAATTTTTAGAGCTATCTCTAAGTCCCCACTGCTTTGTTAACATTTTCTAGCATTGTATTAATCACTCCATATGTGTCTGTAAACAGCTGATACTACGGACTAAAGAAGATTAGAGTTCATTGCTCCCGTGGCTGTTTTCTGTAGGCTTTAACTCGATGGGCACTTTGCCACGGACTTCACTTGGACAAGACCAAGCCCTTTGCTTTCATGAATGCTTTGCAATGTTTTCCTAGCTCAGAGTAGTTTTACTTTATAAGGTACCTAAATCATCCAGAGGGTAAATGTTTTGATTTCATTATTTCTGGGAAAAGGGCTAATACACTTTTAGTGCTGAACAAACAGTCTGAGAAAACTTGATTTGTAGATGTTTTCATATAGATAAATGTTGACTTTGGTTTGTTGTGCTTGTGCAGATCATGTAATTTGTTACTTGGGAAAAGGGGAAGGTATTTAAGGAAACTCAGAAAACTTCTACAGATTTAATACATTTAACTGGTAAACCTTCATTATTTAGTACCAACTACAGGTTGTTCTCTGATTTTAGATACTGGTTATGAATTTTGTGAGGGAAAGAAATCCCTGTGACTGAAGGCAAAAATAGTTAACACTGGAGAATCAAACAACTCAGCTGTCAATAACCTTTAGTCTAAAACTTATTCACCCAAACTTTCCCCCATGTAATGGGACTTGTTTTTGTACGTGCTTAAAAACAGCAATGACAAGAATATAGATTTCAGCCTAGATGTCCTTCCTGAACTTTCTCAGTTCTTAAGGCTTCCCTCCAAGGTCTCATCCTTCCGAAATCCCTTCTCCAGCAGAGCATCCCCCCCTCCACAGCCTTGTCTCAAGGCATCCAAATGAAGGCGACCATCCCTCCTGCGCTCAGGGGACGCAGGGTTGCGGCCAGCCTCCCAGCACGACTCAATACCCGCTCCTGCCAAAAGTTAATGCAGATTTTTTGCTTCAGAGCATAAGGTGACACAAAACAAATGACCTGCGCTTGTCTGGGTACTTTACGAGGAACGTGTCACCCAATTACAAATGCCTTAAAACAACAAGCACTGCCAGAGCGTGACTTCACTGCACTTTGTATAAATTATTCCAGAGCCAGTGCTTAATGTTTATTAATATCACTGATGCTTTTGAAATGTTAAGTAAGGACATTAATATAACCTATAATACAAAGCCATGTCAGGGTATTAATGGGAGAGCAAACCTTTTGCTTCCTCCTCTGTATGGGTGAGCAGTATTGCAGGTCCCAGCGTATGTAGAGGAGCAGCCGCCCCTTGGCAAATACATTCCCCACACTTGTGGGAATTTAAATAAATCTGCCACCTCCAACACCCAGAAACTAGTTGGTTTTGAACATCATTAGCATTCATACCAGTACTGAAGTCATGTTCACATATATATACCACCATGGTCCCTGAAAGTTTAAGAATATATGGAACTCACTCAGGCTCAGAGAAAAAAAAAAAAAACACCTTGACCAGAATCCTGTCTGGGACAGGGATAGAAAGAAGTAAATAGGGAATATAGAAAATAGTCTTTTCTTTATGACATCTTTCTCCTCCTGCCCCCGCTCTCCCCTGCCTATATGTAACGCACTGCCTGGGGACCTCCTGCACAAGAGGTTGCCTCCAGGCAATCATACTTCCATACTGCCTTTCCCCATTCATTTGCCTAATTTGTCTTCAAACATTTTGCAAAGATGGGCAAGAGATAAACCCATTTCAAGTGCCTCTCCATGGTCAGTGCCTTCCTCATCCAGGGTAAAAAACAAAAAACAAAACAAAACAAAACAAAACAAAATAAATTTTGCATTTGCTTCCTCTGCAATGGTTTCTACAACTCTGTTACTCAACTTCAACTTCTTGCAGAACACGGAAAAGTCCTTTCCCTCAGTGAGAACCATTGCTTCTTTTGATTTTTTTTCCATCAGAGTAAATGTTTTTCCAACTATTTGTGTTTTATTTGCAGGTAAAAGAATAAATGTAAAGCCATCCCATTTATGCCCTTTATTTTCAAACATTGCAGAGAAATATACAGTCATGATGAAAGAAAGGTTGAGAAATTTCAGCTTGAGCAATGAAAATTTGGGGCAAGTTCTTTAAGAACTTAGAAACATGTTTCTAAGAACAAAGAAAAAGGAGATTTAGAATCCAAACAGTTCAAAAACCTTAATGATGGACATTTCTCCTGTTATAATCATATAAATTAAAAAGCCTTATAAAGTGCAGCCTGCTAAGTAGCAATAGAAAATCCTGAGTTCTTTAAATTTTTATTTTATTCCTACAAAATTTCTCATGTCAGTTAAATCCTACCTGAAACAGAAGGCAATTGCAATATCTACAGAATCTTAGGTGATGCTGTGATCACAGTACAGAAGAACTGTCCTGCTTAAAATGCTTGGACAAATATAAAATAAGCACTTGGCAATGTCATTCATTTAAAAAGGAGTAAAACCCCAGCAAAGTCTGAGTTTCATAAGACCAGGCTCAGAAACAAAGCACTGGCATCAAAGTCATCCTTTTCTAAAGAGTTGCAAAGTTTCTTTTCTTTTTCCTTTAACAACAAATGCAAAAGCTCTAAATCTTCTCAGCCCTAAGTGCAGATGGTGTCAGATGAAGTCAACAGCAGTCAATGCTTTTAGATGCTTATAAAAAACGTGATTTCGTGCAGCTCTCCTCCAGGCTGTTATTCAGTGATGAATGTGCAGAGGCCCTTTGTGATGCCCAAAAAGTGACTGAGGCTCTTTGTTAACGGCAGAAGGTGGCCTCAGAAGCCCAACCTGTGCGTCTGAGTTGAGATGCTCGTAGATAAGTTCCCTGAGCAGGTCATGTCAGCAGATATAATGTGTCCTTTGAACCTCTGGCACCTCATTGTCTGTCCTCTGCTGCGGCGTGCCTCTTTCTTTGAGTAAAGGATGGTTATTTCTTTACAATGGAAATAAAAATAGTTGACACAGAAGTGTGGTGTTTTGCCTATTCAGAGTGACAGTGGAAAGTTGCACTCCAGAGTCAGCTTGAATAGAGTGAACGTTATTAAGTGCCAACATGAAAAAGACCTCTCAGAGGAGATAATGCCTTCACCCAATTAATCTTTCCTAATGAACTTACTCTTCAGAGGTGGGTAGAGCACTTTCAGCATGAAGTTTGCTTCCTGTCATCATTTGTGCCAATAAAAGTCCTGCGAGAATGCTGATGAAAACGGATGTGAATGTGCCTGAAGTGGATTTATTTTGATATTTTACTTGTCAAAAAAAAAAAAAGTTTGTACTTTTCAACCAGACCTGCTATTGTGCTATCTCTTGATGATTTCTGTTCTCTAATAACTCCTCAAATGATAATAAGGCTCCTAGATGTGTGTTTCTGTTTGAATTTACAGCTGAGAGAATTCCATGTTTGACACACTTGGAAATAGACTTTCATTTGATAACCTGTATTTTTGAGGTGGATAGCTGCTTTCTGAACACCTTGATGGTTATTTCAGTAATAGCGGTCTGCAAGTGCTCTTCTGGCTCTGAGAGATTTTGATTGAGGAAAGAAGCCCTTTTCCAGCCAAGATGCATTCTAATGATACTTTGCATTTAGGCAGATTCTTTTATTGAAGCATGTTTTATTCATCAGTTACCAGACTCTTAATTGGTTTGTTTAATTGTATCTGTCTTTCTACCACATAAACTTGGAAGTCCAAAGGCAAAGGTTTTTGTTTGTTTGTTTGTTTGTTTGTTTTTACTATTTTTTGCTGTGCTTTGCAGATCTAGAGAAAGAAAGTGCTAGAGAGGGAGGAGAAAAGTGTGAAAATTCAAATGAAGCAGTGTCAGGCTAAAACAAATCCAGAGGGAGGAAGAAAGGCAGAAGGATTGATGAGAAGACTTTAAAAATCATATACTTATGATGCATTTATTCCTTTATAAAACTGCAAGCTACTGGTCACTGCCATTAGAACTGGTAGCTAAAACTGGGAGAACATCTCCAGATGAGGGCTCCCAAATTAGCCACCTAACTCCTACTGCTATTTTAAGGACTTGTACTAGTGATCAGATTTTCACAGGTGCTGGTGAGTATTTTGCAGTCTTGGAAAAGAAAATGTGCCCAAAAATTAAGACTGAAGTTGATAAACTGAAATACCCAAATTTTAAATGTTGGCAACTTGTCTTCTGCTAAAAACAATTCAGTAATATAATCATGAAAGGCAAGTATCAGTCTTCTCCATCTCCAATCTAACCAGCAAAAGAAAAAATAATTAATGAGGACAATAGAGTTAATGGCTGGGGAGAAATTACTTTCCAGCTACTACTCATTTCTGGAGTCATGATAAAATTAGTCACGTTGTATTTGTGCAGCCTGGTTTCATACCTCAAATTGTGAATTGGGATCATTTTTGAGCACTGCAAGCAGATAATACTTCTCAGCCCCTGTGGCAGGAAAGAATAGTTTCTAAATTGCACTTCATTAAATATGGTTGCAGAAGAGCCAGTGTGTCCAGGTGATAGGCACTGAACTACTATTTCTTACCGTATTCTGGAAGAGCCTCTCAATCAAAGTGAGACTTTATGGCCTGTTTTTAATTTCACAGTTATAAAGATGAACATGCAGCTTTTTCAAGGAAATAACTGGGTACTGTAGAATAAAGCACCTTCCTACCAAATAATAATGGCATATTTAATTAAGTAAAAAGCTATACTAGCTATAACAGCTTTTAGTGTCTATAACTTATTTCTATATTAAAGGGTATTTTATAGCTCATCTCACTTAATACATAATAATTATTTTATTTTTTCTTATTTCTGCTTCTGTTCCGTGTAGGTTAGCATCTATTCTTTTCAATACATATCTTAACACAGCTTTGTTTCTAATAGAATTATATTCTCCTTGCTCATTTTTGCCAGACCTTGTATGTCTGCATCTGTTGTGGATGCTGGGGAACAGCAGCATACCCCATCTTTCTGTCCCTGGTGGTTGCATCAACAAGCTTGGTTTGGAGCAGATGCTCCATTAGGGGCCATTGCTGCAGCTGTAATGAATTGGTGATGCATTCTGATACCAAAATCTTCAAAATCAGCTGCTTTCTTTCTCAAGTGATCCCTATCCCCTGTAGTTATACCTCTTCATTTAGGGTTTCCAAGGCTAGCCTGTTGGAGCCTGGATCAACTTTTTCAGTCCACAGTCCCATAGCCATACTCCTGACTTAGATTTGTTACAGATCTTTCCTCATAGATCTGTAGTATTACATTATTCCATCTGAAAACAGGTATAGTCACATATAATTTCTAGAAAACTGGCAACAGGTTGATTAGGGCAAACTGTTGTCCTGAGCTGGCCATGCAGGTTGTGTGGCAACTGTGAAACCTGAACCTAAGCAACTGTGAAATTTGAAAGTGCAAATGGCATTTTTGCTTGCCCTAGCCCCTCAGCTTCTGCACTTCTCGTCGATGTGATCTCCCCTCGGGGAGCGCTTTGGGCTTCTGTCTTGGAGCAGGAGGAGGGAAACACTGCTGTTGCTTCCAGAGCACGAGTAAGATGGAGAAGATGAGATTGGTTTTAAAAGCTTAAACATGCTTCTTCGCTTGTGGCAGGGCTAATGCCTGAGTGAGTCCTCAGATCATAAAAGACACTGATGCATCAGCATCAGAGCCATCTATTTACCCAGGGAAGAGCTGCAATAGATCAATGTTAAATGCCTATTTGCGCTTCACTGCTCCAAGGCACAGAAACTAATTACCAAAGATAAATTAGCCCTTGTGACAATGACTAAGAAATACACATCCCAGGATAGGCCACCTTGACCACAAACAGACATAATTCTCCCTCTCATTAGGAGTGGCAGAGGGTTACAAGGCGTATCCTTCAGGCAGCATTTACTCAGGCTGGAGGGCTGTTGGGTTTGTGCGTGTGCTGAGGAGTCAGCAGCCACTTGTGTCCCTGACTGTCCCCTTTCCCTGATACGTTTCAGACACATCACTCCTCTGTGTCTCTGCTTGCCCAGCTGCAGGTTAGCAGTAGGACTAATACACCTTACGGAGACACCAGAAGGCAAAACTGATGGCCCAAACCTCCCCAACACGATGCAGTAGCACATGAGCTTTCTGTCTACTTGCTGCCTGGCTTGGGAACGACAAGCACCTTGCTCCTCTTTGGTGTTGCCTGTACACCAGCTGATAGCAAGTAGAAGGTTTTCTGTGTTGTATATGAATGCAAGGAGTTTTTCTAGCAAAATGTCCTCATTGTAGCTGCAATTGGCATATGGTGGATGCAGAAGAGCTCAAAAGGGTTTCACTCTGTAAAGCAGTTGCTCCAGATTCACCTCCACTGAACCACTGGCTTCTCTCTTCCTCCTCCAAATGTGGTGGCTCTGAATTGGGACAGAAGCAGGAGGAGCTTCTACCCCATCTTGCTCCCTTATTTTCTAGCTGTTGAAAATTAGATGGGGGCTGTGGGATGGATTTTTGTGTCCCTGGGGGAGGTGTGTATCTGGGAGGCTGCAGAGCTGCTTCTGGCTGCAGTAGAAATAATTTGTGTGAGGAACCTTATGGAGTGGTTCTGGGAATGGTTTCTGGGGGTGATTTGGCCCTGGACACCCACACGGTGCTTGGGGCAGCAAACCTGACCCCTCCGGAGCAGCACATCAGTGTCTCAGCATCTGCAGGAAAATAATGTAACTCAGTTAAATGCAGACCCCAAATGGCACCAAACTGACTGCATTGCTCCCCCACCTCCATGGAAGTACACCTGCTGACTGATGCCATTTAGGACTGCATTTGCCTTTTCTACCTGCTTGTCTTCCTGTGGCACCACAGACCCAGCTCTTTCCTGCAGCAGAGCAATCCCTTGCTTGTCACCTTGCACTGTCTCAAATTGTCTTCAGCTTATTCTTTCATACCCCAATCCACTTCTATACTGGAAGTATCCCCAGGGTTTGTGTGATCAGCGTGGTTTTATCACTGCACACTTCATTTCCATAGCACAGAACGTGCGTAGGGACACAGCCTGAGCTCAGACAGGACAGCAGACAGGAAATCCGTACTGCACCTGAGCTCGCTCAGAGCCGCCTGGCCAAGCTGGTGGTTTTGCAGGTGGTTTTTCGTCATTTTACTTGCAGGCAGCAGAGGTCAGCATTGCCCTGCTAATGGGAAACCAGACTCCCCACCTACAAGAACGGCCAAAACATCGCAAAGATCATTTTTTGATCAGTTCTTGTTTTATTGATGTGAAATGAGCTTCAGTTGTTGCTTTTCACCACATCAGCTCCGTTGGGGACACGTCACATCTTCTGCGCCTACCAGGGAGATGGCGAGGAAGGCTGTGAGGTGGCCTCACCCCCCCTCATGGGATGCTCAAGGTGCCTGCAGACAGCTGAGTGTCCTCAGGGTGCTGTCATGAGCCCTATGGGATGCCTGTGTCCCTCTAGAGAGGCAGCAGCAGAGAGGTGGGTACCCTCAGATCCACCAATATTGGCAGGCATGGGCTGGAGATGGAGCCAGCTGTGCTGTGCTGGGGATTTCCCCTCTCCTGTTCATGTCAGACTACATTTAAATGGGGATGCGCTCTGGGTATCCCGTGGGGAATGCCCCTGCCCGTGGTGGGATCCAGCCACAGAGCAGTGCTGGCCTTGCTGAGGGATGGATGTGAGTCCTGCTTGCGGCTGAGTCGTTGGGTGGACGTGTGGTGGGCTGAGCGTGGGGGAGAGGTAGTAGCAAACCTGCTTGGCCCCAGGGATGTGACAGGAGTGCCTGGGCCTCTCCTGATGCTGCCAGTGTGGAGGGACAAAGTGGCCAGATGTGTTCATGCTTCTGATCCTAAAAACAAGCTTTGTGCATCAAGCTAGCATAAGGCAGGTAAGTGGTGATGAAGATACCTGGTTTTGAATGTGTGATTTCTAAATGAGCTTTGAAACGTGAGTCACTGGGGTCTTTGAACACAGAAAATTGGTGTTTGTGTTTGGTGGTCATTAAAAGTATCTGCTCAAGAAAACACAAAACCCCATAACATTTGCAAGACACCAACACAGGCTGTAGATTGCAACTGCTTACTTAAATTTATTTATTTATTTTTTTCCAGATTCAAAAGTTCTGACACATTTTCCTCAGTAACCTGTGCCTTTAGCACAGGGCTTCTCTGGCAGATGAGGGCTAGTGTTCTGCCTGTATAAACTCCAGGCTGCCTAGCCGTCCCTTTCTGCTGCCTGCCTCTGCCTGCTCTGCAGCTCCAGCCTGTGGGGGTTTCTCCCTTGCTCTCAGGAACCCAGTGTAGCATCACAGAAGTACTTGAATGCAAAACACATCTTCAGAGCCACCAGCTTGGCACCAGGCAGCCCATTCAGTTTGCCGCCCGTTCAGTTTGCCATTCCAACCATTCAGTTTACCATTCCAAGTCTCTAAATAATTTTTTTTTTTTTTTTTAGCTAGAAGATTAATCTTTCTGAAAAGCACCTGGTCTTTATTTTGAAGCTTCTGGTTTTGCACCTACGCTTTGAGCTGGGCAGCTTTAAATCCAGGTATTCCGGACCATGATAATGCTATATCATTCTCAGTGCATAATCAAAATGTCTCACATCACCAAGTCAGTGGCTATACAATTCAAGCTGGTTGCCTCAGCACTGTAGCCTTCATCAACCCAAACCCTAATTTCACAATAAACCCCAGAGGCTCTTGACAGGATCTGTGTTCCTAGCACATGCTGGCTGGCACCCACTGAATGTGTCCTCTCGAAACAGGGAGATGGAACAGCACAAAGCTCCTTCTGGAAGCCTGAATGGGGACAGCATTGTCACCTCTGTGAAGCAGCAGGGTTTTTATGGCTCTTGATGGCTGCACACAGCTGGCCAAGGCACTGGCCTGTCTTTGGCCTGGGTTGAGGGAGACAGAAGAACTTCAGAGCTTCACAACTTTCCCATCGCCCTCCAGGACGTACAAAAGAAGCTGAATTCTGCCTGAATATTTTTCTTTGCCATATTTCTGATTCATGTTGTTTATTGTAATGGCAGGGTAAAAATGCCTACGGAAAGCAAGTAATTTGAAGGCTGGACTTGTTGTGTCCCAGTAATGACCCCAAAAAAAGAAAAAAATATCACAGTAAGACCAATCAGTTTGGCCTTCAGCATTAACTATCTACTTGCAGCTGAATGTGAAATTACCCCGAAACACCTACTTCAGACCACTTTAGGCCAGCAGCTGGAGGATGAACAGAGCAGCTTTGCTTTCAAGGCATCTGGATGGGGAGCACCCTGGGGCCGGTGCTCGCTGCCCCACCCCGTACCCTCACCCTGCACTTTGCGAAACATTTTCCGTCGAGGTCATAAAAGAACAAACAAGGCAGGATCCCCTGGCTGCGGTAATAGCTTTGATCGGTCGCAGTCCATTAGTTTAAATAATCAATACCTGTAAGTGTCGCGCCGCAGTCTCCTACTTCATCACGAAAGCTGGAAAGTCGCAGAAGGCCACGTGCACTTACGGCACTCTCCATTAACTTTAGCAAAATTAAGCAGTCACTACTGGAGCATCTGACAAGCTACCTCCCTCAGTAAACCTGGAGCATCCAGCTTAAACACAGGCAGTCGAAGGGAGGATAAAGGCGTGTTTTTATCAGGGGGGTTCGTGGCATTATCATGCTCCTGCTATGCCCAGCAGCTCCGCAAGTGCTCGGATGGCGCAGCTGCATCTCCCTGCGTGCCAGAGGGCTGCTCTGGCCTTGTGGCACCGACCTCAGCTGCAAGGCCCTGAAACAGAGGCGAACCCCTGGATTTGAAGGATTGCCAAAGATCGCTCTCCCTTGCTCTGGAGCAAGAAAATCCTTGAGGCAACTCGCAATAAATGACATTGAATTAAAAAAACTAAAGAAATTATCTTCTGAACTTTTTTTTTTGCCTTGCTCCTGCGTTGCAAAACCTTCATCTGGAAAAAGGTGGCTCCAAAGTTTTATATTCAGCTGTTTTTAAAGCCTCTGTGTACAGTGGATACAGCTTTTAAGGAAGTGCTGGGGAAGGGCTTGATGTCTGCATTTTGGGGGGCCCAAACTAACGCCAGGTTGGCCCTTCATCCTGTTGAGGACCAGCTGGCAGCCAGGGGGTTTGTCACGAGCCCTGCTGGTGCTGCGGCCCATGAGAAGTGGCTGCAGATTTCTCCAAATCTGCTTCGTCTCTGTCTACAGGTAGCCGTGATGACTCACCAGACCGTCTAGGACTATATCAAGCAAGAAAATTTGCATTGCATTTCTGCATTCTGTAAATGTTCCAAGGTTTTTGAGTGACTTATTTTTCAACATTAATTACAGCGTCATTTATTTCTTTTCAGCGGGTACAAGCATCCTCCAAATTAACAGCACATTCCTATTAACATTCCATTTCTGACATGACAAAGAGGTACATTCATCCCAAAACATGAGTAGGCCAATGAACCAAAAAATAGATGATTAACAGAAGCCCAGTTCCTGGAATAAATCAAATATTTGATGCCAAGGTTCTCGCCTCCCCAGTGAGCGTCTCAGTCCCTGGTTTATACACTTATCTGCAGCGTATTTCTTTCTGCTGAGAGCTTTCATTTTTGCACAAAAGCAAAACAAAAGGCAATTAAATCCCAGTGGAACAAACCCGAATGTTTCACAAAATGAAATTCTTGTTTTCTGGCTAGCCTAAAGGTCACTGACGTTGGAGGAGGCTGTTGTGCTGCGGCCTGCAGCGAGCCCACACCCCAGGGCTTCAGCGCCGTGGCGTTCATGGGGCTGCTTTCAGCAGCAGCATGCACGGAGGGGATCTGTGGATATATTTTGTTGGCTCTGTTATGAGGTGTTCTTCCCTCAGCGCATGTTCAGGCCCTTCTGTTTGATTTATTTCTGCTGGGGAGGAGGAGTTTTAAGAACAAGTTTTCCAACTCAGGGCAAGGGAGAAGCACCTGCAGGTCTGTGCTGATGTGTATTTGTAACTTTGGGCATCATGTTCAGACCTTCTTTTCAGCCAAAGAAGGCTACCAAAATGAAGTGCTCCAATGGCACTTTCCAGAAAGCTTTCAGGAGTCTGTGACAGTGGGAGGAGGAGGTGAGAACTATCCCTCCCCCAAAAAAACCCCTCTGCTCTAAGCCGCCAGAAAACAATGTGGTGGAAGAGGATGATCATGCCTGGACCATGCTGCTGGCCTGGATAACAACTGGGCTCCATCATCACAACTGGCTCACTTCTTTCAGCTTGGACTTGGAGGCACCACCAGAAGAGTAATGTCCTTTTGGAGCTTGCACCTGGGTGCTGGTGCAGCCCTGGTCTGGATGAGACATTGCCTGTGGCAGACAGTGAGTGCAGCAGGCTGTCAGAGCAGGGCATGCTGTTTGCAGGCTAAATTAGCAATAAAATAAAACAGAAAAATGCCTGGTTGCTCTGGTGATTTTTGCGTGTTCCCACATTGTTACTCACCCTCAGCGGTGCAGATGTTTGCCTCTAGAAAGCACAAAGATGGATGAATTTCACATTTCCATGCCTGGAGGCTGCAGCAGCAGCCCCGTGTCGCTTCAGGAGCCATCCCACCACCAGGAAGCAGCAGCACTGTGTCCCCTCCTCTGGCTCTGCCCTGCACACTTCGAGTCCATTAACCAGAGCAAGGTGCTGCATATCTACACTACCACAAGTTTCCATTCTCTCCGCATTTTCATGTCTCATACCCATCCTCGTGTATCCTACTCGGAAATATGTCCCCAGAGCCTGGACATGGATACAGTGGAGAAGATAGCGGCTGTAGCCTGACAAGGAGGTGAGCTCCTGACACTGAAATTGGCACCAGATCCCAAAGTCCTTTACCTACTCCTCCTTTTCTCACCATTAACCTCACCATGGGTTTGTCAGAGCAGAGACAAAATCAAAACCAAGTAAACCAGTGAATATGACCTGCCGAACAGTATCATTTCATAGCAGAGATCACAAAAAGGATTCCTGCCCAATAAAAGAGTGAATACACACATATATAAAGAAACTCAGGGCCCTTTGTCTGTAGGAAGATGAGAGGTGAATGGGGATCAAAATAACAAGGTGGAAATGTGGCTTTCTAATAAAGCCCTGCTAACTTTAAAGTAACTGGTCCTGGTTTTATTTAATCAGGAAAATAGCTGAGAGTTTAAATAACTTGCAATATAAAGCCTGCACAAAGGAGAGAGTGGCCAGGCTGAGACGGATGTTTCACTATCTTGCGTGAGAATATGATGCTTGAAAGAAGCAGTGACACATGGAAACTGCCTACAATGGCACCGGCTGGATGGAGGCGAGAGATAGAAATGGTATATAAAAAAAAAAATTATTACAAGAAACAGTTGCAAGCCTCCAGGGTAGAAAGGGAGCAGAGAGCAGAAACATTGCGGTAGATAAGGAGGGCAAGTGAAAAGGTGAGGGCACCGCTGCGGGAATGGCAATTACTTGGGATGTGGCAGGGAGGAGCTCAGAGGATGTGATGGGGGATCACGGGTGGCTGTGGGCAGCAGGGAGCTGCTCCTTGCAGGCACACCCCGATGGCCAGGCTACCTGCAGACACCCCTCCAGACCCATCCAAAAGTTCCTTTTCCAACAAAATGGAAAAATGACAGCGCTATCCATGAAAAACTCTTGTAAGTTTTCACTTGAGCAATGTTGTACTACTACTTCCAGGGCTTTCGTATGATCCATGTGCCTAGCACTGGTAAGTGCTACCCGGGGAGCACTGTTTGTGTGCTGATATTTCACCGTGAAATCCCACATTTGCAACTCTTTTGGCAGTGGGTGGTAAGCTTGGCTCTGAAACTAATACGCTATTTCAAACTGTAGTATAAGTGTAGTACAACTCAAGCCAGAGTGTGGAAACCCAAGGACTGACAGGTCACAAACCATCTCACTTTCCACCCTGAGTAGCAGCATTCAAGGGTCTGATTGCATGTGCCGTTAGCCGGCCATAACAACTGCTGCTGTTGCTGCTGTTGTTTTAAGTTAGATCCTTGTTAATCTCTCTGTTGTGCAAAAATTTCAGCCTGTTTATGTGCTCCTAAATGCATCTAGCTTTGTGGTTTTGAGTTACACAGTGCCTTTAAAACTTTTTTTGCTGAGATGTGCTGGAAATCAGGGACTGGAGAGGTGAGGGTCGCGTGGTGAGCAGCCCTCGGTGTCCATCCTGTGCTGCATGCGGTTCTTGATCTGCTTTTCCTTACTCCTCCACCTTTGACCCATCATCAGGCCTGGGAGAAGAGCAACTCTAATAGCATCAGGGCAGCTGAGCCTCTGCTCCCCTCTGTGTCTGGAGCTGAGGGAACATCTGGGGTTCACTGGGAAAGTCTGGGTTTGCAGAGCCACCTTCCCACAACAGCCGTCCATGTGCTCACCAGGCCCCTGGTACCAAATGTGTTTCCACCAGCGACCTGTGAGAACTTAATATCATTGTAATGAGGTTGGCAGATGGGAGAAAGTCTTGGCTGGAACCAAAATATAGGCTAAGGAGGGTGTCTGGTATGGAGTGTATGGATGTATGGCTGTGTTAGATAGCATATACAGGTTGCTACAGTGATGTAAAGTCTGAAGGGGTGAGCAGGCGCTGGGCTGTGCAGATCCCTGGTGCAAATACCGCCTCTCTGTTTGGTACTGACCACTGCCATCCATGCTCAGAAACCTGCGAGCTTAAAGATAATAAATCAGATTTTGCCAGGACTGCAAAATCTCCAAATGGTTGAGGTCGCAGGGTCCAACCCTAGGCGGTTTTTGAAGATCTCCGCAGAGGGAGGTATCTCCAAGGAGGGAGATAACTCTTTACCAGGTCGGGGTAATTTAAGTGCTGGGGTTTGGCACAACCAAAGGATTACAGATGTCTAAAGTGTTCCTAATACGTGGTTTTATTGTGATCTTAATGCTAAGATTTTGACTATGAGAGTTGCATGATGCTAGTGCAATCTGAGAGGAGTGTGTGTGTCTAAGCCGTTTCAAAAGCTTATCGCGAGCTCCCACAGGAAGAGATATGAATGGCACAAAAATATTACACTTCGAGCAGAGAGATTTAGGAGGAATGTGAAACACGCTGATGAGATGCGAGAGGAATATTCAGTTGTCAAAATAATTCTCTGAAGGCGGCAGCCCCGTTAAACCAACACAGCTGGGCTGCCTGCATTGAAATGTCCGCGCCAGAGCTGTGTGCTCACGGGGGGCGAGGGCATCCAAAACTCAGGCCAGAAGAAAGCTCTTCTAATTTATGCAGGTTGCCTTTCTGGTGTGGCTCCTTCAGATCTCAAAAGATGCAGTGCTGTTATCAGCAGGTTGCAGCCTCGTGAAGTGGGCACAGAGCTGTGCAGGGTGAGTGTGGCACCAGTGTTTTCACCTGGCCGCCTCTGAAAAGCAATGTTCAAGAGGGGGGCTCTCATTTGTAGGTAGCTGGGTTTTTCCAACAGTTCTTGCCTCATATTGCTGCATCCTGAGTAAGAGAATATAATTGTTCTCATACATATGCAAAATGCCCTAAAAATTGCATTTTTATAATAAATGATTTTTGCTTTCAAAAATCTATACCCATGTAGAAAATCTAAATCAGCAGCACAAGTGGCAAGGAGGAAAATCCAGCTCCTCTTCCCTGGCACAATTCTGCTTTCCAACGACATCCATAACGTCAGCCTGGTCTTTGCCGAGTCCTTCACGCTTCCCCAGTGCAGAAACTAGCTTCTTGGCAGAGAATGAAGTCCCAGGAAAGAGTGAGCTGCAAGCTGCTCAGGTACAGCACGAGGCAGGGGTCTGGTCCATGACCGCCTTACGGCTCTGCAGGACAAGAATTGCACCTGATTTCTAATGCCATCACTTCTGACCGGCTCTTTCTGATAATGACTATTGTCCTGTGAAGGTGTGCAGCACGCTTCGTCACCTCCAAACATGGACACAATAACAAACTCCCTGCCCGACCTTTTAGGAACTTGAATTTCTTTCCAACTTTAATTTAATTAAATATCGCAGTTTCAAATTTCTAATTGAAATACCCCTTAAAAGTTATTTTTTTTTTTCAGTCTGGGAACAGAGCACTAATTTGTTTCACTGCTTATGAGCCAGAAGTTGGGAGCGCTCCGTTATGAGATATTTCACAAACAATCTTTGATTCAATTAAGTTTGGGGAGGGGAAGAAAAGCAAAATTATTTTAACCAAGGCACACATTTATAAAAATTCCAATCCATTCCTCAGAAGTACCTGGGAAGATAAAGCGACCCGCTTGTTGAATTAATTGCTCTTGGCAGCCAAACTCAACTGCAGCGGTGGCTCAGCACCGTTGCAATTCACAGCTGGGCGATGTGGATGCACTGAACCCAAGCACCCATGGCACAAATGCTGTGCTGCTGCATGCTGCCCCAGCCAACGTGCTCCTCCAAGCGTGCTGCATCAGTGCTGGTGTTGTTGTGGGGAGAGCTGCTGAGCTTTGGCTTGATTTAAGCCCAGATATGGCTTTGTCCCAGCCATATTTGCTCTGACTGATAACTATGGAGAGATGAAAATACGGCCAGATGCTAATTTTTGCCATGTTAGGGGTCAGGAGCAGGGGTTCTGATGCAGGCAGTGCTGGAGGTGGGGTGATGGCACGTGTGTCCCTTCCCAGCACTCACCAGCCTGAAAATCAGCGTGCCCAAACCCCCAGTGAGCCCGCCTGGTGCCTTCGCTGGTTCACAGCACCATTTAGGGAACCTGCTCTGATGGTGTGAGAGGCAAAATATAAAAGGTCCAATTTAAGGTGATGATGTCTACGTGGGGCTTGGGGAGGGAGAGAAAATCCTCAAAAAGACTTGTGACCGGCCCTGCTCCCCCCAGGAGGGATTTCAGCACCCGTGGCTGTGCATGTGTGTATGCAAAGCTTTGGAAATTTCCATTTTAATAAAAGCAACCTTGGAGGAGCATGAGCAATAACCTGTCTGCTCTTTGGCAATGACAGTTCAGTTGTCCTGTAAAATGAGATTTTGCTACCCTAGCGCAGCAATCATGTTATCAACTCCAGCCTACATCGACGTGCTTTATTAGAAGACAGCAGAAATAATTCTTTGGACATTAAGCAATGTCTAGCTCCTGCTGTTATCGGGCTGGCTGAGCATGATTAAATCAGATCCAGAGGTGAGCCCAATAAATGCGTGCAGTCTCTGGGCGCAGATATTTGGTCCGTCTACAGAAGCTGTGGTGAAAGGCCAGAACTTTGGTCTCTCTCACCCAGCCTTCCCCTTCCTGCTGCCTCTGGAAAATCTGGTTTCCTGGACCTGACCCACGTACAGGGCATGATCAGATTTCCTTAGTGCCGGTGGGACTTGGTCCATGGATCTTTCCTCTGCCAGTTCCTGGAGCTCGGCTGGGCTCTGACTCCAGGCTCTGGTCCCACACCAGAGGGACAAATCTGTGCCCAGCCAGGGTCATTGCTGCCCACAGGCTGCTCCAGCACTTCTGGCCCTGCTGAGACATCATGCCCGTGGCCACCTGGTGTACCCAGAGGAACCCCAAGCCTGATTTTCAGCCCAAACCCCCGCAGATGCACTTCAGAGGAGGAAATAATCTGCAGATGCTGACTGTTCCCAGCCCTCGTCTCGCCTAAGGGGGCAGGGACAATGACCCAGGTCCTTGCCAGGTTTTTGGGTGGACTCCTCTCACTCCCAATTTTATGTTTTAACATTGTCCCTTTTCACTGTTGGCCAACTATCTGCAGGCTTGTGAATTGTCCCACAAGCTGTCATGATTGAGAGCTATTTAATGCACAACAGCTATTATTTTCCAAATATTGATACCCTTGAGGCTTTTGTGATCCCCTCTCAATAACTCCTTTCAGCCCCTTTCCTTCTAGGGTAGTTCTGGACGCATGCTCAGGGTAAAATGGCACGGGCAGGTGAAATATTTTTTTTGAATATTGATGTTAAACGGAGTAAAGCCACATCAATGAACAAAACAGGAGCTCTGCCTGGGGGTGGTGTGACCAGCTTCTCCAGGGGATTTTTTTGCAGAGCAATGCCAGTCCCCTGTCTTGTGTTCAGTCCGAGCCCGTGTCAGACTGAAGTGCCTGGGACTGGGCTTAAAGCTTGCAGACAATGGCTCCATGGGGAGTTAAGTAGCAAATCGACAGCAACATCTTTCATAAAGCATACACAGGCACCAGATAGTTTTTATTTTTGTCTCTCTGAACTTAGGTTTTTGTATTAAATGGCAACTGGTACCTGAAGAACTTCCATTTGTTTTGTGGGTTACAGAGTGGGGAAAGCACGGGCCAGATGCACTGGTTTTATTTTATTTTATTTTTGATAAATGCTCAGGAAGCCGGGAAAACTCTGCCGCCCTTGGTGTTCAGGTCTGTTTGAACAGCAGAGCTTATCACTGGGAGCCGGGGCAGCGCTGCCAGGGGCGTTGCAGCAGGGCCCGCACCCACAGCCTGGCAGGGAGCTGTTCCTGCAGCATTAGCATTCGCTGGGGCACCTCCCGTGCAGGGAAGCTGGCCCAGATTGTGGCTGTCTGAAAAATACAGCTCAGGCTTCGTTGCCCTTAAAATGAAAGGCCGTCCCTGCTGAACGCAGTGCAGGAGCCTGTGGGCACCTCCTCCCCTTCAGCCCAGGCCAAGACTATTCAACTCCAAGAAAAAGGGAGAAAAAGGTGCTGTTTGCCTTTCCAAGTGGAGTTTTACATAAAACAGGAGCTAAAAGCCAGGGAGATGCAATGAAAGTACCTTGAAACTAAGCATTTTCTCCCCCAAATACCTGAGCAGCAAAGCTGTGGAGCTACTCCAATGGCACTACCCAGCAGGGCACAGGTGGTGGGCGTTTGCAGGGCCAGCCCCTCTGATTCCTGCTGCAGATAAATTTGGGGCTGTCTGTCTGAAACTGTGATGTTGCTGTGGTCCTGCTGGCTGCTGTGTGACAGGCACTGACTCATTTGCTGTGAGTGTTTTGGGGATGGGGCTGTGCATGGACAGAGGGAAAGTACAGCAAGTGCTGTCTGTCCCCAGCCGTAGCTGCTCCCTCAGCAATTGCAGCTGCTGATAGGAAATCTTTATTTTGGTAAACTTTGGGCTAAATGTCAACCCATGAGATGTTTTTTTTCCTGTGACTGTGTCTTTGAAAGTAGGATTTTTGCTATTACTGGTATGATTTGATAAGCCTTTTACAATGTGAACAGTTCATTTCTCCCTGCAAGTCCAGAAGGAAAACTTGAAATGTGAAGGAGCAATAATTTGGGGCACACAGAAGGCAAATATTTTATTAATGCTATGAGTACCAAAATGCAGTATGAAAACAGACACGGGCTGATGTTTTTTCTCTACCCTTGCACTCCCTGGGTTAAAACTGTTTATAGCAAAGCTTGAGCCCTTGAAAGTAAGGTATAAGCAAAATCTCTGCTGCTTGCAAAAGAGCCACCTAAAAAGCGAAGTAACCTGTACCAGTAGGTTTCTATAGGCAACTATAAATATTGTACCTTACCGCGTGCCACACACTGAGATAACCATTTCCAATTTGTCAGGAGTCACATTTCCTTTTTACCTGTAGCAGAGTTTATTTGTCATCCGGACCCTAATCAAGGTGCTGATAGACCTCAAGGACTGAATGCTGCCGGTGCCCTCACAGCTGTGCCAGGCACGTTGTGTGAGTCCACTGGTGCCAGCCATGCCGGGAGGCCAGGGCAGGGTGTCTGCCACCACAGTGGGTGGCTGTCACCCACCCGTGGGTGCAGGAGTGGATCCTGTAGCCTTCGAAGAGTGCTCAGAGAGACTGCACACAGGTACAGCAGTGGCACCGCAGCTGTGGTGTGAGCAGGGGAGCTTCCTCATTTCCCCTTTCTACCCTTCCCTCCCACCCTTTTCCAGCTGGTGACCTGGGACAAACCACATGTGGGACTCAGCCAGACCACTCCACTCCCTGCTGCCGCAGCAGCCACATCCTGGAGATCAGATCCCAGAGGGGACCTCCTCCCGGCTGGGGGTGGGACCGGAGGCACCGCGGGGGTGTCAGCACGGCACGTCCCCAACACCCGCGGCATCGTGCCGAGGGAGCTTCTGCACCAGGCACCACCGCACACGTAAGTACTGGGCTCGGGCTGCGTGGGCATCTTCAGCTTCGTTGGCATCCAGCAGCATGAAGGCAAACTTGGTTTCTTGCTAGAGGTCGTGTTGAAGTTGTAAAGAGTTCGTCAGTGGGTTTAACCAGGCTTAATTCTGCCAGTACCGGTGCAAACCTGGTCCAAACCACTGCAGCATAAGCACAGAAACAGCTTTTGAAGCTGCAGTCTTTTTAGGAAGCTACATAAAAATCTGGGTTTTCACTGAAGGAAATGTCCAAATGAACATTATTACTCCAAAGTTTCTATATCAGCCTGACTAAAAAAAATCCTTTTTTCTCTTTGTCTTTTTTGATTATTATTATTTTCCTCATTTTTAAAGTTAACTAGCCGCAGTTTAAACAGCAAAACACATAATGAAATAAATGGGGCAAATTCGTGCAGCCAAAAGCAGAACGAAATAAATGAGACAAATTCCTCGAACTGCACCTAACATGAAAATGAATCTCGGCTGTTTGTTAGAGACTGCTGAGCCGGGGGTGGGCAAATTAAATCACAGGAAGCACGGGGAGTTGGACAAGAAAGGTTGATTATCTAAATCTCCTCTCATTAACTGCAAAATATTTTTTCGAGAAGGAAGGCAGTAAAATATTTCAGCGGAAAGTGCCAAAGCCTCTTTATGTGTTTAAAGTGAAAAGCAAGGAACTGAGCAGAGGAATGGGTAAACACGGATGCTACCACTTGCTTCTCGGGCTGGCAGCGTATATTTTCACCCCATGTACAGCCAGGTGTAGGCATCCTTACTCTCTCAGGCAATGTCTGTGCTTGGTTTCCCCAAGTTAATGCTGGGGATTGGAGTGCCAGGCACCTCAAAAAGAGTCCGTGTCTGCTGGCAGGTGGGTGGGAGGGCTCAGGAAGGTTTGCCCAGCCAGGCAATATCATGGTTTATCTGTGCACGTCCCCTGAGTGATGGCCCTCCAGGTAATGGAGTCAATTTAGCTGCAGTTTGTTGGTCTGTCTTTCTAATATGCAGGCTGGATTGCCTCTCTTATCTAAGGAAGCCAGACTTGTTAAATCAGCCCCAGGCAGGCTGCAGGGGGGCTCAGCTCCATGGCCAGGGGGCCCCATTACCTTCCCCTGCTGCGCCAGCCAGCCCTCATGGGCATCTGGGAGCGAGCAGTTTTTAACGCTCTTCTGCCATCTTTTTCATCTTCTCTGATTAATACATGCAGGTTTGCTATGTGAGAGGGTGTGAGACATGGGAAGGGTGCTGGGTCTGCCCTGGTGGTGATCCTTAGGAGGAGATGCTGCTGATGTGGCATGGTGGCAGCCTGTATTCGAGCTCTGGAGCAGCACCCGTTGTGTCCTCGGATAAAGAGGAGCTGCAGGAGTGCCTCCTGCTGGAGTCCTTGGCACGTGGGGAGCTGCAGCTCACAGGATGCAAAAAATAAAGCCTTGTCACGAGCTGGACGTTATTTTTGGCACCAGCAGAAAGGAAAGTTGAGCAAAGCCAGGCAGCTGTTCTTATCATTGGAAAGAGACAGAAATCCAACGAGAGCAATAAAAATAATCAGGGGGCCTATAAGGGGGTTGGCCAGGGGAAGGGAGGAGAGGGGGGAGTCACAGGCAGGCCCCTGTGTGTGGCATCTGCAGAGGGTTCCTCTTCCTCCTTGTGGGTGAGGACAAGACCCGATGGACACAAAGCATGGTTTTGGTCCTTCCCAGCACATGCCCGGTGGTCCCCAGGAGCGCCCACTTCCTCCCTGGCCCTGGGTGTCTCCCCGAGCCAGGTTTCTCACGGCATCCATTCCAGTAACCCACGTGGCTTTCAGGAAGTAATTGCTTTGCTTGTGGGAATTGCACCATTATCTTTAGAGGAACTAAAAATTACAAAGTGCTTTTTAAAGGGTTTTATTGTTTTTACCCCACTGCCAGCACCCTCTTTAAGCACATCCAAAGATTATAAAAAAAAAAAAGGAAAGAAAAACACGATAAAGACATCTGCTAGCATCTCTGGAGAAGCGTGCTGCTCTTTCTTCTAATCCAGTCCAAGCCTTCCAAGCCTCTCCATGCCTTCAAGGAATAGGGTAATCTTTCTTTTCCTTAAGAAGTGTCTCAGGACCCTTTCACTGGGGAGTAAGAGTGCCCTGTGTCATCACAGCTAAAAAATGCTGGCGTTTCCTTTGCAAAGATTAACCATGATACATTACCATTTGCTGCTCAGACCTGATTTATGGTTTCTATCACAACATTGCATAATATTTCTTTAAGCACTCCGTCCCTAATGTAAATTAGCTGGTGGAGGATGGGAGCAAAGTTCTGCACTTGACCGTCACCTCCCTGTTCAGCCACACGAGATGCCTTGGGTTTATCCCAGTGTGTATTGAGCATTGTTTGCTGTTCCTTTCCTGGGTGCAGGGGATTGCTGTGGAGAACTAGCTGTCCCCCTGCCGTGCACAGCCTCCCGAAACCTGGCATGGCTTCCTCCATGCGGAGCCTGATGGCTGACCCCAGCAGGTACCTCCGGTCCTTCCGCGTCTTCCTGGCGAAGTCGACCGAGCACCAGTGCATGCAGGAGTTTGTGGAGCGGCAGCTGCCTGGCGTGCTGGCGAGGTAACAGGGAGAAAGCCCTGCCCGGTGCTGGGCACGGTCCCGTGGTGGTGGCAGGTGGCTGCTGGTGGCCTTGGCCACCCCTGGTAGGGGAGGTTTTGTCTGCGGCACAGAGCCTGCCTAGCAGGGAGGAGATAAGGCTGGGTGGTTTCTTTGCGTGCAGATGTAGCTCACCCCGGATAAGCCTTGGCACATGAAAAATGCAATAATGAACGTGGAGACCTCTGCAAATTGCCCAAATCACCAGAAATTGGCATGTCTGAAGAGCAGAGGTCTGAATCTGGTCCCACCTGCCTGCTCATGGGCATGCATGTACCTGCACATACTGCTTTTGGGTCTGTCCCGCAGGTTTTAGTTCTTAGCGTTTCTGGCTCTTCACGTAATACATGTAACCCTATCTGCTGGACAGCTTTGCTAACATTTAAAAATAATGTTTTGCAGTATTGGAAATGGGAAGCCTGCAATCAATATTCTAAGTGTCGGTGGCGGAGCAGGTATGCCATGAGCTTCACTGTTGATAAGGTTTAACCTTTTTTTTCTTTTTTCTTTTCCTCCCGGCTAGAGGATTACAAGTTGCAGAGAAGAGTGGGGAGGGAAGGAAAGGCTTTTCTCTAAAAGTCCTCTGCAGGGGGCAGAAGGCAGTGGCCAGCGCATGACCATAGTGCAAAACCAGCTTGTGCCCCACACCCTGACTCCTGCCTCTCCTCCAGGAGAAAACCCCTTTGCCACATTGCCCCTCGAGCTCAGAGAGGCTCCAGCTGCCCCTTGGGTTTCTGTGTCACCTGCTGATGGCACGGGGGGGGACACCGCCAACCCTGTCTGTACCTAATTGTCCCCATCCCACCCCAGTGGCTCCTCGCAGTGTGTTTCCAGCCCTATGAAGGGCTGTGTGTCTTCTGGCCAGGTCTCACTGGGATCTGGAGTGTCAGGAGAAGTAAGTCCCTTTTCTGAAGTTAGCTGGGTGGAAAAACAATACCAACAGCAGAGAGTGCTTCTCTTCATTAAATTCTTGCTTAAGTTCCCCCCTAATTAAAGCCTATGTTTCCTAATTCTGCTCTGCCCATTAAGCCATCAGACTAAAATTTTGTACGAACAATTAATTTATTTTAAATGCTTTAGTCATAACAACTCCAAAGACTAATCTCAGCTTTGTTAATCTCTCCTAATAAGTAAAAAATAATTGTAAGTAAATGGTGGGTGTTAGTTATAAAACAGTGTGACAGAGCACAAACATTTCTCTCCAAGCAAGGAAAACCATTCCTTTGCCACAAAAAATACTGCTTTTAGGAGGAACACTTTGCTCGGTTAGCGAGGTGCTTCACTCCCTAACCAGGGGCACTCCAGCCTGGCATGATGGATATGCAGGCAGGAACCAGCAAAGCCCATTTCCTGGCTCATTTGTCCCCACTGCAGGTCCCTGGGGACCTGTGCAGGAGCAAACCTGGGGGATCCAATTACCCTGCCTGACACCAGCCCCTGTGACCCCATCCCCTGCACTGCGCAGGGAGGCAGCATGGAAGGCAAGGATGCTTTTTCTTCCACTTTTCCACCTCCTGTGCACTTCTTCCACTGTGAGAAAAAAGCAAACCATTTAATGTAGCATCATATCCCATTACCCCCGCCCATCTCAAGCTCCTGCCTTTGCCTACAGCCTCTGCCTTATTAAGTTCACACTCCAGCGCGCAGCACTCTGTACCTTTAAAAACCATAAAAGTCATCAGCGCCGCTATAAAGCAGCAACTGTGCTATAAACTATCCCGTTACGTAAAATGTTTAATTAGAAACTTAATGGCGAACATAGTGGTAGCCTTTAAAAGGTAATTGTGTTGGAGAGTTTAAATAATTCGGATAGCCTAATTGCCAAATTGTTGATAATGCAAGCTGCCGCAGATTTGACTGTAAAATGCCTCAGGACACTTGTTTGCATATAAAAGAGCTAACCAAAGTCAATTAAGGCTGTGGATTAAATTATGAATCAAAGTTATTTTTTTTTTGGTTAAAAACAATACAAGGGTGGTTTGGCCGCAGAGGAGTGGAAGGAAATATATTAACCTACCTGAATATGGAAATGGAAAATTCAATTATTATTTTTTTTAATCAGGACCTGCACAGCCTTTTCAAACGGCTAATCCATTTTATAGAAAGTTGGTAAAGAAACCAAAAATAAAAAAATGTTGCAGTAGTAACTTACAAATTCTGTGTTTCCAGAGTTTAGCACAGCAGCCTGCAAATGACAGACTTTCCTCTGAATTTCCAACAAAATACGGGGTTTGCAGTGATAGCAAAGCCACAGCTATTTATGCTACTTCAGAAATTCAATTTCCCTTCCTTCAAAGAATGTGCTTGCCCAGATGTCACAAATTTTGGTGTTATTAGTTGCTTTATGAAAGACATAAGTCTGAAAAGATTGAACTCTTCCTTGATTTTTATGTGAAATTCTGGGGGCATAAATGAGCAGGTGAGACCCTCGGGCTGGAGTGTCTCATGGTGGGGCCAGGAGCAGGCAGAGAGCTCCTCGTGGTGCAAAGGACCCTCCAAGGGGAGGACCATGTGCTGGATTGAGCTCCAGGGTACATGTTACAGACAGCATGGCTCTGCTTCTTCTATTTATTATTTTCATTTATTTATTCTTCTGTTGTCTTTTTCACCTAAATTTATTCCGGCAGAATAAGCAGAAGCAAGCCCTGCAAGAGGCAACCAAGCCAGCCCCATGCTGTCCCCAGACCGATGCCTCAGTCAGCAGCATCATCTCCCTGAGCTCCCTACATGGCAGACGGGGAGAGGTGGCCAAGAACAAAGGCAGCTCTGTTTAAATTTAAAACCTTACATGTATGGGTGCTTCCACTGGGAGAATAATTGCAGCTGGCCTGAAAGGTGCCCAGGGAGAACTGTTCCATACAAAGAAAATAGTCATGTCTGGGGTATTCTGTAAGCAAGGGATTAAGTAAATATAGATGGTATGTGCGCTACTCATCTTACAGAAAAAGTCACAGTATGCTAAATCTGGACAAGAGTATGTTTTTCATACTTCCAGTGTGTTTACATGTTCTCCTCTCCCTCACCCGCGTGACATGTTAACCACTGAGGCCAAACCTTTTTATTGACTCCCTGGTGAGTTGGGACCATCGAAACCGGTACCATCATGGTCATTTAACATTTTCCCCAAGAGGTTTGTCCATGTCTAGAAAACACAAAGTCACACTGCCCACATGACTGTGTCTGGTTCCCCTTGGCACTGCTGCTGGTGGTCAGAGAGGAGAAATAAAGATAGTTGGGACTGTTATTTATTTTATTAGATCCTACAGCTCTGCCCTCAGTGGTAATCTGCTGAGAATTCAAAGTACCTACACGTACCTGTCTGGTACATTTTCAGTACCCAAAGGGCAGGAATAAAACTTCAAAACTGGCCTTCTGATGGTACTGGAGATAATGTTTGCCTGAGCTTTGCTTTCATCTCTTGTGCGATGTCGCCTTTTTCCCTAGGAGAGATTGACCTGCAGATCCTCTCAGCTGTACAAGCCAGATATCCAGGAGTCACCATCAACAACGAGGTGGTAGAGCCAAGTGCCGAACAAATCCTCAAGTACAAAGGTATTTTGACATTAAATAAATTAAATTTACATTAAGTACGCTAAATGCATTAAGAGTTGAATGCTGGATGACCCCACGTTCAAAGGCTTTCTTGTCAGAATTGGCTCTTAAAACTTAAGAAAGTCACTATTTTATGCTTTTATGACATCACTGCTTTTCTACATTTGCTTTCTCATTATAATCTTTGTCTCTTCTCATTATAATCTTTGTCTCTTACACTGTAAAGAACTCAAAGAACATGGCAAAAGCTTGCAGGTAGATAGACTTCAAAAGTTAAGCAAGGTGGGAAGTGGTGTGTGACTGTACGGGAACAGAGCAAAGACCTCGTATTTCAGAAAGAATTCTCCTTCAGCTTGCACTGAGCCAGGATCCTACAGCAACACTGATTTTAATGTCTCTTGGTAATTCTTACATATCTTAAAACAGTTTCCGAGTAGCTAATCCCCACAGTGTAAACTGCATTAGTTTAATTTAGAAAACATTGCAAGGAAAACGAGCTGGATAGGGGAGGTTTTTGCTGTGTGTCTGCTCTCAGTGGCTTAGAGTTCATTTCCTTCCACCAGTCTGACAATCTGAGCTATGCTCGTGGGGGAAACCAAAGCATTTTCCAAGGACAGAGAATAAGGAGGGGTGTTTTGGTTAGATTGTCCTACAAAATGAACGTTAAATATCAGTCCACAGTTTGATTACATTGCTGGTTTATCACTGTATTAACACCTACCAGGCTTTACCTAGCATGTAATTACAGTCTTGTGTGGAGGTTACACCCATCACATCATATAGGCCATGAGAAGCCCTGGGCAGAGCCCAGCTTGCCAGAAAACAGCTGCTGAATGGATGTGGCAGTAATGAATGAATCTCATCAGTGGTCTGTGTTATTGGCAATGCTCCAGAGTAAATACCAGATTATAAAACCACATTGTAAATCTTACTCTTACTCTTGCTAAGGTCCTTGAAAACAAAGCATTCCCAGCATGAAGCCACTTGAGGAAGCTAAAAGGGGAGGGGGAAAAAAAAAAGCAACAGTCAGAGGAAATGCATCATTTCTTGATACCTGTCTCTGTATTACATGGACCTGATCTCTGAAAAGATAGCTTCCCAGCAGCTTTTATGTTGTTCCAGACTGAGATGGTAAAGAATGGGCAAAAGAGCATTTGCTCTGTATATTGGATGATTTGGGCACTAGATTCACTGGCTGCCATCAATTAATTGGCAGTCCTCTTCTTTCCAGCAGAAAGTTAAAGAAAATATAAGATGTTGTCAGTATTTTAAATTTTATGCTAAACTGGAAATGAAATATTCATCTGAATTTCTTTCTTTAAACTTTCTTATTTGGTATTTAATCATGTCCTGAGTAGGTATCATTAATTAGGTTTCTGAGCCCCTTTTCCGAGGAGAATTGGAAGCATTATCTGTGCCTCAGAGGATTCAGTAGCTATGTTTTCTGCCTAACCAGCAACTGTCTCCTTGGGAAGGAGACGCTGGGCAGGAGAAGGGAAGGAGAAACTTGGGAAGGAGAAACTTTCTTCCTGGGACTCACAGTGATGACAAAATGAGATTTCTCCTAGGCCATGGCATATGCCAGAGGCTCTCATAGTCCTATGTCCAGTGACCAGGTGAAGCCCCTTGGTTACCATGGCCTGGGCTTTGGTGGCACCATGACAAGCCGTGCTGCTGATGCCCAGGCATCACAGTGCAGCTGTGCTCAGTCCAGCATCAAGTCAAGGGCGTGCGGATGGCTTCTGGACCAGACAGAAATCTGGGTTGTAATGAGGATAAAATTTAAGGAAAACTTTTCAAAGCTGTTAGGGTGATATGTTTTGGGTTCGGATGAATCTTCAGACAGCAACTTCCCATAATCAGAATGAGTTTGTCCTTTCTGAAATGTTGGCTTTAAAAGCCCACTTTGGCATGCAATTCACTTCCCTTCCTAGCGTCTCCTTGCAGACTGCCTAGCAATTGAGCTGGAGCAGATTGCACCAGATTATGTGTGATGGTGATATGAACTGCTGCTGAAGCAAGCCCGAGTTTAAAACAGCAAATTAAACCTGAACTGCAAGTGCTGGGGCCAGTGACAGATAAATGGAAGCAAGCAGAGCAACAGCAGCAGCAGAAAGGGGTGGCCCATTTCCGTCCACAAAAGAGAGTAGATAAGCACTGATGGAGCATTTCTCATCTCTCCGACAGGGATATATCCTAACGGAGCCCAAAAGGAGGAACATTATGATTAACGGAGTAAAGGCACTGGTGTTAGCAAATCATGTTGTTTTGAGCATGTGTTCTGTAGCTAAGGCTCAGTCTGCCTTTGGGCCATTTAAGTTTTAAATTTATGTTAACTCCAGCGAAGCACGGGAATTGCATCAGGGATAGCTTTGTCCTGGAGCAATCCTGAACCCCAAGCAGACACACAGCAAGATGAGTTCCATATGCCAGCAGATGGACATTTGTATTCCAGCATCTCCTAAAATGCAAAATCATCCCTCAGTGTTGCTACTATAAAAGCAACAAAATGCAGTGGTGGGCCAGGCCCCTTGGTATAACTTATGCTTTGAATCCACTCCTCCAGCTTTCTGCTTTCATCTGCCATTGGATGTGCATTGCATCAAGGTCTGAAAACACACCATGTGTCATTCTTTCTAAAGTCTTTTCTCTAAATCACTGTTATCCCTTTCACCTGAAGTGGTTGGCCAAAACTCTGGACTTTTGAAAATCTCTTTTATTTGAACACAGCAGAAACCCAAGGTCAGGAGATGGGGATTTGCTCATGAAGCAAAGCTCCTTTCCCTTCATCCTCATGATGCTCTCTCTGGGTGAGCCACTTGTTTCCTCTGCTCTTTTCAAGTTTTTAATTGTGCTTGTCTCCAACACAGCCCCTTTGATCAGTCCTCAAGCTCCTGTATTTATTTGGTCAGACTCTGGAAAACCTTTTGCCATGGTAAATGGAGCTTGAGCCAGCCATGAGAAAGTTTCGTTTATTTTTTTTTTAATCAGGTAAAGACTGGAGGAGACCAAATGAGGGTTCAAAGGGGAAAGAATCAGACCCTCTTAAGGTTTCACCTAACAAAGACCTGGACAGCTGCCTTCTTACACACAGCCTTAAGGTTTTAAGTATTCCATTGCTGTGTTAAATCGGTAGCAAAACACTTTGCCTAAATATGACTTTTGGGTGTTATTAAAGCTCTGAATGGAGATCGATCCCATATTTGCAATTGAGATAACTCTGTCCTGTCTTCTCCCATATTTCAGAACGTGTGGTGGCGACATCAAACCTTGAGAATGTAAAGTTTACCTGGCATAAGGAGACAGCTTATGAATATGAAAGTCGAATGAATGCAGAAAAGAAGTCTAAAAAATGGGACTTCATTCACATGATTCAGGTAAAAGTCTGCAGAGTAGCTGTTGTCACAGATTTGGCTGTTTAAAGTGTGCATGAGGTATGTGACCTCATTATCTACTCTAAGGGGGAGACAGGTGAGTTTATTTCTCTATAATTTAAAGTACTTAAGCAGAAGTGAACTGCAAAAAAATGAAAGATGAGTTACAGCAAAGCAGCTTTGAGCACAGTAGTCCTATTAACCAGGATGTGGGCGACAGTCAACTAAAAATACATTTTAACTAATGTTTTCAAAGCTCCTTGTCCTCTCTGTGAAACTGCCTTTGTATTCCCCAGTATACCGAAGCCATTACAAGCCATCCCCACTGCTAGAGGAAGGCAAAACTTTATCCCAGGTTAATGAGTGAACACGAGCTCGGTGCTGGGCATGGGGAGGGTAGGTCCGAGCCCGTGGGGCTGTCCTTGCCAGCAGGCCGGCACCCTGCAGATGGGCCTTGGCACCTCGCTGCTCTCCTGTCAGGGTTGCTCCGTGTTACGAGTTATAATGTTCTCTAGGACACCACCATGTCTCTATAAGCATTTCTGCTCTTCCCAGATGCTGTATTATGTGAAAGATGTCCCAGCAACTATCCGGTATTTCCACAGCCTCCTGGAAGGGCAGGCAAAGCTCCTCATCATCGTGGTGTCAGGTGAGAGCTGCTCCACAACACACTGGGTGAGGCGAGAGCTGTGGGCACCGCTGGGGTCCCTGCGAGTTCAGCACAGGCTGGCCAGAAAACAATGTGTATTTTTGTTTTAAATATCCCTTTATTGCCTATAGAGGGAAACTGGAGTAAATGGTGCCCATTCACCTACGACTATGGAAACCTGCATCTCGTCTACACTTGCCCAGCTCTGTGCTGCAGGTTGCAAAGCGGAAGGCTCTGTGAGGCAGTAAACCCATGCCATGGGCACAAAACACTTTTCTCTCCCCTTCCCCATCCTACAGCCAGGCCAGTGACAGAGCAAGATCTCCTTTAGCCTCAGCTACAGCTGTTCCCTGTAAAAGGCTCTTCAGGCAGGGCACAGCATTGTCTCACTCCTGGAGATGTGCAGCATTAAGCAAACAGCTACAGCGGGGCTCGGCTGCGCTGTACAGCAGGTGTTAGAGGACATATGGCTCATTTTCTTCTCAAACTGCCCATCTCCTTAATATAGTCCTTTTGGGTGGAAAACGGCATTTTCAGGCTGTTTGAGATCTGAAAGAAATGCTCTGTGGTCAATCCAAGAGGAAAATGTGGGAGTGGAGAAGGCTACTGCCTTTTAATACTATGGGCAAGGTATGCTAGAGATATGGTGGTAGTGGGGTCTGCTTTGACTCTGGAAAGCCTTTAATTTGCCTCATGTAAACTACAGACGTTTTAGTTGTGTAAACAGTCACATCCAACAGTTTTTTTCAGGGCTGTTAAGTACCATTTGTTCAGAAGTTTAAGCTATTTTTTATTGAATTTGGCCATATCTGCAAACTGTAATGTATTTGAAGAAGTTCCTTTTTTTTTTTTGTCTTCATGAAGTGTCTGCAGAGAAAGGGCACTTCTCCAACCTGAATTTATTCAAACTATTTTTCTCCAAAATTTTTTTGGTTTAAAGCAGTACACTACAAGAATTCTGTATTTTAAATAGTCTGAGTTATTGTTCTTGTTGTTTGAGTAATGAGAATAGATCATAATATCAGTTTATTGCTGATTACTTGCCTGTAGTTAATTGAAACACTTTTCCAGTTGCTTAACCTGTCCCTCTGGATATTTGTGAAATGTGAATACAGGGAGGAACACATGTCTATTCAAAATTAATTTGATTAAAAAATTGAATTTATGAAAACTGTTTGAAATCCTCCCCAGGCCAGGCAGTTCTTTGTTTTCTCATTCCTCCTGTTTCTTCTCTTTGCACCTTCAACACATGATGCCCCACGGTTGCATGAATAATTTCATCTCTTTTGCATTCAGATGGAACAGGTTAGACACACAAGTGCCCACTAACGGCTGTTTCTTCTGCAGATACGGTTAATGGACAGGGTGGTGTCCCTGTGAAAGTCAGAATTAGTCTGAATAACGTGGGACATGATAACCTGTCTGGAGAGATGTGCCCGTTTTAGAGAAAGAGGGCAGAAAGTGATGTGGAAATTGCTGGGTCCAACAAGAAAATGGGAGAGAGGAGAGGAGCTCAGAATAGCAGAGGGGAAAGGAGGGGAGAAAACCTTGAGGGAAATAAGTGTATAGAGAAGGGAAGGAAGACACTGCTACCAAAATGAGCACTGAAGCAAAAAGAGGTAATGAAAGATAAGCAGAACAAAGCACATTTCAAAAAATGAAGTTAATGTCGTCTCCAATACAAACACATTAGGATATGTTAATTAAAAACCATTCTGGGAATAGGATTGATAGGAGAGGGTTTGGTCAGTCAGTGAAGGTTGCAATGCCTCCTGTTCTGTCCCTGCCAGGAGAGCAGGTGAGTTGCAAGAGCTATATGGTGTTATTTTTAACACATTTAAAAAATGTGTTTACATCGCCTTGAAAACAAAAGTAGTGCCATATGCTGAGCCTATCGAGAGCTATTATAATAATGCTTCGTTCAGGTAGTGTATAATTGCTCAGCTCAGAGATGGCACTGAGTCACACAACACTGACACCAGCAAATTTTCTGCAATTAGTGCTCTGCATTCAATTTCCACCAGGTGAAAGAAAATATTGTAGCCCTTCTAAAACACCAAACTGTTTATTTGACTATAAATAACTGTTTGCAGATAAAGCATTTGCAAAACCGCCGAGCAACTGGTTTTAGCAGTTATGGAGATTTATAGTCATAACTCTCAAGAGCTGCTCATTAGGCTCAAAGTTATTTTCATCCTGTCCAGTCATTCTGGGTGATCCTTTTATAAATGGCTTGTAGCAGAAGTGCTGAAACACAGATCCAGGGTGAGGGAAAACAAAGAAGTGAAGATGTATCTGGGAAGGTTTTAGCTTACCCAGCTGGTTTTCTTTGTAAAATGTCTCTTGAGGAGTGAGCATGTGTGTGGGCTTAGCATGGGCTCTCTCCTGGAGGTGCTTGTGGTGCTACAGGAGCCTTTTCCTTCCTGACTCTTCATTTTTGAGCAGCCCAAATAAAACACAGCCCAGACGTCCTTTTGGCACCACTGGGGAGGTCTGCTTGGGATGAGGGGAGCCCTGCTCACTGCCCATGCCTGACAGCAGCTGACCATGGGAGTGAAAGCTGCAGGCCAGGAGGATGGATTTTTCGACCACACGTCCAGCTGCATGGTTAATGTGACCAGGGTTTGCACCCCATGCATTTCATGTTACAGGTAGATAGTTTACTGGCAATAGGTGTTTTAAAGAAGCTCTCATGTAGCTCAACCAAGAAGTAATTGGGTGAAGGAATGGGAAAGTATTTGGTCTGCCAAATTGGTGGCTGATTTAAACTTAATAGCTTAAATCAAGATGTTAGTAAATAGCTGGTGCTTAATATGTGTACTATAGAAGCATGCCTCTCAGAGATATCTGCCACTGCAATGGCACACATGCATGGAAAAGAGTTGGAGCACATTGGGAGAGGAAGGGGGGAAGATTGTGTGCACTGAGCTGGGGGCTCAGAGGGAGCTGGGGGTTGGTGACGTGTCCCTAACCTCCCACAGCCCCAGCCCAGAGGCATGGGGCAGCCAGGCAGCCACCTCCCCTCCGGCCCAGGACATGTGCCCCAACTCTGCAGACAACTGTGGGAAAAAACAAATGATCAAAAAATTCTTCATAGTGTTTTTTTTCTGAGCATTTTTTTTTTGTTATGGTTTATTTCTCAGAAAACAGTGGTTGGGAAACACTGTGGAAGAAGTACGGATCTTCCTTGCCTTTAGATGACCTCTGCACTTATGTGTCCTCTGCTGATATCAAAAGGATGCTGGATTCAGCTGGGCTGAAGTACCAGCTCCACGAGCTCCCATCCAACATGGACATAACCAGCTGCTTTACCGAAGGGGACACAGATGGGGAGATGTT